>NC_140240.1:21479424-22099424 GCF_949987555.1 Borostomias antarcticus
GCTGGCACTCCTACAGTTTTGAAAGCTCACACACATACTATACATCAAAGCATTCACACAACTGTGCTGATTCGTACAATGTATCTAAGTATCTAAGCTGTGTGACTTATAGTTTTCACGGTATGACAATTTGTTCGGCAACTGCGCTCCCCATTGAAACGTATGATGCCGCACTCTAACCTTTGAGCTGCTAATTTTGCATTTTTACCCTTTATCTAACTTGTCGCCATGCCTACAGTGTTTAAGCTATACGGACATATTATACATAGAAATGTTCTGCAAGTTCTCAGGATTCCTATGGTGTCAATATATAAGCTGTAACATTTATAGTTTTCGCGATAGAGCTGTCTGAAGCGGACCATGTCTAGGATCAGAGTGTCGTTAAGTTGGGATTAGAGTTGTGGCAGCTGTTGCTTTTTTTGAATTTGTGTGCATGTGCAGCCTCTCTTAAAGGTACAGGCACCCTTTTATAACTAATGTGGTAGCACAGAACTCAGCCAAAGTGGAATAGAGACACATGAGCTGTGTTCGAAATCATTCCCTTGTTCACTCACTCCCTATTCCCTATATAGTGTTCCCCATATAGTGAACTACATAGGGAACGATTTCGGACACTACACAGAACGTCATTGCGTCGGATATTCATGGATCACGTAAACAAACCGAGCACATAAAACGGTCAATAATTTATCAACAAATTATGGTGGGCGTTGAGGCGACAGTAATTTGGCAACCTAGCTTAATGGTTTGCGGACATTGTAGTTAAATCTGTTGATGGAAAAAATATATTTTTTAGCAGATATCTTAGTTACATCATGATTGAACTAGCTATCGGTATTTTTTAATTATATGTGTGGTAATTATTAAGTTTGACGAATTTATGATGTAGCTAGCTAACTAGCATTAGCCCAAGTTGGCAGCTGCTGGTCAGCAATGAGAGACGGAACTCCAGCCCGGCTGATAACCCTCCGTCGCGAGAAGGGAGGGTGCGTAAGTTGGCTGTGATCCTTGGCAGTACCAGCCTATGTTGTGTCTGAATACAATATAATGTCTATTTCTCAATAAAGAATCCCTCCAGTGCACAAGTAACTCCCCCAAAGATAATAATGAGAAGCACAAGCTGGCAAGTGGAAAGGTTCAAGCTATATGCAACTAGTTGTGTTTGGCTGATATATGAATTGGACATCGGACGCAAAACTAGCAATAGCCGATCGGCTACAGCTGTGTCAAACTCAGCTGCTTAAACAGTTGATGCACATTTACTTCGTGAAATTCTCAGATGACCCCGCCGTTTTGGGCTTATAATAGCTTGAGATCAGGACACAAGTTAGCCCTTTTCAGTCCTGTAGTCGCATGCTCGCTCATGCCAGACTAAAGTCCTTTCACCCTCCATTCACTTCGCCGTCGAAATAAATCGGTGTCGGCCTATTTAGGAGAGGCGCTTATATTTACAAGTGTCAGATAAACATGAAACTTCACTTACCTAAGCAAAAGGGTCTATTTAAACAAATGTTGGGTTTTGGAGCCTTGGCGCTACCATTAAATAACTTATTTAGACGCGTTTTGTCCGAGTGAATTTATTTTTCCAAGGTAGTCTTCTTCTGTGGTGGTGGCGGTCTCTTTGCAAGTCTCTTTTAAAGTTGCAAGACCGTGATAGCCAGATAGCTCATGACAGCAGCTTCCATAACATTAATGTTAGCTATCGGTGGCTAAAGCAGTTAGCTAACATTACAACGATTCCTGTAATTATTTTGATGATGTTGGTTCAACTTCTGTTTCTCGGGCATAAACGGAGGCAAACTCAAACTCGCATTAGCAGCAAAACAGCTAGAGGAATCATCTTAATGTTAGCTAACTGCAGCCACCGGTAGCTGCCGTCTTCTTCTTCACGTCTTCTCCTTCTATAAAACATGACAGCGTTGCATTGTGGTATACGGGAGAAATTGTAGGGTACATCGTATGTTCACTAGAAATCAATGTAAATTGTGGGTATTTTGTAGTGGACTATATAGTGAATGAAATGAACTGTTGAGAATTCGAACACTACAAAAAAATGGCGACGCCCTATATAGTGCACTATATGGGGAATAGGGAACGGTTTCGAACACAGCTATGATCTTCACTGGTGGGGGCCGGTGGGTAGCCCGGAGAGGAGTACACCGTCCCTGACTGGTTATGACCAAAAGGGGCGGAGCCTCGCCACTATTCACGCCACAGAACCCACTTTTCAGCCCGAGTGGGCTAGAGACACACAGTCTTCAATGGTGGATGCATGGAAATTGCCCGGAGGTCACTGTACTGTCCCCAACTAGCTGTGACCCAAGGGGGCGGAGCCTAACCAGCACACCACTATCCACGCCACGGGCCCCACAACTCAGCCCCTGAGTGGGCTAGAGACACATGGTCTTCACTGGTGGAGTCAGGTAGGTGGCCCAGAGAGGGGTACACTCGACCAGCTCTGACCTGAGGGGGCGGAGTCTTGCCACCATGCCACTGTCCACTCCACGGACCCCACAATTCAGCCCCTGAGTGGGCTAGAGACGCAGTCTTCGCCGGTGGGTGCATGGAGATTGCCCGGTCCATAGTAGTACTAGCAGTAGCTGTTACATACAGCTGCAGCAGCTAGCCCACCTCACATTTTCTCCAGGAAATGTACTTTTTATAGTTATTATTATTATTATTATCGGTTTGCATCTCTGAACTATATTAAAGGGACAAACTGTGAAGATCCTGTGTAAAATCCAAATAATTCATTCTCTTTATGTTTTTTTTACAGTTTTATTATGTATTACCTGTAGAAATGTGAAATTATTATAATTATATCCTACTCTCCATGAAAAACAGATTGGATGTCTGTTATATTATATTGGTAATTCTACCACTGAAAAATAATAATAATAATAATATAATGTTCCCCTAATCTACCACTGTGTAATGAACAAGAGTGTAGTAATTAGATCTTTTTAAGGACATGTTCTTCCTGTTGCTAGACAGAGATGTTGAAAACACGCATTAACTTGTAGAGGCCACGCCTGTGTGGGGCGGAGAATCACGCCACAAAAGTTTCCACGCCGCTTCAACATCTGTACATTTTTGGGTGAAAGCGTTTAACAGCATTTCACCGAAAATGTCCGGAGTGGCGTCAACCCTAGCCAAGAAGCGGGCTTTGGCAGCGGGGTTTGGCACCAATGCCAACGCGGTGAAATATCTCAACCAGGACTTTGAGGCGCTCAGAGCGCAGTGTCAAGGTGGACTATTTTCAGATCCAACTTTTCCTGCCGCACCCCAATCTTTGGGATTTAAAGAACTCGGACCTAGCTCGTCTAAAACAAGAGGAGTTGAATGGAAAAGACCTGGGGTAAGATACTTTTAATTCAGCCTCTAAGTTATATAATTTATTTCTTAATATTATTTGTTTGTCTTTTGGGGTGGTGGAGATCATGATTGCGCATTACGCATCATCGGGTAGGCCAGGCTAGATCAGAAGAAATGGATAGAAAAAGTTAAACAAATAAGTCCATATAATTACCGATGCTTTTATGGTTGGCACCAACTTTCGCTGAGTTTAGCTACCAACGAGATCCCAAAGTTGAGAGGGGCGTGACTGTAGGCCTATAAGTTTTATAACAAATACGCGTATACAGTTTCCTGATTAAGATATATGCAGTTATTTCCAAATCATCTATTGTTGTTTAAGTAATTAGTTATTTAGTTAATTGAGGTTATTTAGTTCAGGTTTATGCTTTCATCTGCGTCAAACTGTCATGCTGGCTTGGCTACTGTGGGCTGGCTGGAGTGATGCTCTCCACAGGGGGGCGCAATTAAGCCAATGCCTTAACTGTAGTGATTTACTGGTGATAGCTTATGTTTGAAGCAAGCACAACATAATTTGGTCTTTCAGCAATATGATGGTTTTTATGAAGGCAAAGTTGTAAAGTTTGGGTTCAAATACCGTACATCACTATTCAATAAACATACAATTATGCCCAAGTATGAAAGGGGTGTGTTAATGCAGAGGTAAATGTGAAATAACGTTTTCCAGGAGTTGTGCTCAAGTCCTGAGTTCATCGTTGGAGGTGCCACCAGAACAGATATCTGTCAAGGAGCTCTCGGTAAGATTGGTCTTGCTCCTGATCACAACAGGGTTGTTTTTATTGGTAATTCTTGTCGCAAAGGCAAAGCTCCAGGCTGGAGTTCCAGTCCCTACTTTCATGGCTAGATCACTGTCCTGCTTAGGCCCGTCTTCTCCGGCCTCCGCGCTGTTTTTTTAACTGATCACGCCAAACGCGTAATAGAAACCACCTGAATAGCGGAATATGCCTCCTCTGGTATGTGTTCAGTCGGGGCACTCCGAGGGATAATTAAGAAGCAAGGCCAAGTTCTGTTTGGTCGTGCAAAAATGCAGCTGAAATTTGATCCCACCCGCAAATTACAGGAAGGGGCTTGCCCATTGTTTATATCCCTGGTTTAAAGCGCACCGCCTGCTCTCAGAGACTGCCAGACCGAGTGAAGGGCAGGGGAGGGAACACTAAAAGTTATGTCGAAGGATTTTTATAATTTATTTATTCTCCGCTGCCGCCCAGCTGCCCTGTGTAGCCTATAGTTCCACACACACACACACACACACACACACACACACACACACACACACACACACACACACACACACACACACACACACACACACACACACACTCAAGAATTCAGGGAAATCTGTTTTACTTTGTTTCTTTGTTTTAGACAGGCTGATGACTCAGTAAACCATAGAGGAATTCTAGTTTCTATTTTTTCAATGCTACCACAGTAGAAAAAAACATTGCCAGGTCTGCCTTGTTCTGCAAGAGGATCCTACCACTGGTCCGAGACTGTAGGTAGGAGGCTGCTGAACTTGGAATGGTCCTTCATACAATCACAGATGTGTTGCTAGTTTAGTTTTTGTAAGAGGACAACTCTAAGAGGACAACTCCCCTGGGAATCATCCAACCTTGTTAAGTTGAAAGAATGTCTTATGGGAGGAAGTGTCAGCAGTTCTAACAGTTCTGGCATGTTTTACAGTTGCAAATACTCTTCATAGGCCCCCTCCCTTCCACCCACACACACACACACACACACACACACACACACACACACACACACACACACACACACACACACACACACACACACACACACACTCTTTTACACATTTCAGAAGCATGATTTTACTAATATTATATATGTTCCCTGGTGTCTCATAGAAAGTCATAACATTTACATGAAATTGGCTGGATGCCAGGGCTCACTGCAGAATTTGGTCTGGATCTCAAAAACTAGTCTCCTCCCATAAATACCTGGTGGGCGGGGCCTATCGTGAAACCAAACTGTTTGACTTGGCAAGGATCCACACGGAATAGATACGAAGGTAGTGAATGATTGCTAGTGTGTGTGTGTGTGTGGGTTGGTTGATTGTTCTTTTTTCATAACGAGTACACAAATACTCATGTAAATCCTGTCTCCACCCCCCCACTGAACAGGTGACTGTTGGCTTTTGGCTGCCATCGCCTCTCTGACCCTCAATGAGGACGTCATGGCCAGAGTGGTGCCCAGTGGGCAGGGCTTTGGAGACAGTTACGCTGGCATTTTCCACTTCCAGGTGTGTACCCCATCCCCAAGTCAGAAACATTCAATAGTTTTCCTGATCTAGATTTGACAAGAAAATGTGTCTTTTTAGATAATTGTATGTAATGTGTTGCAGTCAAACCAACAGATATCTTTCTCTTTGAACAGTATGGTTGTTGATGTTGATCACCTATACTTAAGCGATAATTAATCGCTTGATCACCTATACTTAACCGATACTTTTAAAGTCGCACAGAAATGAAAAAAGCATTCTGTCCCATTTTGGTTCACATAATTGGTCATAGTGTTCACCTATTCAACGGATGTATGCCAAAAAAATTACAAAATTCTACTTTTGTTGTAATCTTATATCAAAGTGTATAATTTCTTACTTCCTGGAAAACGGTAGATCACGTGCAATTACGACACCAGGTACCTTAGATTTTAGGCCAATAATCTCACGACATCCACCCTGTCAATCAAAATGTCAACTACTCTGCAGCCTCAAGTGTTGAATATCCCGCCCGCTCCATAACGTTCCAATGAAATTCATCTAAACGTATGTCCCGCCCTTGCAGCCCGTTTCAGGCGGAAATACGTCAAAGTACGGAAGCAAGATGTTCTCCAACTTCTCTTTCGGTGTATCTTTAAGGGGAATCAGAATAACGTAGGTCTCAGCATAACAAAATGATGTGAGGACAGAACACACTAGAAGATACTTGCACAGCGATAGCCTTTTGGGGGCGTTTCGACAAATGAACATTCACTGAACTGAACAGTTTGTTTAATTACGGTGCCTGAATGTTTTTCTTGCGGCTAGTTTACAGTATGTCCCCCCGGTTGTGCAGTTCTGGCAGTTTGGCGAGTGGGTGGACGTGGTCATCGATGACAGGCTGCCAGTGAAAGATGGAGAGCTGCTGTTCGTCCACTCAGCTGAGGGGACAGAGTTCTGGAGCGCCCTGCTGGAGAAGGCCTACGCCAAGTAAGTAGACTGAGACCCTGTGATTGGTGGAGAAGGCCTACGCCAAGTAAGTAGACTGAGACCCTGTGATTGGTGGAGAAGACCTACGCCAAGTAAGTAGACTGAGACCCTGTGATTGGTGGAGAAGACCTACGGCAAGTAAGTAGACTGAGACCCTGTGATTGGTGGAGAAGGCCTACGCCAAGTAAGTACACTGAGACCCTGTAATTGGTGGAGAAGGCCTATGCCAAGTAAGTAGACTGAGACCCTGTGATTGGTAGAGAAGGCCTACGCCAAGTAAGTAGACTGAGACCCTGTAATTGGTGGAGAAGGCCTATGCCAAGTAAGTAGACTGAGACCCTGTGATTGGTGGAGAAGGCCTACGCCAAGTAAGTAGACTGAGACCCTGTGATTGGTGGAGAAGGCCTACGCCAAGTAAGTAGACTGAGACCCTGTGATTGGTGGAGAAGGCCTACGCCAAGTTAATGTGTATTATAATCAATGTTTAACACAGGAGTACGTGTTCAGAAACGTCTACACTAAGAACCCTCTTTTCCCAGTTCACTCGCATGAAGCTTGACAGACTACTGTCTGTTTATACAGTACTTGAGAAGGAAAATGTTTGTTGGTAACACTTTATAATAATCGTTCGTTATAAGGCATTCATAAACTATTTGTTAATAACGAACTAATAAAGTCATTAACAAATAATGTATCTACATTATAAAAGCTTAATATATAATTTGTAATTATACTAGTTTAACATTCACAACATCTGTAGATGGTTTATGACACATTATCGTTACTTGTGAATGATTTGTTCAACAATGATAATGATAATGATAATGATAATGATAATGATAATGATACTAATAGTTCATTATTAGTTCACTATTAACAAATAGTTTATAAATGCCTCAAAACCGGTCATTATTATAAAATGTCACCAGTTTGTTTAAGATGGAAAAGGTGAAAACGTTTTAAATCAGTATCTTTGGTAGATTAGTAGATTCAGCTTTGTTCAGCTCAATTCAGTTCAGTTGGATTCTGTTAAACTCAAGCATATTTTATTTCAATTTAAATTCCGTTTCAACGTGTTCTGCCGCATCGTGTTCGGTCCACCCTCCTGATCCCTGTTGGCTGTGTGTGTCTGCAGAGTGAACGGCTGCTACGAGGCTCTGTCTGGGGGCTCCACCACGGAGGGCTTCGAGGACTTCACCGGGGGCATCGCAGAGAACTACGATCTGAGGACGGCCCCCTCCAACATGTTCCAGATCATCAAGAAAGCCCTGGAGTCTGGAGCGCTACTAGGCTGCTCCATCGACGTAAGGCCCTCTCCGTCCTCCACACTAGAGACCTGCTGTCCAGCACCAACACAGGCCTTCACCTCCACACTAGAGACCTGCTGTCCAACACCAAAACAGGCCCTCACCTCCACACTAGAGACCTGCTGTCCAACACCAACACAGGCCCTCACCTCCACACTAAAGACCTGCTGTCCAGCACCAACACAGGCCTTAACTATCCTCCACACTAGAGAGCTGCTGTCCAACACCAACACAGGCCTTCACCTCCATACTAGAGACCTGCTGTCCAACACCAACACAGGTCCTCACTATCCTCGACACTAGAGACCTGCTGTCCAGCACCAACACAGGTCCTCACCTCCACACTAGAGACCTGCTGTCCAACACCAACACAGGCCCTCACCTCCACACTAGAGAGCTGCTGTCCAACACCAACACAGGCCCTCACCTCCACACTAGAGACCTGCTGTCCAGCACGTGTGTGTTATGTAACAAGACATTAAAGGAACAAGGGGAGAGATGGGCAGAGCACGGATGTCTTGGTTGGATATGTGCAGCGGATGCCCAGTCAACTGGTATCCTATATTTTCTGTTTGCATAAACAACTCAGCTTTGCTCTATATACTGTAAACATGAAAAGCTTAAAGACTTTTTTTTAAAGTGTAAATTGATTTTCTTACCAATTCAATGAGGTTTGGTTACAGTTTGTGTTGGGGTGGATCAGTGAATCAAATCAACAGATCAGTGAATCATTTAACAAATGAACAGTGGGATTCCAGAAAGCAGGTGTAATGAAAACTGAGTTTGCTAACCCTGAGATTCAATTTAGTTCAATTCAATCTCAGGGTTAGAAAAACTCACTAAACCCGCTTTCTTGAGTACCCCCCCTCCGATCGGTAGTGAATCATAACAAACAAAGAGATCAGTGAATCACTATTGTGAATTTTTGCGGTGCAGATTACCAGTGCTGCTGAAACTGAAGCCGTCACCCGTCAGAAGCTGGTGAAGGGACACGCCTACTCCCTCACTGGAGCGGTTGAGGTGAGACATTACATGAAATCATTTCCATCATTTCCCCCCAGGGATCAATAGAGTACTACCTACTGTACCTACCAACCTAAAACCACATGCTACATATTGCTGATCCAATGTCTGTCCATGTATAAAATGTGTTTATCAAGTGTTCAAATTTCCTGTTGCTCACCCTACATTACACTCACAGTTTCAAGGTGCCCACCCACATCCATTGTATAACATAAACGGTGGTAGAGCAATTATCAACTTTCTCAAAAGTGCTAGTTTTGTCAACTTTTTGATCTGAACCATTGTATATGATCATAAGTAACCTTAAAACAGGGCTAAGCATGATTTTTCCTTTTACTACTCCTTTAAAGAGATGTTTGTGTTCAGGTGAACTACCGTGGTCATATAGAGATGTTTGTGTTCAGGTGAACTACCATGGTCATATAGAGATGTTTGTGTTCAGGTGAACTACCATGGTCATATAGAGATGTTTGTGTTCAGGTGAACTACCATGGTCATATAGAGATGTTTGTGTTCAGGTGAACTACCGTGGTCATATAGAGATGTTTGTGTTCAGGTGAACTACCATGGTCATATAGAGATGTTTGTGTTCAGGTGAACTACCGTGGTCATATAGAGATGTTTGTGTTCAGGTGAACTACCATGGTCATATAGAGATGTTTGTGTTCAGGTGAACTACCGTGGTCATATAGAGATGTTTGTGTTCAGGTGAACTACCATGGTCATATAGAGATGTTTGTGTTCAGGTGAACTACCGTGGTCATATAGAGATGTTTGTGTTCAGGTGAACTACCGTGGTCATATAGAGATGTTTGTGTTCAGGTGAACTACCGTGGTCATATAGAGATGTTTGTGTTCAGGTGAACTACCGTGGTCATATAGAGATGTTTGTGTTCAGGTGAACTACCGTGGTCGTAGAGAGAAGCTGGTCAGGATGAGGAACCCGTGGGGACAGGTGGAGTGGACTGGAGCCTGGAGTGACGGGTACGCCATACAATAATCAGATAAAGGTTGATCAATATTTGATAAAGTCACTTATCTAACTTATTAAGTAACAGTAGTTGCAATAGGCAAACACCGATTACCACTACCAATATAAAGCATTGCAAACATTTAATTACATTTTTGTTGTGTAATTTAATTATTCATTATCGAACATACAAGGATTTAAAACTTTAAACTGAACTGGCCAAAAATTATCATAATAAAACTAGATTGATTGATGTAGAGCAGGCATTCCCTAAACTTATAAAGCTTTAAAAAAAAATAGAGAAAAAAAAGAAGGAAAAACATGTTTTTTATTTTTGACATGTCTATGGTTTTTATGAATGAAACATGATTTTAAAGGTCAGAAGATCAAAATAAATAATGGGAGAGATGTATACTAAATTTGTGGATAGTGCAGAGAGAGCCTCCCCCCGCAGGCATGAATGTATTGTGTGAAAACTTCATAACGTTAACTAGCAGCAGGTGCCACCGAGCTAACTTAGCTGTGTAACGTTATGGGCTAGCTAACGCTGCCTTGCATAATGGACAAGGTTGGGGGGTTGGGGGGGCGCGGGTGTGTCACTGTTTTCAGAGGGGAGGCCCACATTTATGGAGTTTGGGAACCCATGATATAGAGGAACAGCAATTTTGCACCACTTTGTGTTGGTCAACTTCTAATGAGTTTGTTCTCCTCAGTTCTTCAGAGTGGAACTATGTCGATGACTCGGAGCGTGAAAACGTCAAGGCCGAGGACGGCGAGTTCTGGTATGATCCTTTCATTCTGGGTATTACGTAGTGGGGCAAGTCAAACAAACACCACTCCACAACTTCCAAAACACAACAATAAATGCTTTGTAGGTGATGATAATCAAGGACTAGTGCTGATTGATTGTTCTGTACTGACCGAGCAGTCTGACTGGTTTTACCCACGTAGGATGGCGTTCACTGAGTTCCTGAGGCACTACTCCCGTCTGGAGATTTGCACCCTGACCCCGGACACCATCACAGACGACTCGGTGAAGCACTGGAGCGTGTGTAACTACGATGGCAGTTGGAGGAAGGGCTCCACCGCGGGCGGCTGCAGGAACAATCCTTGTGAGTACTTGTGACCAGTGTTGAGAGTAACTGATTACAAAGTAACAGATTACTTTTTCCAGTAACTTGGAATGTAAGGGATTACATTTGAATTTTCAGTAACCAGATTACAGTTACTGACCTAATAGAAATAAGATTACTTTGAGTTACTTAAGCGTGTGCCTGCTCCCTTTCATTTGGTTGATATGTGCATGCGGCCTCTGCAGTTGTGGCTGAACTGACTGTTTATGTCATCAGGGTCGAGACATGCCAAGAGTGCTGGTATAGGATCAGATTTTCTTGTGTTTATTATGATTATGATTATTATGAAATTTGTATTCTTATTTGCCATCTTCCCCAGAGTCACATGAGTAGATACATACCCTTCTCTTCTCTGTGTCAGTAGTCAGCATTGAGACCCGTTAGAGTTGTTAGCCTAGCTTAGCAGCCATCACTGGAAGTGGTTTATACCAGTTAGCCTAGCTTAGCAGCCATCACTGGAAGTGGTTTATACCAGTTAGCCTAGCTTAGCAGACATCACTGGAAGTGGTTTATACCAGTTAGCCTAGCTTAGCAGCCATCACTGGAAGTGGTTTATACCAGTTAGCATAGCTTAGCCGCCATCACTGGAAGTGGTTTATACCAGTTAGCCTAGCTCCCTCAAACGTGATGAAATACACTTTCCCACAACTCTAAAACATTGGTATTTACATGTTGAGACAATGAGACATAATTTTCGAAGCAGATACATACTCTTAACTATTTTCTTGAAGAAGATGGCAAATTTCCCCCCAAAATGGCCCGTTCCTTTAAGCTTGGAAAAGAACATTCTGCAATAAATACTTTTACAGTACCGTTTTAGCTGATAGGCCACTCACTTTATGTTCTGTTACACCACAACGTATTGCAAATAATAGGATTGGGTTTTTTGGAACTAAATTAGTTGGTATTCACTACACAGTGGAATGAAGGGGTTCTTGTGTCAAACCAAACCAATCGAACCAAAGTTTTGATTGGGTATTATTATTGATCTATTATTATCTATTATTATTGACCTATCATTCACATTACTACCGCAGACACCTTCTGGATGAACCCCCAGTTTGTGATCAAGCTGGACGAGGAGGATGACGACCCGGACGATGACGAGGTGGGCTGCAGCTTCGTGGTTGGTCTGATCCAGAAGAACCGGCGCCGCCTAAGAAAAGTCGGAGAGGACATGCACACCATCGGCTTCGCCATCTACGAGGTGAGGCTATGTTTCAGGAAACCGTATTAGGGTGTGTGTCCACCGGTGAGCTGTACTGTACCAGAGCCAAGCTTACAGCTGCTTAGAGCTCACTAGAGCTGGAGAGCTGTCTAGGCTACCGATGTTTTACACCTACATTAGCAACAAGTGTTGTGTTTTTGCAGACTGCAGATTAACTAGCTAATATACGGTAGCTGGCTAATGTTGTCTAGTGCTAACGTTTGCTGTCTCTGCAGTCTTGAAAAAAAACAACCGTTGTCGTCGTCAGAACAGCTGTTTACCGCGTTTTAGGCCAAAAAGTATAACTTTTTTCAACTGCAAAAAAAGCCTAGAGCTCATGGTGCTATAGCGCTAAAAGGCGATAGGAAGCCAGCTCTCATCTCTATAGCGCGCTAGAGCTCATTACCCATTGTAAACAACAAGAAAACAGCACCAGCTCTAAAATACAGCTCGTTGGTGGACACGCACCCTTAGAGCTACCCTCAAGTCTGTATGACTTTAATGTTCATGGTCACCCCCAAATATCTGAAATATTTTTTGTTTGTTTTTTTCCTTCAGGTTCCACCACAGGTGAGGAATGAACTAGGGAATACATGGTTATATGTTGTATTGATCCTGTCACAATCACATGACCCATCCCCTTCTGTTCTCTCTAAGTCAGTGGGAGAGACCTGACAGATCTAGTGCACACCACACCCCCCAATCAATGGAACATCTCCTTGTCTGTGGTCCACGGTCTTATAGGTGTTCTGAGTCATGCATTTACAGCTACACAGCTGTGGGAGTCAAAGGGATCAGGTCAAAGGTTAACTAAACATTCACTTCAGAAGTGGCTATCAAATACACACACCCGGACAAATATGTAATATTTATGTACAGTACGTTTTCTCAGAGTAGACTCACTTCTCAACCACCACTGAACTAAAAACTGTACAACAAATGAACTATGAAGAGTGTACTTTAGTTCAGACTATACTGTAGTTCAGATTGTACTGTAGTTCAGACTACTGTAGTTCAGATTATACTGTAGTTCAGACTACTCTAGTTTAGACTATTCTGTAGTTCAGATTATATTGTAGTTCAGACTATACTGCAGTTCAGATTATACTGTAGTTCATATTATACAGTAGTTCAGATTATATTGTAGTTCAGACTATACTGCAGTTCAGATTATACTGTAGTTCAGACTATACTGTAGTTCAGATTATACTGTAATTCAGATTATTCTATAGTTCAGACTACTGTAGTTCAGATTATTCTGTAGTTCAGATTAAACTGTAGTTCAGACTATACTGCAATTCAGATTATAATATAGTTCAGACTACTGTAGTTCAGATTATTCTGTAGTTCAGATTATACTGTAGTTCAGATTATACTGTAGTTCAGACTATACTGCAATTCAGATTATTCTATAGTTCAGACTACTGTAGTTCAGATTATTCTGTAGTTCAGATTAAACTGTAGTTCAGACTATACTGCAATTCAGATTATAATATAGTTCAGACTACTGTAGTTCAGATTATTCTGTAGTTCAGATTATACTGTAGTTCAGACTATACTGTAGTTCAGATTATACTGTAGTTCAGATTATACTGCAGTTGAGACTGTATTGTAGTTCAAACTATACTCGGAAAATACTGTATAATTCAGATTATACTGTAGTTCAGACTATACTGTAGTTCAGATTATACTGTAGTTCAGAGTATACTGTAGTTCAGAGTACACTGCAGACCAGACTATATTGAAGAATGTGTAGAGTACTCTTCAGTCACAACTACATGACCTATTGGTTCATTGTTCCATCAGTTCCATGGTCAGAGAGAGGTTCACCTGGATAAGAACTACTTCCTGACTCACGGTCAGAAGGCGCGGTCAGAGACGTTCATCAACCTGCGTGAGGTGAGCACGCGCTTCAAGATGCCCCCGGGGGAGTACCTGATTGTCCCTTCCACCTTCGAGCCTCACCAGAACGGCGACTTCTGCATCCGCGTCTTCTCCGAGAAGCAGACGGAGACCGTGTAATTGAATACGCCTCTACTACTTTTCTACATTTGTATTCGATCACACATACACAAGTCTAAGTGTTACAAGTGCTGTATGTTATCTGCTTGGAAAGAATTGGCTCAATTTGGGTGTAGTGTGTGTGTGTGTGTGTGTGTGTGTGTGTGTGTGTGTGTGTGTGTGTGTGTGTGTGTGTGTGTGTGTGTGTGTGGCGCGTGTTGTGAATTCCACCTATGTCAATGCATTGAACTGATTCTACTTAATCATTGTACAATTTGGGGAATTTTTGTACATGATATGATGAAAAATCAACTCTACACCAACTCTTCTTTGTTCTGCAGACCGTGTGATGACCCAGTGGACGCAGAATTAGATGATGTAAGTAGTCTGCTACTCATCGTAATCAAACATCAGCAGAAACTCATGAGACTAACTTGATTGAACTCTGGTCTCTAAAAATGAAAGACGTGCAAAACTCTAAGCTTAGGCCCAATCTAGTCTTCAAGTCCGGGTAACTGTACATCACTTAAACTGTGCATGCAAATACAGTACACTGTGATAACATCTGATCAGGTGTATGAATTGACGTCATGTCTTTGGGTGTTTCTCCAGGAAGTGGTGTCTGATGAGGAGGTGGATGCTGGATTTAGAGGGTTGTTTACAAAGCTGGCGGGAAAAGTAAGTTTCAGATACTTTCACATCCTTAAGGGAGAATGCTCGTTTTTGACAACCTGGACCTTATTTACGGCATATTATAAGACGTTTCACTCACCGAGATAACTTTGGTGTAATTCGGAGGCCTGTAGAAGAAACGTAAAATCCAGCGTGAGCCAAGTATATCCATGTAATGGCGGCGGACGGGGCACTGAGAATGCAGCTTCTAAAAAATCTATTTTCTGCCGCGAAACGGTTGTTTTCATCAATCTGTCTTTATGAATCGCTAGTTGTGCTTACATAGAGCGAGGGCTTGTTGTGGTTTTTCACATGCCTCTGTAATATGATCTTTAGAAACGTCTTTAAAAACGAAATAGCTTCCCCACTTGCTCCAGCACGCATGCGCACAGCGCGCAAGCGCAAACAGTCAAACGTCTTATAATATGCCGTAAATAAGGTCCAGGTTGTCAAAAACAAGCATTCTCCTTTAAGCTATGTGATACTCTGCTTCATAAAGGAATGCACCGTGTTAAAGTAGTTTAGTTCAGTCTTCTTCCTCTTTAAATGCTTTGTTCTTAGTTATCAAGCTTGCTGTGAATGTCCGCTATGGAACTGAAATAATAAAATATTAGTACAGAATTATTTGGTCTGTGTAATTCATTATTTTTCTCACAGGACATGGAGATCTCTGCATCTGAGCTGAAAACTATTTTAAACAAGATTGTCTCCAAACGTAAGTAAATTGATTTACAGGTAGATGGGTACTTTATTGAGCCCCAAGAGGAAATTGTTGTGTTACAGCAGTAAGACAGTAAGAGAGAAAACTAACTAACAAAGTCAAAGTTACAGTATTTGGAGCCACCTGAAAGTTTATTTAATAGGACCAATATTCTGTGTTGTTTGTTTTCAGGAACTGACATTAAAACGGATGGCTTCAGCTCGGATACCTGCCGTATCATGGTGAATCTCATGGACGTATCCTTCAGTGAAAACCCCATGATCTCTCAATTAGACAGTTTTATTTTGTATTACAGTATGTGCCCAGTGTCATAAGTTATAGTTGAAATTACCGAAACACCATCTATCTATCTATCTATCTATCTATCTATCTATCTATCTATCTATCTATCTATCTATCTATCCAAATCATGTGACTAGACTGAAAAAGGCTTAGTTAAGAAACCTAGACCTACAGTATGTTTGGTTGTCCACCTGGGGGGTGCCGTTTGGCTGACTGTCCCATGAGACCATGTTGATGTACTGTATGATTTCACAATAACACTGACAGCAATTCTATGATTACAGTCCTGAATCAGCCTTAACTTGACAAAAGGACAGTGGGAATGGAAAACTTGGTCTTGGGGAGTTTGCGACTCTTTGGAAGAAGGTGCAGAAGTATCTGGTGAGATAACATTTCATCAGTATGTACACTGATTGACTACAAGTTTGGCCTAGTCATGCATAGTGTGCCATTTGAACACTAGTGAGCATAGCATAGTGGGGATCGAACTCTACTATTAGATCCAGATGATATCCTTGTGATCAGAGCCAGGGAAATTTGAGCTTGCCAATCTCAGGCAAGAAAATAAACACCCAGCCAATCACACGTTCCCAACTATTAGACCACTCTGTTCCTGTTTCTTCTTTCTTCTTTGTTGATGAAAAACTGTCATAGTAGATAAACTGATCAAATAATACAGTGTGATGATTGATCAAATATAACTGCTAACGTTACTGTACCTGTTCCATTGAGCAATACAATATGGTGTGTGAATTATTTTGCTACAGGGCATCTATAAGAAGAATGACATGGACAACTCGGGCACCATGAGCACCCCAGAGATGCGTATGGCCCTGAAGGAAGCAGGTGTGTGTTTCCAGTGCTCTCCTCACACACCGCTGCTTTTTACCACCCGCTTCCTGATCGTCCACGCAGGACCAAATTAGGAATGCATAGCAACAGTAACCATGACAAACACTCATCTATGGTTAAGCTACTGTTGTTCAGAGTTACTGTAACTCGCACTGATTAGCAACAGACGCTTATCAGGAAGTGTGCCGCAGACCACCTCCCCAGCAGGCCTGCCAGACCCTGTCCGGGACCAGCCCGGAATATTCCGCTGGCTCTCACGTTTAACTCACAGTTAGCTACAGTATATTATTTAAAAATGAATGAAATCATTTAAGCATTAAATAAAGTTATATACATACATAAATAAAGTTACATACATACATATCTATCTATCTATCTATCTATCTATCTATCTATCTATCTATCTATCTATCTATCTATCTATCTATCTATCTATCTGAGCCCAGGTTTGCTGCACAACCTCAAACTATCTCTTTTCTTCCATCGCAGGTTTCACCCTGAACAACTGCATCTATCAGCTCCTGGTGGCTCGCTACTCCGAGCCAGACATGACCATCGACTTTGACAACTTTGTGGCCTGTCTCATGCGTCTGGAGATGATGTTCAGTGAGTGGATTTTGTTTATACTTGTTTTAAACTGGATTTCAAAGCTAGTGTGTTTGGACGAGCTGAGTGTGATGTTTCCCCGGTCGGCCTGAACAGAGAGCATCTTTACTGGCTGAGTGTTTACATTTCAAGTCTGACTCCACTCCAGCATTAGAACTATGTGAGAAAAACATCTGCCAAAAACACCCTCCCTCAATGTGAGCATTCAGCTGAAATGGAAACTGCAAATGCTCTGCTGTTGTGTTTTGCACCAAATTCAGTGTAGCATGTGTCCGGCAAAATGTGCCCAGATAATAAATAATTGATGAATCTCTCTGTACGCTACAGAGGTCTTCAAGAAGATTGACGCACACAACAGTGGCTCCATAGAGCTGGACTTCCAGCAGGTCAGTCAGTGAATTATTCAGTGGAAATTAATGGGTGCTTGTCGAGTATTATTGTGTGCAATGGAGGTCGATACTGACAGAAGTGTGATGAGACTGTGTGCTTTTTCTCCTTCGCAGTGGCTGAACTTTTCTATGATCTAGAAGATCCCCTACCATCCCCGTCAACAGGGGCACAGAAACAAGTATTAAACACACAATTCAATTGACAGTTTTTAGATATGATCATTTTTATATAACCTTTCTGTATGGATTTTATTGAAAATGCTGCATGATATTTGTGTAGGCTACTTTGTGAACAATCGCTAACTCTGGTAGGCTTATTGTTCATGATGAATGTTTAAAATAAGTGCAAATCTGGAACAACCATCAATTGTGTTCTCAATAGACTGACTTTGTATAGTCTGAAATTGAATAGCTGACTGTGTGCCTCTTGAGAGGTTTAATTCTTTAGTTTTTTTTTTATTTTAGTTAGCAAATGTAATGTTTGTTTACTTGGCAATTTTATATTTTACAAAAAAGATCTATTGAGAAAAACTTTATATCTGATACTATGGGACCATATTACACACAGGAACCTGTCCTTCATACATCCTGATTAAAATCATATTGGATTCAAATTCGCTTTTGTCTTCTCTCAAAACCTTGCTACGGTTTTGTATGTCGGCTAACTGCGGGTGAAGCATGGATGTATTATATAAACGGGGGTGAAGTGATGGTGTATATTTTGTGTGGTCATGTCAGTCTGTCCCTTTAATAATTCGCTAGAGGAGATTGGCTTTGCGGGGATGGAAACCCTCCCACTCAGCTGGGCTGGACAACACTGCAACACTCGAGCACTGATTTCACATTGTGTTGTCCAGCTGTTTAACAATCACAATAAACATCTTCAGGCTGCTGCAGATAAAACCGACCATCCAAAACTGTCCCAGGAATCAAATTAGTGGTGAGTTGTAGCCTACAGTAGTTTTCAAACGTAGGCCTATTATTAGGGGCCAGGCAGCGTAGCTGCCGGAACCCTATTGTATTTGCCTATATTATTATTATTATTATTCTCCTTCCACTGAAGTCTAACTTCCCATGGACAAAAAATCGCCAAAATTTGCACAAAGCTCCAGTCCTATACCCAAAGTCCTCAACCTGCATTGTAGGTCAATAAACCTGAAGGTGGCGCTACAGCAACAGTCTAAAGTTTAAAACTTAAAAAAAATCATAACAAATCAGCCATAGGTGCTATCACTGTAAAACCACCACGTGAATGTAGTCCCAAGTGAGACAAAACCTTCATATGCTTTGACCTTGCAGGAATTTTGAAGTCCATCACTCTGATTTCTTCATAAACTGTAAAACCTATCAAACCTATCTCCTCCCACATTTTTTGTTCAATTGACACCAAAATCGATCTACTGTATCTTCAGACTGTCCTTACCAAACGATCCTCACAGATTTTTGAAATATGAAAAATAGAGCCCACAGCACTTCAAAAAGTTTTACTGTTAACAGTTCTGTATAGTTCCTATTAATTCTCGCCAAATCAATGTCTGATCATCCTCATAAAGAGTGACAACATTGGCCACATATCCAAGATGTAGTATGATTTTTTTCAGAATTTTATCTCAAAAATTGAATTTTTAAAAATATGTTTAATTCTGTCCTCTGAAACCAACACTTCATACAGAGAGAACTACATTACCCACAATCCAACGCAAGCTCCACGAATCTGAGACATTGCTGTTGGCAACCCTACCCAACCCCCGCCGAGGATTACAATGACTAAATCGATTGATTGGCAACTGACTGAGTACACAGCTGCTGAAGTTAATGTTCAATTATGAAAAAAAAAAGCTAACAAAACCTGTAACCCACATTTTTCAATCAATTAATACTAAAGTTGCTACACTGGATCTTCAAACTGTCATTCACAAACTCATTGACCAGATTATTGAATTATCAAAATTGAGCTTACAATGCATTAAAATGTTTTACTTATTATTATTATTCTCCATCTTCCACTGAAGTCTAACTTCCTGTGGACAAAAAATCACAAAAATGTGCACATAGCTCCAGTACTAAACCCAAAGTCCTCAACCTGCATTGTAGGTCAATAAAGCTGAAGGTGGCGCTACAGCAAAAGTCTAAAGTTTAAAACTTTAAAAAATCATAACAAATCAGCCATAGGTGCCATCACAGTAAAACCACCACGTGAATGTAGGCCCAAGTGAGACAAAACTTTCATACACTCTGACCTTGCAGGAATCTTGATTATTATTATTATTCTCCATCTTCCACTGAAGTCTAACTTCCCGTGGACAAAAAATCACCAAGATTTGCACATAGCTCCAGTAGTATACCCAAAGTCCTCAACCTGCATTGTAGGTCAATAAACCTGAAGGTGGCGCTACAGCAACAGTCTAAAGTTTAAAACTTAAAAAAATCATAACAAATCAGCCATAGGTGCTATCACTGTAAATCCACCACGTGAATGTAGTCCCAAGTGAGACAAAACTTTCATACGCTTTGACCTTGCAGGAATTTTGAAGTCCATCACTCTGATTTCTTCATAAACTGTAAAACCTATCAAACCTATCTCCTCCCACATTTTTTGTTCAATTGACACCAAAATTGATCTACTGTATCTTCAGACTGTCCTTACCAAACGATCCTCACAGATTTTTGAAATATGAAAAATAGAGCCCACAGCACTTCAAAAAGTTTTACTGTTAACAGTTCTGTATACAGTTCCTATTAATTCTCGCCAAATCAATGTCTGATCATCCTCATAAAAAGTGACAACATTGGCCACATATCCAAGATGTAGTATGATTTTTTCAGAATTTTATCTCAAAAATTGAATTTTTAAAAATATGTTTAATTCTGTCCTCTGAAACCAACACTACATACAGAGAAAACTACAATACCCACAATCCAACGCAAGCTCCGAAGACATCGCTGTTGGCAACCCTACCCAGCCCCCGCCGAGGACTACAATGACTAAATCGATTGATTGGCAACTGACTGAGTACACAGCTGCTGAAGTTAATGTTCAATTATAAAGAAAAACAGACAAAACCTGTAAAAATTAATAAACATATCTCATCCCACATTTTTCAATCAATTAACACCACACAACTTGCTCCACTGGATGTTCAGACTGTAATTCACAAACTCATTGACCAGATTGTTGAATTATCAAAATCGAGCTTACAATGCATCAAAATGTTTTACAAATGTTTTTACGATACGATATGAATGTACAAAATTAACATTGGAATGTCAACTTTCTTGTTGTCCTCCTATTCTCTCGCTTATTGCTCCTAAACTTGTCGGAAATTGCCTGGCCCCGCCTCATCGCTGCGAAGCAGCTTTAATTGTTATTGTGAATGCCATTTAAAAGTCTGTGGCCTACGAGACTGTTTTATAATTGTTAGATCACACGTGAAACAAAGTCAGCAGCTGAATGTGCATGTGATATGAGATCGCTACCGTAGTGTGAAACATTTACAGTAATTATTGTACAGTAATCCTGCCAACAGTGAGCTGTTGCCGATTACCAGCGTCGCGCTATGATGATGCCAACAGCCAATTCACTCTTCACATGGAGAAAGACTGTACAGTAGCTACGCTTTCATTCAAATGTCTGGAGAAAGGTTAATCTTTCAGTACAGTCTTTCAATAGCATTTTGCAACAGCTCTGTACCTCTCTAACCTCTAACAGTTAGCCTGAATCCATCCGAGCCTGTTTATAACAGTTTAACAAGCAAGTGTAGAACATTGATGGGCCGTAGAATGTAGCTACATCACAGGGTTTGGGAGGAAAACGTTGAAGTAAAATGCTGCATTAGCCTACTATAGTTATTATTGGGTAAAATTATATTATTAGACCATATGAGGTAAATAGACATATTAAACGAAGTCCATATCCATATATGGTTGATTGGATTATTGGAGTGCAAATTCACTAGGCCTATGTTACTGAATTGAGGCACTTTTTAGATGGCTTCACAATCAGCAGCAACCCGCTGAGGTAAACATGACCTGTAAGGATATCTTGATTGATTTTCACAAAGAGCAAGTGATCAATATATTTTAGGATTGGCTAGAAGAGAAGATAGGCTGTCATCACAGTAAGCATATCATAATTGATTGAATTGAATATCACTTCTTTCAGAGAAGGACTCAAAAAGTGTGGTCCCTTTCTCCGCATACACAGAATATATCTTATTCCTCCTGATGGAGAATCCAGTCTTGAGACTATTCCTTCTGTGTTCCTCTTATCTATACCTCCACCACATTCTACCCCTGTAAGTAAATAGACGATAGGTCTGCAATACGAACCCAGGGTTGTGTCTGTCATTAAAATAAACTAAGAACTACTTCAGAAATTCAGTGCAGGGCATAGAAATAAAAAAAATTTTTTTTTTGCACGACTGTTTATTCTGATATGGTTGTGATATGGTATGCTATGGTATATAAATGACATATAAATGTTGTGCAGCCATGCTGACTGAATCCTAATGTACTTTTTTTTTACTAATTTACTTTTGGTCTCCGCAGGCCTGCCGCCCCTCGACCCAAGGATTTCAGGTACAACGAAGAGCGCTCTAATGATCCTGTTTCTAGGCTGAGATGGAGTCCAGTACTAATGGAGTGAAAGGCTTCAGCCCTGTCCTTGCCTGGCTAACACTTAACTCATTGTTAATTCTGCCCTCTCGCCTTTTTGAATGCTGCTGTTTCAGTTTTGTGTCATTAATCGTACTGAAAGCTGTGGCATTCATCGGGCTACCGTGAAGCCCTCAAACACATGCTTATCTCACATATAAAAGGGTAACTGTGTCAGTCTAATACATAATGTGTGTACTGTTGATGACATGCTTTGCAGAGTACAGTAAGTTAGCCTGCCTGGCCCATTAGCAAAGCCAGAATCATTCTACAGTCACTTGTGGTTCATGTCCACAGTCGTAAAACAGTCAAACATTTTATTCATTTGAGTGTCCTCTCTTTTATTCAGATAGCATTAAGCAAAATGATGTCATCTTATACTTTATTTCCATTCCTTATGTTATTAAGATAACAGTTGTGCTTGGAAAGCGCTTGGCAGAGGAATGGCTCCCTTTCATTATTCATGGCTTTGGTGCAGAAAAAACCCACTAGGACCTAATCTCTGATGCGTGTGGAGATGTGGAACGGTTCCTCTAGGCGGCTAGGAGCTGGATCCTTCCAGAGGACGTGGTGGGCTTGACCTCGGGCCCTCAGGACTCTAGCTCTCCTCGTTCATGTGCAAAAAACAGAACAAATTCAATAAGTGGTATACTTGTTTGATATAGACTCATCATAGACAGATAAATACCCTTAATTACTTGTGAAAATGCATCAAAATTGCAATCAAATAGCCAACTAAACTGATACAGCCTAGCCTATAATAGGCCCACAGTACCCTATAATGAGATAAACTAATTTCCACTTGAGTGCGTGCTTTGATCAAATTCAGTAGCCTACTTTATTCTCAAATGAGGCCTACGCTGCATCGATAGGCTACTGTATTCGCAGAACAAAATGGTATAGCCTAAAAACACCCCAACATTAGAACAATTAGAGCAAATGATAATCAATAAATAAATAAATGAAATGACAGACAAGTTGTCGTGTCTTAGGCTATTGTAGCCTAAAAGAAATTCTCTAAAACAACCGATGTAGGCTATAGGCTGTGTTCCTGAAGTCCATTAACTGGGAACGAAAAATGACTCGATGCTCCTCTGCTTCAGGTTGCTGACGCGCTTTCTGGCTACCAAGGGATGCAGCTCGCGCAGCAGACTCGTTTGCGTTTTGCGCTCGACATTAGAGCAAAGAAATGAAACGTGACAGTAGGCTACAGCCTACAGGCAACATGTAGGTCTACATACAGTCTGTTTTTATTCACAGTAGGATACAGTACTGTAATGAAAATACCACCAGTAACCAGATAGCAGGCTCAAATAAAAGTTTTTTAAGCCTGTCCGGTAGACCGGGAGGTTCGGATCTCTGAAGTTCGGATGAGTGGGGTCCTACTGTAGTTACATCATACACACACACACACACTCTGACCTGCCCCGCCTATGCTCACACATGCCTCTCTCCTACCCCCCCACCAGGATGTACCATTCCGGAGGAGGAGGCGGAGTCTCTGCGCGCCTCCAGAGGGACAGGCTGCAGGCGGACGGGGTAGGTAGTAACGAGCGGGCGCTGCGCTTCCTGAACCAGGACTACGAGGCGCTGAAGAGCGAGTGCCTGGAGGGCGGCGGCCTGTTCGAGGACCCCTGCTTCCCGGCCGAGCCCTCATCCCTGGGCTTCAAGGAGCTGGCCCCCAACTCGTCCAAGACCCGCGGCGTGGAGTGGATGAGGCCCACGGTGAGGACTGGACCTTAGCCTCGGGTGGTGGTGTCGTTGGCGTAGAGCCTGAAGTGTGCGTGTCCCGCAGACAGATAAAGCCACTGGTTATCCATGATGGGTCCTGTCAACTTACATTACATTACATTACAGTCCTTTAGCAGACACTTTTATCCAAAGCGACTTACAATAATTGCATTTAACGCAGGAAGTCAGTGTACTACTAATCACCAGAACTCACAAGTGCATCTCCTTGACAAGACCATAATCTAGTGCTGAAGGCAAAGTGCAAGAGTAGCAACAAAAATAACTAATACAAAAAAGGAGAAATTGCTTGTTGAAAGTTGCAACCACTGAAAGGTAGACTTGTCTGTAAACTACACCCATCCACTTTTTTTGTAACTTTTTTTTTTAGAAAAGTTGGTTTGTGTGCCATGAATGTGGGAGGAGCCGAGTGTCGTGGACACGCCCCTGGAGACGGGGGTTCAGATCGGCCCTGCCTCCCCTCGGTCCCGCACACGTGAAGACGAGGGTGTGGGCTAAGAAAAAAAGGAGCAAACTACAAAGACAGTGTGTAAACATTGACGGGGGTGTTCAGACGAATTCCAATCCCGGGCAGACAGCCTCCCAGTCAGTCAGCTGACCTCAGGGCAGCAGTTTGCTCTTCAGGCTGATGCATTCAGGACGTTTCATAACTAGCTCACTGTACACTAAGTGAAGGGGGAAAATCACCACTTGTGAGTCTGCCCTCGTTGCTGTGTGGCCAGGCCCATGACAGGAAGTTTGCAGAACAGAGACATAGAGCTAAGCTCTCAATAAGGTTTTCAGCATTTTGTGTGATGGCGTTTCGCTAAGAATGACATCCATTGTCGTTCTGGCGCAGAGGAGTTCAGCATTTTCACACAGGTGCTTTTTTGTGAGATTTTAGGATTCAGCATTTCACAGAAAACCGAGAACAAGCTTGTGTAGATTGATTTAACTCATATTTTATTCAGTGCACTTTGCATCCGGCTGCAAAGATAGAAACTAAGGCGTCAACAATGAGATGACCCGTTCTTGATGGATGTAAATCATAGTCTGAACGCCTGGCTACTAACTTCTGCGAGCAGCGAGCTCTTTTGTTTACGTAGTTGCAGAGTAGCTCAGTTCGTTGCAGGGCGTAATGTGCTGCCTAGTAGGCAGAGTAGCTCAGTTCGGTGCAGGGCGTAATGTGCTGCCTAGTAGGCAGAGTAGCTCAGTTCGGTGCAGGGCGTAATGTGCTGCCTAGTAGGCAGAGTAGCTCAGTTCGGTGCAGGGCATAATGTGCTGCCTAGTAGGCAGGAAAGCCTGTGGGCTCTGAAACCTGTGGGCTCTGAAACCTCAGTGATGACACTGTCGGTCTGGTGCCGCGGGAATGACCTGGAACTGTGTGTTTGTGTGTGTGTGTCTGTGTGTGTGTGTGCGTGCATGCATGTGTGTGTTTGTGTTTGTGTGTGTGTGTGTGTGTGTGTGTGTGTATGTGCGTGTGTGTGTGTGTACTGTATGTGCGTGCATGCATGCATGCGTGTGTATGTGTGTGTGGGCCATGCCTAGTCTGTCAGTCCCTCTATGCCGGGGAGTGGTGGACAAACAGTGTTGAGGCCGACATGCCTGACATCGCTAGCCAGCAGCTGTCACTGCTGTACACTCACTCACAGCACAAGTCATTAACTGACCTGAACATCTCAATCCTGAGAGCTCAACTCCCCCGGGCTCTCTCTCTCACGCGAGTGCCAACTGTTCGTCCATTGTGGCCGTTGATGTTGGGAGAGTGCATGTGGTGACAATTTGTTTATGGCAACCTTAGTGAAAGCCCGGACGAGCAGAGCTCAGTCGTCAGTAGTCAAAGGACTGAGGGGGGATCATTGCCGTATACTGTAGCTAACTACACACAGGGTTGTGTCATAATTCTACAATTCAGTGATGATTACTTTAGAATCAGAACCAGATTTATTGCCAAGTAGGTTTTCACATGCGAGGAATTTGCTTTGGTCTATTGGTGCATAAGTGCAAATGTACTGCGAAGACAGTACAGTACAAAATACAAATAAGATACAATAACAAAACAGTCTCCTCCTATGATTGTCTTTATTTGTGTTATTGAAGTGTTAACTTAGACCTGATCTACCATTTGACGTATATGGTTGCATTTCTTTGTCCTCAGGAGCTCTCGGACAACCCTCAGTTCATTCTGGGCGGAGCGACCAGAACAGACATCTGTCAAGGAGCACTAGGTGAGTTGGTGCAGTTACTGGTAATAATAAGTTTACTGAGAAGAAAAAAAGGGCTTGCACATCCACTACGCAGACCAGGTGCAGGACAAACCAGAGTGCAAATGAGAAAAAAAGAGAAGAGTCTTGACACTGGAGCATATAGATTCATTCATCAGATGAAAGTCGAGTAAGATGGAAACGTCATATTTAATAAACTATTGGGAACATTCCATTCTTCTATAGGCTCCAGTGTGCCTACTCTTTTTTTCTCAATAATAAGTTTAGTACCTTGAGTCAGTAACCAGTCAGTACTCAAAAGTGCTCCAAGCTTAGCCTTGAGACCAGTTTTTCTAAACAGACACAGTTATTCAGATTAAATGGCGACTGTCAGTCCTAACAGGCCCTGTATTTAGATGTGGCCTCACTCCCATAGTTAACAAGAAGAACACGGCCAGCTCGGCTCTCTAGGCTCTTCCTGTAACTGTAACCCAGGGAAATAGAGTTCTAGTGAGTCCTGAGTAGGTAGTGAGTTGTTGCAGTATAAATACCGTCCACCCGCTCCAGTGAAGAGCTAGCTTTTAATCGGCGTAGCTGGTTAAAACGGTGTCTGTCCCGCAGGAGACCTGGGTTCGAATCCCACCCGGGGCACGCCGAAACGTATGGGTTACATAATCGTTGTGCAACACAATCAAACACAGGCCTGCCAAAACACGAGTTAGAAGCCAGCAGTCGTACGCTCACTCAGTAGAGGACACGAAGCGACTCGCACGCCACAACTGGATTCTGTTGAGATCGCAGGCAACAACTTCACTGGTAGTTATTACCTGTTTCATTCTGCCATTTCTCATTGGGGGTGGGGGGTGAAAGAGGACCTTGTAGATGCTTCTGGAAACTCTCAACATCCCAGCCAGACCCGTCCTCCACACTCACTCATTTGTTGCAGAGTTTTCAAAGCGGCTGTGCTTTGGAACGGACTGTTTGGGACTGAATAAGCTGGAGTAGTTCAACAAACCCCTCAGCTAACGAAAAACACATCTCATCTCAATACGTACTGTACCTGATTGATTTACACTAATTAAATTCACGTTGTAGCTGGCTTGGGAAAACCCCCACCCCCATTCCCAGATACAGTTTGCATTAGTTTGACAATGATCCATGCGGAGCCTCCTTCACCAATCACACGAAAGTACGACTACATCTGCAGTGAAATATTTAGACTTTTTTTTTTTATATGACTGTAGAATGACTGTTGGAAATTTCTGAACCAATGAATCAATCAAGGAATCAGATACTTTATACACTTTCTATAAAGTGAATTAGATACTTTATACACTTTCTATAAAGTGAATTAGATACTTTATACACTTTCTATAAAGTTAGTTGTGAGGCAGGACTGAGGCAGGCCCTGTGGAATGATGAGTAATACTGGAATGGCCGTGGCTGGCCGAGCGGACGATGTTTGGGCGTGGCCGTGAGTCAGAGGAATGACTCAGTGTGAAGTAGATAGGAACCTGAGAGAGAGAGAGAGAGAGAGAGAGGGGGGGGTGGGGTGGAAGAAGAGAACAGAAAGAGGGGAAGAGGGGGGAGGGTCAGCTACAGGCTGTGTAAAGTGTGTAATGGGTTTAGAGAGTGCATGTGTGAGAGATATTGAGAGGAGCGAGAGAGAGAGCATGTGGGAGAGAGACTGAGGAGAGAGAGAGAGAGAGAGAAAGAGAGAGAGAGAGAGACTGAGAGGATATAGGGAGTCTGTTCAAGGCGTTTGGCTGCAGTCCTGAGCCCCAATCTCTGGTCTCTCTGTTGGCCTAACAGGGTGGAGATGGATATGATGATATATGATCAGGCTTTATTAGGCCTGAGGAGTCCTCAGTTCTTACAGGAACTTGTGTTCTGGTACTTTGAGGAACCGTACAAACAACACCGTATACAGGAGCAAAGTATTCTCAGATTAGAACCCTGTGTGCTGCTCTGAGGAAGCTCTCCAGAGTCTACTTGTTTTCAGGGTCGGGTTTCCTCGTCTCCAGCCGGAGGGGAAGAAGCGGATAGGCTGACCGAGACCCCGCCCCCTCTCACTAGCAAACAGCTTCCTCTTTCTACTCTGTCCTGGCCAAGAGCCGACTCTTCCTGGGCTCCACCTACTGGTAGCTTTTGGAAATTGCAAGAGAATCAGAATCAGTTTTATTTCCCAGGTAGTTTTTACACATACTAGGGAATTACTCACGTGCGGAACGGTGGCGCAGTTCCTTCTTGCACAGCAAGAAGGCCTCCGGGCCGCTCTGTGCGGAGTTTGCATGTTCTTCCCTGTGTTCGCAAGGGGTTCCTCCCAAAAGAACCCAAAAACATGCGGGAGAACAGATGCTCTTCAGTCCGGTCCCTGACCAATACCTGGACTGAGCACTTGGACTTGGTTCCCGTGCGCCAGGAACGATGGCTGCCCACTGCCCCTGGCTGGAGGAGGACTTGGATGGGAATAATGCAGAGGACAAATTCCACTGGCGACCCCTGATTGCATGCGTGCGTGTGTGTGCGTGTGTATGTTGTGTGTGTGTTTGTGTTGTGTGATGTGTCGCCGATCACGAGTGTAGTTGTGTGTGGTGAATAAAGAGCCTCATCAAGGTTAATAATGATGCCCTGGTCGATTGGTGCATAACTCTGATGGAGACAACATTAGACAGGGTGCAAGGACTAGACAGGACAGTGCAAGGTAACAGCAAGGCAATGCTCGTCTGAACTTCTGTAGCGATATCGTCGGCTATAAGTTTGTGTGTGTGTGGGCGGGGGGGGGGGGGGGAGTGGCACGTGATGGTATTTCATGTGGACAATAGCCTTAAAATGAAATGTTTGGTTTATATTCCTGTGATTAAGTGACATACATGTGTACAGCTGCACTGAGACCAATACCTCTATTCCTGTTTCTGGTTGTTCATTACTAATTTAACGAACAACATTGTGAGGACCCCCTTTAAAACGAGATGCTACATCTCAAGGGGTTATTCCCAAGAATTTCCATTAGCTCAAAAAGGATTGACAGGCAAATTCATTTTTTGTCAAGATCAGTGAATGAAAGCATTCTGGGTGGAAAAGCATGACTCCACTCCACACAAATGTTTCCACAGTCTGAACGTTATATCTAAACATGTCTGGGCGTTGTATCTAAGCATGTCTGGGTGTTGTATGTACAGTATAAACACACATGTACAGTATAAACACACATGGGCAACGCTGCAGTATCGTCCCAAATGGGATTTGAAGCAACTCTCAGTCAACAGCAGCACATACAGTATACTCGTTCTACACCAGAGTAAGACTGTTAATCCGTCGTCGTCATGGGCCTTTAGCCTAGCGTAGCTTCTCCCTAAAGTGTAGCACTAAACCTATTAGCTACCATTAGCATCTTCCTGCAGCTCTCTCAGTAGGAAAGTGGCGTATGCCCCCTCTCTCAATGCTAACTCGCTTAATATTTCAGGATGCCTGATGGATAGTTTGGACCATTTTACGATTAGCAGTTGATGGACGGCTCCAACCACTTACCAGTTGCAGGCCGACGGTTAATGATGCAATGAAGGGAATTGGGTCCCGACTCCCACATTCCTCCTAGTCTCAGCTTTTGGCTGGCTACATACCGTTGACGGTAACCCACTGCAAAACTAGCGCATATAGGCTTCAAAGAGCGGCTGTGTTTGACAAACAGTGCTCCACTTCATAAACGTTACCGAGCGTTGGTTTGGGAATGTGTCGGGCTGGCTTTGCTCAGCGTGTGATTGGCTGAGAACACAGACATGTCTGTGACACGGTTTGGTCTCATGAGGAAAATCTAGAAAAAGGCACACTCTCATCGCAAGTTCTCCCAAGAATGTCGTCCAAGAACAGCTGTGGTTCCTAACTAGTGCAAAATCCAATGTAGCACAATGTTAACAAAACCATGCATTGTGTGCCCCTTTTATGAATATTGATGAGGCTCCCTTCAACTTTATAACCTGTTCAATGGAATTCATCAGGTGAAAGTATCGTTGAGTCTAGGACATGAGTTGTGTCTCGGAAACCTGCCCACTTCAGCCAGTTAAGCTCAATGGAGCAGAAGACCCCCCCACACAGCTTCACTGCCTATGTGTTTGCATTAAAGCTGCATGAGTTCATTATTCAGTTTTCTGCTAATAGTTTATGAATTGGCCTTAGCAAGACCTCAAAAAACATTTTTGTGACATGAGACCACATGAGATCCTGTGAATTTGATTTTAGAATTTACTGGCTAGTACACTACTGCTAGTATACTGCTAGTATACTGCAGTTTTTATCATGACCAGAGGGACCGCCAAAGTGCTGAGTTATCGCATGCAGCTTTAAAGGAATAATACAGTGGTTGAACGTGACACATACAAGTAATGAGAATTAAAGAGAATATGTCCAGTGTTGTTATTCCATCAGGAGAGAGGGACCAGGGTTGTAAGGAGGTAAGACCAGGAGAGAGGGACAAGGGTTGTAAGGAGGTAAGACCAGGAGAGAGGGACAAGGGTTGTAAGGAGGCAAGACCAGGAGAGAGGGACCAGGGTTGTAAGGAGGTAAGAACAGGAGAGAGGGACCAGGGTTGTAAGGAGGTAAGACCAGGAGAGAGGGACCAGGGTTGTAAGGAGTTAAGGCCTTTGAGATTCAGCCTCGCGTTGGCACAACTCAGCAGGTTTCCTGGAAACAAATCAAGACGGTCTGAGCTCTACAGTGCCTCTCTCCTCCCTGAGCTCTACAGCGCCTCTCTCCTCCCTGAGCTCTACAGCGCCTCTCTCCTCCCTGAGCTCTACAGCGCCTCTCTCATACATTCCTCTCTCCTCCCTGCTGTCCTGACAGGCGACTGCTGGCTCCTGGCGGCCATCGCTTCCCTCACCCTGAACGAGAGGCTGCTCCATCGCGTGGTGCCTCACGGTCAGACCTTTCAACACGACTACGCCGGGATCTTTCACTTCCAGGTACTGAACTCCCGAGCCTCATGAGAGCGTCCTTATCTGACGAGCTCACGTTGTTTCACTCCACTCACTATCAGTCTGGCAAAGCTCAATAGAGATCAGTTTGTGCGCGATCGGAAAACGACCGGGCCAATAAGCATTCTTTGAGGAAATACTAGCAGCTACGCTGGGTGTGGTTTAGGTACAACGACAGTGGGTAGGGACTGTTCGTTCTAAAACGACAATGGCGGCTCCCAAAGAGGTTAGCATAGATGCTGCTATAGCATCAGTTATATCTGAACTGGAGAATGTTTCTTAATTGAGCAAAGAACGGCGCTGAAGGCTTTTCTCTGCGGAAAATATGTTTTGACTCTTCTCCCGACTGGCTTTGGTAAGAATTTGATTTACCAGCGGTAGACGGTGATAGACAGATGGTTCGTCCAATCAATTACCTGCTTTGTAGTTTTGAAAGGGCCTTTTCCAAACAGTTTCCAACAAAGCTTTCCCAGATGTTTGAGGGGAACAAACCATCTGGTGTGTCCGGCTACTAACTCCATCCTAGTTTCCATCTTTCTTTCTTTTCCTCCCCAAGCCTTGGCATTTCTTTCTGAACCTGATTTGATGCTGTAGAACATTTGTTTGCAAAGACGTCTATAGCTACAGTATAATGATAAAAAATAGTAGAGCGAGCGTTGAACTACATTTTTTGTAGTGAGGTGTGATTGTCACAGAAACAACTGCCTGATTGTGTTTGTTGTTTTGGTAGTTCTGGCAGTTCGGAGAATGGGTGGATATTGTGATTGATGACCGACTGCCCGTCAAGGATGGAGAGCTCATGTTCGTTCACTCAGCAGAGGGGAGTGAATTCTGGAGCGCCCTGATCGAGAAGGCCTACGCCAAGTAAGACTTCTATCAATTTGACATGTTCAAATGCCTCGTGTGGAGGAGAAAGATCTTGAGGCAATCAGATGAAAAGCAGAACATTTATGATTATGAAAATGTGTAAATCGGTCAGATTTGACCACTGGAGGTTGAACAAGTGAACAAATCCTACTTTGATTTTGTGTGGAGAAAGCTCACAGACACAAACTCTTGTGATTGTTCATTTGAATTTGGGTGGGATCTGTATTTAAACCTTCTGCCTGTTATTTCTGCTGCGGTTGTTCCGCGTCGTAGACTTAACGGCTCGTACGAGGCCCTGTCGGGAGGCAGCACCACCGAGGGCTTCGAGGACTTCACCGGCGGGGTGGCCGAGATGTACGAGCTCTGCAAGGCGCCCAGGGACCTGTACCGGATCATCGGCAAAGCCCTGGAGAGAGGCTCGCTGCTGGGGTGCTCCATCGACGTAGGTGGCCTCCCCGGGTCGCCAGACACACTCTGGATAAAACATCTCAGATTTCACCTACCATCGCCCGCCGGCTCCGCTCCCCGCAGCCAGGGGGCGCTCAGCTCTGGGCTCCTCTGATGTTTCCACGTGGGGAAGGTTTGCCTGTGGTGGGGTGGCAGAGCGAACATGAGACCTGTAAATGGCTGGACATGAAAATGACCCCTTCACATCAGATTACCAAAGATATAAGGGTCATTATACGAGACAATAAGAAGCAAACATTTCAGTTGCATTTGGAATAAAGAATTTCTTATAAATCTAGCCATTGGTATCCACAAGGGGCATCTTTCAGGGGAGTTTAAAAAGCAAATAGGGCCAAGGAGCATACAGTACTGATTATTTTGATTTTGATGAGAACTTTTGAGACGTTGAATGATGTCCTCTCTCACTAGATCACCAGCGCGTTCGATATGGAGGCGGTGACTTTCAAGAAGCTAGTGAAAGGCCACGCCTACTCTGTGACCGGGCTGAAGCAGGTACGTCAGAGATACGGTTAAAGATCAGAATCGCAAACAGAATCCTTTGTTGCTGTTGTAGTTTTTCAACGTTCAAGGAATATGCTTTCGGTTTTGGTGCATAACATGGAGACAACATTGGCCAGGATGCAGGGACAAGACAGGACAGTGCAAAGGGCAAGTACAAAATGCTAGTGCAAAAAAAACAAAAGGGATAAGCTAAGAGAGAAGAACAATATACTGAGTGCGGTGCGTCCTACACATACATAAAACCAGGTCATGTGCAAGTGTCTAAGGATGATGTGATGTCACACTCATGGTCAGAGAGAGGACAGGTAACAGGACACATTGTGAGAGAGGACAGGTAACAGGACACATTGTGAGAGAGGACAGGTGACAGGACACATTGTGAGAGAGGACAGGTAACAGGACACATTGTGAGAGAGGACAGGTAACAGGACACATTGTGAGAGAGGACAGGTAACAGGACACATTGTGAGAGAGGACAGGTAACAGGACACATTGTGAGAGAGGACAGGTAACAGGACACATTGTGAAAACAGAATCATGGAGAAGCATCTAGGTGAACGTTGTGTTGTCCATCACTGATAGGTGGACTTCCAGGGCGGTGTGGAGAAGCTGATCCGTGTGAGGAACCCCTGGGGCCAGGTGGAGTGGACCGGAGCTTGGAGCGATAGGTCAGTTCATCCCCGACTTCCTGACACACCTGTGTGTGTGTGTGTGTGCGTGTGTGTGTGTGTGTGTCTAAATGAACCTGGCTCTCTCCACATTCTTCTGTTTGTTTTCACCAGTTCTTCTGAGTGGGAGTCTGTGGACCCGGCTGAGAGGGAGGACATGCACTGTCTCATGGAGGATGGGGAGTTCTGGTGCGTTGCTCTGCTCCTTGGACGCCTCCTTTCCCTTTTTCATGACACTTTAACGTCATCTATATATAGCAGATGTGTTTGGCTGCCAGTGTAATGATATTACCAGAGATGAGCAGGAGATAGTAGGGGAAGCTGACCTGTGGATTTAGCCTCCAGTGTGTGGACAGACAGTAGTAGCGCTAGTAGACACTAGACTCATTTGAGGGTTATTTTACCACACTTCGAAAAATAATTAATTTCTGCCCCCCCTCTCTCTCTGTCTCCTCTCTCTCTCTCTCTCTCTCTCTCCACTCTCTCTCCACTCTCTCTCTCCTCTCTCTCCTCTCCCTCCCTCTCTCCTCTCTCTCTATCTCCTCTCTCTATCTCCTCTCTCTCTCTCCCTCTCTCTCTCCACTCTCTCCCCTCTCTCTCCTCTCTCTCCCTCTCTCTCCCTCCCTCCTCTCTCTCTCTCCTCTCTCTCTCCTCTCCCTCCTCTCTCTCTCTTTCTCTCTCTCTCTCTCTCTCTCCTCTCTCTCCTCTCCCTCCCTCCCTCCTCTCTCTCTCTCTCTCTCTCTCTATCTCTCTCTCTCTCTTCCTCCTCTCTCTCTCTCCTCTCCCTCCCTCCTCTCTCTCTCTCTTTCTCCCTGCTCCTGTCCAGGATGTCTTTCCAGGAGTTCTTGCGTCAGTTTTCCAGGTTGGAGATCTGCAACTTGACGGCTGACGCGCTGAGCGAGGAGAAGAGTTTCTGGAACACCGTCAAGTTTGACGGCGGCTGGAGGCGGGGCAGCACAGCGGGGGGGTGCAGGAACCACCCCAGTGAGAGAACCACTCTGACCATGATGATGATGAGGATGATATTTAGGGCTGGGTTAAAAAAAAATCGATTAATCGATTCTGAATCCCAAAATGGATCTTTTATTTAATGAATGAATGAATGAATGAATAAATGAATGAATGAATAGTTCATTCATTCATTCATTCATTCATTCATTCATTTTTGGAAATCAGTATCGATACCCAGCCCTAGTATTGATGTGTTGCATAACTTGGCAGTCATGTAATTAAGGTTACAGCTAAAAAAAAAACAGGTTTTAGTAACACTAACCGAATCGATATTGAATTGAATCAAATCGAATCGTGATAATCGATTCTGAACCTTGTGAATCGGAATCGAATCGATTCTTGAAATTTGAATCGATACCCAGCCCTAATGATATTTATCTAGCAGTTGAGCTTGTTGTTGACTCTGTTGTTAACTGTTTACAGACACACTTTGGTGAGCTGTTGTGCGCTGTGCTGTTTCGGGATAAACATGATTAATACATGTATTATTTCAGCTTTGTTCATGCAGGGAGTCCTTTTGAGGCAGACATCTCTTTTTCAACGGAGCTCTGCATACAAAACACACATGATACAAATATAAATACAAAATATATCAAAACACAAATGTCCAACGTTTCTACATGCTTAATGAAAACACTTACAGCCATCAGAAAAAAAGTCCCAGATCAGCCCTTTGAATTGCCCTTGTGACACCAGTGTGTCCAACGGTTGTCAAGTTGTTATGCTGTTTATTTTCAATCATCCCCCCCAAGCGTCTCTCACCCCCCCCCCGCCCCCCCACTTGTGTTCCCTCCGTCGGCAGACACGTTCTGGATCAACCCCCAGTACAAGATCACCCTGCTGGAGGAGGACGACGACCTGGAGGACGAGGAGGTGGCCTGCAGCTTCCTGGTGGCCCTCATGCAGAAGGACCGGCGGCGCTGGCGGCGCCAGGGCCAGGACATGCACACCATCGGCTTCGCCATCTACGAGGTGGGGAGGTCGAAGGTCGCTGAGAGTGTATCTGTATTTACAGCCTGGCTTCGCTAGACCCAATTCGCAAAAATGCGAAGGACCGTTTTTTGATTTCCAAGGGGCGTTATTATCAATGGACATAGATCAAAATGCCTTGGACGCAATTGGATAGACCTACAACCAATCAGAGCAACGACATGTGGGTTAGTCGTCGTATCATAGTGTCAAGTGGGTACAGTCGTATCAAACCCGTGCAATATTAGATAAACAGTTGTGATTGGCCCAACCAATTTCTGGTTGAGTGGAACTCAGTTTGAACGGGTGGATGACCAGACTGTTCTACGGAGTGTAATAGAAAGTGAGCTCACTTGATCAGGCTGGCGACGCCAGGCTATTGTATTCATGCCGTGATAGGATACCTACTAAGGCTTATCCATGATTTAAATGTTATTATTTTGTTTTCATTTTTTGTATGATATGATTGAATGTTTCGCACAAATATAAATTATTAAATTGTCACGTAGCTTCTATTCCATCCATCCATCCTGTTTCTATTTTTGCTTTTTTTTGTTCACAGATTCCCGAGGAGGTACGACACATTTCAATCTGGGTTGAAAGAAATGCCATTATACAGCTAGTCACACACACACACACACACACACACACACACACCAATCCACACATATTCATACACTGTATGTACTGTGTGTGTACACAGAACATGCATTTATAATACATGGACAAACACACTCTCAGGCGAGTGCTGAATCTTATATCCCCCCCAAACGCGTCCTGGCAGTTCAGGGGCTGTCAGAGCGTCCACCTGAAGAAGGACTTCTTCCTGCGCCATTCCTCGTGCGCCCGCTCAGAGACCTTCATCAACCTGCGGGAGGTGAGTGCACGCCTACGCCTGCCCCCCGGGGAGTACCTGGTGGTCCCCTCCACCTTCGAACCCGGCAAGGAGGCTGACTTCGTCCTCAGAGTCTTCACCGAAAAGCAGTCGGAAACAGAGTGAGTTATATCTCTACGTACGATGGTGGTGATATTCATACATGACAACATAACATTGGTCATCTGAGACTCGGGTATTGAAAACTACCAAAGATAATATTTCAGTTGCATACAAGCTTAGGTGGAGGTGTACGTTTTGGTCTAATGCTTGGATGCATTTTAAATAAGCAGAACATGATAATGAATGCTTTGCCCACTGTGATCCATAACTTCAGGGAGCTGGACGACGATGTGGTGGCAAACTTTGAAGACGAGGTAAGGAGGCGCGCTGGAAACTTCTCTTTCCTCAGGGTCTCCTAACGAGACATTTATTCACAAAATACTGAGGTGTTCTAAAAAGCCCCGGCCTGGTTTCTCCACAGGAGGAAGTCTCAGAGGGTGACATTGACGACTCATTCAGAGCCATGTTCGCGCAGCTGTCTGGGGAGGTCGGTCTAGTTTTGTGTTGTTGATTAAGAAAGTCTGGAACAGCTATTAATTTGAATTGTTGTATAGTGTATATAATGCTCGATGTGGAATTGTAGTCACCACTACTACGTTTGAGAAATCTGGCTGTTTCAACACACAAATTGTTATCCTGCTGGCCTACAGTAGGCCTCTCAACCAATGCATGTTTCAGTTAAGACTGAATAGCATTTTTAATGTATGAATGATTCAACTACTGTGGGTTGACTTAAAGGGGCACGGTAATGTTTGTTTTAGTTCATATTATTTGGATTAAATACTGAAATTCTCTGTGGAGGCCATTTTAAAATCACCGTCAGTGTGGCCGTCTCCTATATATGGCAGCAAAATCACGATGTCTTAGGGCAACGTCACTGGACTTGTTTGCCCTTAAAAAGGCCTACACACAGAATTAAAGCATTTAATCCAAATAATATTAACTGAAACAAGCGTGACTGCGCCTTTAACTAAAAAATCTATTTTGAAATAAATACATTGAATTTGAGATGGACTAACTCTGCACATTTTGTAGATTATAGGTTTCTTTACCATTCAGAATGGAGGCATTGCTTTAGTTAGAATGATTTCAACGTTAGACACAACTGAAATGATTTGAACATTTGTCAAAATGTCAGCAGGCTGTATGATGAAGCATAGCCAACATTAGCTTTACATTTCAGGACATGGAAATCTCAGTCCGTGAGCTCAGAACTATCCTCAACAGAGTGGTGTCCAAACGTAAGTACTGTTAAGACAACTTGGCTCAAGGTTCAGGTGGAAACCAAATTATTGTAGATTTTAAACTGAAAGACAAAAAAACTGTGTGTGCTTACTTAAAGTGAATCAAGTCAGCCCTGGTCTTACTGTAAATTTGAAATTTTATAGCAAATGTGATATATGATGGTCTTTTAGTGGTAAGTCTGTCTGGTTTTTTCCCCTTGCTGATAACCATTCAGGTGATCACCCCTTGGTTACTGTGTGTTTTCAGACCGGGACCTGAAGACCGATGGCTTCAGCATGGAGTCGTGCAGAGCCATGGTCAGCCTGATGGACGTATCCTTCCAGAGCTCCAGCTGCTCACTGTGTTCACACTCCTTTCTGAGGCCAGTGGACAGCTGCATGTCCTGCTATTGTTATTGAATATCCATCTAGAAGATTCTTGGGTTCTTAGTCACCTTGACTCTGGTGGACGACAGAAAGACGGTAGCGCGCGTCTCGGCATCGTTGAGTTTCAGGTTCTATGGAACAAAATCAGGAAGTGGTTGGTGAGTTGACACATAATTACTAGAATGGTAATGTCCTTGTTACTGTACATGGTTATGTCAAAGTGCACTGCTAACGATATGATAGATTTAACTAATCTTTAACACAGCAAAATATTTTTTGAAAAACCTTGCATAATCGTTCTTGTTCCCTAGGAAATCTTCCGGCAGTTTGATCTGGACAAGTCAGGATGTATGAGCTCTTATGAGATGCGCCTGGCACTGGAGTCTGCTGGTGAGTATTCAGTACTAATCAGATAGTAACATGGGAGTCTGCTGGTGAGTATTCAGTACTAATCAGATAGTAACATTGGAGTCTGCTGGTGATTGTTCTGTAGTGATATTAAAGGAGTAGTAAAGGGAAAATGCATGTTTAGCCCTGTTTTAAGGTTACTTATGATCATATACAGTACAATGGTTCAGATCAAAACGTTGACAAAACTACCACATTTGAGAAAGTCTGATAATTGCTCTACCACCGTTTTGGTCATACAATGGATGTGGGTGGGCAAAAAAATCATTCATAAACTCTCGATTTCAAAGACAAGAAGCTCACCGAGGGGGTAATTGGTGTCCGTTGGTGTTCTGACATCAAATTCGCTGCAAAGTATGAATCCTGTTGGGTTTTATTGATCATTTTATGAAATCCATTGACTTGTATTGACGTGACCGTTGTAGATGTGTAGATCAATCCACAGAGGGGATTCAGGAAGCGGAACTACTTACGGTAGCTATTGTTATTGTATGTTGCTAGGCTACCTAGTTTGCGGACGTTTACACATGTATGTGCTGCGACTAAATAGTTATATGCTAAATATTTTAAAAAGCCTTTCCAGATGAACTAGAATCTTACTTTATGGCAAATGATATGTCAGAATGCCAACTAACACCTCGGTGAGTTTCTTGTCTTTGAAATTGAGAGTTTAACATGTTTTTGAAAGATTTTTCAAGGTGCCCACCCACATCCATTGTATGACCAAAACGGTGGTAGAGCAATTATCAGACTTTCTCAAATGTGCTAGTTTTGTCAACTTTTTGATCTGAACCATTGTATATGATCATAAGTAACCTTAAAACAGGGCTAAACATGCATTTTCCCTTTACTACTCCTTTAACTGTGATTCTGCAGTGTTCAGCTGTTCAGTCTTCCAGTCATTCACTCACAGACAGGAAAGAGGCCTGACAACCACATCCTCATTTACCTCAAACTTGCTTTAGAAAACAAGAACCACCGCTACTATCAATTCCCCCATTTAAACTCCTTACTGGCTCTATTGTTGAGGTGAAAAAAAACTTTTTTGATCTCCTTCACAGGATTCCAACTGAACAACCAGCTGAACCAGGTGCTTGTTGCCAGATACGCAGAGAACGAAGTAATCGATTTTGACAACTTTGTCTGCTGCCTAGTGAAGCTAGAGGCCATGTTCAGTATGTATCTCCTCTTCCAGGCTCTTTACTGAATTCACATAATCATTCACTGTATCCACTTGCTCATTATCCAGCTGGTAAAATGACCATTTTGTCAACAGAGGCCTTCTATGAGTTAGACAGGGAGGCCACTGGAACTGTTGAGGTGAACGTCACAGAGGTATGTGTTAAAAAAAAAAACTGTCTTAATACTGACTTACTATGGCAGACAGACACGTTTTAACCTCTTCTAGGCCTGCAATATGAATAGTATAATACTGTTAAACTGTGGCGATGATATATGACCAGGGCTGCCAAGTCTCACGCATTGAGCGTGAGACACACCCATTTCAGCCTCTTCTCACGCTCACACGCCACACTTAACAATTCTCACACGGAGAAATGACCAACCCCTACTACAGGCCCGTAGCCAGGGGGGGAGTCGGGTGGATGGAACAAACCGCCCCTCACGACCAAAGGTCCAGAATTCAGGGCAAAAGTACCCCCCCCCCCGCGAACAACTCGTGCGACAATCAAATTAAAAATGATCAATCGCCCCCCCCCCCTCCCCCGTCAACAACTCGCCCGACAATAAAATGAACGGGGAAGGGGATAAATCTCACTCCAGGTTTTTGGTCAAACTTGGCAGCCCTGTATATGACTGTTCTTGCAGAGGATTCATGTTTTGTGCTCATGGTAATGGTGGTTGTTAAAGCAACAGTCTCTTATTGAAATAAAAAGACCAACAGACTCTTACCACTTATTTGGGGATGACAAGACAACAGATACTCAACTTATTTATGATGTTAAGCAATAAATCAATTGGTTAATCAGAATTGCATTTTAAATGTAACTCATAAGGACATAACGCAGTCATGGAAATGTAATCCCAGCACTGTCTTTTCTGAGTCAAATTCTGTCTCTGTTTCTCAGTGGCTGTATATGAGCATGTGTGGCTGAAGTCCAGTTCACTGAGAGAGCAGAGAAGGACCCCAGACTGGAGTTCCAGCGGCCAGTCCTGCAACCTGAAAGTGTCTCCAACGCAGCTCAACTACTTAAGCTTGCAGCACCTACAGTAACTATGACTGTAATGTAATGTAATGTAATGTAACTACTCCAAAGACAATTTGCTGCTTCAAATACCTCATGTACAATAACATCTACCAAACACAGAGCGTTCAGTAACTTATACAAATACTTGGATAGGTTGAAAATGGAGGATTCCACGTTACCAGTTGTGTATATCTGCATGGTTAGGATTTGAGTGAGCTCCGCCGTGCTAGAACGCATGTTTTAATTTGATTCCAACTAATGCCTCAGGTTATGTTCCTCTGTGGAGATGGTCAGTTATGAAGTGGAATATTAACTCACATGTCACTCATAACTGAGGCTAATTGCTGGCTATTGCCAGATCCACATATTTTAGAAAGATTAGTGAGCAGTAATGTGATATTTAAAATCAAATCAAACTTTATTTATATTGCGCATTTCATACACAAAGGCAACCCAATGTGCTTTACAGAGAGAAGGGGTGGGGGGGACTCATGGATGTATTAATAGAACTGAAGGGGGGACTACATATACTGATCCTACCCATAATTTTCCAGAGGGAAGCAAAATAAAACCAGTTTACCCATTTGAGCCAATATAGGAGAAGTGTAAAAATTCTTCCCTGACCTCTCTCAACAAGACGATCAAGCAAGCTCCTGGAAAATGTTTCATTATATTAGCTATAGGAACTTTTTACAAAGCACTGAGCATGGAATAAATACTACATTATAAGAAATGTAACACTATACTATATAGTGTCACAATATTCTATCTTAAGGCCTTACAGTGCAATGAATACACATTTGAGGGCTTGTGGTGAGGAAGTGAAGTAGTTTGTGGTTCGGTCAATGCCAGCCTGTAAGATTACAGGGATTTTACCCGAAATGTAAACTAAAATAGGCCTATACAAATTGTATACCCTAGTTCTGACAGACTACAGCCCAAGTATCTTATATACATATTGTTATGTGTAGGCTTGTAGTAGCTTTAAGTTATGCACATATGTAAATGAAGAGCCTATTTTACATGTGAAAATAACAGGCAACGCTATTATGGACATCTCTTTTGGAGAATAATTTATGGACATCCTAAAAGTCTGTGGTCCTAACCTTACCAATGTGTTCTCTATAACATAAGCAGCTAATTATTGGTCACCTAAAAAAACCCAGATGTGGCCTAACCTCAGTGAACGCCCTTTCAGGTCAACTCATCTAGGCTAGACATGTATATCTGTAATACATCAACACCCTTTCTTTTTTTCCGTAAATGGAATTCATAAAGGTTTCAATTCATAAAGGTTCTTGGACATTATCTAATACAATTGAAAGTAAGGGGGAACTGGGATAGCATTAAGAAATCATGTTTCGGGTGTTCTGAATGAGGTCTTCTGAAAGGAGTGTTGGTCACAGGCTAGATGAAGTAACGTATCAGTGAAGGTAGACAATATAAGCCTACATGACTGTTGAATGTTTGACAATGTAATTCAATAAAACTGACTGAAGACATGAGCTTGACCATTTCTTTCTTAAAGCTGTTTTTGTACTAAAGATAATTTAGATGTAGGCTAAGCTTGGCAGACAATCTCCATTATGCTGCCTGTTATATAGGCCCAAACTGACAACCTATGTTCGGTAAGTTATGAGCAAGGAAGGGTTCGGGTTAAACCTAAAATGAACTTGCATTTCACTGTTTATTGTCCAATGTCTCAAGGTTACAAAACAATAGACTTGTATAAACATGACACCTACAAACCAGACAGGAGTGTACTCACAACAACATTCGTGTGGCACTACGACCAGACACAATCAGCCTATTTACAAACGATCAGTCTTTGGTTTTCGTGTCCTTGCTCTCAATCAGTCCGAGAAGGAAGGCGTCCGCTTCGAGCAGCGTGGTGTCGGTGTTGGCCCCCAGGAACCGGGATGTGAGCTCCATGTCCTCCAAGCGCAGACGAACCCTGCTGCCTCGCTGGTACTTCTCACCGTCCGCCGCCGGCCGTTTACACACACAGTGAAACTTGCCACCGAAGTCAATGTACAAATCGTCTTTAACAATGTGGAAGATTTTGCCAACCACGACTTTATCCTTAGCCGGTCCCATCTGCACCAGAGGAGAGTGTCGCAATAGAGACGCGAATGACTGGTCGTTCCTAGAGGAGCTGCGGGCTCTGGCGGCCGCCGCCGTCCGCTCCTCCTGTCTCTGCTGGAGGTCGGTGTGCTGCTCGAACGCAGCGGCGAATCCACCTTTAGGTTTCTCCCCCGCTGCCGGTTTTACCGTCTCTGCCCCCGACCCGTCACCGTTAACGGTGCAATAGAACGACTTGCGGACAGCTGTCGTTCTTGTAGTAGAGAACAGGCATGTGTTTATCCTCAGACCTGACACTACCTTGCATATGGCCGCCATGTTGGATAGTGGGAATGCTCAATGCTGAGATACATCCATGATGCTGAGTGACAGCACGCAAAGAATGTTGGGTAGTGCGACTTCTCGCAACATTATATTTGTATTTACTTTATATTTTTATTGTATTGTGTGTTTATTCATTCTGTGTATATGTTCAACTTCTTTGCATGCGCTCAATATTTGTAGTAATATTTTTTTTAAATATCTCGCAACGAGACACACATTGTGCTGTATTTATATTTATATATATATATATATATATATATATATATTTTTTTTTTTTTTTTACCTCCACTGTGCTTCTGTAGCTTTTCCATGACATCAGAAGTGCTTCCGGAGCAAGCCACGACAATCAGCAGCAGTGTCGCCGAACAACATGGAGGTGTTTGTTTGTGAGCCACTTTCTAAGTTCTCCATCGCATCTTTTCCACTGCAGTCCGATGTCCGAGACCTTGTAGATCATTATCTTAACGGAAGGGTAAGTATGGAAACCGTTGGGATTGGGATTGGGATTGAACACTTCTAAACCAAACGTAAAGGAAATAACGCGAACGATAGCTAACTGCTAGTTAGCTACCCTAGCTGACGTTATCGTAGCAATATAATAGCCAACTACCACACAGTTCATGGGTTAGTTTATGATTTACATATTTCGTATATACTTTCATATCAGACCAAGCTATATACCCACCCCCAAGCAAATGCACGTGTAACTGTGTGGCGTGTAGCGATTTTAGCTAGAGAACACCAATGAATCAAAACACCAAGTTCAGCTAACTAACGTTAGCTCTAATACCTAACGTTAGCTACACTCACTGGATGTTTTTGGTCTAGCTATTAACTAGGAATTACGCGTTAAAGCAGGAAAGATGGTCCACTGTCTTACTCCAAACATTCTACTTTTTGTTTCAATAACAGTTAATGCAATGCATGCAATTGTAATATTTAATTACAAAGAATCAAACATGATCAACAACCACATATTTGTTTTCAGGGTTTACAGCTAGCGGACTTCTACGTTAAGAAGAATGGCCGTCTGTCAGGCCTGGAGGAGAAGCTCCAGCCTGGGGCTGTGTATCGACTGGAGCCGCGTCTCTGTGGAGGGAAAGGAGGTCAGCTTTCGTCCCTGCTAACATTGTTTGAATCCATTATAGGCTGCACGCCACGTAGACTCTAAACCAGTGGTTCTTAACCTGGGTTCGATCGAACCCCAGGGGTTCGGTGAGTCAGTCTCAGGGGTTCGGCGGAGGTCAAGACACACACCCGACTCATATGATTCGTGATGACACGCCCCGCTTGGCCATCATTGGCAACAGCAGAAGTCACACTGATTTGCAGTAAATATTCATTATTATGTTTTTGTTTTTGTGTGAAAATCATGTTTTGATGGTTTTGTTCTTTGAACACAGTGATGTTGATGCACGGTTCATTTTGTGCACCAGTAAAATATATACCTATGTTTTGAATTTGAAAAAATCATATTTTATTTTTCCGATTAAGAAGGGTTCGGTGAATGCGCATATGAAACTGGTGGGGTTCTGTACCTCCAACAAGGTTAAGAACCACTGCTCTAAACGCACCACAAAAGTGGTATTTAACCAGTGTTGCCAACTCTCTCTAAACAAATAAGAAACCACAGCTTCAAAAACAAGCCCCAAATAAATACATGATAATATATAATAATAAATAATACATTTGCATATAACAACGTTACTCACGCGCTACTCCCCCATTAAAAGTTGATGGGTCGGAGGTGCAAAGAAAGTATTTCTACAATTGTTGTCTATGGGGAAAATGCCTGTATGTGTGTCTGAAAGAATACATTTGAAAACAGGACACAAAACCAGGGCTCATTCTCGATAGGGAAACTTTATACATATTTCAAAATATTGACAGTGCCATAAACAGGACTAAGTTTGGTTGAAATGAATAGGTAAAGGTAGCTGTAGTGTAACCCTGCGGGGGCATTAACTACAGCAGATATCCACCTGTTATTTTTCCTTCTCCCAGTCTTTATTGTATCTTTTTCCATACTTGCACCACTTTGTTGGCATTCATTCAAGATCTGGCACATGGTTCAAGTCTTTGTTCCATTAATTGTAGCTCTCAGCACACACAGCCACATATACCTAATAGGTTGTCTCCCAGGAAACCCCAGTACAGGGGTCTGTTTACCAGTTATCACTAAGGATTTCACTATTCCGTAGCCTGCAGGGTTTTACCCCTCCCCGAGATTCAATAGGAAGAAATAAACTGGTGTGAGTAGACTCGCCTAGTCTTTCTAACGGTCTCCTATCCCAAAGCCCTCCCTGAAAGGGCCCTGGCTGGGGTCGTCCCGAAGCTACCCGGGGAAGACGACGTCGATCAGGCGGATTGCCTCCGCAGCACCTTCTGGGGGACGTCAAGCTACAGGGCTTCGCTCTGGGGCAAGAATGATACCCGGGCGGCAGCTCGTGACCTACCCTGGTACAGACAGGAAGAGCTACCCTTCCACCTACGGGTGTGGAAGGCCTGGAGGTACCAGTGGAGGGGCTACATTGACACACACCTGCCACTGACTGACATGCTAACCAGGAGAGAAACTGGAAGGAGACCTTCCTACAGGAGCGAGGTGGATCTGTGGGTCAACATGGACGACAAGCTTGACCTGCACCCGTTCCGACATCCTGACGAACGGGTACGCGATAAACATGCTCCCCATCCTGCGGGAGCTGATCCCCAATTCCAAGCTATCCTCATGAGTAGGTGTGCCTCCTGGAGAGAATTGTGGCCATGATGGATGAGCAACAGCAAGCACAACTAGGACTACGAACCGATCAAGGAAACAAACAAGGACATTGACATGGATAACCGCAGAAACGCTGATGGTGGTGGCAGGGGACCTAGTCCTAGCCATCCTCTATCATTATGGGAACCAACCATGGGAGAAGACCCATGTTAGAGTATATTATAGTACTACAAAGTACTTCACCCAACTCTGCTGGGAAGCAGAGTTGGTCCGAACTGCGCTCCCCAACCTCACCAGTTGGGGAGAATATGGTAACAGCACTGGACTGAGGAAGCTGCTGGTGACATGGAATCAGACGGAAGAGATGGCTACGGTCATGCGGTGGCTGGGTTCTGGCCCGGCCACCGCTCCAAATGATACTGCAAACGAGACGACACCTGAGACCTGGGATGCCATGATCCTGCCCCAGAATGCAACCCCTGGAGGGGGTATAGTGGAGGACCTGCATGTCGAATGGGGGGACTAGGTAGTGTACTGGCTGAGGCTAAGCGAGAGCTATGTGAGAGACAAAACAACGACATGGTGGGGCTGGCAGGGGAAGTAAGTGAAAGAATGGGTCATTCCGTGTCTGAAGCCCGAGCACAACTACTGGGCGAAGTATCAGTACCTGGCTACCGTCTACTCTAAATTCCATAAGATCTGGCCAGCTCCAGTATACCGTGAGAAATGGTATGTGGAGCCACGGCCTTGGAAGATGATATGTGATGACGCTAACACAACATGCGTGATTGAACTTGCCCGGGCCGACTGCTCTCAGCTCCCTGCATGGGAGAGTGAATGCAAGGAATGGTACGATGACGAATATCCAACCTACTACCAAGGGGCAAAATGGACGCGGTCTACCAACGGGACATGGAAACGTACAGTGGAAACCCGAGACGGGTGCACAAAAGCTCTCTTAGGCCGTATGGCCGACGGAAAGAACCACGACAAAATCAACAATCGAGTGATCCCGTACGTTGGTGACCCATCTTATGTCCGTGCGGAAGGACATGCCTTCCGTCGGAGCCTCTGTAGGGGGAGTGAGATTACTGTGTTCGAATGGGTGGGTCCTAACAAGATCTACAACAAAGGCACGTGCCACTCCCCGGCTGAACAATGGCTCCACTGCTCTACAGGGCCTCCCTGTGGAACGAGGTAACGGAGCTGGGGGAAGAGGTCGTTGAGAAAGTTGGCGTGGAGGTGCTGGCGGGCTGGGTGGGGAAACTCCTAGCACCGCTGTGGCCGTACCTGCTTGCCCTGATGGGGCTACGCCCTTGTCAAGGGAGGAGCTAGAGCTATGGTGGGGGCGTGCTGTGTTAGCAGGAGGACTGCTGGAAAGAACCCGGAAGACCGGATGCCACTCCTACTCTCACGAGGGGAGCCACCCCTAAGGGGTGTGGCTACCACCCGCATATAAGGACAGGCGAGGGGTTGGGGGATCCATTACTCTGTAATTCAACAAGTGAACCACTTCACCTTTCGGACTTTGACAACCACATTTTGCTGCCTATTTGACGAACCCTTGAAGCACTGAAGATGCAGAACCTCAGCATGACCATCTGCACGAATACCACCAATCCCTCCATCGGGGCAATGGAGGTGAGTCGTGAGCTATTCAGTTTCCTCGTCTCGGAGGCAATCTGGTTGGTGTACTCCTGCTGCAGTGGATCCTGGGGGTGGCGTGAGCCTGTGAGACCGCTCTGCATACTATTTGGGCTGGCAAGAGTCATAAAGGTCATCTGGGTCGACCGCAGGCTCGAGTACACAACCACATGATTTATAGTGTATATCTTGGGCCGCATCAAGAGTTGCTCCATCAATACCTGTGCAGGAGTGGCACAGGCCGTCCCGATTCTCCTCTGGGCGGTTGCGGAGCTGCTCGCAGCCTTCTTGCCCTACGCAAAGATTGTGGCGGATGGCATTATGGGGCTCATGGTGTTCAGCAAAATCCTGAGCCTCTCCATACAGATCGATGGCCTTACGTCTGAGCAATGCCATGTAGCCTATGCGTGGGGACTGATCGGGGTGTGTGGCTGGGTTCTCGTATGGGCAGTCCTAGGGGTTGTGCTGCATATGGGGGTTATCACTACGGGCCCGCTGGTGTTGTGGTTCATGTTGTATGAGTGGGCTTTCCCCCAACGTCTGACAGTCCGCGGAGGTCGGGAGGCATCCCACCTCCCGCTGTCGCGGGTCGCGGCATGGATGTACCGGGGGACGGCTGTGTAACAGCCCTGAAGAAACGCTATGCTGCTTGCTATTTGTGTGTTCATTTGTGTTTCGTTACCTTTTCTGTAGGACTGCACTCGCTGTGCTCACTGCCTAACACCCCTGGCAGTGGGTACATGGATGTGGCTGCATAGCCATGAGCGCACCTACTGTGGCACGTGCTATGACAAAAGTGGACTGGATGACCGCAACCTTCAAGGGATAATCACACACCCTTCCGAGCTGACCCTGCTTTCCGTCCCGGTGAAGCTGATCCAGAACCTGCTGGCCACAGCAATTGTGGTCTGGCAGTCTACCAATAGTAAAGGATGGGCTGCCGAGCCTGGAGATTGCTTCGACGGCCTTTTTGAAGGGGTCTGTGCCCAGCTATGGAAATACCAGCAGGGGGCCCGCGCTGGCCGCTTCTGTATCACGGTCCTCACTGCAAGTCTCACCTATGTCCAGGTCGGCCCTCACCGAGCGGGTCCTTGGATTGCATGGAGGGGGTGTCAAAGTGGGTGAGGGTGAGTCGCAATCCCAGGGTCGGGTCATGCTAATCTCATAGGTTCTCATGGACAATTTAATCCGAGAGGGACCCTGGGATTGCGACTCACCCACTTTGACAGGTTCAGTACTACAAACCCCAGACTGTGGAGATGACTTGACTTAGCTGATGGTTGTTTTAAATGTGCTATAGAAATAAAGTTTGACTTGACTTGACTTGACTGCGTGTGTCTGGCAGGCTTCGGCTCCATGCTCAGAGCCCTGGGAGCGCAGATCGAGAAGACGACCAACCGGGAGGCCTGCAGAGACCTCAGCGGACGCCGCCTCAGAGACGTCAACCACGAGAAAGAGTAGGACTTTACGTTTTCACAGTCTTGGTTTAAGTTTGGATCTGGAGAGAGTTTCTACTCAGCTACTTACTATTCTGAGTAGGGCTGGGTTAAAAAAATCAATTAATCGATTCTGAATCGATTCATGAATCCCAAAATCGTTCTTTTATTTAATGAATGAATGAAGGAATGAATAGTTCATTCATTCATACATTCAATGATTCATTCATTCATTCAATGATTCATTCATTCATTCATTTTTGGAAATCAGTATCGATACCAGCCCTAGTATTGATGTGTTGCATAACTTGGCAGTCATGTAATTAAGGTTACAGTTAAAAAAACAGGTTTTAGTAAAACTAACCGAATCGATATTGAATTGTGATAATCGATTCTGAACCTTGTGAATCGGAATCGAATCGATTCTTGAAATTCGAATCGATACCTAGCCCTAATTCTGAGGTTTGGGGGTTTAGGGTTGGGGTGGGTTTGTACTCAGCTACATAATATTCTGTCAATTTTTTAACAGGAAATGGTTCCAAAGTCACATGTTCCAGTTGTTGATTGGCCTACCTAAAATGTCAAATGAAGCTGCCATGGATACACTATACTGCCACTATACAACCCCATATAATCACTTCTCCCTGGATACGAGCTATTCTTACAGCTAGATTAGATTTTAGAAAAGCTTTTTGTATGTAATGTGTATATATTTTATACATTAATGTCTCATGCCTTTGTGATTAAAGCAGGTTTTGTGTGTGTGGTTGTGTGGTGTCCCAGAATGCTTAATTAAAGCAGGTTGTGTGTGGTCGTGTGGTGTCCCAGGATGGCGGAGTGGCTGAAGAAGCAGGCGGAGCGCGATGCAGAGAAGGAGCAGCGGCGCCTGGAGAGGCTGCAGAGGAAGCTGGCCGAGCCCAGGCACCACTTCACCGACCCGCAGTACGAACAGCAGTGTCACGACCTGTCAGAACGCCTGGAGGACTCTGTCTTAAAAGGCAAGGACAGGGATAAGAGCCCACATCACCACTGACTGATCATCCTTATCTAAACGAAAGAACATTCAGATGCACAAACACCGGAGGATGTTTATACAGTACCTACTCCTTACTTGTTACTGACTGGCGATGGCCCTAGTGTCAAATGCAAAAAGCGAATCTAACAACTAATTCAAGAGTGATTCTGACATTTCTCTCTTTCAGGGATGCAAGCCTCGTCCAGTGGGCTGGTCAAGGTGCACGAGGCGCCCAGTCGTAAAAGACCGACTCCAAATACAGTTCCCAAGTCGGGCAAGAAGAAATGCTTCTGGTGAGTCTTGAGCTGGTCGTCTGGGTCCAACCGTAAAACGGTTATTGGCTGAAATATTTTCCTATCAAACCTAAGTCACATGGGTTTGATCATATCCCACTCCTAGCAGCCCAGTGGGCAGCTGTGGCTCAGGAGGTAGAGCAGGTCGTCCGATGACCGCAGGGTCGGCGGTTCGATTCCCGGCGCCTCCTGCTGTCGAAGTGTCCTTTGGCAAGCTGGCTGCAGTTGGCGTGTGTGAATGGGTGAATGGGAAGCCATTGTTAAGCGCTTTGGATAGAAGCGCTACATAAGTGCAGTCCCTTTACCGTTTTACCATTCATTTAACAAGTAATAACTTGATTAAGACAGAAACATGTTTTGCATTGTACCAGGACTGGGGCTGGCGGGCTGGAGGACCTCAGCAGCTCAGACGATGACAGCGAAGACTCTCCCTGCACCTCGGCCTCCGGCTCCGGGGCCCCGGGCAGTCCTGCCATGCCGGGGGGCGCGGCAGAAACCACGGGCCGCACCTCAGCCTGCCTGGGCGGGGCGGAGTCTGAAGAAGCTCCCGGTGCGGGCGAGAGCTCCGCCTCCGGCCCCAGCTCCCCAGAGAGCAGCCCAGCAGAGGAGCAGGCGAGCGCGGGAGGAGGGATGGAGGTAGAGGGTGGAGGGGTGGAGGTAGAGGGTAGAGGAGGAGGAGGGGTGGAGGTAGAGGGTGGAGGAGGAGGGATGGAGGTAGAGGGTGGAGGAGGAGGAGGGGTGGAGGTAGAGGGTGGAGGAGGAGGGATGGAGGTAGAGGGTAAAGCAGAGGAGGAGCTGGAGACAGCGAAGGGAGCAGAGGAGGAGGAGGAGGCAGCAGCAAAGGGAGCTGAGGAGGGGGAGGAGGAGGCAGCCACCGGCACCAGAGAGGAGAGGACGAGCGTTTCCGTAGAGGAGACCAGCACGGAGACCGCCGGTCTGAAGAAAACAGAGTGTGACCCGAGCCAGCTTCCTGTGAGTAATAGTATCAATTATAACCATTTATTTAGAATGAGCTAGCTTAGTGCTCGTATGTCCACCATCCACGTCCTTCCAGTGAGATCTCCGGTGCTGAGAATTATGTAGAATGATACCACGTCTTTGTATTCTTCATTGCCAGCCAAGTCAAAATGCAGTTAACAGGTAGACGCCAGGAATAAACTAATCTGAGTTCCCAGAAGCTCTCGCTGCGGCGACAACTTCTGGGAACAAGCTATGTATACACATGGATTTTGTGCGCGGAGGATGATTGGCCCACGTAGATAGTGATAAACCTTCATGATTGGCTGTTGAAATGCAGCTGGATTTGGCTGTTGAAATGCAGCTGGATTTGGCTGTTGAAATGCAGCTGGATTTGAACGGTAACACCCTGGCTCCGTCCCTATGGGCATAGGGGCGGATGTAGCTCAGGAGGTGGAGCAGGTCGTGCAATGATCGTAGGGTCGGCGGTTCGAATCCCAGCTCCTGATGACATGTTGGAGTGTCCTTAGGCAAGACACTGAATCTTAAATTGCTCCCAATGAGCAGGCTAGCACCTTGCATGGCAGCTGCCACCATTAGTGTGTGAAAGTGTGTCTGAATGGGTGAATGAGAGGTCATTGTAAAGTGCTTTGGATAAAAAGCGCTATATAAGTGCAGTCCATTTACCATTTATTACCGTTTATGCCCATGTTTTGTGGCGCTTGACTCCAGACTAGGGATACACTAACCGGAACGATATCCATTTTGATCAAATGTGACGTGACCCCCCTCCCCCCCCTCCTCTACTCCCCAGCAGCCAGACGGCCCCATAGATCTCCAGGCGCTGTCGTCCGTGGACCAGCTGGAGGCGCTGGGCTTGGAGAGGCTGAAGGCGGAGCTGACGAGCCGGGGCATGAAGTGTGGCGGGACCCTGGCCGAGCGCGCAGCGCGCCTCTTCTCCACCAGGGGGCTCTCCCCAGAGCAGATCCCTCCCGCTCTGCTGGCCAAACCCAGTAAGGGCATGAAGAGATAATCTGTCTCTGGTTCACCACCACCCAGCGTCATTAGAATCGTGTTGGATGTTGCGAGTGAGCCGTGTGTATAGTGCAGGTGACGTTGGATTGTAGAAATCAGACTATGGTAATCAGAAGATGGTATGTACTAAGTGATTTGTACTTGACCTACTCTGGCTATACACATTGTCATGCTATACACATCGATTGGAATTCAATTGTACTTCAGGTGTCCATTAATGGAAAGTTATAGTCAAAGTATTTTAGATGCAGTTCACCGCTATTTGTTAGACCACCTTAGTTACCCTGCATACTGTATTTAGTGTTACTGCCCAGTTCCTTTGAGCTCAGTCATGATGTACTCAGTTGCAGCGTTGTGCCTTTTCTCCACAGACTAAAGCTCACCTTGTTCTGCTTTACTCTTTTAATTACTCTTGTAAGAACTTGTTAATTATCATTTACTGATGTTTCATACAGAATCACTGAGAATGTGAGTTTGTAAATACAGTATAATATGATGGTGGTACACATTTTGAATAAAGACTTTTCAGAAGGTGCAGTTTCTGTATTTGTTGGAGAATTAGAATTTCCTGTGTGTGTTTATCCCAAGCTATCCCGAAATGTAGCTGTTTCTCTGACTTAGCCTCGTACAAACAGCGGGTGCCAGCATTAGTCTACTGAAATACAGAGCGGTTGTGATGGATAGTTATTTGCTTGCTAGAAAAAGCAAGTCTGGGATAGCTTGCCAGGTGTTGAGTTTACACAGAAATATCATATAGGAGTTTGAAAGACTCCTAATGTCTCCCCAATAATGGCTTGAAGTTGAATAGCCTATTATAATATTAGAATTTGATTTAAAATGTTTTTTTTAATAATCGCAAAGCAACCCGTGAATGACTGTAAAGCCTTGCCATTCTACATGTGAATTTACAGTGAATTTCGCTTCGGGGGTAAAACAGGTTAATGTCTAGGCTATCTATCTATCCATCTACAGTATTTGTAAAATTCCGCCGAATAGGCTAAACCATGTGAAGCGTAGTGGGGTGTGCTGATTTATTGAAATAGATCATATTAAGCTATTCAGGATCCCGAGACCGTAGCAACTACATAGTATCCATTTAAAATAATAAAACAATGTCTTGCATCATTTAAGGGCCAGATTTCCTGTTATCTTAGTAAATCCCAAATAAGCAGCATCGTGATGGTATGTCCCAGGAAGAGAGTGGAGTCATGTGATCACGCAACTCTTAAGTGCGAGAGAGGACTCATCAGCAGACAGAACTACCGTAGGCCCTAACGTTTGTGTCTGGTATCATCTGCGTTTTATCCTCTTGTGTAGTTTGGTCCATCAGTCCGTCATCATGCCGCTCTGTGGAGGAACCACCGAGACCATGGAGGCCACGGCGGAGGTCCAGAAGATCTGCGACGAGGCAAGTATTCATTCGAGGACCATGGTCGTAACTGCAGTCTAGACTCTAGACCTCAATTAGTGTTATAAACACATCATACTTTCGCACCAAATGTAGCTATCGTTGGTCCAAAAACCGACAAAGCTCTGATTTTCTCGGTACAGCTTAGGCGTGCGTCACACGCTGCTTGTTCTACCGGAATCACCTGCTGGTCTACCTGTGCACCTACGATAATTTAGTTGCAGAAGTATGTTTATTGTGGTTTGTGATACAGAATACTCCAGCTCCAGTTGAGGTAAAACCCATGCCCTGGACATTGAAAGGCTACTTTGCTGAGTTTTGCCTTCGTTTTGGATGTGGACTGATAATATGTGTAGTTTCCCAATGCTTCGGTTCGGTACAGGGCGAAGTAGGCTGTATTAAGTACTTTAACAGAGCTCGGATACAGGTCTAGCTGTAGCCTAATCTTTCCATGCAACTGTATGCACAGATGAAGCCACACGCAGAGACACAAGCGGGCAGGAATTTTGACACCTTCATAGCGAAGACCTACAAGACTCAGTTGGTGGCTGGTACAAACTTCTTCATCAAGGTGAATATCTACGGGCCCTTTCTTTTATCAGTCTGCATTAGTGTTTATTTGGGGTTCAGGATATTCAAGGTGTTTGTGTATTTCACCATGCTGGTCCACTCAGACTTCCTACTCGTCCACTTTGTAGGTCCACGTGGGAGGGGAGGACCACGTCCATCTGCGGGTGTACCGAATGCTCCCCCACGCTGGAGAGAAGCTGGAGCTGACCAGCCTGCAGGATTCCAAAACCTTCCACGACCCCATCGAGTATTTCTGATCGGAGAGAGACAGACCGTAGCTCCCCCAGTGCCTGTTATCCACCGTCGCGCTCCCAACACTCGCCACAGCTTAAGGCCTGACATCTGATCATACTCTCATCCTTGCTAAAAAAAAGTCTGCAGTGTCTTCATGTGTATTAATAATACATTGTATTTTTTATCACAAAGCCTAAACTATACAACTAAAGTAGCCTATTGAAAGGATAGATAGATAGATAGAGATAGATAGATAGATAGATAGATAGATAGATTATTGAATATGGGACTCTATTAACAGTTGAATTGAAAATGCTTTTTCTACATGGCTAATAAAAGGCATTGCAGCAAAGATTACATTGTTTCTGGTGTGTTTTGAATGAATGAGTGGTATAAGTATGAAGTCCCTCCCTTCCTTCTAAAGCCACCAGATCAAGGCTGGGCTGTTCGGAATAGCTCTGGAGTGACACATCCCAATATTATTTATCTACTAGTAAAGGGAGTTTATACAGTTCAGCTGGTTTACACAAACACCTGACAGTGACTAATAGGATAAATTCCAAACCCAAACATTTCTACAATACACCAATCTCTCCTCACTGCTGGGAGGGAGAAAAAATAGTCTAGGATTCTAGGGAGGTACAAGACTTAGTTTCCATCACTAACAGTGTGGAGCTGGAGCTGTTCCTTCAGTCCTATAAGGGTTAGGCCTCTAAAATTCAATACATATATCAGTCTTTCTTGTAGTGGGTCAAAGTTCAAAAGATGTGCTTGTTCAATACCAGCAGACGTTGACTCAACGGCTGGCTTCCTCTTTGACCACCTGACAGCCCCCCCCCCCTCCTCCCCCCAAATCATCATGGACATCAGAAGGCTGTTGGAAAACAATTCATTGTTTTTCTATCCAGATTGTTTTGGTCACCATAGCCGACAACCAGAGGGGTGGCCAGAGGTAAAAGGTTTTTGACTAAATTCCGACCTTGTCTTGGACCTCTGTTTGATTTATTTAATTTATGTAGGGACATGCAGTTTGTTGTATTTAAAAAAAAAATTTTTTTTTAAAGATGCAGCTTGATCTTGTTTTTGTCCCTATTTTGTATTGTGTGTGTTGGTTCTTGTGTGTGTGGTTGTGTGTGTCTATGTCTGTGTCTGTGGTGTGTGTCTTTGTCCTGTGTGTTGCTCTCACTCTACACCTTCACTTCCTCACCTCCCAACTTAGTTCTTTGATCAACTGTCTCCATCTCTTGTACAGATATTATTGAGTTAGCTGAAGGATTAAAGGTTATTCATATCAACATCAGGGGCCTCATTTATCATTGAGGTACGCCTTCTTTTACACGGTCTTTTCCGCGATTTCAGAACGGACCCCCCCCCCACAGCGCGATCTATCAAGCAAAAAGGGCGGATATTTAGTCGCCTTTCTACGCGCTTTTGTAGGACACCTCTCAACTTGGCGTACCGATTTAGACGGGTTTTTACACCCTTTTTGAACACGGGGAACTGGCGACGCAGGAGGTGCGTCAGTGAATTACAATGTTTGATGGAGAGCGAGAGTTTATGAACGCACAATCATGTAGGCTAATAGCCCAATTCAGCACAAACATATATCGTAATGCAAGATCGTGTCCTCTAACCGGCTCATTAATGGTCCGATATGGATTTGTTCCCCAAACTTAACCTATGCGCACACCTAATGCAGGCACTCCATCAAACGGCAATAATTGACCAATTAGATTGTCATTAATATGTGATCATGTGGACCTGTTTGCTGTTTGGTAAGCATATAAATGACAGTCCTCCTGTGCGTAATGCGAGCCTAAGTGAATCCGGCGCTAATCGGCCTACTGGCCGAGATAGAACTCCAAGGTGACGGCGATGGCGACTGCACCCACATATTGATAAGGGCACCATCAGTGAATGAATACGTCTATGTGAATCGCAAAAATGTGCACACTATAAATACCCAAATCATATGTGACGCCGACATGCTCATCACAAGTGTAGTGGCACGGTGGCCTGGCTCCACGCATGACTCATTCATCCTGGCGCACAGCAGGGTAGGGGCTAGACTGGAGGCAGGCGCTGCACATGACGGCTGGCTTGTTGGTGTGTGCATAGCCAAGATACATATTCTTTTTCTTTTTTACTTTAATCTTTATTTGCATTTTCCATCCATACAACGACAATACAATAAAACATAAAAACTAACAATAACAGCTTATGGGTACTTCGATCCATGCTGCTTTTTTCTCTTACTCAAATATTACAATTTCAATAATAGTGGTATCATCACACTTCCTTCTATAATCCATCCATTTTACCCATCTCCCTTCAAACTTTCCTTCCTGCATCCTCAATGCATGCGTGAACTTCCCCATAACATAAATCTCCTCCACAACATCCAGCCACTGCTCCTTGGTTGGGGGTTCCACCTTATACCAAGCATTCATTAGTCTTTACTAGCAACCAATAGTACTTTCACTAGGTATCTGTCCCCTCCTTGTACATAATCCTGTGTTATGTTTGCCAAGATATATATTCAAAGCTGATAAGAATGAGAACCAGTCAAGACCCCACCACAAAATGAGGACCCAAGCCCTCAGCCCCCTCCCCGTCATGAGGGTTACCAGCGGGGCCAAAGGGCCCGCACTGAGGTCATGCGCCAGCTATGAAGACACAAACAAGTAAGGTTCACATTGTTACCATTATGTGAATGTGTGAGGTCCGTGAGTGTGGTAGTGAGTGACTGTGTGAGGTCCGTGACAGCATGTGTGAGGGAATGAAGTGCAGTGAGGATGTCCTGTTGGCTCTGGTGGTGTAGTGTGGTGACCTCCACCAACTGCTGCACAACTGCCCCAATCCCTTCTGCCATGTCCCTCTGGGCCTCTAGGGTCATGAGCCTCCAGCACAGCGTCTGAGAGGAAGCCCAGCCCTCAGGGACCCTTGAGGCAGGGACGCTGGCAGCCAGAGGTGGAGGCGTGGGCGGTGGAGACGGAGACAGAGGCGCTGGAGATGGCACTGGAGGTGGAGGCCGGCATGCTGGAGGCGGAGGCACTGGAGGTCGTGGCGCTGGAGGTGGAGGCTACAACCGGCGGGGGCACGACCGTCAGGTCAAGGACCACTGCAGACTCCCCCTCCTCTGAGTCCCACCCCATGTCAGAGTCTGGAGAAACAATTTGTCATTTTCTTTGAGTTTGTCTGTCAACTTTATTATGCATTAAACATTTCATTGTGTAGCCATATTCATTTGATATGTTTTTCTGTTGGCAGCCAAATAAATGCTTAAGTGTGATTTACCGGGTGATTTATATGAGAGTCTTAATTTCCCAGAGGGGAAAATGTTTAATGTGGTCTAACATTATGAAGTGATCATCTGTGTTATCGTTCCCTGTTTTTGGTCCTAAATCAATCATAGCCTACCACAGAATGTTTGGAATGTTTGCTTTCCTCACAGCCAAATAATACAGCATGTCCGTGTAGCCTACGCCAAATACAGGATGCACGAAACCTACAGTAGGCTACCTAAACTGTAGGAGCAATCAGACAAAGGTAGGCTAGTACAAATACTTTCGGAAGATTTTTTTTTTTCCTCGCGTGGACCTCACCAACAAGCACATGCACCTCCGTCTCCGAAAAGTTTCTCTTCTTTCCGCGTTTTTCCATAAATGTAATTGTCTTGCCTTTGCTCCACGCTATATTATGTCGGTTCCTTCCGGGTAACCACGTTGTGCACTGTCATAGTTTTGACCATATATGGTTGAATTTGGGCGTGGAGATGGCGGAACACGAGGCGTGTGCACGTCCGCTGTCTTCTACGACACCGTGGGATTTATCATTGAGAAATCGTCGCAGCAGTATGTACGCCATGTTTGATAGATCCGAAAAGCGTGTAAATATTCTCGTCGTACGCGGCAGTCCGCCCTTTTCTCGTTTTCGTCGTACGCCCTCTTTTACACCTGATTTTACACGCCCTTTGATAAATGAGGCCCCAGGAGCCTGGTTCCAAAATCGACCTTCTCAGAGCTTGGGTTATTCTTTATATTATTTCAATATCTGAAACATGGCTATGTGGGAGTACAATAACGGGGAGACGGTAGACGTAAGGCGAGTCGAGTCTAGCTATTTACTCTCACATAAAAAATAACAAAAGTTACAGCGCAGTCGAGGTAACAGCAAAGTAGCAAGTATAAACAATGTAACCACTAACGTCTCCTCTCTCGTAGCCTAGCAACCCAGAAAGTATCCAACGCACGAGGTAAACACATCTGACATTTGTCTACATTTGAACTAGCTGTTAGTTCTCGTTCGGCATTCCTAACTCTCTGCTGAATGTCTCAATACTATGCAAATGTGTATCCACCACACAGGCCCCCCCAGAATTCACCATATCAAAAAATACAGAACAGCAATAGTACAGCCAACAGGCAAACAGTTCATAGGGAGAAAATCAACATGGTGGGGGACGGATAAGGCGGCCAAAGCGGCTGCGCTTAACAGGCACAGGGGCAGGGATGGGTGTGGAGGTAGGCGCCGGGCCGGAGGCCTGAGCAGGTGGGCGACCCCGCCGCGGGGGCATGGCTAGGTCAACTGGTCTGTCCAGATCCAAATGGGCAGGTTTGAGACGGTCCACTGCGACCCGCTCTTGTTTACCCCCCATGTCCACCACAAAAGGCCATGGACAGCATCAAAAATGCGGCACCGCCAGTCTGTGGGCACCATGGGGCGGGGTTGGCCCGTGGATACGTCGCAGAGGAGCATGGTGTTAGCATCAAACACCACGTCTTCCAACCGCAACCCGGTAGTGGTCGTGCGGTATGCCTGAATGTCTGAGTCCGTAGCCTGGTCTGCGGCCATGGCAGTGTAGCCAATCCCCAAATGCACGGATCCCACCACCAATCGGGAGAGGCAGTCAGCCACCAGATTGTCCTTTTCAGCCACATGCTGGATGTCTGTGGTGAACTCAGAGATGGCGCCAGCTGACGCTGCTGGCGCCCGGACCACGGTTCAGAGGTCTTGGCCATGGCGAATGTCAGTGGCTTGTGGTCAACGAAGGCAGTGAAACGGTGACCCTCCAACAGAAACCTGAAGTGGCGGGTGGCGAGGAAGAGACCGAGGAGCTCCCGGTTGAAGGTGCTGTACTTCCTCTCATTGTCCCGAAGCTGTTTACTGAAGAAGGCGAGTGGTTGCCAGGCACCGCCCACCCACTGTTCGCACACCGCCCCGACTGCGTAGTCTGAGGCATCCGTCGTGAGGGCGACTGGGGCAGTCGGAGATGGGTGTGCCAGTAATGCAGCATTGGCCAGTGCAGCCTTGGTGTTGTTGAAAGCGTTGTCCATCTCAGGAGGCCAGTCCACCTCATCCTTAGAGTCCTTTCCCCTCAGGGCCTCGTACAATGGCCACATGAGGTGAGCTGCATGGGGAATGAATGCGCTGGCCACGAGGATGTCGTCCAAATAAACAAATAAGAATGGCATGTCGTGCAACACAGAGTCCATAAGCCGCTGGAATGTCTGTGCCGCTTCCTTGAGGCCAAATGGCATCTGGAGAAACTCGAAGAGACCGAATGGCATAATGACCACTGTCTTGGGTATGTCCTGTGGGTGGAACGGGGTACCGGTCAGGGGTTGTGGCATTGTTCAGGCGGCGAAAATCACAGCAGGGGCGCCAACCACCATCTGCCTTCATGACCATGTGCAGGGGGGAGGCCCATGGGCTGTCCGAGCGGCGCACGATGCCAAGGCGCCCCATGGTTGTGAACTCCCTGGCGATGGCGAGCTTAGCCGAGTCGAGGCGCCGAGCACGTGCGTGGACTGCGGGGCCGGTAGTGGTGATGTAGTGCTCCACACCATTCTTAGCCACTGCTGATGAGAACGTTGGTGTGGTGAGGTCAGGTATTGGTACACGTCTCCGGCGGCGAGCATGTTTGACAGTCCGAGTGTCCCTGGCCCTCCGAGTGTGCATGGGTATGTGGAGAAAGAGACTGCATCGATCAAACGGCAGTTTGCGATGTCCACTAGCAGGCTGAAAGCACAGAGGAAGTCCGCACCCAGGAGGGGAACTGACACGGCAGCCATAACAAAGTCCCAGCCAAAACGCCGCCCGCCAAAACACACCTCTACATATCTGGTGCCGTAGGTACGTATGGCCGTGCCATTAGCGGCGTCCATCGGGGGGCCATGTCCGCCGGCCATTGTGTCCACAGTAGATGCAGGCAGGATACTACGTTGTGCGCCCGAATCGACCAGCAGCCGCCGGCCCGATAAGGTGTCCTCGATGAGCAATGTGCTTACTGTCTGCGCCAACGCTCACAGCAGTTAATGAGCGCCGGCTCTGGCGTTTCCCTGGGCACTAAAATTGCATGGCGAGCGACACTGCTTGGCCTTGGCTCCATACCTGCTGTGGTAATAGCACAACCGCTGTCAAGTTGGCCGCTGTCACGTTGGCGACGGGCAACCACGGCCACAGCAGTGCTTGTTGCATCTTCCAGAGGTGAGGGTGAGGTGTAGGAAACAGTGCGTGGGCGAACTGCTGTCGGTTGGCGAGGAAAATCCTGTCGGCTTCAGCAGCCAGTGAACGGTAGTCCTTGGTGGAAGAGAGGACGGAGCTTGCTAATGCAGTGCGCACAGGTGCTGGGAGCTGCCATAGGAAAAGATGCGCAAAGAGGAAGGAGGGATCTGCTGACCCCAAAACAGCCAACATCTTCTCCACCAAGTCTGACGGCTTGCTGTCACCGAGGCCGTTAAGTGACAACAGCCGGTCAGCCTTCTGCAGTTCTTAAAGTCTCAGAAGGAATGTTTTGAGTGCATCGTATTTACCCGCAGCAGGAGGAGCTTCCAGTAGCCCCATAGCCCGGGCCGTCGTCGATGCATCCAACGCGGCTACTACATGGAAGTATTTTGTAATGTCCTGTTTTATGCCCCTTAGTTGGAACTGGGCTTCAACGTGTTGAAACCATGGCCGGGGGCTGTGCTGCCAGAACTCAGGCAATTTGACTGCCGCGGAGTAGATGCTAGCTTCGCCAAAGCTAGAACCGGATGGTGCGGGAGAAACGTTGTCACCGGTCGACATGTTCGTTAAAACGTTCGGGGTCACCAATTGTGGGAGTACAATAACGGGGAGACGGTAGACGTAAGGCAAGTCGAGTCTAGCTATTTACTCTCACATAAAAAACAACAAAAGTTACAGCGCAGTCGAAGTAACAACAAAGTAGCAAGTATAAACAATGTAACCACTCCTCTCTCGTAGCTTTTATTTTGAAATGGCACATCAGAATCTCTTGAAACTGCACAAGTCAGACTGTGAGGGGGTCTACTACCACTGTGTAGCAAAGAACCCGTGGCGTTTTGGGTAGTTTTCTTTTAATCCTGATTTAATCCTGATTTAAGACATTTTTGAGACTTTAGAAGCCTTTATTTTGAAATGCCACATCAGAATAGCTGAATCCCAAATCGCAAATATGTAGAGTGGGTCGTATGCCCACCTCCCTTGTTCTCTGTAAAGCGCATTGCCTCTGGGTATGAAATGCGCTATACAAATAAGGCTTTGATTGATTGATTGATGTCCTTATCAAAAGTAACAAAGGCCTGCGGATTCGGCCGGAGGTCCGCCAGCTCGTCCATCGGGGACCCGCTGTAGGTCCGCTAGCCTTGTGTTATATTCCGCCGGAGGTCTACACCACCATTTGTTCCAATGGGATCTCTCCTGTCCGTCTTTTGGTCACTGAAGTTCATTCCTCTGAATAATGGTGGTTCTGGGATGTGGAGGGTGGCCTGGTGTTGCCATCCAGACCACGTCCCCTCACGTCTGTGCTCTACGGGCCGGGCGGGTCTTTGGGTGGTCGGGATGGTGAAGCTGTGTGGGTGAGTGGGAGTTGATGAGCTGTGTGTGTATCTATCATGGGTGTATTAAGGTATCTATGTTGTTTTATAATCTGTAGCTTTGTGTCTTATGTCTGTACCTTTTTGTACAGTCTTTGGGTTTTAGGGCCCCCTCGAAAATGAGATGATACATCTCAAGGGGCTATCCTCAATGAATTCAAATCAAAGGTTGGCGGTAGTGGCAGACTCCTGGTTTTGATTCCAGTTGTGGTACAGTCCAGTGGACCAGCGGGTAGGGGTGGAGTGAACGGACCCAGCACTACGGGGAGGGGGCTTAGTTAGTTACTGAGGGGGCTAGTATTAATATGCGCACACACATAGGCCTACATAGCCTATATATATATATATATATATTGCTTGCTGTAAAACTATTTTAGCAGTCGTCTCAGTGGTTAGAAAGAATCATTCATAAATTATATTAGTATGTGTCTTGTAAACTGGCTTCCACTGCTGTGCTGTATAATATGTGCTAGCCTATTATTAGGGCCCGAGCACTGGCGGTGCGAGGCCCTATTGAAACTCGAAGGATTATTATTCTCCTTCTTCTCCTTCTCCTTCTCCTTTACTCCAAACAAATGCCTTTTAGGCGGCCTGAACATCGATGAAAACGGATGAAACTTTGCAGATACGTCAGTCCCGGTGAAAAATTTGATAATTCATGGGTGACGGAAATGGGCGTGGCAAAACGGCTCAAGAGCGCCCCCTGGAAAGTTTAAAATGGCGAGCCCCACGTTTCAGTTTGATGTAGGCCAACGAAATTCGGTGGGCATATGTATTTCATCGAGCCACACTTAAATGTCTCTTGGAGCTATACCCAACATGCAACAGGAAGTCCGCCATTTTGCTCTTAATGTGCCATTTTGTCCTTGTTTTGACCATTTCCATGCCTCGTACTTCGACGAACTCCTCCTACAGATTTCATCCGATCAACTTCATATTCGGTCAGCTTCATCTTAAGACCTTTGTGATCAAAAGTTATCAAAAAAATTGAGTTTTCACCAAACACCCTTGCCGTGGCGCCCCGCCAAAGTTTGACATTTCGCCATAAAACACGATGTCCTCATAACTCCTCCATACATTATCCAATTTGTCCGATATATCTCACGCTTCATGACGGTTCTGTCCTGAACACATCTATGTGTCAGTATTGCGTCATACTTATAGCGCCACCTATTGGTGAAACAGGAAGTCCTCATAACTCCTCCAGACATTATCCAATTTGTCCGATATAGCTCACGCTTCATGACGGTTCTGTCCTGAACACATCTATGTGTCTGTATTGCGTCATACGTATAGCGCCACCTATTGGTGAAACAGGAAGTCCTCATAACTCCTGCATACATCATCCGATTTGCACCAAATTGCTGACGCTTCATGAAGGTGGCCTTCTGAACCCATCTATGTGTCGGTATTAAGTCACACTTACAGCGCCACCTACTGGTGAAGCAAGAAGTCCTCATAACTCCTACATACGTTATCCGATTTACTCAACATTTCTCACGCTTCATCAAGGTACCGTCCTGAACACATCTATGCTTCGGTATTGAGTCAAGCCTAGAGCGCCACCTACTGGTGACAGGAAGTTTCTCTCAGTACTGCACACCGAAATAGCACAGCCTTTAACGGCGCAGCACCCCGACACGCGTGGGGTGCGAGGGCCCGCTCACTGCTGCTCGCAGCACTAGTTAGATGTTGAAACAGTGTGTTGTTGTTATTTAGCCACATATGCCACCCGCAGGATGAAACATGTTCAGAACCAGGCCTAGCAGGATAATAATCTACAGTTGTAGGCTATATAAAAAGATTCACCCCCTCGTCATGTTTAACTGTCACTTCATCCTGGGCCGAGCCTGGTAGATACGGCCGTTCGCTGGACAGAGACCAGCACCGGAGGAACGGACAGTGAATAGGCTAGGCTACGGTTAGAAAAAGCTTTATACTCTAAAAATGTGAAATTGATTCATAGTCGTTAACGCTTCCTAATTGGACAGATCGATATCCCAGGAGTTTTATTGACTTGGCGTTATGCTGTGACGATAAGCGTTCCCTTAATTTTTGAGCTCTACACGAGAACAGATGAGAGATCAATGCCAGTACCTATGCGTGTGTTCCTGGGGGAGGATTGTATTGAGACACGAGGAAGGGCTGGTCTACACACTCATAGGCGCCTGACAGTGACTCACCAGGGGAAGGCAAACATCCAAGCTCAATATTTCTGCAACAGGCCAACACTCTTTACCAAATTAGGTCCTTTTGACTGGTGGGAGGGAGAACCAGTCTAGGTTTATAGGGAAATTAAAGCTATTTTAAGTAACCCGATAATGGCATCTCATTTGGCAAATGTTCACGAAATGAGTGGGGCTATGAATGTGTGATCCAGAAATGCGTAGTAGACTCTTCAATGATTCAACAGTTCTTTTTCCAAAGCTTTTTGCAGTCAGCGCGTTCTTGGGCTTGGGGCGCTGCTCTGGCGACGCAGCTCGCTTTTTTTATCAGCGCTCAAAAGTTGAACACAATGTATCTTTTTTATCAGCACTCAAAGGTTGAACATATTTTATCTTTTTTTTTTTTTTTTTTTATCAGCGCTCAAAAGTTGAACACATTTTATCTTTTGCGCCTAGGAAGCGCTCTGTGATTGTTGTCGCTTGGCAGCGAAAAAAGCGTGTTATACCTTTTATAGCAACTGGCAACATTTGCCGTGTGAACGCGGCCTGTAGGAACTCTGGCGAGGGGTTCTGCTGTTTTGGGTGATTCAGGCTATGCCGTTTATCTCACAAGCCATTTTATACAGTGCATCCAGAAAGTAGGACCTATTCACACCCTTTCACATTTTCCACATTTTGTTATTGTACAGCCTTACTCCAAAATTGATTAAAATCGTGTTTTCCCATCACCAATACATATACACAATACCCCATAATGACAAAGTGAAAAACTTTTTTAGGAATTTTTGCAAATGTATTAAAATAAAAAGACAAACATCACACAAACATATTCACACCCTTTATTCAGTAGCCTACTTTATTGAGGCACCTTTTTTCCCCACGGCCTCTCATTCACACACACGCACACGCGCGCGCACACACACACACACACACACACACACACACACACACACACACACACACACACACACACCAATGGCGGAAGCTGCCATGCAAGATGCCAACCTGCTCATTGGGAGTATTTTGGGGTTCAGTGTCTTGCCCCAGGGACACTTCGACAAGTGGACAGGAGGAGCCGGATTCGAACCGCCGACCCCACAATCACGAACGACCCGCCCTCCACCCTGAGCTACAGCTTTCCAGCCACCCACTTATAGTGGGTCTAAGGTCAAAGATGTTGAAGAATATAGGTAAAAGTCCACAGTCTTAAAGTCAATGTAATGCTTGTTTGTGTGTTTTTGTGCTCATGTAAACAGTCTGGAATGTGCAGTGGAAGGGATAGAAGGAGACAGCTGATGCTGCTGTGGCCGTTCAGGGTAGTGGGTGTCAAGAGGTCACACTTAGGCCACAGGGGGGGCCTCTCCTCTGGGGTATTAATGACACATCTCTATGGGACACTATAAACAGACACAACCTAGACTGACAACCAATGGTGATTAAGATATGTCAGGGTGACAGGCGACACATCTGTATGGTCACTCCTCCACCAATCTAGCTTCACCTAAACGGGCAGGCTTAGGCGTGGGGGGTGGGCCGAGAGAGCACTATTTAACGTCTCAACCAAACCTTGAGACTTTGATTTGGAAACGGTAGGCAACTCGAACGGACAGATTCGCTGCTCCCAGCAGGCAGGCCCGCTGATAACACCATGCGGGAAGGGAAGTCTAAGGCCTTGACTTCGCGCCACAGCCGCAGCCAGCAGAGAAGCAGGGAGAGAGAGAGACTAGGGAAACATCCCAGTGTTCCATGTGACTGTATCTTTGTACAATAAATCTATCATCTGTCGCCGCTTCCAATCCCGTGTTGGGTGATTTCATCAATGACTATCACAACAAGAAGGCTATTAACATCGTGGGTCCTAATTAGATGGTGCTGCAACTCTTATCAAGGCTTACAAAAAAAATACACAACGCAGAGCAACAGAAGAAGAAAAACGCCAAAAGCCAACAATGTGCTCAATAGAAGAACTCCCTCAGGGTTTGGCATTCACACACACAAGCATTACACAAGAATCTGGCCCGCCTGGGCCCAGGGTCAGAGGTTAGGAATACAGTACTTCCTGGTTGAAGTCACACTGAATGGGTACGGTCGTTCAATCAATGATCCTGACACAGTCCTTTGCTATCAAGAAAGCAGAGGCAACAGTAAACAGTAAAATGTCGCCCCACCCACAATGCATTTTCCTTTGTGCTAATGAAGGAGTGGAAACGTGATATTTTGTTCATGAATGAATACATTAAATGTTTTTAAGTGTTGTTAATTTTATGTGCATAGTAATTTTATTTGCAAACTGTGTGAAAAATGAAATGGCCCCTGAGCACTTTTTTTCACTTGTGGAATCGGCGCAAACGATTCTCCTCACCAGCCAGGCAAAGATGCAATGTGCACCAGTCAGTAATTTTTTTTGCTTGTGTTGTGTGCAAAGTGTGGGGTCCGCGGTGGTGTAGCGGTCTAAAGCATCGTGGGTCGCCAGATCTAATAGCCAGAGCCCAGAGGGATCTTCCTCTTGTTGTCTGTACTTCTCTACTCTACATAAGGGCTATAAAGCTGTGTCTGGTGCTGGTTAATAATCTGTTAAAGTGCCACGTGCCTCTGACGACCATCGCCCACCCCGGGGCCAACACTTTGACACTCTACACACGCTAGCAATTCTGCACTCATATATTATAGGCAAAGACCAGCGCAGTTAGGAACTTTTCTGCCACCTAAAGGTGCATTTGCATGGATTGAGCAAAAAGTTTGTTTCAAGGTGGAGCAATTCATGTCAAAGTGGTCTATCAGAGTGACCTACAGGCACATTTTAATTTACATATCAACATGGCCACGCTGACAACTCCCAACACAATTGACGTAATAGTAACAATAATACTATAAACAATAGTTTTGTTGGTATCATCTATTATAAATATTTTATGCCAGTCATATTAACGTCACTAGGCCCAGAGTATCGCTGAACAGATGTATTTTACATTCAGAGATGAATAGGCCGAAATTTACACAGATGGGTACATCAAATCAAAAAAATGTATCATTTTCACAGAATTCTTTACAGGACATATCTCATGTAAAATCATAAAACCTAGTAAAAACTTGTCAACATCTCAGTGAATGCATTAGTTTATTTCATTGATCTGCCATACAGTACAGTATATTATGTGCCTCATATTAAGCATTAATTTGGCTTATTACACCAATTGTATATGATAACGGCCATTCAAAAACAGTTGTGTTCCTTTTTGGGTGTGTCCATCAAGGGCACCATGTCAGATCTGTCAAGCATCTCATGGACTGGTGAGGTCAAAGACGAGTCGATGAGTTAAATACAGGTTGTTTATATGAAAGTGTCGACCAGTTTCAGAAAGGATTCAGTGATATGACAGAGGCCCAACCCAGAATTGAGATTTCAGCATCCTTGCTTAAGGGACCAAAAAAGCCAGTATCGTTGGAGAACAGTAATAAAGAATATTCTATGGAACTCACCTGTCGCCTGAGGCTAAAATGTTTGTCATCGCCATTTGAGACAATCATCAGTCTAGCTCAATCCCTTTACAGAATTTCACATGATATATTGTGATCATTTGCAGTCTTATCTGAAAGACCTTCACTGATGAGGTATTTGCAAATGTCAACAACGGTAAATGTCTTAGAATCCCGGGTCCCATGAGATGGTTTGCTTGACTTCCGTCTCCTCGTAGCAAACAACTTCATCCCCAGGTCTGAAAGCAATGTCCTGGCCCACAGACAGGCCACACTCCATCCCAGTTTTAACCGTCTGGACGTCGTCTTTGTGGTGCTTCAAAGCTGTCAGGGAACCTGCAGGACATGCCAGAAAGAGAGCTTCATGTAAGTAAAGATAAGAGAGCTACATGTTAGGAAACATAAAGAGAGCTACATGTAAGTAAAGATAAGAGAGCTACATGTTAGTAAAGATAAGAGAGCTACATGTTAGTAAGGATAAGAAGAGCTACATGTAAGTAAAGATAAGAGAGCTACATGTTAGGAAAGATAAGAGCTACATGTTAGTAAAGATAAGAGAGCTACATGTAAGTAAAGATAAATTGAGAGCTACATGTTAGTATAGATATGAAGAGAGCTACATGTTAGCAAAGATATGAAGAGAGCTACATGTTAGTAAAGATAAGAGAGCTACATGTTAGTAAAGATAAGAAGAGAGCAACATGTTAGTAAAGATATGAAGAGAGAGAAGAGAAATCCGTACACACTCAAAAATTAAACACTAACACTCCATCCCGCACACAGCATAAGGCCCCCCCAACCCCCCATACACTCATAAACGTCGCCATGTCATTGGTCATCCGGTAGAAATCAAATTCTACTCTCAGGTGTGCAGTCATCAACCCCTTACACATCGCCACTGGATCAACTGAGCCCCCACCCGCAATGCAATTCCTCCTCGTCTTCCAGATGGACAGCTTTGCCACGCCAAAAACCATGTTCAGCAGTACATGCACCCCCTTCCTCTGCGAGTACCGCGGCCCCGAAATAAACACCTCAAATGAAAAGGTCACCCCCAGCCCCTGACACCAACCCTGAAGAAGCTCAAAAAGCCCCCCCAGCCTAACACAGGTAACAAATAAATGCTCCACCCGCTCCCCCTGCCCACAGAACGGACAGCCCTCCCCCGTACCAGGATCGATGTGCGCCAGATACCTGTTAGTAGCTATTGCCCCATGCAAGACCCTCCACTGGAGATCCCCGGTTCTCTTATCAGTGGGTGGCTTGTACAGGGACCGCCAGCAGCCTTTCGGGGAAAAGTCCCGAGCAAAAAAACCTGCCCACCTCGAGTCCCTCATTGTGGCCAAAGCCCGCAAGTGTGCGACTTTCACACAAGTGATGTAGACAGCCTTCTTGCTGCCTGCTTCAAATCTTCTCAGCTCAGGGGTCCGGAATGTCAAAAAACTCCCTCTCTCCTCCTCCCACTCCCCAACAGCAGAAGACTAAGAGTGAGGGGAAGGCCCAGTCACGTCCATCCCGCCACTGTGCCAGACAGAGACCATTCTGTAAATATGCCACAAACTCCTCAGGCAGGGACGCGATGACCTCCGCCACCACTTTCCCCAGCAGGCGTACCGATCGAATCTCCGTGGTCTCCCCCAGCTGATCCACAGGCGTCCTCAAAAGATGCCCCAGTTTAAAACAACCTGCCTCCCCCAGCCGGGAACGCAGACTAGGGGAAGTGAGTCTCTCCGCTTTAATGAGGTCAGACCCATAAAGGGGCTCCTCAAACAGCCAGGGTCCCGCTCGCTGCTCCGGATCACGCCGCACCGTGAAAGTTCTCCAGGCCACCAACACCGACCGATAAAAAGGGGTCAATCCCGCCAAGTTGACCAAATCAGGTTTGGTCAACCCCAGACTCCCCGCCCTCCTCAGGAGCAGCCCCGCGGTGTCATGCCAGCGGGACCCCGCCCCATACAGGAGCCTCTGGACCGTCTGAAGCCGGAAGGCTTTAATCCTCGACGGAATGTCAATCAGCCCCTGACCTCCTTCATGGAGCGGCACGGAGAGCGCCCCCGCCTTCAGCCAGTGCCTTCCGGACCAGAAAAAGTCAACAACCGTCCACTGTACCTCCTCCATCAGCCCCGGTGGAGGCGGCAACACCATGACCTTATGCCACAGAGCAGAGGCAACCAGATTATTGATGATCAGGACCCTCCCCCTATATGACAGCTGGGGCAGCAACCATTTCCATGAGGATAGTCTGGCACACACCTTCTCCTGCACACCCTCCCAATTCTGCCTCTGGTAATCATCTGTGCCTAAAAACACCCCCAGCACCTTCATCCCTTCTGTACCCCACCTCAGCCCACCTGGCGAGGAGCACCCCCCCCTCCCCACCGCCCCACCTGCAAAGCCTCACTCTTCCCCCAGTTGACCTTAGCCCACGAAGCCCTTTCATACAGCTGTAATTTCTGCGTTACAAACTCTACCTCCGCCTGAGTTTTTACAAAAACATTTACATCATCCGCATAAGCGGATACTACCAGAGATGGCCCTGGTGTTAGCCCTGGTAAGGACAGCCCAGTTAGACCCAATCTGAGCCTCGACAAAAGCGGCTCCAGCACAATCGAGTACAGCTGCCCCGAAATCGGACAGCCTTGCCTTATGCCTCTCCGTATCGGTATGGGGCAACTCAGCCCCCCCCCCCCCAACCTTTACCATACACGAAGCATCCCTGTACAGTAACCCCACATATGATTAAAAAAAACATCCCCAAAACCAAAAGCCTTGAGTGTAGCAAACAAATATGCATGGTCCACTCTGTCAAATGCTTTCTCTTGATCTAGAGATAACATACCAACACTCACATCATACAGTTAACATACATCCAACAAGTCCCGTACAAGAAAAAGGTTGTCCATAATCGTCCTCCCTGGGATACAATAGGACTGATCCTTATGGACCAGCAGCTCCAGATGGTTCTTAAGTCTATTCGCCAGCACCTTTGAAAACAGCTTATAATCCGTACATAGAAGCGCCACAGGCCTCCAGTTTTGTAAGAGAGCCAAGTCCCCCTTCTTTGGCAGCAGGGAAAGGGCTGCACGCCGACACGAAACCGGCAACAACCCACTCCCCACACACTCCACCAACACCTCCAGCAGGTCCTCACCAATACAGCCCCAGAAGACCTTATAAAAATCGGCGGGGAGGCCATCAACGCCAGGCGCCTTGCCAGACGCCATCTGATTCACCGCTGCCGTAAACTCAACAAGAGAAAAAGGCGAGTCCAGGACTAAGCGATCCACATCCCCCAACCGCGGGAGGTCTCGGAGTAAGTCTTCCGCACACCCAGAGTCACAGCCCTCCTCCCCATAGAGGCCAGTGTAAAACGCCACAGCATGTCTCCTCATTTCGGCCGGATCAGTCGTTGTCCTCCCATCCACCAGACGAAGACACGCCATCTGCTTTTTTTGGGAGGCCTTCCTCTCTAAATTAAAGAAATATGCCCTAGGTGCATCCATATCCTTAATACCAATAAACCTAGCCCTCACCATGGCACCCTTCACCCTTTCCTGCAAAATGGAGCTGAGCTCCCTCTTTTTCTCAATCAATCTCCTCTCCTGCTGAGGCTCTCTATGACTCATGAGGTCTCTCTGGATAGCAGTGATCTCCTGCTCTAGCAGATAGACTGCTGCTTTCACTCTGGTTGTGGAATGAGCAGTATATTGCTGACAAAACACCTTTATTTGTGCTTTCCCCACCTCCCACCATTGGCTCAAAGACACAAAGTCAACCTTACTAGTCCTCCATTCATCCCAAAAAACCTGAAACATCTCACGAAACACCCTGTCCTGTAAAAGTTTGATATTGAAATGCCAGTACGACTTTGCTTTCACACTGGGAGCAAGGCATATGTCCGCAACAGCTAAATGGTGATCCGTAAAACCCATAGGATAAATAAAACTCCTCAACAACCTATTCCTATAAAAACGGGACATGTATATTCCATACAACCTAGCTGCAGACATTCGACCATCCACAACCCTAACCCAGGTATACTGCCTCGCAAAAGGATGTTTCATCCTCCAAGTGTCCGTTACATCCAGCTGTACCAGTATATTAGATGGGAACCTGGATGACTGCAGATGAGGCTCCTCAGTGGTTCTATCTAAGGTGAAATCCACTGTACAATTCCAGTCCCCCCCTATCATGACAGTCCCTCTGATCAGCTTGTGTTAGTGCATCCTTTAACCTTCTAAACATGGCCAGCCTCTCTGAACCCACATTAGGTGCATACACATTAACAAAACAAAATGTTGTTTCCCCTATTTCAGCCCTCACCATTTGCACCCGACCTGGTACTATTCTCTATACTAGAAATTACATTGGCATTGCCAGTGACACTAGGGGAAAACACTATAGCAGTCCCTGCACTAACATTAGACCCACTTATCAGTGTGTTTCCTGCAAGAATAAGATATCTAATTTCTTCTGCTGAAATATTTCAGAGATTAAAGCCCTCTTTTGCCTATCCCTGCCTCCATTGATATTAAGTGACCCAACTCTCAAAGCCTGCATAAGGAAGTTAGAGAGGAGTGAAAGCGAAACGAGCAGAAGAAACAGATTGAAATAGGAAAACACCCTGTGAGACACAAACATCACTTCTGACTACATGTTAGGAAAGATAAGAGAGCTACATGTTAGTAAAGATAAGAGAGCTACATGTAAGTAAAGATAAGTTGAGAGCTACATGTTAATAACGATAAGATGAGAGCTACATGTTAGTAAAGATATGAAGAGAGCTACATGTTAATAACGATAAGAAGAGAGCTACATGTTAGTAAAGATATGAAGAGAGCTACATGTTAGGAAACATAAAGAGAGCTACATGTAAGTAAAGATAAGAAGAGAGCTACATGTTAGTAAAGATAAGAGAGCTACATGTGAGTAAAGATAAGGAGAGCTACATGTTAGTAAAGATATGAAGAGAGCTACATGTTAGTAAAGATAAGATGAGAGCTACATGTTAGAAAAGATAAGAAGAGAGCTACATGTAAGTAAAGATAAGAGAGCTACATGTAAGTAAAGATAAGAGAGCTACATGTTAGGAAAGTTAAGAGAGCTACATGTTAGTAAAGATAAGAAGAGAGCTACATGTTAGTAAAGATAAGAAGAGAGCTTCATGTTAGTAAAGATAAGATGAGAGCCACATGTACAGTAAGTAAAGATATGAAGAGAGCTACATGTATGTAACGATAAGAAGAGAGCTACATGTTAGTAAAGTAAGGCTGCAGTTTGCTATGGATTAGGTATTGTTTTACTAAAATTAGTTTCCAGTAAGTTGAGACACATTTTCACATCAATGTCATCTGTGACATACTGTACTAAATGAATGAATTTCGTTATAAATGTTGACTCGGTGCTAATGGAGGTGTTCTTTATTCTTTCTGGAACACGGTCAGTATACTCTCTTAAAATGAATGTTACCAAAATCCTTAATCCCCCCAAACCTAAATGACTAGCTACACTCTTAGGAAAAAAGACTGAGCCTTTGTCCCTGTTGGCAACCCTCTTAAAAGGTTTCTGATAGAACCATTACAAGCTAGTAAGAACCCTTTTGGGGCTCTTTATGGTTAAAGGTGCAGTGTGCAGTGTTTGGCGACATCTACTGGTGAGGTTGCAGACTGCAACCGACTCAATACAGTTACATTGAATTCACATGGCGGCCTCCGTGGAGGGATCCGCTCCATGGAGGCCGCCATGTTGTAGATGGAGATATAAAGGGCTCATTATAAGGAAAGGAAAATGCAACAATTCTTATTTTCATGGAATTATACACCAATTCAAACACTATTATGAAATTCTATTCCATTTCTGTCACCAAAAACAACACACTGCACCGTTAAAAGTTATAGTTGGAACCCAAAATGGTTCTATCTGGAACCTTTTGTCAAAGGGTCCCATACAGGACAAAATGCCTCAACATAGCATTCTAGTTATTCTAAGAGTGTCCAGCAAACCGCAGCATGCTGAATAAGAGCAGCATCGCTCTGCTTACCCTCCCAGATGACCTCCTGACCACGGATCAGTCGAAACTTCATCCTCCTGTCCAGTTGACCTTTCTGCACCCGACAGCCAGCCACCGGGACCTTCTTCTTCCCCACGGTCACATCAAACATGGCCAGGACCGACGCCTCTCCTGCTCCCACAACAACAACAACAGCCTTTCAGTCCTGCATTTACATAGAATAATACTATAGCTTAGCTTTTTCCACAATCTGAAATCATGAAAATATTGATATTTTTTCTACAAGTTTGAAGTACTGGATGTTGTCGCTGGACTGGTTTGCCATGTCAAGGTTTGTCGCGATTTCAGCCATTCAGTCTTCCGTGTAGGAAAACGGCTACACTGACTAGCTACAGTTGCTCTGCAGGGGCGTACTCGGCTACAACGGAAGTCAACGTGGCCAGGGAGATGCTTTTCAAGCGACCCTCCCCCTCTATACAACTAGTCAGAAGTTAAAGTAAAGTTTACTGCAAAATAGTTTGGTTTCAAATTGAACTTTTATTTCAATTCGGTTTGTGATAGCTACATTTCACAGGAGAGCATACTGAGACTGGTAAGATTACACCCTGTGCTTCCGGTCTCGGAAAAGCACATTTATCGTACTTTTTCCAAAATTTGATTGGCCCTGTTGACTTTCATTGTAGCCGAGTGTGCGCCTGCAGAATAACTGTAGCTAGCTCAATACTGCGCCGATCAGGGAAATTATGGTCTGGTACGTGTCAGGTTCATGTGAGAATAGGCCCTACTAAGTCCAAAATTGTTAACTTATCCTTTAATTGCCCATGTGTATAATGGGCCTAGCTACATTCAGGTTTGTGATAGGGCGACTGATAATGACACATACCAATCACGTTCTCCTTCACCGTAGGAGGGAGTTTGTTGCCGAGTTCCTCCTTCAGGTCATCGATGAGCTTGTAGATGACCTTGTGCATCTTCACCGGGATGCCTTTCTTATTCGCCATCTGCTGGGTTGACTTGTTAACACCGACATTGAAGCCATATATAACGCCTGGCAAAAACAACGGACAGAAAATACTACATTACTGCTACAGTGGACAAAAAATACTACATTACTGCTACAGTACATATGAATATGGCACACCTCACCCCATGAGCTGCTAGGCCAAAGCTTATTTTACAACTGTCAGTTAGTTGCAAAATAAGATTCCTCTTATACGGTTTGCTGTTGATTGGTTAAATAAAAATGACTTATTCACTTAATTTGCTAAGGTCATATGTCACTACTAGTGATATCATACAGAACATCACTATTATGCGCAGGACCCCGTGCAAATCGGTAGCCGTAACCCAGACTCCCAACTGTGGGGTGTACATAGGCTCTCACTGTCCAAACATATCACAATGGCACACACATTTTATATATAAAAACATTGCACAAACATTAACACATTGTACCCACACTGTATATACACACATTGCACCCATTTTGAATTTTGTACTGTCATTTGCACTGTCCTGTCTAGTCCTTGCACCCTGTGTAATGTTGTCTATCCATTAGTGGTATGCACCAACTGACAAGAACAAATTCCTAGTATGTGTAAAAACCAACCTGGCAATACAACTGATTCTGACTACATGAAGGTCTGGGAGCAAACAGGTATAAAGGTACAGTAGTGCTCTCAAGTCTGCACACACTGATTACCACAAACATTTCATGGCTTGAAATTCTTGCCCCCATGTAGAACTCTATACCGACAGCAAATAGTGAGTAACTACCCACCAATTGCTGAAAATCTGTACACTTTAACAGTTATTTGTAAAGTCCATAATTATATCCCAAATCCTATATGTACAGTTGTAACAGAAATTACATGCAAATGTTACGGACGTCGATGTAGCAGAGAATGATGTTCTGATGTTCTCTTCCCTGGGCCTGCAGCGTTGTACCTGAGAAGGTTTCGGCCATGTTGACGTCGTTCTCCGAGACGTCTCCGATGCCAAAGTGCACCACCTCCATTGGACACTGGTCGTACGCGTCGTAGGTGTCCAGGATGTTCAAGATGGCCTCCACAGAACCGTCCACATCGCCTAGGGACAACATGCCACTCACTTTGATACAGAACACAGCAGGCTGCCACACATACATATCACAGATTATCTTTTTATTTTTTTTGCTTAATATATACTTTATGTCAGCTTCAAGACCAATTCAATAAAGAGCAAAACAGGTGAGAAGCTTCACATATGACACATTATCTACATTTTACTGGATAAACTTATTATCCTGTTATTGTTGTTATTGTTAAAGGAGCACAGTCACGCTTGTTTAGAGTTATTTTTTATTAAATTCTGTGTGTGGGCCTTTTTAAAATCAACATCAGTATAGCTTTTTCCCTACACGGAAGACAGAATTGCGGAAAAACTTCAAAGGCAAAACAGTCCAGTCTTCCATGTAGGGAAACAGCTGATGGCGATTTTAAAAAGGCCTACACACAGAATTTAAATATTTAATCCAAATAATATTAACTTATACAAGTGTGACTGTGCCCTTCTAAGATACGCCAGCAACTGATTAAATTGGTAATTGTAGGGTCATTTAATGGTATGTACACATTGAGCTGACCGTTACAGTTCGTCCAGGTACGGTACCTTTGATGATGACGGGCAGGGAGTGCTCTTGGGCCTCCAGCTTCTCACTGGGTCGCAGAGCCATCTTGTTCTTGTTGGCCCGGTACAGCGTGGCCTTCCTCTGCCTCCAGCTGAGGTGAGCCATGCCCTCTCTCTCCCTCTGATAGCTCTCCTGGTGCTGCCGCTGCTTGGCCTCGATGGCGTGCTGGTCCTCCTTCTGCTTCTCCTGCTCCTCCCGGTAGCAGCGCCAGTCCACCACCTCCCGAGCCCTTTGCTGATGTCAGGGATGAGAGATGAGAAATACACACTGTAGACGCAAAACTCCACTTTTCAAGTGTGACATTTCTCTGGTGAGGATGTGAAAAGACTGACGCTAGTCTCGCCATGCCAGACCTTTGGAGATCTCTGCCTCCAACGAAGGTCTGGAGACGTCTCCGCTGAAAATCGTAGCTAGAACAGCGGCGAAAACCGACACTTCCATTGAGGACCACTGACTACACGTTCAATAGGGTGAAGGACCTTACCGGAAATTGTGGCCTCCAAACAAACTGGACTGGAGAATCAAAACAAAACATTCACCACCCCATTAGCAGGGACCGCCCTAAAGACGTTGGATTGGTTCTGCAATGCAGGTTTTTTTCAATCCCTCGAATTGTTTCCAATCACTTTTAGCAACAAAACCTGGACAAATGTCTTCAGTCTCTAGTTGAGCGCAGCATTTAGAGACTGACTCAAACTTGGACGAATGTCTTCAGTCTCTAGTTGAGCGCAGCATTTAGAGACTGACTCAAACTTGGACGAATGTCTTCAGTCTGTAGTTGAGCGCAGTGTTTAGACACTGATTCAAACCTGGACGAATGTCTTCAGTCTGTAGTTGAGCACAGCGTTTAGAGTGACTCAAACCTGGACGAATGTCTCTAGTTGAGCACAACGTTTAGAGACCGACTTGTGAGTCTAATCTCCTGAGTCTCTCCAGCGTTCTTCACTCCAGCGCTGGCACAGCACGAAATAAAGTGTAGAGAAAGGTCTGGATATGCAAGACTAACTACCTCATGACTCTCAGCCACTCTGCCAGCTGGGGATTACCCTCCAGCGCAGTGCATTGTGGTAGTTGTAGGTTTCTTCCGTTTGAGCAAAATAACCTTTCTGTCTTTTATCTGGCCATAAGGTGACACAGTTTCAATTGACCTTCACATTCCCAGCAGCAAAATACTCCTTTACCCCCAGGATTCCTGAAGCTTGTAGGTTCAGTTAAAAACGTTTCCTCACCTCTGATTCCACCTCGTCGATCTCCTCGCCGGCGGAGGGGAGATCCTTCCACCCCACGATCTCCACCGCCACGCTCGGCCCTGCCTCGCTCACCGTTCGGTTGTTCTCATCGAACAGGAAGCGCACCTTGGCCCAGGACCTCCCGGCCACCAGGGTGCAGCCCTTCCTCAGAGTTCCTTTCTGGACGATCGCTGTGGTGACGGGCCTGGAAGGGAGAACTGGGGTAGTTCACGCTGTATACATTTTATATTTTAGTCATACTGCTTGGTATTTGAGTCTTCGTACTAGTAGGCTGGTAGTCATGTGATGTTAGTTATGTTATTTTCTGTAGCATTAGCTGTACACAGTTGTTGAATGTTTTCTTGTTTCTGTTTATCGCATTTGCAACAAAACCTGTACCATGTGACCAGATATTTATGTCACCACTTTAGCCAAGACGTGGGATCGTTTGCCTTGATAAATGTCACAGTTATTTAAGATCCATTCACCAACTGTAGGCTATTGATACTGTAGTTGATCACCTGTCTTTGGTCCACTTATCCATCAATCATTTTTTCACACCCGTAATAATACGCTTGCCTGATGGTCAGGTCTTAGCTGAGTGTACGGGATGGTGTGGGAGATTGATAGCCTCGTGAGACCATCTTGATCTAGTGAGCTCACAGCCCCCCCCCCCCCCCCCCCCCCACCCCCAATCTACTATCTAAAACGATTTCAGCGGGCGGGAGTGCTGGCTTTGACAGATTAACTCCCTCAGCCAATCAGTGTACCAAAACTTTTGCCAAATCCAAACGAAAGAACAGTGAAAACATATTTTCCTCTAAGAAACTGTGTACATACTCTTGTTCTTGTTTAATTTTAGTATATTTCTGCAATAACAGCTGTTTTTATTCTCCTAACGTTAACGTTACTGCTTGTTGCTTCGGGAGACTGTTGGGAACTTGCCACGGGAACCAATCAGGGGCTGCGTTCTACTGGGCGGCAGAACAGCAGTCAACACTGTCCCTGATTGGCCCGGTCAAAACGTAATCAGAGAATAATCGTTCAAGATAGGGGGAAGCTCAGACTGATCTGCAGAGTGAACGAGAGCTGGCGAGATCAATATGGTCTCACGAGGCTAAGAGACTGATGGTCAGAGGTAGCTGAGTGTACAGGATGGCGTAGGAGATTGATGGTCAGAGGTAGCTGAGTGTACAGGATGGCGTAGGAGATTGATGGTCAGAGGTAGCTGAGTGTACAGGATGGCGTAGGAGATTGATGGTCAGAGGTAGCTGAGTGTACAGGATGGCGTAGGAGATTGATGGTCAGAGGTAGCTGAGTGTACAGGATGGCGTAGGAGATTGATGGTCAGAGGTAGCTGAGTGTACAGGATGGTGTAGGAGATTGATGGTCCTAGCAGAGTGTACAGGATGGCGTTGGAGATTGATGGTGGAGGTCCTACATTTGCTGAGCATGTGGGATTGTGTGGGAGGGGGGAGGGAGCTCCAGATGTCAGCCTACCCCTTCCCCTTGTCGGTGCGGCTCTCGATGACGGTGCCCTCCACCGGTCCCGTGGGGTCGGCCCTCAGCTCCATCACCTCGGCCAGCGCCACCGTGGCTTCCGCCAGCTCCAGCAGGTTCTCTCCCTGCCCAACCACAACGCAGGCCTTCATGTGACAGGAAAACTGCTCAAGCAGTTCCCAAGCGCAAGAGTAATCGATATGGATCATTATGTGTTTGTCATAGAACAAATGGTGCAATCACTATTTCTTTACTTCCCAATCATAGTGTTTTCTGCTACACTAGTAATCTGAACATAACCTACAGTGTTTCCTGTTACACTAGATATCTGAGCATTGAGCAATAAAAGGCTTGTCTTAGAAAAAAGAAAGGAAAAAAAACTATAAAAATATTGTATTTTATTGCCCTATTATATTCTTTTCTGTAAAACTGGCCTTACACAGTTGTTGAATGTTTTTTTTGTCTTAATTTATACAAAGATTTTCTCTCTTTTTTTTGCAGTGGCAACAAAACCAGAACCAGCTGACCAAATATTTGTGTCACTACTTTTTATAAAATAAGAAGCAGAACTGGAGCAGGCTGTTGGTTCCTGTTTAAGAAGCAGAAGTGGAGCAGACAGTTGGTTCCTGTATGAGGCAGAATCTGACCTTCAGAGCCGACACGTGGATGGCCTGGACGTCTCCTCCGTACTCCTCACACACCACATCGTGAGACAGCAGCTCCTGCTTCACACGCTCCGGGTCGGCCTGAGGCTTGTCACACTTGTTCACGGCCACAATGATGGGCACTGCAAAACAAACAAGAAAACCACTGGTTGTGCAGTGATTATTCCTGAGAAAGCAGAAAGTTGCAACCTGTCGTGATTCCTAGACAGCTGATTGCACGTATCCTCAGAATTACAACTAAAAGAGTACATTAAAAACTTTGATGAAGGTTAACATACTTTGGAACCATAAAAGAACACTTATCTCACTTCACTTACATGATTTTATGAAATGTTAAAGGGAGCTCTTGAGCAAAATCAGGTCCCATATAAAATCAAAAATATTGAATTCAAGCTACAATAATAAACAAAAAGGTGAACAAAACAGACAAAAAGGTAAACAATTTACGACTAGTTTTTCACAGTTCAGCTTTTAAGGTGCAGTGTGTGACTTCTGGCGGAGTCTAAATGGTAAATGGACTACACTTATATAGCGCTTTTCCACCTTAGCGGCACTCAAAGCGCAAGCGTCTAGTGGTGAGGTCGCAGATTGCAGCCAACTGAATACAACTACATGGTGCAACATGGCGGCCTCCGTGGAAGGACCCGCTCCCTATGTGGATATAAAGGGCTCATTCTAAGGTAATGAAAAAAGAATGATTCTTATTTTCATGGGATTATACACTAATTAAAACATATGTATGAATATTATATTCCATTTCTACAAAGTCTACACAACATTCTGCCATAAAATTCTACACACTGCACCTTTAAATAAAAGTGTACCTTTAGCATTCTTAGCATGCTGGATGGATTCTACCGTCTGCTTCATGACACCGTCGTCTGCAGCTACGACCAGGATCACGATGTCGGTGGCGAGAGCGCCGCGGGCCCTCATGGCGGAGAAGGCCGCATGTCCCGGGGTGTCCAAGAACGTGATCTTCTCCCCTGAGGGAAGCTGAACTGTGCAGAGAAATCAGCAACTCAAACTCTTGAGATCTGTGCTGAGGGCAAGCATGTTGGGTTGCATGGAGAAAGTACTGTCAATGTTTTTTACTTTGTTTCTATTCTTTTCTTTATTTGTTTTGTATTTCTGTCTGTAGGTTACACTAATGTAATCGCAGCATGCTTTTTAAAAAGAGTCTAAAGGAATGATGAATAAAACATGGAAGCACACTGAGGTAAATCAAACAAACACCACCACTGAGGACATGACATGTGACTGAGAAATGCTTCCCAAATTAGATTTGCTGCAATTTTCTGATCTGACTCAATGTTCCAGACATCTTTAAATCCACATTAGGGTTCTAGACGACCGTCCACCAGCACTGCTAAAAATACTGACAAGCTTCTGCTAGACATTTCTAAAGAACCCTACAATGTGGTTAAAACCCGTCTGGATGGATCAACAGGGGTCAAGATGAGATCACACTCCCAAATGATTTTGAGGTGCGGTACTCTCTTCAGCAGTTTGCAACGTCAGGTTGTCTGAGGTTGCGTGCTACGTGGGGATACCGTACGCTGTCTGTCTGTACCTGTCATTTTCTTCTGGTTTGTTGTATTGTTGATGTATTTGTGTGTTGACCCCCTTGAAAACGAGATGATTGATCTCAAGGGATTTATCCTTCAATAAGTTCAAAATAGTAATAGAATATATGGGTAGAGATCAAGAGTGGAGATTTTTTTTGCATCCAATATTTACATCTCGTCCAAACTAATCCTCAATCCTAGTGCCACTGTCATTACACCTCTCAGGTCATACACAATACAGACGTATAGTTTTACAGATTTCCTACCCAGGAAGGCCTCTATGTGCTGGGTGATGTTTTAATAGTTTCCTACCCAGGAAAGCCCCCTATGTGCTGGGTGATGTTTTAATGGTTTCCTACCCAGGAAGGCCCCTATGTGCTGGGTGATGTTTTAATGGTTTCCTACCCAGGAAGGCCCCTATGTGCTGGGTGATGTTTTAATGGTTTCCTACCCAGGAAGGCCCCTATGTGCTGGGTGATGTTTTAATTATTTCCTACCCAGGAAGGCCCCTATGTGCTGGGTGATGTTTTAATGGTTTCCTACCCAGGAAGGCCCCTATGTGCTGGGTGATGCCTCCTGCCTCCATGGCAGCGACCTGGGTCTTCCTGAGGCTGTCTAGCAGGGTGGTCTTCCCGTGGTCCACATGGCCCATGATGGTGACCACCGGAGGACGAGACAGCAGGTTGGCAGGATCTGACGGAGGTCTAGAGGGAAAATAAACTCAGATCAATGACGTATTTGCCCGGATCCAGTGATCGTGATCCAGTATAAAAATGTTTTATTCTGTATATTTCATATTCAGTGGCCTTGTGACACCATAATGATTTCACAAGCTCACATTCAGTCTGGATACTCTCCATAGAGAGCCGTTCCGATCAGAAAACGATCTAGCCAATCAGCGTTGGTTCTGTGGAATTTGAATACAAACAGCTAAGCTGGGTGGGTTTAGGTGTGACGACAGCGAGGAACGGTTGAAGTTAGCGTGTGATAGACAGATCCATCCAATCACCTGCTAAGTATTTTTGAAAGTGCCTGCCCTTTTCAAAACAGTTTCCAACAGAGAAACTGTTTCAGGTTACTTATTCAGCATATTTCCAAAACAAATCAAATAGGTTTTACCTCACTTTGAAATAAAACCTGGAAAGATGCATGGTCCAACTACTTTGGAGAAATCAGAATCTGAGTCGGACCACGCATCTTTCAGGTTTCATTTCAAGGTGAGGACCCCCCTGAGCTCAGCTACCTTCTCTGGATGTCTTTGTTCTCCCTCTCTTTGGTCTCGACCAGCTTGGCCCACTTGAACTTCATCCCAGATCTCTTCACCACCTCCTTGATCCATTTCTCCTCCAGGACTGAGTCCGGCTCCAGATCGTCCAGGTCCACTGACGTGTTGAGTAAGGCCTCGAAGATGTGATCTGCGCCAAAAGGAGTTGCTGTCAAATAATCATGTCATCTTTCTGCATCTAATTTCCGTCATACCTCATCTCTTGAATCCTGGCTCGTGCCCTCACCCTGTTTCCAGGCAGAACTTGTTACAGTACATCAATACAACCTGGCCTTTCATGTCCTCAATACTCTGTCTGGAAATGGTGATTATTATTTTATTACTGGATAGATAGCCTACACGAGTATTGTTCACCACAAACACTGCTAAACCACCATCATTTGTAAATCTGATCCAAAATATGCAACCCGTGATAACCAAGAAAGGTAGGTGTCTAGTGTGCAGAGCTAGTTCGCAGTACAAAGTGTGGAATGCCTTCTAGCCACTGGAACAGAGGCGTCAGCTGCTGGACTTACCAAAGTCTTTGTTCATGGCTTGGGCCAGAGCCGACACAGTCATCCGCTGCTTGATCTCCACCTCCTGTTTCTCCTGCTTCTGTTTGGCTTTCTGAGCCTTAACATGACCTTTGACCTGTCAAAGAAATGAAAACCTTAACATAATTTATTCAGTTGACCTATATTTGGTAGAGGGGATGCGTTACTAGCACAGGGGCCCGACAAAGACCCAGCAGAGTCAAAATGTCACATTTTTATGTTTTAAAGGTTTGTTTGAAGCATAGTGTGCGGGTTCTACATAATTTTTTGACCTGATTAAGACATGAAAACTTTACCATGGTGTAATTCGGGGGCACACACACACACACACACACACACACACACACACACACACACACACACACACACACACACACACACACACACACACACACACACACACACACACACACACACACACACGTCTTCAGTGGTCGCTGGTGGAAATTGTTCCCTGCATTTATCCCATCCGAGCTGTCCTTCTTCAGGAGCAGCCAGGAGCAGTGGGCACTGGGCAGCCATCGTTCATGGCGCCCGGGGACCTAGTCCAAGTCTTGGTCAGGGACAGGACTGAAAAGCATCTGTTCTTCTGCATGTTTTTCGTAGTGGGTTCTTTGAGAGGAAATCTTTGCAAACTCTGCACAGAAAGGCCCAGAGATCTTCTTACTGTGAGGCGGCAGTACGAAGTACTGCACCACCGTACCGCAAGTGCATTTTCGGGTTCAGTATCTTGCTCAAGGACACTTCGGCACACTCCGGGAGCTGGGATCGAACCGAGGACCTTGCAATCCCCCAACCGGCCGCTCTATCTACTATGCGGGAACTACTTTGAACTGCTAGGATGGAAGACAGGTTCTAGACTGGAAAGGTGGAGGTACATGGCAGCTTTATAACGGAACCAGGTGGGTAGAGTCACTGCTGTGTTTTGACTATTGCTGGTCTTACCTGCTTAACGTTAGTGGCGAGGAATCTGGCATTCTGGCAAGTCAGCTGAGACGTCGGGGGCCAAGACGGAGCAAGGGTGTGGAAGCAGGTGGCAACTAGCGCTGGGTCAGGGAGGGTCACCAGGCTAGCCCTTCTGATCAGCGAGATCACCCGATTCATCTCTGTGCTGAAAGACAGGCAGAACCCTTCGACTGTTATAAGCTTTATACTATAACACTATTTAATCTAGCTAGCTTGGCTAATTAACTCGTTAGCTAAGGAAGTCAGCTAGCTATGAAGCTAGAACAGTTACAGTGTAGCATAGGCATGTTTTGTCAGTTTTGTAAACGTTGCCATGATAGAGATAATTTGGCTGAATCATTTTAGTGTAGAGCTAGCTAACTAGTGTAGTCCCAGTGTTAGCTAGCTAGTGCTACAGTACGTTATGTTGCACGTAATTTGCGCATAGATGCTAAGGCTAGCGGCTAGCCAGCTATCTATCCAGTAGCTCAGCCGTCCTCTCACAAACTATGCCCAATGAAATTGCATGAATAAGTTGATTATTGGCTATACTTAACACACTGCCTCTTACCTTGTAAACGCGGATCTCCTCCTCACGTCATTGTGAAATGTCCAGCGACAGCAGCACAGATGTCAGATAAACTCATGGACGCCGCCATGACAGGTATCCCAGAACACAGTTCGACAGGAGCGTTCCAGAGCATCAGTCAACAGGAAGGTTGCAGGTTGAGAGGTTTCCTAAATAAAACCTCATCTTCATAACAGTACTAGTATATGGCTGCACATACATTGATTCTAAAAATTTCCCAAAAATATATGAAGGAATACTCTACACAGCAAATTACTGAAACTCCACTTCCATACTGTATTCTCTACACCTTTCTTTGACAACCTTTTGATAATTTCAAATAGATTTGAGGTCATTATTATTATTATTATTATTATTATTATTATTATTAAGTCTTTAGTTTCATAGTGAAATGATAGGCAGCAAACTGTCTTTGCCTCGTTAAAGGTATTGTTATGTGTCCATTTTCGACAAATGTAATTTCTTGTATGTAGTTTATTTTTAGATTATCATTTCGTGGTCGGGTCGTCCAGAACTTCCTTGGAATGAAGAAACGATTTACTGCAGTAGCCTACGGCGCCGACAAAACGAAGAATGATTTAAATATGACCGTTATATATTGTCAAAAGTAACGTTACTAGTAAGACCTATGTAATTACCTCATCGGTGGTGATCATTCCATCTTCAAAACACCCGGCTCAGGTAGCTAAGGTTTACGACAGTGCGCGAGGAGGCTCATGGGAAATGTGGTCTTTTTGGGCGGAAAACACGTCCGCTTCCCGAAACTCCTCGTAGGGCCTTTAAATTTTATGTTATGTCATGAAGTGGCCTGTTGGGAATGTGGAAATGACATTTAGACTTTTTGTATGTCACAAATATCGAACATCCTCCAACAGGCCACTTCATGACATAAAACCAACAAAATATATTAATAACAAACAACATTTATTATATTTTGTCATTCTCCCCCACCCGGCTGGCTTCATGTCGTCAGTCAGTCAGTGAGTCTGTCAGTAGGGTGGAGGGGGTAGGGGAGGTGCCAGAGTCAGTGAGAGGCAGGGGGCTTGTTACCACAAGGGAACATTATTATTATTATTATTATTACTATATAAATAAAGCTTACTTACTTATTCTACACAAATCTATAATCTGCTGTTTAATTTACAGTGTATTACAGTGGCACTTTTATCTAGAAGGGCTTGTAGCACAGACCAGCTGCAGTGTAAGACTATGCAGATAATCCCTGGTGCCCCACATGACCCCTGAACTACACCAACAAACTATCCACATGACCCCCACACTACACCAACAAACTATCCACATGACCCCCGAACTACACCAACAAACTATCCACATGACCCCCGCACTACACCAACAAACTATCCCCATGACCCCTGAACTACACCAACAAACTATCCCCATGACCCCTGAACTACACCAACAAACTATCCACATGACCCCTGAACTACACCAACAAACTATCCACATGACCCCTGAACTACACCAACACACTATCCACATGACCCCTGAACTACACCAACAAACTATCCACATGACCCCTGAACTACACCAACAAACTATCCACATGACCCCCGAACTACACCAACACACTATCCACATGACCCCCGAACTACACCAACACACTATCCACATGACCCCCGAACTACACCAACACACTATCCACATGACCCCTGTTGAACGAGTGGCCATTCACAGCCCATTTTGACCTTAGACCTTGGATTTCATCTCATGTCTCTGTCTGTCTTTCTGTCGGCATACTGTAGCTTCTAAATATGGTGCTTCCTGTAGAACTTTGCGAAAGGGGGATTTTTCTTTTGCAAGTGAAGAAAGGTGTTAGTTTCATAAACGCATGTAGCCCTAGGTCATGTATGCCTTATGCTATAGGGGAATTTTTTTCTCTTGCAAGTGATGCACGTGTGATAACTGATTGACGCAAGTAATGAACTCTTAACTGTCTATCCATCTATGATTGACGTATTTAGAGCGTCTGATGAACTTTTGACTGTCTGACTGCCATCTATGATTGACGCATTTAGGTGGTTTCGATGAACTATTGACTGTCTATCTATCTGGTCTGATTGACGTAGGTATATAGGGGGACAGCAAGGTCACAGACGCATGAAAAGCGTGGGTGACGTACTTACATACGCAGGCCTGGTTTCACAAACGTAGATAGACAGGGGGCAGGGAGGTTGAATGACGTATGAGTGGCGTGAGTGACGCACGGACATGGTTTCACAAACGTAGATATGAAACTTTTTATGCCCAAATTTAGTAATAGATGTGTTAATCTGATGTATATTGGAATTTAATCTGATGTAATAATTGACGTAGGTATGGTTTTATCTGACCACAAACTGCGTGGGCTCAGACTGTTTAGAATAGTATAAATGCTGCATGATTAGCTTAGGGTGTCTGTCTCTCTCTTGATCTGTTGTTGCATGCGTGTAATAATTAGATTGTGAAAGAACCCATCTGAAAACTTTGTTCAGAACTGCTTTTTTTATACTTTGATTGAACTGTGTGTCAATCCTTATTTTTACTTGTTAGATTGAAGTGCCCTGTGTTGGCATATTTTGTAAACTTCTATAATTTTAAATAAAACTTTTTAAAGACAAGAAGTTTTTGGGACATCCTTCTCCATCCAGCACTGCCTCCTCTCAGCTGTAACAGCACGTTCAACAAAAGGGTGAGTGACCTATTGGTTTAGGTATTCACTGGTAAGCACCATTAAGCCTTCTGGGACTTGTGGTCAAAAGTGATGCTGACGAGTATCACATACTAACCACAGACACCAAAAGAGGAAGCATATACGCCTTGCATTGGCACCTGACAAACTGTCTGATCTCGATGTTAGCAGAGCCAAGAACTCAATCGAGGCCGTTAACACTAGCTGGTGTCCTCTTGCTGTACCTTAAACCTTCGGGTGAGATAAAGCGAGCACCGGAGAGAGCTCCATGAGCGAACGACATTACCAAACGACAACTTAGAGTGGTGGTATTTTAAAAGTAGGCCCTTTACAATCCTCACCGACGGAGCGAAAGACCATAGTTGGAATTAGCGCATTAAAGTCCATCAAGCCGGGTCTGCGGTCTTTCCAAGCATTAGTCAGAGGATAGAATTGGGTAGGAACAGTGAAATAGACTATTCTCTCAGATAATTTTCTCAAGGAGTAGATGGTTCAATATGTCTGTTTAGGATAGAAACCAAAAGGTATGTCTGACAACAGTGAGGATCGATTCTTGTTAAAATAATATTTGAAGAGTCAGATAAGCACCTATCAAAAAGGGTTAACTAAAATAGGTATCACAAGTGGTGAGATGTTTTAGCATCACGAAAGGAATAGGATTCACTGTTTATAAGTCTTGGTAGTGAGAGTGGTGACCTTATTAGAGTTGGATATTGTAGGATTCCGTATCAAACCAAAACCAGAACTAATTCAACCTTGAACCGGCTATAGGATAAAACTCTAAATTAATTTAGTTATAAGTAGCTTTTTAAGGTAACTTAGAATAACTAAAAAGGTAATATTTATTCAAGACCAAGGTCACCGTGACAGGAATATCGCACCGGCGGTCCGTTGCAACAAATCCTCTCATTCTCACCAAGCGCTCCGTCCTACACCCCCGAACTACAGTACATCAACAACCTATCCACATGACCCCCACACTACACCAACAAACCTAGTATCCTGTGGTTTGTCACCATACGTAACTATTCAGATACGGTAGGACAGGTGAACCAATGGGGTTCTGCCATGATGACATAACACATTTGTTTTCAGAATGTATGAGACACCTGGAAGTATTTATCTGTCAGTAGTCTACCTGATGAATCAAGAAAATCCACATTATTACACATCAAACAGTTCTTTATAGCCTAGTTTTATTTGACCATTCAAACAACGACTTGTCAAAAACAACACCACCATGCTGGATCAAATCCCTATCATCATCCGTCTAAGAATCCATTCCTGGTATATTTCCATAAGAACAGTCCTCCACTTAATTGTATAGTTAACAGCACAATGTCAGATCTTTTATTCAAGTTTCTGGCTCCTGAGTTCCAAGACAGGCTGCAAAATAGATCATGTGCATTTATCCTTGACCAATAATAAAATATATACAGTACATAACATGTAACACAACTAACATTGTTAAATAACAGGGAAGCATGCTAGAGCACCATACCTGTATAAAATCCTAACAAATAACTTAACATTTAAAAGGCACTTTGACATCTGAGTTACTGGCTGAACATACGGTTTAGTCCACTATATAATAAACTAAATGTTGTTCTTGCATTCATGAGCAATTAACTTCCAACATTAAACAAAACAAGGTGGTAGAACTGCACTTCAGTATATGTCTAGGTCCAATAACACATTAAATTATAAATATGATATGATTATTGATTCTAGAGCATTGTCACATAACACTCCTTTTATTATTGACAAATATCTTTCTTTCTGTTAAAAAACCAACAAACAGGACTATTATCAAGACTGATAAATTATTTATATTACAACCATACAATACATTGGTACAAACACAATTTCTTTTTTTTATGTTAATTTCACAAATTGATTTAAAGCCACAATACTCTCCACACATTGCCAATAAAATGCCAGATCCCAACCACAGATTCAACTGGCCAAGCATTAAGATCAATGTTACCCTGTTGTTTTCAGAGGTTGAAGGGAATTATCAGTCAGTCTACTGTTTGTAAATGCAGCATTTCAGGAGTACAGCAGCTCCGATTATTTGTTTAGGCAACTGGATCCTTCTTCATCATCTTAAGAGATTTCCAGTGAGCTTTGGTCTTGTTTATCACAGGCATTTCCATACAAACAAACTGTGTGAAAGAAAATAGATGGTTATGATACAGTATGTTAGTAATCCTGTAAGATATGTGAGATATGTGTTAGAAATCATCATATTTAACAATATCTGTTATAACAAGAGCACCAGACCATAAGAGGTTATTACAGTAATCAACTCTCAGATTCTATGGTTTAATAATACCTCCTTCTATTCATGTTTCCAAACGTACCTGCAGTCATTGCCCCCTGCACTGATGACATACTTGTCGTCGTAGGATAAGCGTATATTTGTCACATGGGCAGAGTGACCAAAGTAGCGCTTGTGTTTGGCCTGGGAAAAAAGAGAAAAAGTATTTAGTAAATAGTAAATAAATTATTATTTATAATTTCAAATGGCCAATAGTAACACTCAGTGTGCAGTAATAATACCCATATTTGAAACCACCACTGAAAAAACGTATTAAATCACATTAGTTATGGAATTGTAGCCACACATTCTAACCATCTGTGAAAAAATGTATGGGCTTTCTTCACTAATGTGTTCATATAGGTCTCTTCTAACACCTCTCAATTAGTTGCAACCCAAATCCACTTGGAAAATTCTGGGGAACCAATCAAAGCTGGGGTACCCGGAGGGGAAAGAAAATAAAAATAAAAATGTGCCAATATTAGCTTGCAGGATGTCTCTAACTAGGGGTTTGTAGGTGCTGAATTGATTCCAACCATTTGTTTTGAGTGAAAACAACTCCATGTCCATAAAAAAAAGTATTTTATTAAAATATTACAACAGAATTGTACACTATCGAAACCTTGATTAGTCAGTTCTCAAGTTTACCCTCCTCATCCAACTCCCCAGCATGTCCCTCACTCCTCATCTGGCTGGTTGATGTTCTGGCAAGAGTTACCATGACAGTTGCCAAAAGCAGATATACACCTGCCTCCTTGCTTTATACGGCAGCACCTGAGTGTGCTATACTCCCCCTCACAGTTGCAACTGACAAATTTCAGAAGATAGACCGGTGCAATGAGGTCTGTTGAAGGGAAACCTTGCTCTCCCAGTTTCTATCCATACTCCAGGACATCCAGTGATGGACTTTGTAACAGTAGCCAATCTCTGGTCTGGAGGTAAGCCCGGAGAGAGTGCTGTGCTGCAGCTCCTGTAGTCAGGGGAAGTTTCTCAGGTTTGATGCTCCCAGCAGCGGCCCGCTTGCTGAAGATGTCTCAAGTCTTCCAAGTCTTTAGATGATTTCCCGTGGAACATGAGCTTGAATAGTTCACAGCCGGCTTTGATGATGTCATCTTTCTCAGCTCCATAAACACGTCCATGTCACTCTCTGCTTCATCAGTCTTGCAGAGCCTGGTTAGCAAAGTTGATTTGCTAAACCAAGAAATTGCAGACACAGTATCGCAGCCAGAGAACCTGTGTAAGAAGATCAGATACCTCCGGTATCTCTCTGGGAGGGCCTCCTGGATCTTTCCGACATCGTAAGATGTGTCTTTGGCTGTTGTGAGGAAGATCGGGTGCTCTGCACCATGATGAATCAGCATAACCATGATGTCGGTGTCCTCGGCCCTCACCTCAACAGGGGACTCTCTTGCCTCATCTAGAGCTGCCCGAACAATAGAGGTGTCTGCATCATTGGAACATTACTGTACACTGATCCCATTCCTACCGAATGTCTCAGCAAGTAGCAGAATGAGCTAGGCCTTGTTGCTCTTGTTGTCGAGGAACTTTTCTCTTGGAACGATGCTTCTGATGTCTGGATGAATCAGAATGTCACAACATGCAAATGTTGTTCGTCGCAGGTGATCATGGTCCTTGGTGGACCTGCCGTACCCATCAAAGACCACAGTGATCGGGAGGCGCTGGCTCCCCATGGACTTCACAAATCAGAGGTGGCTCTCAGCGATTTACTTCCAGGCGAGGTTAGCCTCCCACCTAGCATTGTGCAGGAGCCACCCACCATCAATTACAAGGCTTGTGCAGGGGGTTCAACAAATGCCTTCAGGAACCTTCCTAGGGCAGCCTTGTCTGGCTCTCGCAACTTTTGTTTTTTGTCAAACAGAGACATCGGGGTTGGTGTCAACTCAAATCGCATCGGGGGTTGGTGTCAACTCTTTGGTCTTGACTTCGCACTCACTGATGATGATGAGGCGGTTGAAGAGCTTGAGTGAGTCGATAACCAGCTTCTCCCCATTGACTTTGGGTCCAGATCTGAGGCTTGCTAATGCTGGGATGTGCTCACTCCTGATGAACACCTTGACGAGTTTGATTCTGCCATAGTACCAGACCCAGAGTGCAGGTGTCCGTCCTCCCTCAGCCAAGGTCTTCAACCTCTCTGCCATCCTCTCCTCAAACACACTATCATTTGAGGTATTCAGACATTTACAGATAGTGAGAGATTTCAAATTACCCGTTATCTCATCTTTTGCAGTTTTGATGAAGTCCTCCCCCCAAACTTCTGCTCGCTGAACACAACATCTCTCAGCACAAACGCAGATGCAAGATGAAACCGGATGGCCTTGGCATAAGCACCACCTGAGAGGATGTGTTGTGCAGTGTTGCTGCCTGGGTAAACCAGCTGTATCAGTTATTGCAGCCCTGAGTCTGCCATGATCGCCCCAATGGACCCTAGGAAGCTTTTCAGGAGGTGAAATCCGCCTAGTCTTGTGATGATGGGCAAGTCAGACTGGAGGACTATCTGGGTTGCTTTCAACCATATTGGCAGGTCAAACGTGATAACAGCAAGAGATTGACAGGTGCTTCGATACTCCATTAGAGTAGTGTAGATAGTGCTGTACTCGTTTGGGTCACCCTCGATGATTGGAAGAAACTCAATGAGGGACTTCTCCTTGCATTTAGGTTGGTGTAGTGACTTCATTAAGCCATTCCAGATGGGATGTCCGAATGTGGGGTTGTTATTCTTGATAGCCCATCCTGCCGCCCAAGCGATGTCCTCTGGCAAGGTCGGAGGGTCTTGGTGGAGATCTGCTACCGGAACAAACTGAACATCTTTCTTTAATGACACATACATGTGTCATGTATTTTGTCATACAACAGACAAAACAAGTCCATAGGCTACAGCCACACTAATAGATTATGTGTAACAATAACTCCATCTCAATCTATCAGAAGTGGGAAAAAAGGTGGAGGAACAGCCACCATAGCTACAGATGCCCTCAGCTGCAGGACCATCTCCTTTGATGATTTCGCCTCTTTTGAATACCACGCTATTGTCCTAAAATGCCAGCCCCCAGTTCTGGCAGTAACCGTGTATAGGCCTCCCAAACAATGCCCTGCCTTCTCTACAGAATTGTCAGAACTCCTGTCCATCATCCATACAAATTATGATAAGATTATCATCATTGGAGATTTCAACATACACGTAGACACTGAGGCGGACTCGAAAGCTAGGGACTTTATCAACCTCCTAAACTCCATGGATTTTACACAACATATCTCTGAGCCAACTCACAACTGCGGCCACACCCTTGATCTAGTGATTACTAAGGGCCTGACTATCACTGTTTCCTCTATTAGTGACCTCGCCCTCTCCGACCATTTCTGTATCTTCTTCACTGCATTAGTTCCTAAAGTCAAAAGTAGTACTGAGCGCTTTATAAAGAAACGTTATCTTACCTCCACAGTAGCCGACAGTTTTAGAGAAATAATGACAACAAACAATTTATCAACTCCAGAAGTGGGGCCCTTAGGAACTATTGAAGACCTGGCAACCACCTTTAACACCAGAGTAAGGGCAGCCTTGGATTCTGTAGCACCTATTAAACTGAAAAGGATCACAACCAATAATAAAGCCCCATGGCGAAATGAGGAAACATATCAACTAAAGAGAACCTGCAGAAGTTCTGAGCGTATATGGAGAAAAACCAAGCTACAGGTCCACCATGATATTCTCAAAGATCATCTCTCTGCTTTTAATAAAGCAATAAGAAATGCAAGGAAAGACCACTTCTCAAAATTGATATCTATCAACCGAAATAATTCAAGAGTGCTCTTCTCAACAATTGATAGCCTAATAAACCCTGCCGTAAAAACACCTGATAACCTGCTCTCTACCTCCAAATGTGAGGAATTTGCAGCTTACTTCAGAGATAAGATTATGAATATTAGGAGGAATATCACTCAGGAAAGGCCATGCATCCCGTTCACAGATCCTCTCCCTCCATGTAATGGACATATGAGCCTGTTTACACTGATGGACACAGAAATGTTGAGAAAAGTAGTATCCAAACTCAAAACCTCCACATGCCTGCTGGATCCCATCCCCACCGATTTTTTCAAAACTATTTTTGACTCTGTATCCTATGACATTTTATCCATTGTTAATGACTCCCTATCTACAGGTGTCTTCCCACCAATACTTAAAACTGCTCTGGTGAGACCTGTACTGAAGAAAAACAACTTAGACACTTCAGTTTTTAGCAATTTTAGACCAATCTCCAACCTTCCCTTTTTGAGTAAAATTCTGGAAAAAATTGTTTTCAAACAGATTAATGATTTCCTAGCTACAAGTTGTACCCTTGACCTTTTCCAGTCCGGCTTCCGTGCCCACCATAGCACAGAGACGGCATTAGTCAAAGTTGTAAATGACCTCAGAATTAATGCTGACTCCAAAGAGCTTTCTGTTCTTGTCCTCCTGGACCTGAGTGCAGCCTTTGATACTATAGATCATGCAATCCTCATCGAAAGACTGGAAAAGTGGGTTGGCCTCTCTGGTCCAGTCCTAAATTGGCTTAAGACCTATCTAGCCGGTCGTGATTTATTCGTTGCCCTCAGTGAAAATAGCTCAAGAAAGATCCCTATGACCTGTGGGGTGCCCCAAGGATCGATCCTAGGACCTCTACTCTTCAGCCTGTACATGCTGCCCCTTGGCAGTGTCATCAGGAGGCACAATATTAGCTACCATAGCTACGCAGATGATACTCAACTTTATATTTCCGTAACACCCAGTAACTATAGCTTGGTTGACTGCCTTGTCAAGTGTATTACAGATATAAATGTATGGACGTCACATAATTTCCTCCAACTAAACCAGGACAAAACAGAAGTACTGATCATTGGAGAAAAAGCTGAAAGAGAGAAACTAGCTGCACACCTAAAACCGAAAACCACATCAAGAATATTACAAAGACATCCTTTTACCACCTAAGGAACATTGCCAAGGTGCAACCCTTTCTCTCTCAGGCTGACACCGAAAGATTAATGCATGCTTTCATCACAAGCAGGCTGGACTACTGCAATGCTCTACTATCAGGCCTACCAAAGAAAGCAATCTCTAAGCTACAAATAATACAGAATGCTGCAGCAAGAGTCCTCACTAAGACTAGACGAAGGGCACACATCACACCAGCGTTAAAATCACTACACTGGTTACCAGTCAACTCTAGAATAGACTTTAAAATACTATTACTAGTCTATAAATCTCTCCACAGTCACTCACCAGAATATATTTCAGACATGCTTGTTAAGTACATGCCAAACAGACCACTTAGATCCTCAGGCACTGAACTTTTAACAGTTCCAAAAGCCAGGACCAAGAAACATGGAGAGGCAGCTTTTAGTTTCTATGCCCCCAACCTCTGGAACACCCTACCGGAGTGCCTAAGAAGGGCTGAAACAACGGAGGTCTTCAAGCGAGACCTCAAGACCTAGCCTACAATCACTAGCTAGGACCTTGAGATACAGAAAGGCAGCCTCAAACCTACCTGTGAATCCTCTGTATACATTGATATTTGTCCTGCTATGCAATGTATGTATATCAAGTAGTGTACAGAAGCTGGTTATCCTGAAACAGGCTTGTTCTGACTGTTGTGTTGCTTCAATGACTCAGTGTGCTACTAACCGTTTTCTGTCTCCCCTAGTGTCTCTCTCTCTCCCTCCTATCCTCTAACCAGGTCCAGTGTCAGCTGCGGAGCTGTCGATATCGTAGTATTTAGTACACACACACACACGTACACACAGACACACATCAGTCCACATCCGGCTTAGGCCTGGACCTGATGCTCTTAGCCTTTCTTGCTCCGAAAACTTAATTTAAACTTAATTTAATATTATTTATTGTTCTTTAAATGTTCTTAGCCATTAGACAAATATATTCCAGGAGCCTGCCCCAGGTTGCCTGTTTCAATATCTGTGTGGTCTGTATGGCTCTATGTGCTACTAACCCTGCTCTGCCTTCCCTCTGCCTTCCCTCTCCCTAGTGCCTCTCTCTCTCCCTCCTATCTTCTAACCAGGTCCAGTGGATGCCCCACTGTCACCAGCAGACCTCCCGAAGTCCGATAGATACCCCTGTGTCTACTGTGGATGATGTAGCATGTCCGTAGAATATTCTTTCTCCTATGATGCTTTTAGCCTCTCTCACTCTGAAATGTAATTCAATGCAATGTATTGCTTCATAAATGTTCTTAGCCGGTAGACAAACATACTCCTGGAGCTTGCTCGATCGCCTTGTTGAGAGGGGTCAGGGAGGAATTTTTACAGCTCACTTATCTGGCCCCCGGGTGATTACTGTTTTTTTGCTTCCCTCTGGAATATGTAGAGAGTGGGTCGTATGCCCACCTCCCTTGTTCTCTGTAAAGCGCATTGTGTTGCCTCTGGGTATGAAATGCGCTATACAAATAAAGCTTTGATTGATTGATTGATGTTGAATTATGTGTAATTTATAGAGGGAGTCTACTACAAGATAATCTTAAAACTAAATTTGACTATATCAACACAGACAAGTGCTTACATTGGTGTAGACCTTCTAAATTGTGTAACCATGACAACATCTCTCATGCTAGCTAGCAACAAATATTAGCGAGGTTGTTCAGTTGTTAATTTGTAAGTAATAACCTAGACTAAAACTAATCCAAGTTTAAATTCACAGTGATCTAAACTAAAGACCGCAGAAGAAAAACACTTACCATAACAATTAGTAAACCTCACAAAACTTCAGTTGTTTTTGTATTTTTTAGGAAACTTTTCCCATGCTGAAATGCTCCCGCTCCTTCTCCACAGGCAGAGGGAATCTTACTGAGCATGTGCAGAATGTTGTAGTGTTTTGTAAAATGTTTTTAGAGTAGGTTTAGCTCAAATTGAATGAGAATCCATTCAACACCCACAAAACCCCATTGTTAACAGCACCCTTTGAGATACTGTGTAGCTGTAAAAATAACATACCAATGGTTTGTGTTCAAGGAGACATTTTGGCTCAAAACTAATGAATTAATCGATTCAGCACCCCCAAAAACCCCTAGTTAGACATCCCACAAACTAATATTGGTATATTTTTATTTTTCAAGTTTTTCGACCAGGCCCTCCCGGAACCCCAACTTTGATTGGCTCTCCAAAATCTTTCCAGGGGATTTGGGTTGGAACTAATTGAGAGGTGTTAGGAGAGACCGAACACATTAGTGAAGAAAGCTATCGGTACTATTTTATTACACAGATGGTTAGAACATGTGGCTAAAATTCCCTAACTACATGGCATAAACTCACAAATTTTTCTGTGCATGGAAAGTCAAAGAGTTTGACAAGGCCAAAGTCGTCCCCGGTGACCACATTGAGACCAGCGTGAGAGACACAGGCACAGTTGACGTCAGCCTTCTCTGCGTTCCGCGGCCACACACCCAGAACCTCGTCTCCCAAGACACTGTGAAAGCAGAAAACATCCATATCATGTAAATAGACTGCACTTATAGCGCTTTTATCCAAAGCGCTTTACAATGAAGGCCTCTCATTCACTCATTCACACACACACACACACACACACACACACACACACACACACACACACACACACACACACACACACACACACACACCAATGGCGGCAGCTGTCGTGCAAGGTGCTAGCCTGCTCGTTGGGAGAAATTTGGGGTTCAGTGTCTTGCCCCAAGGACACGTTGACATGTGGAAAGGAGGAGCTGGGATACGAACCGCCGGCCCTACGATCATTGGACGATCCGCTCTACCTCCTGAGCCACAGCCACCCCCCAGTGTTGCGTGGCGTTTTCAGGGTTCTTGTTTCAGGATGGACATGCCTCATGTTGACATGGCGTTGCCCTTCCACAGCAATGTGGAGGGAGGCTTGGCATACACGTTTGGAATAGCTCATTCTTGGAGTATGAAAGGTAGGATAAGCTATAATATAGTATGTTAGGGAAGTTCTACTGCCCATATTAGAGTCACAGTCATCCAACTGGATTGGATTGGATGGAATAAGTAGATGAAGGTCTATTTGACAGACTGCTAGACTACAGATAGTCAACTGTCAGATTGGGAACCTTATGTCTAGTTGTGTACCTACTGTAGGAATTGGATTGAGTTGTTTAGTGCTGATAAGATATTGTAAGGACAAGTGATACGAATTCCAATGTACCTGTACTGGTTATATGTCAAATAAAACTTTCTATTGTGTTCTTCTATTCTAAGTTCTTCTTTGTTTTAGTAAATCACCATTCACATTCCTTACAAATAACGGCCCTGTTTGCAAAGGAATGGATTAACAACATTTATGAATACACATTCACGCACTGTTGTCTCAGTTAGGATGTTCTGTTACAGCGTACAACGAGCACATGAAGGCAACTGGACAGAGACAAGTCTCTGGTTTGAGAACACGATGGACTGAATGTTGTAATACTACTCAAAACCAGCTCTTCAGTGCTTAAAAAACGCTACCTTGTCCAAGTGGCCCAAGTGATCCTCTCGATGGCTGATTGCTCTGTCAGCATCTTTCCTGATGGTACCTCGTGGACCTGGCGATTGTATGAACCTGTGGATACCTGTAGAGACGGAAGATGATTATGAAAACCAAGCTCTTGTTAGAATCAGCATAGATATTGTATGTATTTTTCTGTACTCTGCTACTGTATTACTGTATATGCTGTTTGTAAGCAGGACACATCTGTAAAAGAGACCTGGTCTCATTATGTTCTTCCCTGTCTAAATAAAGGCTTCAATCTGTATCTATATTTTCAGACGAGGTCATTGTTGGACCTTGGCGCACCCCTGAAGTCAGTCATTCAATATTTCATAGCTCTGGCAGATACAATTTAGACACACGTGTGGCGACATAAATGTATAGGACAGAACGATCCGTCCTACCTCAATATACTTGCTGTCGGCAGAGAAGTCCATCTGAATGACAAAGCCAGCGATGTCCTTACAGTAACCGATCCGGTTGAGGGAGGGGCCCAGCGTCAGGTCGTAGAAGTCCACCGCACTGTCCACCGAGCCTACTGCCAGCAGCCGGTTATCTGGGCTGAATCTACACAACACACAGTAGAAACACACCAGTATAAACACACAGTAGAAACACACCAGTATAAACACACAGTAGAAACACACCAGTCTAAACACAGTAGAAACACACCAGTAGAAACACACAGTAGAAACACACCAGTCTAAACACAGTAGAAACACACCAGTTTAAACACACAGTAGAAACACACCAGTATAAACACACAGTAGAAACACACCAGTCTAAACACATAGTAGAAACACACCAGTCTAAACACACAGTAGAAACACACCAGTAGAAACACACAGTAGAAACACACCAGTCTAAACACACAGTAGAAACACACCAGTCTAAACACACAGTAGAAACATACCAGTCTAAACACACAGTAGAAACACACCAGTCTAAACACACAGTAGAAACATACCAGTCTAAACACACAGCAGAAACATACCAGTCTAAACACACAGTAGAAACATACCAGTCTAAACACACAGTAGAAACATACCAGTCTAAACACACAGTAGAAACACACCAGTCTAAACACACAGTAGAAACATACCAGTCTAAACACACAGTAGAAACATACCAGTCTAAACACACAGTAGAAACACACCGGTCTGAACACACAGTAGAAACACACCGGTCTAAACACACAGTAGAAACACACCGGTCTAAACACACATGTAGAAACACACCAGTCTAAACACAAAGTAGAAACACACTGGTCTAAAACACACAGTAGAAACACACCAGTCTAAACACACAGTAGAAACACATCAGTCTAAACACACAGTAGAAACATACCAGTCTAAACACACAGTAGAAACACACCAGTCTAAACACACAGTAGAAACACATCAGTCTAAACACACAGTATAAACACACCAGTCTAAACACACAGTAGAAACACACCAGTCTAAACACACAGTAGAAACACATCAGTCTAAACACACAGCATAAACACACCAGTCTAAACACACAGTAGAAACACATCAATCTAAACTCACAGTAGAAACACACCAGTCTAAACCAAGCCCCCAGGATTCGAAATCTAAAGTGAAGGCCTATTGAACCGTGCCATCTTGGCTAGATTTGTAGTCATTTTGCTATTTCCGGTGACTTTTGTACTTGCGCAGTTGTGCTTTTCTGTCCGACGCGCGTCCGTGCATGTTCCCGGCTCTCCCCGCTTTGATTTAGCAATGAAAACCGTCTTGCATATTAACCTTTTTTTTTTTTTTTAAATATATCCATTGGAGAAATAATTTTTTCATCCAGGCATCTTAGTTTTAACAGGTTAAATATATATCTGAAGATGTTTTGTTTGCTAGTAGATGGTATTCATTCCGTTCGCGATAACGTTATTGCAGCCAGGCTAAATTCCTCCAGGGAGCCAGTGACAAGCGAGTTGAAAAGCTTCACTCCCCGCCAGCAGGAGCTTTGGCCGCTGCTACCGCATCTCGGATAACCCGCTGAGTTCGTGGCTGCCATTTCACATTCGCCCTTGATCAATCCCAATACCGATCCATGGTAATAATGAATCAATCGTTCAGATCGGCAGTGCTGCATGCATGTTACAACATCATTGTTAGCTTTATTAACATAACCATAGACTACATTTATCTCTCTAACGTTAGGCTATCCATCTTACACCAGTCGGCCATTCGATAGCTAGAAGCGGTCAACGCCAACGTTGACCGTGGACGCGCGTAGGACAGAAAAGCACAACTGAGCAAGTACAAAAGTCACCGGAAGGCCAGAAAAGCACAACTGCGCAAGTACAAAAGTCACCGGAAATGGTCAAATGACTACAAATTTGCCAAGATGGCGCGGTTCAATAGGGCTTCATTGTTGATAGCGGTCAGTGAATGGAGTGGCTGTATCCAGTTCTATTAATACATCCATGGACTAAACTCACAGTAGAAACACACCAGTCTAAACTCACAGTAGAAACACACCAGTCTAAACTCACAGTAGTAGAAACACACCAATCTAAACTCACAGTAGATACACACCAGTCTAAACTCACAATAGAAACACGCCGTTCACTTGTTGTAAAGGTGTTTGCACTTTTCACACATACTGTATATTTAAAGGTGCAGTAGTTGGTTTGTGATTTCCTGTTAAACTTAGGGAACATTTTTGAAAGATTTTTAAATATGCAACAAAATCCCCGTCCCTCCCTTCAGGCCTCCCTCTAAACTACTCCTCCAAACTGGGGGAAAACACTCACTAGGCAGGGAGGTAGGTTGACCGGCATGTAAGCCATCAATCATCCAATCAAGTTGGCCACTCAAAATGATTGGACGCACTTATTACAGACTTCCACAGACTACAGATTTATTTCATTTTAGTGCCACAGCTGTCAAACTTTATTTACTGATTGCTGTCGGGATGTAATTAAAATTGCAAACAGTGTAACACAAAATGCTTCCGAGCCAAATCGCACATTGCACCTTTAAAACCTAGAAAGCATCACCCTTATCTATTCTGAGCCCTTGATCTGATCAAGGGTTAAAAGTGATGTTTACTTCATTAAATTAATTGTCTGCAATACTCAATGTATTCCTTTGTTTTTGTTGGCTTACATGACTTGTCAAACACAAGACACCTGGTATCAAATCAAGTCCTTTTGATATGTAAAGCTGCCTTTATTCCTTGAATGAAAAGTTGTCCTGTTGTAGAAAATGCATGACGCAACCATAAATCTGCTCAATTTGTGGAAAATGGAACCTTGTATCTTTAAAGTTTCCCTCATCACGTCAGGTCCAGGAAAGGGGGGAAAGATTCAAGTTGTATTTTCTCACCTGGTTGTCCCACTGTATTCAAGCTGTTACCTCAGAAACAGAACTTCTTGAATGGAAACAGCAACAGAAGGATGAAAGAGGGGGCTCACCGGATGTCCTGGATGGCGACGCTTCGATCTCTCTTTTTGCCCCACACTGTCAAGGAGTTGACCAAGAGCACGATGAACTCTCCGTTCTCCATGCCGATGGCCACCATCTCTCCGCTGGGGCTGAACGCCGTACACTTGGCCGGATGGCCCAAGCTCACTTTATTCAGGAGTTTCTGGGAGAGAAAGGTACATCAAAGAACGGTCAACAGTAGCATTCTCTCCCATTCGCCAAGGTAAGCCTGGCTTACCCCCCAAAATGACAATAAAAAAATGAATGAATTCCTTCATTTCAGTTTGTGTTTTTATGCTTTAACTGCATGATATGACGCCAATATTCTCCTATCTCCTCTCAATTTCGTCAGCGTTTGACATTGTGAAAATAAAATATGCAATGTTAAGTCAAATTAAATATCATCATAATCAAACTTTATTTGTGTAGCGCATTTCATACACAGAGGCAACACAATGTGCTTTACAGACAGCAATGGGTGGATGGGCATAGATCCTACCCCTACATATTCCAGAGGGAAGAAAAAAACCATGAGTCTATGGAGAAGCCAGGGTATGCCTGGAGCTGTTAGATTAGCCTCATGAAGTAAGGGTACATCAAAGTCAGCATTGTTAACTACCTAAGGTTTGATACATTGGTTTACCAGAAAACATCTGTTGGGGTTGCCAGCTAACGTTAGGTCACAAAATCATGTCCAGCCCATTAGCCGAAATCAACAGGTATCTGACATCCACTACTACACAAGCTATCTGAGGAAATCATTGGAAAGCTCCCTCCCTATATTTCCTCACTGTTGGCGTGGAATTCTAGTCCCTATCTGTCCCGCTCAGGTGACCTGCTGCTTTTTAAAATCCCTCATGCCCAGACAGAACTTGGGAAATCAACTTTTTCTTTTAGTGCCCCAACTTCATGGAATGCGCTTCAAAAAGCTCTGAAAATTAGTTTTCTGCCCTCGTAGGGGCAGTTTAAAGTCCTAGTTCTGCACATTCCTGCCTCTGTTAGTAGCTGTTTTTAATGACTGACTGACTGATTGTCACAAGTTGTTCTATTTTATATTCTTTATCTGTACTGGTTTATTGTGTTTAATTTTAAATTATATTGTTATTTGATGATGACATCTGATTGTATAACATTGTTTTTATTGTTGCTGCTTGTTTTGTAATCTTGGCTACATTGAAAATGAGGGCCTGCCCCTCAATTGTATTCCCGAGAAACTAAATAAAGGTTATGATGATGAAATACGTGTATACGTATGTATACACCACAAAGATACGCATGTAGGCGCTGCACAGTGACGTTAACGTCCCTTCCTTTGGTTTAGATTCCCTGGGTCAACCTCAGTCTGGGGCAGTGCAGCGTCCACCCGGGCGCTTCTAACTACGCGTTCGCGTCTTCCGTGCGTCTTCTCTGGAGCGCCGGCTGCGGTTGGCTGCGCAGGTCCTCGGGAATTAACGCGCCGCAAAACGTGCACGCTCGCCTGCGTGTATACGGCGAGCGCACCACGGGCTTCGCTCACCTTGTCCGCCAGGTCCCATATCCTGATGGTGCCGTCGTCGCTGGCCGAGATGAAGACGTCTTTGGAGGGGTGCGTGGCCAGCCCCCAGATGCGCCCCTGCGTGTGTCCGGTGATCATGGTGTTGGACGCAGCGTTCTTCTCCCCCACCTCCATGATCTCGCCGTCCTTCGTTCCCACCAGGATCTTCCCCTTCGAGGGGAACGGACAGAACACAGAGAACATGAGTACGGGGGGGATACCGTACAGAGGGAATCCCGTACGGAGGGGGATACTGTACGGAGGGGATTGCGTATGGAGGGGATACTGTACGGAGGGGATACCGTACGGAGGGGATTGCGTATGGAGGGGATACTGTACAGGGGGGATACCATACGGAGGGGATACCGTACGGAGGGGATACCGTATGGGGGATATACCGTACGGAGGGGATACCGTACGGAGGGGATACCGTATGGGGGATATACCGTACGGAGGGGATACCGTATGGGGGGGGATACCGTACAGAGGGGATACCGTACGGAGGGGGATACCGTACGGAGGGAGATACTGTACGGAGGGGATAGCCTACGGGGGGGGGATACCGTACGGAGGGGATACCGTACGGAGGGGGATACTGTACGGAGGGGATAGCGTATGGAGGGGATACCGTACGGAGGGGATACCGTACAGGGGGGATACCGTACTCGTGGAACACAAACGCTTGGAACACAAGACGCACCATGTACTGTACTTCACTATCACGTTTCAGATTCTCAAAAAGAGTACGACGCTTGGGTAACAGTAATATCCTTAAGAGCACATACTGTAATCATTCTATAGAAACAGGCAGAGCGATGCTGGATGAAGGTGAGGTTGAGGGTAGATGACCTCACCTGGCCGCGGCACACAGACCGGACGTTCTCCACAGCCTGGCCCGTCTCCAGCTGGAACGCCCGGCAACGCTTCATCTCCTGGTCCCACAGCTTCACTGCCCCACCCTCCTTAGTTCTGTCAAGCACACGCACACACACACACGCACACACAGACATGCACGCACAGACATGCACACACACACACACACGCACGCACACACACACAGACATGCACGCACACACACAGACATGCACACACACACACACACAGACACACACAGACACACATGCACACACACACACACACACATTGACTCTTGTATTCCTACTGGCTTGTGCCAGTAAGAACATGAGTCTGTTTGCAGTCTGTCGTCTTTTTTCTCTTTTTTTTTCTTTTTACAAACTGCTTACAACTGCTTTTCTTTAATTATGGAATAAATTAAGTGATATGATGTTGTGTGATGATACAAGCTTTTTATCTTTTTAAAACGTCAAGTTAGCCATCAAACACGAGGGATGGGTGCATTGCCTGTTCATTACGCTGTGGCAATGGGACTATGTATGTATAGATTGCATATTTATAAAATATTTTACATTGAGTCAGACTGCACATTCCGCGATGTCTAACCCTAAAGATGAAATAGGAGCAGAATATAAAATCTACCACTGTGCAAATTAACACCACTGATGCCCATTAAAATGGCCCTTTAAATGATTGAGAGCTGTTGAAAGGCCTGCATCACCACATTTCTAATGTTTACTGACCTCCATATAGCTGGCTTTAGAGCCACTGTGAGCTATAGAGAAAAGAGTGCCCCATCAAACCAAGACATTAGTTCACGTGTTCTACACAAAATTTCCATTAATACTGACAAACAGAACAGGCCCAAAGTCACACAACCAACCCCTGATATTTCAGGCTATTTGAGGTGTGTTTGCTGCGCCTAAATCAAGCTCACGCCAAGTATTTGTCAGTATTTGCAAAAAGCATGTGACCCAGTCCTGCCACAGGCCCTCTGTGGTACTCACGACCTCTCTTTCCCCTAACCCTAGCCCTAACCCTGACCTTGACCCCACCCCTACCTCTAACCCCTCTGTGGCAGGCTACTTACGGCCTCTCCTTCCCCCCGGTGACGATGAGGCCGTCCCTCAGCGTGGTGTACATGGTGAACACCGGCCCGGCGTGAGCCTTGGCCACCACGCGCACCAGGAAGTGCTCCCTCCACACGTACACGTCTCCGTTTATGGCGCCGGTAAACGTCAGGTTGTTCTGTTGGGAAACGCCAGCGGGGTTTCAAGTGAGTCAACTACTAACATTTACTAAAAGTTTGTGTTCGCACAAACATACGTATTAGACCCAATATGATGCGCTGTACTGAGCTGTGCCTGAGAAGAAATATGAAATGAGCTTCACCGTGGTGAAAACGTCATCAGATCAGAGCCTGATGCTGATGATTATGTAACCTTCCATGTGTCATATGGACGAAAGTATTGGCACCCCTGGAATTTTTCCAGAAAATACAACAGAAATTGATTTTCCAGATTGAAATTGAAATTTTTCCAGAAATTGTTGCAATTACAATTACACGTTTTTGGTATACACATGTTTAATTCCTTTATATACATTGGAAAAACACAAAAAAGCAGAAGAAAAAAGCCCAAATTGACATAATTTTACACAAAACTCATAAAATGGGCTGAACAAAATTGTTGGCACCCTTTTAAAACTGTGGGGAAATTATTTTATTTCAGGCATGTGATGCTTGTTTAAACTCACCTGTGGCAAGTAACAGGTGCTGGCAATATAGAAATCACACCTGAAGCCAGTTAGAATGTACTGTATAAAAGTTGACTAAACCTTTGTGTTGTGTGCCTGTGTGTGTCACACCAAGCATGGATAAGAGAAAGAAGAGCCGAGAAGTGTCTGAGGACTTCAGAAGCAAAATTGTGGAAAAATATAAACAATCTCAAGGTTACAAGACCATCTCCAGAGATCTTGAAGTTCCTTTGTCCACTGTGCGTAATATAATCAAGACGTTTATAACCCATGGAACTGTGGCTAATCTCCCTGGACGTGGACGAAAGAGAAAAATTTAGGAAAGAATGTAACGCAGGATAGTTTGAATGGTGGATAAACATCCTCAGTCAACTTCCACACAAATTCAGGCTGTCCTGCAGACTCAGGGTGCAGAAGTGTCAGCTCGGACCATACGTCGTCATCAGAATGAGATGAAGCGCTATGGCAGGAGACTGAGGAGAACCCCACTGCTGACAAAGAGACATAAAAAAGCAAGACTGGAGTTCGCAAAAATGTACCTAAGTAAGCCTCAATCCTTCTGGGAGAACGTTTTGTGGACAGATGAGGCTTTTTTGGAAAAGCATGTCATTCTACTGTTTACAGTAAACGGAATGAGGCCCACAAAGAAAAGAACACAGTACCTACAGTCAAACATGGTGGAGGTTCAAATATGTTTTGGGGTTGTTTTGCTGCTTCTGGCACTGGGTGCCTTGCCTGTGCAAGGAATCATGAAATCTGGAGACTATCAAATGATTTTGGGCCGAAATGTGGGGCCTAGTGTCAGAAAGCTGGGTCTGCGTCAGAGGTCATGGGTGTTCCAGCAGAACAATGACTTGAAACATACCTCAAAAAGCCCCAAGAAATGGTTGGAGACAAAGCGCTGGAGAGGTCTGAAGTGGCCAGCAATGAGTCCGGATCTAAATCCCATTGAACACCTATGGAGAGATCTCAAAATTGCTGTTGCAAGAAGGCGAGACCTCAAATCTGAGAGACCTGGAGCAGTTTGCAAAAGAAGAGTGGTCCACAATTCCAGTTGAGAGGTGTAAGAAGCTTGTTGATGTTTATAGGAAGCGATTGGTTTCAGTTATTTCTTCCAAAGGGTGTGCAACCAAATATTAGGTTGAGGGTGCCAACAATTTTGTCCGGCCCATTTTTTGAGTTTTGTGTAAAATTATGTCAATTTTGGCTTTTTTGTGTTTTTCCAATGCATATAAAGGAAATAAACACGTGTATACCGAAAACATTTGTAATTGCAACAATTTCTGGGAGAAATGTATTTTCTCGAAAAATTCCAGTTCCTTTCGTCCATGACTGTATGTTACTGTACATATGTGTCATAATGATATCAGCCAGGCTAAAAGACCAAGGCAGTACTCACAGCTCCGAAAGCTACAGACAGCATGGTCTACTGTACATCCTGTACTCACAGCTCCGAAAGCTACAGACAGCATGGTCTACTGTACATCCTGTACTCACAGCTCCGAAAGCTACAGACAGCATGGTCTGCTGTACATCCTGTACTCACAGCTCCGAAAGCCACAGACAGCATGGTCTGCATCCGGGCGTCCTCCACCGAGCCGACCACGCCCTTCTTGTACAGGAGGGAGCCCCCGACCAGCGTCCAGAACTTGATGTGCTTGATCCCCACCGAGACGAACTGAGTGTCCGAGTCCGGTCTGAACTCCACCACGAAGATCCGGTCAGCATGGCCGCCCTTACTGGTCACCTTGGTGCCTGAGGACAGGACAGTACAGACATGACACGCGATGTGACACCAAGTATGCCAAACAACCATGCAAAACATTACAATCACCGTATTGTGTATTGAACTTCCATTCACTGGGCGTTACAATTCACAACTCTAAAGCTTTATTGGCATGAAAGTTCCAATAACAATTTAGCCAATAAAGTACAAATTGACCATGTAATATACCTGTACAATACACAATAACAGTAATAAGTTATCAATGGACTGGATAAAGATAACAATAATACTGTACAGTAGGTTAAGTCAAGATAATACCTCTCATATTCAGTGATTTTCTTTTAGTAATTACGTGTCCCTCAGTTTGTTACATGCGGTTACATGTTGTGTAGTTATGTTTGCTCCAGTTCCCTCTCCCAGTATAATCAATAATATACTGTATGTGTTCCAGTTCCCTCTCCCAGTATAATCAATAATATACTGTATGTGTATTACTAGATATATCTATATAGCCTGTATGTATGTATGTATACTCATATATCATATATCATATCATACATCATATCATACACTCATATATATATATATATGTGTGTGTGTGTTTTTCTTTTCTTTTTCCAACCTTGCTGTAATTGCCATGGCTGAAACACCACATGTCCCCCTAGAGGGATCAATAGAGTATCTATCTAATCCACTGCGTCATCTATCTCTGCGAAGCCCACGACCAACAAACTACATTTCTAGAAGTACTGAGCATGATCACTCAAACACTCCCACACTCTTCAAGTACTTAGCATGATCACTCAAACACTCCCACACTCTTCAAGTACGCATCACAATGATATACAGTAGTAGAGCCACACAGAGTGCAGTGCATGTCGTAGTGTGCATATTTTGGTATGCTTGAAAGACCACAATGTCTCTCCATGTACACACGGGAGAAGACACAAGGGGTGCGGCAGCAGAGCCCTATACGCCACCTAGGGGCAGGGTAGAGGTACTGTAAGCTGTTAGCGAGCCAACCTATCAAAGTCCGTCTGGATGTCATGACACCCTGGATGGGTGATTTAAGGGTTGAAGAGCAGCACTGAGGATGGTCTTATGGCTCAAACGTCTGTTGCCTGTCGCCCGCACGCCATGAGAAATTTTTTAATTATCCCAAAATCGGACATGCTGACAGTGCTGGTTCTTCGCTACCTGAACAGCACTTGTTCTAGAACGTGCACCCAGTAAGATACACTTTTTCCTGAATGTACTGTATAGGACCCACCGCACTCACACATCACGCCACACACACATATACACATACTCCTTACACATTACACTCTGCATACTCACTGCATACACTGACTGCACTAGTTTGTGTATATTGTTCTTTTTCTTAGCGTATCCGTTTCTGCACTAGCATTTTGTACTCGCCCTATCTTTGCACTGTCCTGTCTTGTCCCTGCATCCTGTCCAATGCTGTCTCCATGTTATGCACCACGAACGAAAGCAAATTCCTAGCACGCTGAAAAACTGCATGGCAATAAAGGGATTGTGATTGTGATTGAGTTGTTGAGAAGTGCTGGCAGCCTCCTCTCTGATCCGACTGAGGGGCAGCGTGACCTCCCTACCTTCCTGCCAGCGCCACACGGTGATGGTGTGCTCGGGCTCCACGCCCACAGACAGCAGCAGCTTGCCCGTGGCGCTGAAGTTGACATAGCCCACCCCCTTGGCGTGTGAGCAGCGCAGCACCGACAGCGTCTGCTTGGTCACGGCGTCCCACACGTGGATGGACGGGGCGAGGCCTGCAACAAAAAACACAGCCCCAACATGGCAGGTTTAAACAGGCTAGTACATGATACCAATAGTAACAAATATGAATAAAAAAAGATCCTAAAGAAGTAAAAAGAGTAGTAAAGGGAAATCATGTTTAGCCCTGTTTTAAGGTTACTTATGATCATATACAATGGTTCAGGTCAAAACGTTGACAAAACTAGCACTTTTGAGAAAGTCTGATAATTGCTCTACCACCGTTTTGGTCATACAATGGATGTGGGTGGGCACCGTGAAAATTCATTAAAAAAACATGTTAAACTCTCAATTTCAAAGACAAGAAACTCACCGAAGTGTTAGTTGGCGTTCTGACATAAAATTCGCCATAAAGTAAGATTCTAGTCTATCTGGAAAGGCTTTTTTAAATATTTAGCATAGAACTATTTAGTCGCAGCACATACGTGTGTAAACATCCGCTTGAACTGATTCCGATCTCGCGCAATGCCTTGATCTCGCGGTAGGCGACGTCCGTGGATTCTGGCTCAGCTTCCTTCCTTGAAAAGCAAGCTGCAGCAACAAGACAAGCTTGTGCGAAGCATTTGTGTGGGATCTCAACAATGACACGCTCGTGTGCTGTTGCCAATTGTGGCAAAATCTGTTCATCTGTGACTTGTCATAGACTTCCCTACAACGATCCCGCAAGATTGAAGTTGTGGCTAGAATCTCTTTACTTGGACGTAAACACACCCGTGGATATTCTTCGGGTCTTAGATCATCGTGTGTACGCTTTGCATTTTGAGGAAAAATGTTATAAGCCTTGTAGGCTATCCTTACACTTATCGAAGAAATCTCCTCTACCTCAAATGTGATGCTGACAATGCTGACTTTACATAGAGGAACAAAAGAAGACGAACGAGTGGAAGAACTTGGGGTAAGTTCTTATTGTCTTTTTTTTTTTTCTCAGATCATATGCCTGTTTTATTTGATGTATCTCTCCCATGTGATATCGACAAACCATCTGCACCGGCCCGTCGCTGCCGTATGTTGAACCCTTCCACTGCTGTTCGCTTCTCGTCTGCGTTTACCAGCGCTACTCTACCCGGCCCAGTCAGCCCCGTGTGTGTTAACGCGGAGGAGTTAACCTCTCAGTTTGACTCCACCTGTCTGCAAATCCTGGACTCTGTCGCTCCTCTGAAAACCAGGCGCTCCAAACCTAAACCCGAGCCCTGGTTGAACGACAGCACACGGGAAGCGCGGCGAGAATGCAGGAGGGCTGAACGTCAGTGGAAAAAGGACAAGCTGCATGTATCTTTTGACATTCTGAGGGACAGCTGGCGTAGATATCAGCAAATTGTCAAAGTTGAAAAAATGAAACATTTGTCTGATATCATTTTAATCAACTGCCACAAGCCTCAGGTTCTGTTTAAAACTATTAATGACATTCTTGATGTCCCCCAGTCAGTCCGCCTTGAAGCTTCCTCTGAAACATGTGAGCTCTTTCTGCAGTTTTTTACTGATAAGGTAGCCAACATCAGAGCCACCATCTCCACCCCAACACACGACCCCTCTATTTTTGTCACCTGCCTGGCTACTTTTAGCCAATTTGAGCCTGTGTCTCTTTCCCAGCTAGAGGAAATAATTTCCATTATGAAGCCCTCAGGCTCCCCCTTAGATGTCCTTCCCCCTCGGCTTGTGAAAGAGGCCAGCAGGGCTATAGGACCAGATGTCCAGAACATTATGAATCACAGCCTCGCAGGAGATGTACCAGTAAATTTTAAACATGCTGTAGTGCAACCGCTGATCAAAAAGCCTAACCTGGACGCCTCTGTCCTTTCCAATTTCAGGCCAATCTCAAAGCTCCCGTTTCTTTCCAAAGTTCTGGAGAAAATTGTACTCGGTCAACTGATGTCGTTTTTGAACACACATGGTATTTTGGAAGTGTTCCAGTCTGGGTATAAAGCGCTGCACAGTACAGAGACTGCACTCCTAAGGATTTTTAATGATATATTTCGGGCTACGGACTCTGGTGACTCTCTTTTACTTGTACTGTTGGATCTTACTGCCGCTTTCGACACAGTGGATCACAATATTCTGCTCTCCCGCCTGGAGCACTGGGTTGGCATCAAAGGTTCAGCTCTGGAGTTTTTCAGGTCATACCTGTCAGAGAGAAGCTTTTGTGTTAGCCTGGGCGACGCTGTATCCGCCACTGCATCTCTCCCTTGCGGGGTGCCCCAGGGCTCAATTCTTGGACCAATTTTATTTATGTTGTATCTACTCCCCCTAGGATCTATTTTCAGGAAACATGGAGTCTCCTTCCACTGTTATGCAGATGATTGTCAAATCTACCTGCCCTTGAAACAAAACAACCCTGACTCTTTAAAACTGTTGTTGGCATGCCTGGAAGATGTCAAAGCATGGTTAGCTTTAAACTTTTTATGTTTTAATGACAGTAAAACCGAAGTCATGGTGTTTGGTCCCAGCAATGCCCATGTGTTTCCTCCTGCTGATCTAGGCCCTTTTAAACATTTTGTGAAGCCAACTGCCACTAATTTAGGGGTGAAAATTGACTGTGACCTAAAGATGGACAAACAAATTAATGCCGTAGTAGGAAAGAGTTTTTTCCAGCTCAGGAGGCTGTCCAAGGTCAAACCTTTTTTATCACGCTGTGTTTTTGAACATGTAATACATGCTTTTATGACTTCTCGTCTCGATTACTGCAATGCTTTGTATGTTGGTGTCAGTCAGGCCTCTCTCTCTCGCCTGCAGTTAGTCCAGAGCGCTGCCGCTCGCCTGCTAACTGGTACACGTAAGCAAGAGCACATTACCCCGGTACTGGCTTCGCTCCACTGGCTTCCTGTGCGTTTTAGGATTGATTTTAAAATCTTGCTGTTTACTTTTAAGTGCCTAAATGGCTTGGCACCCATCTACCTCTCAGAACTGCTGGAACCCTATGCTCCTTCAAGGTCCCTCAGGTCCTCTGATCAGCTTCTCCTGGTTGTCCCCAAATCCAGGCTGAAGCTCAGGGGGGATCGGGCTTTCGCAGTGGCCGCCCCTAAGCTCTGGAACGAGCTACCCCTGCATGTTAGACAGGCCCCCACTCTGCAGGTGTTTAAATCACGCCTCAAAACTCACTTATATTCTTTGGCGTTTTCCTGACATGGCCTAAGAGACTTGTCCTTTTTTCATGTGACATACTGCGTATGTTTTACTATGTGTTCTTTGTGTATTATTGTTGTTTGACTTGTACAGCACTTTGGTCAACTTTGTTGTTTTTAAATGTGCTCTATAAATAAAATGGTATGGTATGGTATTGTCAGCTGTGTGTGTGTGTGTGTGTGTGTGTGTGTGTGTGTGTGTGTGTCTGCGTATGTGTGTGTGTGTGTGTTGAAGCATAATAATAATAATCTCTTTGCTAAGACTAACTTTAGAAAAATAGAATTGTAAGAAGTGGTCTAGGGTTTCCTTGTCTGTGAGCGAAAGAGTAATGTGAGCATTGAGCAAACTAGCTAGCCTAGCTAACATAAACAATAACAATAGCTACCGTAAGTAGTTCCGCTTCCTGAATCCCCTCTGCGGATTGATCTACACATCTACAACGATCGCGTCAATACAAGTCAATGGATTTCATAAAATGATCAATAAAACCCTACAGGATTCATACTTTGCGGCGAATTTGATGTCAGAACACCAACGGACACCAATTACCCTCTGGGTGAGCTTCTTGTCTTTGAAATCAAGAGTTTAACATGTTTTTTGAATGATTTTTCACGGTGCCCACCCACATCCATTGTATGACCTAAACAGTGGTAGAGCAATTATCAAAAGTGCTAGTTTTGTCAACTTTTTGTATATGATCATAAGTAACCTTAAAACATGATTTTCCCTTTACTACTCCTTTAACATATAACGCGTATATTTCCACTTTCATTTTGTTTACTTTGGGTGTGCTTGAAGGGATTCATTTTAATATGCATAGCCATGTATTCTAGATAAATTAGGTAGGCAGAGATGGATGGATGGATGGATGGATGGATGGATGGATGGATGGATGGATGGATGGATGGATGGATGGATGGATGGACGGATGGACGGATGGACGGATGGACGGATGGACAGATAGATAGATAGATAGATAGATAGATAGATAGATAGATAGATAGATAGATAGATAGATAGATAGATAGATAGATCACAAAGAAGAAAAAAAAACTCTTACCTGGCAGATCTGTGACATCACCTGTCATGTGATGGGCAATGGGCGAATGAGGAAGCATCAAAAGAACATAGGTGATGAGTTATGAATGAGAGACAGTGGTAAAACGATAGCTAGTAAAACCATGAGTAAGGGTGGCTGTCATGAGTGAGAGAGGGGTAAACAGCCATAACCCAGGTGTTATGATAACTGTGTGGTAAAGGTGCAGTGTGCGGTTTGGCTCAGAAGCACTTTTGTTATATTGTTTTCATGTGAAGGATTTGATGTGTCTTTGGTCTCCTGTTACAGGCGAGTTGCACCTGTTTGTTGCCGGACATAAAAGGGGGATTCCAGAAGGGACCAGGGGTGCAGTGTGTGCAACTCATCTTGTTTGTTTGTTTGTTTACTTGTCTGTTTGTTAGGTAGCTAGGTAGGTAGGTACTGTAGGTAGTTTATTGATCCCCATGGACGTCGTTACATCTCATCTGGCAGAATTCTCTAGGACAAGGCCATTCTCCCCACAATATTTGGAATGTTTATTCTGTGAGTCAGATCTGATAAAAGTGCGCAAACAACTACATGTCAAATGCAGAAAAACAGGATTCATTTTTTTATCCAAATGACCTTCAAATCAGACTGTTATATTGTGTGTATAAAGGAGGAATGGTGTGCTCAGCTCAGAGGAGGTCACTAACACAGCTGGACAGAAGCAGAATAAGGTCACGTGGTTGAAATGTGCTCACACTTACCTATCTGCCCCGTAGCGATGATATTCTGATACTTCGGGTGTTGGTTGACAGTAAGACAGAGAATGTCATCGGTGTGCTCAAGGTAAAAGCTTTGAGTCCCTGAAAGCAGAGGGAGTCATCATTTAGTGCACGTCCATGGCGTCCTCAGTGATAGTATACTGATGCAAGACGACACATACTGTGCTTCGTTCTGGGAGAACTGACAAAATCATTTTGCTAGCCTTAAAGGATCAGTGTGTAGGATTTTGTGGCGTAATTTTGTGTAGACTTGTCAGAAATTGAATAAATATCCATATGTTTATATGTTTTAATTTGTGTATAATCCCATGAAAATAAGAATCATTATTTTTTCGTTACCTTAGAATGACCCCTTTATATCTACATAGGGAGCGGGTCCTTCTACGGAGGCCGCCATGTTGCACCATGTAATTGTATTCAGTTGGCTGCAATCTGCAACCTCACCACTAGATGTCGCCAGAAATGCAGAGATGCCGCCACACAGCACCTTTAACCTCAGTCCTTAACCCTGAACACTAACTCTAAACTAAACAAACATGACCTCACCCTTACCATAATGTCTGTTTAATAGCAGTAGTTCTGTCTTATTGACTGTATTGTCGCACCTGATTCTATGTACAGATAGTATTAAATACTTATTATTGAATACTTTACAAATACTATTAAAATAAGTTTGGTGGACTTGATTTATTTACCTAATATAATGATATCAAAACAAACTAAATCAAACGCATCTCTGTTCATATTGGGTCAGTCAGTCTGTCAGCTCTAACCATGGTCTCCAGACCGTAAACCAGAAGGTGTGAGGCTGCTCTCTGCCCCCTGCTGAGCCATGACCATGGTCTCCAGACCGTAAACCAGGGAGTGTGTGGCTGCTCTCTGCCCCCTGCTGAGCCATGACCATGGTCTCCAGACCGTAAACCAGAAGGTGTGAGGCTGCTCTCTGCCCCCTGCTGAGCCATGACCATGGTCTCCAGACCGTAAACCAGGGAGTGTGTGGCTGCTCTCTGCCCCCTGCTGAGCCATGACCATGGTTTCCAGACCGTAAACCAGAAGGTGTGAGGCTGCTCTCTGCCCCCTGCTGAGCCACACCTGCAGACAGGTTCTGGATGATGACCGCCGCCGCCGTGTGGAAGATGATGTCAGCACCGTCGTTGAGGTAATGCAGGTTGTTTCGACAGTCGAACCCCCTGTAGCCGAACACGTGCTCCAAGGCCAGCTCCTAAACACACACACATATACACACACACACGCATGCATGTGCACACACCCACACATGCAGACACATACACGCACACATGCACACGCACGCGCACACACACGCACATGCAAACACATACACGCACGAGCACGTATGCATGCACACGCACACAAATACACGCACGCAAACGCATGCACGCACGCACGCACACACACACACACACACACAGACACACACACACACACACACACACACACACACACACACAGGTTTATAGAATAGAGGACTTGTATTCCACCACATACAGTCAACAGTCAAGCCAAAATGCTTTCATCCATCTTGGTGAAGTGATTGGGGATCCAAACCTCCACGACTTTCTTCTTCTTGGTCACATTGTTCTTCAGCAGCTTCTCTGGCAGGGGGGGCGCTCGGCTGACAGGAGGCCTGCACAGAACGGATGACAGGATGAACGGATGACAGGATGAACGGATGACAGGATGAACGGATGACAGGATGAACGGATGACAAGATGAACGGATTACAGGATGGATGGATTACAGGATGAACGGACGACAGGATGAATGGACGACAGGATGAACAGACGACAGGATGAACGGATGACAGGATGAACAGATGACAGGATGAACGGATGACAGGATGAATAGATGACAGGTTGAACGGATGATAGGATGAACGGACGACAGGATGAACAGATGACAGGATGAACGGATGACAGGACGGGTAAATGTGATGTTTCACAGCGGACCTGGGAGATCCAGGGTGACATAGTATCGCATAGCCAGACCTATCATCTCCACACTTTGTTTACACTGTGCTATTGCTGGAGAAAGGTCTGGCTAGACTCACTACCAGTAATATACTAAGGACAAGGCTTATCTCCAAAACCTACATCCGTTGAGTCAGACTAAGGGTGACCGTCACACCGTACCTCTCCTCCACACACTGCAAATCAGTAGAGACTGACTGGTGAGTCTAGGGAGATCAGAGTGACCGTCACACCGTACCTCTCCTCCGCCGGCGCGTCCTTCTGCTGCTGGTGGGGCTTGATGCCGGTCATGTCCCGGATGCTGACGGCGTAGATCTTGGTGATGTAGTCGATCCCCTTCTCTCGTGCCACATCGCTGTCATACCCTACCGGGACGAGAGGAAGCTGTCATACCCTAACTACAACAGGAAGCTGTCATACCCTACCAACCCAGACAACAGGAAACTGCCACACCCTACCTACCAAGACAAGAGGAAGTTGTCATACCCTACCTACCCAGACCACAGGAAGCTACCATACACGAGGCCGTTGTTCTAACCTTTCCTTGTTAGATACTGTACATTTTCTCCTTTTACTGTATGCATAAAATATAAATATATATACTCTGTATGTAGGTTTTGTATTTTGTTTTTTTCTTCCTCCCTTGAGTTGTATTTTCTATGTAATGTTACAATGATAAAAATAAAATAAAATAAAATAAAATAAAATAAAATAAAATAAAATAAAATAAAATAAAATAAAATAAAATAAAATAAAATAAAATAAAATAAAATAAAATAAAATAAAATAAAATAAAATAAAATAAAATAAAATAAAATAAAATAAAATAAAATAAAATAAAATAAAATAAAATAAAATAAAATAAAATAAAATAAAATAAAATAAAATAAAATAAAATAAAATAAAATAAATAAAATAAAATAAAATAAAATAAAATAAAATAAAATAAAATAAAATAAAATAAAATAAAATAAAATAAAATAAATAAATAAAGTAAGCCATTGGCTATAGAGAGAATGCTGGGAAGATTTCATAATAACTGGTAATGAATCTGGTCCGTTGCTGTAGAGCATGGGTTTCCAAACTCCTCCCCTCTGAAAACAGTGACACACCCGCGCCCCCCCAAACCCCCAAATTTGTCCATAAAAAAAATACCTTTAAAATCACGTTTCAGTCATAAAAACCATAGAAATTCTAAAATAAAAAACATGTTTTTCCTTCTTTTTTTCTAACCATCCCTCCACACCTCCCCTGAATTTATTTGGGGCCCCCCAGGGGAGGCCCGCCTCACAGTTTGGGAATGCCTGCTGTAGAGCTACAACAACTGACAACAAGTGCTTATTTTCAAAGCTGTGTTGGTAAGCACAGCTGGGGTTATGTGGGTCTGTTTCTACAGTGATAATAATAATAATAATAATACATTAGATTTATATAGTGCCTTTCAAGCGACCCATGGATGCTTTACAGTGACAGAAAGAGACAGGTCAGATAGACGGTGACAGAAAGAGACAGTTCACACAGACGGTGACAGAAAGAGACAGGTCACACAGACGGTGACAGAAAGAGACAGGTCACACAGATGGTGACAGAAAGAGACAGGACACACAGACAACGGTGCGTACCTCCGTCCTCCTCTGCATCGTCGTCAGACTCCTCGCTGTCCACCGCCTTGGTCTCCTTATGCCCGGACGTCTCCCTGGCCCAGATCATCAGCGCCGTGTCGGCCCCGCCCACCGACAGCAGCATGGCGTCATCGTTGGACCAGCGGACGTTGGTGACATTGGCGCTGTGGCCGACGTACTTCTTAAATTTAGCGAACTGGCCCTGGGGCAGAGGAGGCATAAGTTAGTTGTCCGCACACCCACCTGTTGTCAAATTGTGTATGTGTGTGTGTGTGTGTGTATGTATGTGTGTGTGTGTGTGTGTGTGTGTATGTGTGTGTGTGTGTGTGTGTGTGTGTGTGTGTGCGTGTGTGCGTGCGTGCGTGTATGTGTGTGTGTGTGTGTGTGTGTGTGTGCGTGCGTGTATGTGTGTGTGTATTCCTACCCTGGATGGGAAGCTGAACAGCTTGAGGAAGCCAAAGTCATCTCCGGTGGCCAAGAGTTTACCGTCTTTGGTCAGAGAAGCAGCGTTGACAAAACTCAACGTTGGCCAGATGCCTTCACAGGTGGGACCCAACACCGACGTCCAGGTGGCCCACTCAACCTTTTCAAACTGTACAAACACACAGGCACATACACACACATGCACGCACACACACACACACAGACATACACACACACGCAAACACATGCGCACGCACACACACACACACACACACGTACACACACACACACCAACTGGTCATTTTTTCAGCCCAGTAGGGAGAGAGACCGATATACAACAAAGAGTTACAATACACACATTAATGCGGACAGCACCTCGTTACCCTGACGACTGTGTTGCAGCATCACTGACCTCTGCAACGTTAATGTTTTGCTTCTTTCCTCTTGGCGCTTCGAAGAATAAGTGTTCTTTGGTACCAGTGTTGACCTGCAGCAGTTTACCTGCAATCAGGATTCCAATTAAATCCTCATGAAATATATGAAGATATCAAACCAATTAAAAACTCAAGCTAGTTAAACCGAATGAGACCAGGAGAAAATCGTTTAAATCCTTCTTCTTGGCTCAATGGAATCATGTGACACCAAAGTGTCTGAAAGCATTTCAAGTACGATTTAACACAGGTGTGGTTCTATGCCGAGATAGACAGACAGACAGACAGACAGACAGACAGACAGACAGACAGACAGACAGACAGACAGACAGACAGACAGACAGACAGTAGATAGATAGATAGATAGATAGATAGATAGATAGATAGATAGATAGATAGATAGATAGATAGATAGATAGATAGATAGATAGATAGATAGATAGATAGATAGATAGATAGATAGATCTCACCACGGCTATCCCAGTCGATGTGGGTGATGTAGCTGGAAGCTCCTTTACAGATGCCCACTCTCTTGCTGGTGAGAACATTGTAGATGTCCACAAAGGTGTCATGTGAAGCCACCGCCAGGTACTTCCCAGAATCTGGCACACAGCCAGGGAGGAGCAAACAGACAGCTGTAGTTTAACACTGGTAAACTGACCAATAGGACCAGTAGTGACACATGGTAAATGATAAATGGACTGCACTTATATAGCACTTTTATCCAAAGCGCTTTACAATGGCCTCTTATTCACCCATGGCGGCAGCTGCCGTGCAAGGTGCTAGCCTGCTCATTGGGAGAAATCTTGGGGTTCAGTGTCTTGCCCAAGGACACTTTGACATGTGGACAGGAGAAGCCGGGATTTGAACTGCCGATCCCTATGACCACCAGACAACACGCTCTACCTCCTGAACCACAAACGCCACTAATCCACCAACAATTGACCGAACAAACAAACAAAACAGGAAAATAAAAATAAAACGAACTAAAAATCTAAGAAGCAAACATGGGCGCTACCTTGGGAGAATCGCACGTCGGAGATGAGCTCTCTGCGGTGATGGAAGGTCACCATGTCCTCCAGGGTGTCGGCGTTCACCACCAGGAAGCTGCCGTCGTTCAGACCCACCGCTATGGCCTTCCCATCAGGAGAGAACACACAGCACCGTCCCCCTGGAACACACACACACACACACACACACACACATACAGGACACATACATAAACATGCACTCATACACAGTACACACACACGGACATATCGTCACACACACACACGCGCGTGCACGCATACACCCACACAGATGCACATCAGCACACGCACACACATACAGTACACACATACACACACACCAAGGAAGTTAGATACATATTACAGTTCTTCTTGGGTTCTAGTTACATACGATTTGTCATTTTAAAACACGTCTGAGAAAAGCATAACATATATTCAATGTTTATTTTTCATCGGACCAAAAAAAGATACTTTGATATTCATTCTAGGCCACAGCTGGCTGGGCTCCAATTAGGGCTGCACAATTAATCGTGAAATAATCAAAATCGCGATTATGACCTCTGCGATTAACTAATCGCAAAAGGCCGCAATTAATGTGATTAATAATTTTGCTTTGAATTGAGTGTGCTAGGACTACACGGATGAATCACAGGCGCTTATGCTGTCTGACCAATCACATGCGTTCCCGCTGACTGTGCTGTGCGCAACAATTTCACTGAGAAGACAGATAGCAGTAGGTCAAGACAAGTGTCACAAGAGTACCTGCAGCCGTGAGTAGTGAAAAAATGAGCGAAAACGAGGTCAGTGAGTTAGTAACAAGAAAGGGATCAACGTCCGTGATTTGTGAGCATTTTGGTTATGAAAAAGATGATGTTGCTCAAGCCCAGCAGGTCATATGCAAACTGTGCAGAGCTAAAGCTATTACTTTGAAATATTAATCGCAATTATTACTATTTTGAAGCAAATAATCGCAATTATTATCTTTTGTCATAATCGTGCAGCCCTAGCTCCAATGATGTACTTCTGTTCTTTTTTTAATATTATATCACATCAGGGGACGTGACTTCCTTGTGTCCAGGTACCTTTTTTGAGTTTGCGGACGGCCACCATGCGGTGGTTGGCTGAGAGCTCCCAGATGCGGAGCGTTTTATCGTCGCTGACCGTGGCGCATATGGGCAGCAACGGGTGGGCGGCCAGACCCCACACCTCCCCCTCCATGTGACCCTGAACACACACGCACACACACGCGCGCGCGTGCACACACACACACACACACACACAATTTAGCATTTATATACTTTAGGTCCCTAAACCTAACCGTAGCCATAAAATGTAAACCAAACCCTAAACATAGCCTTTGACCTTTTGACCACAAGGGTAGTTTAACAAGCACACACACACACACACACAATACGCACTGAGGCAGTCTCTATTCTCAGACGAAAATGGCCGTGGTCTCCAAGCCGCCGTAGGCCGAGATACTAAATCTCCTGGTGAGAAACCTAACGCTACCGTCCGCCCAAGAGGAACGCAGAGCGTCTGAGAAGCGCCGTCGCATGGAAGAACCCAGGCCAGATCTGAGAGGTGCTTTGGGGGAAGGCAGGACTGGAGAGGAAGGTGGGGAGGGAAGGATGAGGTGTGAGAAGAGGATGAGAGCTCTCCAAACGGGCCAGGAAACACTGCATATTCAGCAGCTGTGGAGATGGAGACTCTGGCGACGCCTTGGCAGCTGTGAACTGAATCAGCCAATTAGCAGCCTGGCGAGACTGGGTGTGACACAGGGGGAGTCTGAACCACAATGAGGGCTTCAGACAACCTCAAACAATGAACGTAGTCAGTGTTTCCAAGGGTATTAATACCTACCTCTCACAGGCCCACCGTTCCATCTACCAATCCATCGTTTCCCCCCCCAGACACAGACAAGTGTGTAAGCGAATGATTCTCCCCCTGCTGGTTTTTTATATTTCCTGCTGTTAATACTGGGGGTAACATAGCGTCGGGGGTTAGACTCCCTTTATCTGCTGTTCATGTAGCGGCTGCTCCTCCTGAGGTCTAAGGAACGCTCACCTGGACCAACAAGGTCATGGGGCCACTCTTGTCGATCTCCAGGATCTCGCCGTTCTTGGTCCCCACAAGGATGTGTCCGTGTCCCAGGGTGATGGCCCGGATAGAGGGGTTGTCCTCCAGCAGCAGTCCTAGGTACACACGGTGAGAGACATTCCTCTAATAATAATAATAATAATAATAATTCCTTCTATTTATAAAGCAATTTTCCTTGAGAGACAATCTCAAAGCGCTGGAAAACGGTTTAGCTTTGTTGTCTCCTTCCCGAATGTGTTAGCTAACATCAGCATTACCTCAATTCCTGAACTTAGCTTAGCTTAACCCAACCCATTTTAGCCTAACCTAATTCAGGTAAACCCAGTAGCTTCTCTAAACTATAGCTGTGTTCGGAATCGCTCCCTATTCATAGTGCACTATATAGGGCGTCAGACATTTTGTTTGTAGTGTCCGAATTCTCCACAGAATTTTCGTTCCCTATATAGTCCACTATTTATTACCCACAATTCACCTTGATTTCCAGGGAACAGTGCATGTACCCTACATTTTCACCGTTCCCTAGGTAGTTCACTACATGGTGAACCCTATATAGGGAATAGGGAGTGAGGGAACGAGGGAGCGATTCCGAACACAGCTTATAACTTAGCTTCTGTAGTAGCAGCAGCAGTAGTGGTTGTAGTGGAACTGCAGTAATAGTAGTTCTTTAGATAGCAGTAGTAAATTTAATTCCTCTACAGTAAATGCCCCGATAGCTACATATATGTATACAATAGGGGTGGATATCTATGTTAGTATTCATATTTACTTTACTATGATTGAATTCATTTCTATAGACCAATGTGTATGTTTTTATTTTATTTTATTCACATGTTAGAGTTAGTGTTAGGGCGTGGGTTTCAGGTTAAAGGGAAAGTCTAGCATCTTCTGATGATATAGCTTAGAGCCATCAAGATTTATGATAAAAAAAACATCATCCTATCACCACTGTAGTGTGATAGGTGTAGTGGTGTAAGTACTAGAAAAGAACCAGTTTTTTAATTTTGAGAATCTAAGTACCTGTTTTATCTATAAATCCCTACATGGACCAATTCCCCTTCCGGTCAAGGAACTCATCCACAAAAAAACGGACAGGGGTCGTAACACCAGGTCAGGCACCAGAGGTGACTGTGAGATCCACCGTAAGCGAACCACATTTGGACAAAATACACTATCTGTAAAAAGCTGCATAACATGGAACAGCCTCCCGGTCCCAATAAGGGAGAGCCCCACCATCAGTACTTTTAGAGGCCAACAAAAAAAATGGCTGCTAACAAATCAAGAATGCGGACACTATTAGTTGCCATGCTTATTTGTTTTTTTTCATTTCTTGTGTGTATGTTTATGTTGTCAATATGTCTCATGTTGTTGACCTCTGTGTATTTATGTTTTTTATGTGTGTGTTGACCTGTGTGTATTTGTGTGTGTATTTATGTGTGTATTAACCTGTGTGTATTTATGTGTGTATTAACCTGTGTGTACTTATGTGTGTATTTGTGGGGACTACGGATGGAAATTAGCCCTGTGCTAAGTCCGGCACTTTTATGCTTTTAATCATGTACTCATGCTTGAGGTATCAATGTGCATTGTCCTGTCCAAATAAACAGTTAAAGTAAAGTAAAGTGTATCCCTTTAAGTTACAGTTCTTACATATTGCCATTGAAAAGAAAATATGTAAGAACTGTAACTTAATACCTGTTTTAATTCCTGAAATCAAAACTGAGGATTGAGACATTTGCCAAACAAAATGTCAACAGAGCGACCTCCAGTACCTTTAGACGAGGTGGAGAGCACAGCTCGTTTAATGGCGTAGGTCTTCAGGCATCTCTCAAACATATCATCCCAGAGCTCCACCACGCCGTCTTTACCACCCGTCACAAAGCCCTGCGGAGAGGGAAGACTTGAAAGGTCAGTCCCATCATCTGTCACAGTCTGCCTGGACCCTCGTCTGCCCCCTAGGAGAGGCTGGTCCTGCTGATCTACTCTATGAGCATGTTTATAGTGATGGGTCCTGCTGATCTACTCTATGAGCATGTTTATAGTGATGGGTTAGGCTCATCTACTCTATGAGCATGTTTATAGTGATGGGTTAGGCTCATCTACTCTATGAGCATGTTTATAGTGATGGGTTAGGCTGATCTACTCTATGAGCATGTTTATAGTGATGGGTTAAGCTGATCTACTCTATGAGCATGTTTATAGTGATGGGTTAGGCTCATCTACTCTATGAGCATGTTTATAGTGATGGGTTAGGGCCTAAGAATAGCCTAACCGTTAGGCTATTCTGAGTTCCCAGCAGAAACTTCTGAGAACAAGCTACGATAGTCATGGACACCAATGAGAAATGACGATACAATATATGGTGCCACGACATATCGCGCTGTAAAAATGTGATGATACGTATCGCCACAATATCGTCGCGTTGAAAAACTGTCTCTGGAACTATAGGGCAAATAACAGCATTGTTTAGCATTTTGTGTTGTTTGAATAAAATACTTTTTTCAGTCTTATATTCATCATTCATGATATATCGATATCATTAACCCAATATCGTGTATCGTATCGTGAGATGAGTGTATCTTCACACCCCTAATTGCTATTGAGTCCTGCACTCTAGCAATCTGTCAGTAGCATATCCAGTGATTTACTTGGACTTTCTTCCACGTTAACTCTCACTTCACAGAGGTTTTTATTACACAAACGGCGGTGTATTACAGTACCTAAATGAGTTTTTCATGTAGTCCTGACTATACGCTCCCGATGAAATAATGTTCAAATGCAGCTGGATTTGAAAGGTAATGTGCTGCAGGCTCCGCCCCTCTGATCATGTTCTGTGGAGCTAGTTTCTAGTGTTTCTTGTCTTGTGTTGCACGTGACTTCTACTAAATGGGGGAAACCTCAGTGCCTTTCGAGTGAAAAAAAAGGTTTCAAATGAAATGTAAAGATGTGTTTTGTCAAAACCGCCGTGCGGTGCACCTTGTCCAGCGAGCACATGGCGAACACGGGTCCGTCGTGGGCCTTGATGGTCTTCATGAGCGTGGTCTCTCTCCAGATGTACACATCCCCGGTGGTGGCCCCCGAGAAGACCAGGTCCTCGGAGCGCCCGTAGCACACCGACATCATGGTCTCCAGCTTCCCCAGGTTCCCAAAGATGCCCCGCTTGAACGTCAGGCCTCCACCTGGAAGTCGACACAAACGGCCTGAGAGAAAAGCTTTGGGCTAGGCAACAAAAACACAACAATGATAACAAGAACACAACAATGACAACAAGAACACAACAATGATAACAAAAACACAACAATGACAACAAGAACACAACAATGACAACAAGAACACAACAATGATAACAAGAACACAACAATGATAACAAGAACACAACAATGATAACAAGAACACAACAATGATAACAAAAACACAACAATGATAACAAGAACACAACAATGACAACAAGAACACAACAATGATAACAAAATCACAACAATGATAACAAGAACACAACAATGATAACAAGACCACAACAATGACAACCAGGCCAGATCCAGCCTGGCTCATGTGCCTGACTGGCTTGTTTCTGTTCAGGACTGGTAGGACGGAAACTAGTCATGCCACTGAAATAGCTGTGAATTGAAATGACATGAAATAATGTCTGATAAATTAAGACAGGTATTGTCGCCTGGACACATCAGTTCCAATGCTTCCAATGTTAATCCAGCACAATAAGAGCGGGATAGCCAGTTAGCTCAAGAGCTCAAAACAACTAGCAGCAGCTTCCATAACATTAATGGCAGCGGTTAGTGGCTAAAGCATTTACACTAATGATTCTTGTAACGTTAGCTATTTTTCTGCAATTGGTTCAACTTCTGTTTCTGGACAAAAGTCATTACCTGCTGTATGCACTTCCCTTTAGGTGGTGAAGTAAGAAGACAGTAATCTCTGAGAATGTCCCGCGTGGGAGTCCAATGCTCTGACCACTACTCTACTTGTGGAATTTAGGTAAGGGATAAAAAGGTTGGAGTGAAAGGATGAACATGTGGAGGTTTGGGGTATAGTCCCATAAAGTCATCCCCACCGGGTCATGAACCCTGGTCTCTCGGGTGGGAGTCCAATGCTCTGACCACTACTCTACTTGTGCAGTGGAGATCGGTGGGTTGGTTTTGGTGTCCTTCTTCCAGTCCCTAGTGTGGGTTGGGGTTAGAATAAGGGTTGGGGTTGGGACAGGATCTGATCTATAAGGCAAGGGGTAAAGGTCAGAGTGAAAGGATGAACATGTGGAGGTTTGGGGTATAGTCCCATAAAGTCATCCCCACCGGGTCTTGAACCCTGGTCTCCCAGGTGGGAGTCCAATGCTCTGACCACTACTCTACTTGTGCAGTGGAGATCGGCGGATTGATTTTGGAGTCCTCCCAGTAGTAGGGACTACTGCCTCTTGTGGTGCCAACAGAGAGATGCAGGCCAACATTGTCAGGAGTAACGGAGGGAGGGAGGGAGGGAGGGAGTGATAACCCGACAAACGCTACACTAGGTGCGCTGGCTTACAGCCACGCAAAAAAACAACTGACAGCAAGAACACAAAAATGACAACAAAAACACAACAAGGACAACAAGAACACAATAAGGATAATAAAAAGACAACAATGACAACAAAAACGCAAAAATGACAACAAGAACACAACAATGACAAGAGGAGTTTGCTAACCCTGAGATTCAATTCAATTCAATCTCAGGGTTAGCACACTGTAAGTTTTCACTAAACCCTCTTTCTGGAATACTCCCCAGGGGCCTCATTTATCAAAGAGCGTGTAAATTCAGGTGTAAAAGAGGGCGTACGACGAAAACGCGGAAAATGCGAAATGTAGCGTACGACGAGAATATTTACACGCTTTTCGGATCTATCAAAAATGTTGTACGCCATTTCCTCCACGAAAAATTCGACGGTGGCGTAGAGGAGAGCGGACGCGCACGCGCCCCGTGTTCCGCCCTCTCCACGCCCAAATTCAACCATATATGGTCAAAACTATGACAGCGCACAACGTGGATACCCCGGAAGGAACCGACATAATATAGCGTGGAGCATAGGACAGACAAAGACGTTTATGGAAAAACGCGGAAAGAAGAGAAACTTTTCGGAGACGGAGGTGCATGTGCTTGTTGGTGAGGTCCACGCGAGGAAAGAAAATCATCTTCGGAAGGTAAGCTATTTGTACGAGCCTACATTTGTCTGATTGCTCCTACAGTTTAGGTAGCCTACTGTACGTTTCGTGCATCCTGTATTTGGCGTAGGCTACACGGACATTCTGTATTATATGGCTGTGAGGAAAGCAAACATTCCACACATTCTGTGGTAGGCTATGATTGATTTAGGACCAAAAACAGGGAACGATAACACAGATGACCACTTCATAATGTTAGACCACATTAAACATTTTCCCCTCTGGGAAATTAAGACTCTCATCTAAATCACCCGGTGAATCACACTTAAGCATTTATTTGGCTGCCAACAGAAAAACATATCAATTGAATATGGCTACACAATAAAATGTTTAATGCATAATCAAGTTAACAGACAAACTCAAAGAAAATGACTGAAATTGTTTCTCCAGACTCTGACGTGGGGTGGGACTCAGAGGAGGGGGAGTCTGCAGTGGTCCTTGACCTGATGGTCGTGCCCCCGCTGGTTGCAGCCTCTACATCCAGCGCCACGACCTCCAGTGCCTCCACCTCCAGCGCACCGGCCTCCACCTCCAGTGCCATCTCCAGCGCCTCCGTCTCCATCTCCACCGCCCACGCCTCCACCTCCGGCTGCCAGCGTCCCTGCCTCAAGGGTCCCTGAGGGCTGGGCTTCCTCTCAGATGCTGTGCTGGAGGCTCATGACCCTAGAGGCCCAGAGGGAAATGGCAGAAGGGATTGGGGCAGTTGTGGGGCAGTTGTGCAGCAGTTGGTGGAGGTCACCACACTACACCACCAGAGCCAACAGGACATCCTCACTGCACTTCATTCCCTCACACATGCTGTCACGGACCTCACACTGTCACTCACTACCACACTCACGGACCTCACACAGTCGCTCACTACCACACTCAAGGACCTCACACAGTCACTCACTACCACACTCACGGACCTCACACATTCACTCACAAACACACTCACGGACCTCACACATTCACTCACAAACGCACTCACACACCTCACACAGTCACCCACCAACAGACAATAAAATGGTAGAAATGTGAACCTTACTTGTTTGTGTCTTCATAGCTGGCGCATGAGCTCAGTGTGGGCCCTTTGGCCCCGCTGGTAAACCTCATGACGGGGAGGGGGCTGAGGGCTTGGGTCCTCATTTTGTGGTGGGGTCTTGACTGGTTCTCATTCTTATCAGCTTTGAATATACATCTTGGCAAACATAACAGAATGATGTACAAGGAGGGGACAGATACCTAGTGAAAGTACTATTGGTTGCTAGTAAAAAGACAATAATGAGGGCTTGGTATAAGGTGGAACCCCCAACCAAGGAGCAGTGGTGGGTGTTGTGGAGGAGATTTATGAGATTTATTTATGCATTGAGGATGCAGGAAGGAAAGTTTAAAGGGAGATGGGAAAAATGGATGGATTATAGAAGGAAGTGTGATGATACCACTAATATTAAAATGGTCATATTTGAGTAAGAAAAAAAAAAGCATCATGGATGGAAGTACCCATAAGCTGTTATTGTAAGTTTTTATGTTTTATTGTATTGTCGTTGTATGGATGGAAAATGCTAATAAAGATTAAAGTAAATAAGACAAAGAATATGTATCTTGGCTATGCACACACCAACAAGCCAGCCGTCACGCGCAGCGCCTGCCTCCAGTCTAGCCCCTACCCTGCTGTGCGCCAGGATGAATGAGTCATGCGTGGAGCCAGGCCACCGTGCCACTACACTTGTGATGAGCATGTCGGCGTCACATATGATTTGGGTATTTATAGTGTGCACATTTTAGCGATTCACATAGACGTATTCATTCACTGATGGTGCCCTTATGTGGGTGCAGTCGCCATCGCCGTCACCTCTTTGGAGTTCTATCTCGGCCAGTAGGCCGAGTAGCGCCGGATTCATTTAGGCTTCGCATTACGCACAGGAGGACTGTCATTTATATGCTTACCAAACAGCAAACAGGTCCACATGATCACATATTAATGACAATCTAATTGGTCAATTATTGCCGTTTGATGGAGTGCCTGCATTAGGTGTGTGACATATAGCGCGGAAAGGTTTGGGACAGCGCATAGGTTCAGTTTGGGGAACAAATCCATATCGGACCATGAATGAGCCGGTTAGAGGACACGTCTAATCTTGCATTGCGATATATGTTTGTGCTGAATTGGGCTATTAGCCTACATGATTGTGCGTTCATGAACTGTCGCTCTTATTCTCTCCATCAAACATTGTAATTCACCGACGCACCACCTGCGTCGCCAGTTCCCCCTGTGTTCAAAAAGGGTGTAGAAAACCGTGTAAATCGGTACGGCTACTTGAGAGGTGTCCTACAAAAGCGCGTAGAAAGGCAACTAAATTTTCGCCCTTTCGGCTTGAAAGATCGCAATGTGGGGGGGGGAAATGGCGTACGCCTGAAATCGCGAAAAAGACCGTGTAAAATATGGCGTACCTCAATGATAAATGAGGCCCCTGGTCTGCCCATGGACAAAATCATGGACAGCATCTTGAAGTCATTAGTGATTGGAGCACAGCTGGGTTGTTATGGTTACCTGTGTGTTGCCAGAACCTGATATGCTTCATCCCCACGGTAACGAGCTTGTCCATGCGGAAGGGGTTGCACTTCACCACAAACAGTTTATCTTTGTGACCCCTATGGAAAGTCAAGTTGGTATGGCAAGAATACATTTGCCATATTTGCATATTTAAATAATCTAAATTGTATATAGACAAAAAATTAAAAATACAATAGCAATACATCCCCAGCATTTTTAGAAGGGAGCAGAATAAAAGTATTGCTTTTCCCCCAAAACAATTACTGAGTCTGAATGTATTAATTTAAGAAATTACAAGAACGTCCTGTTTACCTCTGTCTGGTTTGGTATCTGCCTCTGGCAGGGCTGAGCCAATAGCAGTACGATGTTGGTACCACACGTAATCGTACTCGTAATGACTAGTCTTCATCAAAATCTTGACCTTTAAGCATTTTCTTTGAATATCTCTAATATTTTGTTTTTATGTATTCAATCCATTTGAAAGCTTGAACATTTTTTGGTAAGGAAGGAAAGCCAGCCCCTGAGTGTTCACATCTAGTGAGTCCATACCCTGCTTTTGCCAGTCTTAATGTTCAGGTCAGGTCTAGGGTTCAGGTCTAGTGTTCAGGTCTAGTGTTAAGGTATAGTGCTCAGGTCTACAGTAGTGATGTACATAGCTTGCTTTTGCCTGCCTCAGAGTGTTCAGGTGTAGTGTTCCGGTGTAATGTTCAGGTCTAGTGCTCAGGTGTAGTGTTCAGGTCTAGTTCAGGTGTAGTGTTCAGGTCTAGTTCAGGTGTTATGTTCAGGTCTAGTGCTCAGGTGTAGTGTTCAGGTCTAGTGCTCAGGTGTAGTGTTCAGGTCTAGTTCAGGTGTAGTGTTCAGGTCTAGTTCAGGTGTAATGTTCAGTTCTAGTGCTCAGGTGTAGTGTTCAGGTCTAGTTCAGGTGTAGTGTTCAGGTCTAGTTCAGGTGTAGTGTTCAGGTCTAGTGCTCAGGTGTAGTGTTCAGGTCTAGTTCAGGTGTAGTGTTCAGGTCTAGTTCAGGTGTAGTGTTCAGGTCTAGTTCAGGTGTAGTGTTCAGGTCTAGTGCTCAGGTGTAGTGTTCAGGTCTAGTGCTCAGGTGTAGTGTTCAGGTCTAGTTCAGGTGTAGTGTTCAGGTCTAGTTCAGGTGTAGTGTTCAGGTCTAGTTCTAGTGTAATGTTCAGGTCTAGTGCTCAGGTGTAGTGTTCAGGTCTAGTGCTCAGGTGTAGTGTTCAGGTCTAGTTCAGGTGTAGTGTTCAGGTCTAGTAATCCATACCTTGCTTTTGCCAGCCTCTCGCCCTTCTTCCAGTCCCACATCACAATGGAGTGGGATTCGTCGATCCCCAGAGACACCAGGGTTTTCCCGTCCACTGCAGGGCAGAGGGAGGTCAGTCATCACTCCGTACAGCGACATGCACTCCATATTACACAGAAAACAACTTTTAGAAAGACATGACAAAGAAGTTTCACTCTTTTAAAATTGCATTGAAAGACGAACTGCTCATTCACCTAAATCCTAGCGGTGCAATCACACACAACAAAACGACTGTACACATCCGGAGCTCGGGCGATATTCGCGTTGGAATAATTTGACTTAATCTGTGCTGTCAGTCTGGCACGCTATGAACAACAGGCTGTTCCCAAACTTCTGACGGAAAAGATTTCAAGGTCTGCAAGAAATCACTCGCTCTCATAGACGCTTTACCTACGCGTGAATGGTGGGATAACCCTGAGCAGAGAGTTACCCTGATGCGTAGGGTGACGACGTCCAATCAGCACGTCTGAGGAGAATCCCTCTCACCTGTGAACTCCAGCGCACACACGCCCCTCTGGTGATGGCCCTTCAGCAAGGACAGACATTTCAGCGTCTGGACGTCCCACACATGGATGGCTGGGTCCCTGCCCACCTGGACAACGGGGACAACATCCCAACTCACACATGCTGTCAAACGTACCCCGAAACACAGGAGAACCAGGAAGCACATGAACCAGGAAGCACGGGAGAACCAGGAAGCACATGATGAAGCACAGGAGAACCAGGAAGCACATGAACCAGGAAGCACAGGAGAACCAGGAAGCACATGAACCAGGAAGCACAGGAGAACCAGGAAGCACATGAACCAGGAAGCATAGGAGAACCAGGAAGCACATGATGAAGCACACGTGCTCCGAAACACAGGACCAGGAACCAGGAAGCACATTCACACCGCTAACGTGACCAGTGCTTAATACATCTGCGAGAACCACGTCGACGGCCGTCTTCAACGTCGACTGAGGTAACGAGCGGCCGTGAAAGTCTACCTGTCCGGTGGCGACGTAGTCTTTGAGCGGGTGAGCGGTCAGGCTGAGGATGTCGTCGTCGTGGCCCAGGTAGAAGCGCTGCGAGTGCTGCTGCCGGTTGTAGACCACACCCACGGCTGCTATGTGGTACACCACCTCCCCGGCCTGGGAGTAGAACAGGTTGTTCCTGCAGTCACAGCCTCGGTACCTGAACGTCAACAAGAGGACCAGAGGGACCAACGGTGATTGTTAGTTTACTGAGAATCTGTGTGGGTACTGGCGCTGATTGCAGTATGACCAAAAATGGGTGAGTGCATTAGGGCATTAGGGTCTCACATATGCTTGTTTCACAATTACTGTATTATAATAATAAGATGGACAACACGACAGAAAGAAAGAAAGAAAGAAAGAAAGAAAGAAAGAAAGAAAGAAAGAAAGAAAGAAAGAAAGAAAGAAAGAAAGAAAGAAAGAAAGGAAAGAGGATAACTTGTGATGGTTGGTTACCCGTGAACAAACTGCAGTCGCAGGCCTTCATCAGGGGCTTTCTGGCGCTTCAGTGAGCCCACCAGCTTCTTCCTCAACTGAGGCAGATCCTCTTTATACACCTAGAAGAGGTCAAGATTAAACAACCGGTCAGTCGTGCAGGAGACAGGAGAGAGAGACAGGAGGTGAAGGAGACAGGAGGAGAAGGAGACAGGAGATGAAGAAGGAGACAGGACAAGGAGACAGGACAAAGTGACAAGGTGACAAACAAGGAGACACGAGTCAGGAAAAGGTGATGGACAAAGAGACAGGAATCAGGACATGGTGACAGGACAAGGAGACAGGAGTCAGGAGAAGGAGACAGGCGTCACTGTGGACATGTAAATGCTACTTACACTTTCATAATTTTTAATAAAACAATACTAAAAGCTAAAGACAGCTACAGTATTGCATTTGACAGAGCAATGAAAGAGCTAATATATATATATATATATATATTTATAGCTCTTCTATGAAGAGCTATAAACAGTCCTGGTATGTGGAAGATCTGAACACAATGCATTACTGTACTGTACATTCTCCTCAGACTACCTGTCGTTCGTAGTTCATCTGTGCCTCCTGCTCGATGTCTGAGTCAAGCTCCGGAACGTCTGACACGTCAGAGTCTGACTCTCCGCTGTTCGAGTCTGCATACCCCTCTGGAGAAACACCAATATGTCAACTCACCATCAAATACTCTACATGAACTATAGAGGTGCCTTCATTCAACTAACATACATTAACACACATTAACATACATTAACACAAATAAACATGAATTCATGAACATAACTAGGTTTGTACAATCAAGGCAATTGTTATTCTATGTCTATTTCAAATACAGTGTCATGCTTTCTTCATTAATGGAAGTCCAATAATACTCTCTTAAAGGTAGTATAAATGTCTCTAACTGGCCGAATAGGATTCTACAGTGAAAAGACAATTTGAATGTGTCAAAATTCTATTATATCTCTGAACTGAAGCATTGTGTTTCAAGTTCTACTTGATCTGAAGGGTTCTATTACCACCAAAATGGTACGGTGGATGGTGACGGACTAACAACCCTTTCTCTTGACTTGCTACAACTGTAATATTTGAAGGTGCTCAATTAGATTTTTTCGGCCACTAGATGGGGCAGTGGTGCAGCGTAACAGATTTAGGGGATAGGGCTCAGCGCCGGGCCGGCTTCGCTCATAATAAAAAGAAATTCTGCATTTGCTCCACAGGCACTACACCGTTGGCTATATTTTGTGTACAGATATTTATGACTCCCCTGGACCTATTTATTGGATTTTTTTTTTTACAAAAAGTGCAGTAAATCGAACAGAGCACCTTTAACGCTAATATTCTTATGTGTAAATGAGGTTTATGTGAATGAGGACAATAGACCAATTTAAAGGTCACTTCACATTTCCGTTATGTATGTGCACGCCTCTTACGATGATCCTGTAGCTAGCTAGCTAACGTTAGCTAAGTCATAAAAAAAATACTCCGGGCAACTGTCATAACAGTGTCAGTGTTCTTTTCGGCCACCAGGGGGGGTATTCCAGAAAGCGGGTTTAGTGAAAACTCTTGTTTGCCAATGCTGAGATTCAATGTGTCAGAGTTACCAAACTCTGCTTTCTAGAATACCTCCCCAGGATGCGTACGTATGAGCATTGTTTGTACACAGTGGAGTTGGTCTGTAGGTGTGTTGATGGTGCGCGGTCACCTTGCAGCAGGGGTTCCAGTACACCGTTCATGACTCCCTCGGGGAGGAAGCGCCACTGGAACAGGGCGTGGTCGGCGCCCCCGGAGCTCAGCACCCACTGGAGGTCGTGGGACCAGCGCACATTGGTCACGTGGGCAGAATGGCCGATGTACTTCTTGAATTTAGCCGCTGTTTCACAGAGGACCATAAGCACATTGTAAACTAATAGTGCATATTGTTACTTTTTGAACAGCAAGATGAGAACAGAATGCCACAGTATAGACCCTTTCAACTGAATTTTCGATCAGTAGGGCAATGACTTGGAAAGTTCTGGTGTGTCAATCTGCGATAATACGCTAGCAAGACAAAAACGTTTTCAATTAACTTTGGGACCTTGTTGTTTGGCCGTGGGATTATTATTTACATATATCTTGACTGTCCTGCCTTTGGGAGGCTCGAAATAGATGCTTGTCATTTTTAACGTTAGCTAGCTACCACTGCTAATGTTAGCTAACTGCGGCAAACTAGGATGTTGAAATGGACCAAATTGGTTCATCATTGGCCAAAGCCAATTCCATGAAACGGTCTATAATGAGGGTCATAGGTGGAGCTTCTGCGATTATACTGTAGGACAGACATGACATTACTACAGTAGCTGATGAATGTGGTATAATACTTAAACATGGCCAAACTACTAAGTTACTCACAGTGATGTTTGTGATAAAACAGAAACTAGCTCACACACAGCTGATATTGTGTGTGTGTGTGTGTGTGTATGTGTGTGTGTGTGTGTGTGTGTGTGTGTGTGTGTGTGTGTGTGTGTGTGTGTGTGTGTGTGCGTGCATGCATGCATGTGTGTGTGGCAGTTCTACCGTACTGGTGCTCCTCGACCTGGCAGCTGTCTTTGATACGGTAGACCATAGGATCCTCCTCGCCTGGCTCGAACAGTGCATAGGCATCACTGGCTCTGCCCTCAACTGGTTAAAGTCCGACCTGTCAGACCGGCTACCTGCGGGGTTCCCTAAGGCTCTACTTTAGGCCTGTTACTCTTCAGTAAACATGGCATTTCCATTCACTGTTTTGCTGACAATATACAGATCTACCTGCCCCTAAAAACTAACTGCAAGGACTCATTAAAGCCTCTGCTCGACTCTCTGACCGACATTAAATCCTGGCTGAGCAGTAATTTCCTCAATCTGAATGAGAGCAAGACCGAAATAATTGTCTTTGAACAGGCTTCACCCGCCCCACTCGTTAATTTCCCAGGCCCTCTCAGCTCCAACATCAGTTCCTCCGTAAGAAACCTTGGAGTGATCCTTGACAGCACCTTTAAATTTGAGAAGCAAGTCAGCTCTGTAGTCAAAACAAGCTTTTCCTATCTAAAACTCTTAGCTACGTCCAAGCCCTATCTTTCCCCAGCAGACCTCGAGGGGGTAATTCATGCATTCACCACCTCTAGATTTGATTACTGTAACTCCCTATAAGTGGGCATTGATCAGTCATCACTGAGACGCCTTCAGCTTGTCCAGAATGCCGCTGCTCGCCTCCTTACTGGCACCAAAAAGCGAGACCATATCACCCCCATTCTGGCCTCACTTCACTGGCTCCCTGTCAGTTTTAGATTCGATTTTAAGCTTCTTTTATTTGTTTTTAAAGCGTTAAATGGGCTGGCTCCTCCTTATCTAGCTGAACTCTTACAGCGCCATTCCCCAGCCAGAGCTCTAAGATCAGCTGACCAGATCCTTCTGGAAGTGACTAAAACTAGGTTCAAGACGAGGGGAGACTGAGCCTTTGCAGCCGCTGGCCCTCGGCTCTGGAATAGTCTACCCATTCACATCAGATCGGCTCAGACCCTAGGGGCTTTTAAATCTCTCTTAAAAACCCATTTCTTCTCCCTGGCCTTCAACTGTAGTTGATCACGACACCCTGGTATTGTGTGTTTTTATTTCTGTACTGTTGCTGTTATTGTAGTTTGTGCTTTTAATGTTTATTGTATTTTGTGTACAGCACTGTGGCTCGACCACAGTCATTTTTAAATGTGCTGTCATTTTTAAATGTGCTTTATATATAAAATTTGACTTGACTTGACTTGTGTGGGTGTGCATGTAAGGCTGAACCCCGACCTTTCTTAAGGCAAGGGAACCTGAAGAGTTTGACCAGGCCGAAGTCGTCGCCGGTCACCAGCACAGCGCTGCTGTAGTTGGCGTCCACGGAGTTGATGTCGGTGATGTTGGAGTACTTGGGCCAGATCCCGTTGACCTCGGGGCCCATCACGCCTGTCCACGTCATCCAGTGGATCCCCTTGGATTCCTCTTTGGACAGCTGCTTCCCTGCTGCAGAGGGCAGGAAGGAACACAACACATTTTTCAACCCCAGTCTGGGAACTCGCTGTCCTTGCTACTAGGAATTTTGCTCTAAATTAACATTAACAATACTTCAGCTGCGGTTCGCTGACAGGCACGTGCTACGTGCTTCCTCTTCCCACTCCCAGCTACGATAGCGCCCAGGTCTTCATTATTCTCTTTTATCACCATTGATAACATAACATCATCTGGAACTGGAAGGGTAGTCTGTCTCAACGGATGCAGGCTTTGGGGATAAGCCTTATCACTCGTTTATTTCTTCCCAATCAGTGGCGCCGATTCACATGATCGGCCAATCAGTGGCGCTGGGAGATTCTCCCAGACTACGTGAAACAACAGCAACCGAGCAACCGCTCCGCCGAAGACGATTGTGATTGGTTTAAAGCAAGGGTACTCAAATACAAATCCTAAAGGTCTAAAAAAAATGTTCCAATAACCCAAAGGTCAGTTTTTTAAGAAAACAATTATAATACAAATCACAGCGCTGTCACAGCATAAACGAAGTGTGAAGATCTGGTCTGATCTGGTCTGGTCTGGTCTTATCTGGTCTGGCTAGGAGAGACTACTGTAAGAGATTGCTTTCCTGCAGGGGGGGGTAGAATAAGACAGCCTACAAACCTGGCATCCTGTAGAAATGCCTCTCTCCCGCTCCGTCGTTGGTCTGCAGGAAGCGGCTGTCGACCGACCAGTCCAGGTGCGTGATGAAGCAGGTGGACCGGTTGCACTCGCCCACCTTCTTGTAGCGCTGCCCGACGGCGTAGACGTCCACCAGGCCATCGTTGGAGCCCACCGCCAGGAAGGAGCCGTCCGGAGAGAACTTCAGCTCGTGGATGACCTCCTTCCGGTCCTTGATGTGCACCACCTCAGTCATGTCCCTGGAACGCAGACTCGTGTGAGAACGTCATGTCGCTGGAATGCAGACTTATGCGAGAAGAGATTGTTTTTTATTTTTTTATTTAACCTTTATTTAACCAGGTAAAGAAGCTTGAGATCAAAGAACTCTTTTTCAAGCAACACCTGACCAGAATGGCAGCATAAAAAACAACAGGAAACTAAAACAAAGACAGACCAATATAGAACGCAGTTGGCCAAAAGACAGAGAACACAGACAGAAGAAGGGAGAGAGAGAAAATAGAGCATCATGCAGTAGCCAAAGTGTGTGTGGGGGGGGGCAAGAGGGAGGAAAGGGGGAGATGGGGGTTAAAGGGGATGCTGTGAGAACGTCATGCCGCTGGAACACAGACTGGTGTGAGAACGGCATGTTCCTGGAACACAGACTGGTGTGAGAACGTCATGCCGCTAGAACACAGACTGATGTGAGAACGGCATGTTCCTGGAACACAGACTGGTGTGAGAATGTCATGCCGCTGGAACACAGGCTGGTGTGAGAACGTCATGTCGCTGGAACACAGACTGGTGTGAGAACGTCATGTCGCTGGAACACAGACTGGTGTGAGAACGTCATGTCTGGAACACAGACTGGTGTGAGAACATCATGTCTGGAACACAGACTAGTGTGAGAACATCATGTCTGGAACACAGACTAGTGTGAGAACATCATGTCTGGAACACAGACTAGTGTGAGAACATCATGTCTGGAACACAGACTAGTGTGAGAACATCATGTCTGGAACACAGACTAGTGTGAGAACATCATGTCTGGAACATAGACTCATATGAGAAGAGATGCAAAAGGAGATGCTGCACGGTTAATCAGACCTGGTCAAATACTACTGACAATAATTTCCAGTACTTATTTGTGATCGATTGATCTTGCCTGGTGTAAGTCCATAAGACGTGGGGGGGGGATCATTGGGTTCTCCCATTGACTGCAATGCAAATTACCCTTTTTGGTGTCTTCCAACATCTGCTCTGATGAAATGTTTTGTGTTTTAATATACCTTTTGATTAGTTTGTTGTGTTATTGATGATTTACTTTGTGCTCGTCCTCAAATTACTGCATGATCATCACCTTAAGACACTTTGTCTCCACCACTGAATGCTAGCTGGCTAGCATGTAGAGACAGCTGTTCGTTAGCCAGCTAGCATCCAGTTTATGCAGGACACCGTGTACAAACGTCGTTTGATAACAGCGACTTCGAATATGTCATCAATGATACCTCTAATAAATCATAATGATTATGAAATTCTCCCAAAAAAGCAGTCACAGTGAATGTCTGAAGAAACCAAAAATACGTTAGTTAGCATAAGAGTCTATGGCGGGAGACACCTCTCCTCCCAATGCGTTGTCAAAGCTAGATTTCAAAGCCCAGCCACTTACATTCAAGGCAGTCACACAAATGCTCAGAGTACTTGAAAGAATTCCAAATACTATTTGACCTGGGTCTGAGGTAGGTGCTTCCTTCATCCTGCTGCTGTTATCACAGGTGTGGAACCCGCTGAGACCCACCTGACGCGGAGAACCGTAAAGGAGCCGTCCTTCATGCCCAGCGCCAGCTGGGAGCCGTCGTTGTTGAAGGACACACTGCGGACCGCCTCCTCCATGTTACAGCGGGCGATGAGGGCGTGGTCCCCGAGACTCCACAGCCTGGGGGGAGAGAGAGGGAACCAGGAAATGAAACGAAAGGTGGAACGTACATCGCTGGAGGACAAGCATCTCAGGGTCTGTCACCTTTTCAACTTGCTGTTCAATTATTTATTTATTTTTTTGTTAAAGCAGCTATGAGTTTTTCAGTTTGTGTTGATTTTAGCGGCAACAAGCAGTAGTGTTTTCCCGGAAAGATGACTGCATATCTCATGAGCACCACCACTTCCGGTCTAAATATCTCTTGCCTAGCCCAGCAGTAGTTTCTGAAGCCAGCAAAAGAAAGATGCTACTTGTCAGGAAAACTAGTGACAAGGTAAATAAATTGTTTTGTCCTTTCTGGATGACCGGCCAGCCAAGCAGATATCTATAGAATAAAACAGCCAATCTTCTCACGGATGGCCACATTTGCTAATGTAGAGGCATCAGTATTAAAATTAGATTTTATAACCTGTCAAATACTCCTTATAGTTGCTTTAATGTCAAATGGGTTCTTCCCAGAGTCCAGGACTAGAAAATTACAGTAGGCCACCAACCTGACGGAGCGATCATCACTACCGGTAACGGCGACCTGTTGTTTGGGGTGGAGGTCCAGGGCCCAGAGCTCCCCTTCACTGTGACCCTGCATTAGGAGCACCGGCTTCTCCCTGTCCCTCACCATCACCTCAAAGATCTCACTGTCCTGGGTGCCCACCAAGATACGGTCCGCCTTCCAACACACACTGCGGATAGACAGGCCTGAGGAGAGAAGGGGAAGGGGAGGAGAGAGGAGAGGAGAGAAGAGCGGATGATGAGAGGAGAGGAAGGAGAGAGGAGAAAGGGAGGAGGGGAAGGAGAGAGGGAGGAGAGAAGAGAGGGAGGAGAGAAGATGGGGGAGAGGAGGGAGGAGAGGAGAGAAGGAAGGAGAGGAAGGAAAGGGGGATGAGAGAAGATGGCGGAGAGGAGGGGTGGAGGGAGGACAGGATGGAGAGGAGAGATGAGAAGAAGGAGAGGAGAGGAAGGAGAGGAGAGAGGAGGGGAGGGTGGAGGGAGGAGAAGAGAGGAGAGACAAAATAGGATGGAGAGAGGGGAAGGAGGGAATGGAGGAAGGAGAGAGGGAGGAGAGATGAAGGAGAGGATGTGTCAGACAGAACAGGAGGAGGGATCAAGACAATGCAAAAAATAGCTGAGAGAGAATGGCTCCGAACATACAACTGCTTCCACAGACGCTTCTAAACCAGATGTTGGTTGATTTAGGCCATTATACTGGATGTTGGCTGATTTGTAGCTGAGGCCATGATACAGGTAAAGAGCCACAGTAATGATTCTGCAGGACATCTACACCCTCTCTGCAAGCCTACTGATGGCTCCTGGTAGACTGTGTTCACATCCTGTAAAGAGAGGGTTACTCCACACCAGGGGGCATATGCACTAACATGTTAGCACCCGTTTTTGGCGTTATTCCGTCGCAACGTGCGCCTGACAACACGGTATGTAACAGACCGTACATGGGTCAAATCGCATTCTCCCTGGCGCAGGCCCACAGAAGGGCATGTTGCGCTTTCCTACTCATGCATAAGCATTCATAGGAGGGTCGAGGGAATTGTGAACGCGCACAAAATGGGGAGGAGATGCGCAGCTGACTGATTAATTTCCCGTATGAAAACTGCGGGGTAAGCGCAAGTCTGTTTTGCGGTGAAATTTCTCCGCCTTTGAAACGCAGGTGTAATCCAGGTGCGCATAACCCACCAGCCTAGGCTACACACAACCTGCATGGGGGAGCAATTATTAATCAATATTTTTGATAATCCGATATGCGTAGAACACTGCTATTTACAAGGTCGCATAGCCTACTAATCAGATTGGTCTCAGATATATGTAATATGTCCCGATGTATTAAAGAGGCCTGACATTATTCACATGCAGTAAATTACGATTATAACGTGGACTGGAACATTCACAATGCATATACCTTCACTGATTACAATTGGCACCATTCAGGGCGACAACGTTTTGCTATTAAACAATTGGCTTTAGAAAATGAATATGCCAGGGATAGCCTGTGCACTTGCAAATAAGATACACAAGGCCGATGCGATCATCGCGTCACACAATCAACAGATGACCAGCCTAAAGATAGCCACCACATCACTCCTCATAATTTAAAGCAGTCAATTACACAAATGTAGCTTCATTGTGGAAAAAGCAAGACTGCGTGCTGCAAGTCGCTATATTTTCCCTGTGCACATTACGGTTTGATTGCGCACTGAGGCGCAGGCTTTGTGGGCCTACATCCATCGCGCGCTTCTGCGGACTGCCCAAGGCGCTGTTTACGCTGCGCTCGCAAACGATAGTAGGCTACATCTGCCCCCAGATGTCAGCTACTGGGACCACGGCACAGTTCAGTCTGGAGAAAGACAGGGTTACTATTTGCAAGTTCACATCTGAACTTTATTTTATGACGGCCTTACACCCGATTTCTGTCGCAGACACTTTCCCAATGTCAGAATAAAACCATTAGAGTTTTGCTGGAGTCGTAGCGTCATCTCGATCGTTTGGTGTAAGCCGGCAGTCCCAGCTGTCTTAAAAGCCTTTTTGAAGTCTTCTATTGTATGGTAGGCAATAGGTATAAATCATTGAGATAAATATGTTGTGGTGCCAGAGCATGTGAGCGGAGCTGAGTCCGCGTTCCATTCAAAATACAGACGCTCCACTCCCGTGCTCTGTGATGGTGCTATGATGGTGTGGTTCAAAATGCAATCATAATGACATATCTGTCTGTTATTATGTCATATCAGTCACATACCACCTGCAATTGGTCAAAAGTTGACACGTGAACTGCAGTAAGATACATATCTACTCTACCTTTTGCCTAAATTAAAGCTCAAAACCTAATCCTTGCCTTATGATGGTTTCACTAATTGTCGGCTCATGAAATGTGTCGAGGTGGAATAGCTTTCAAACACTTTGTAATGTGGTTAATGCAACAAGACAGGTGGGGCTCCTGGTCCTTACAGCACCCGCTGAAACCACACTAGGCCAGCTTTTTCTCAGCACCCAATAAATAGGCTACTGTATGCATGTGTGCTAAATCGCATGTCTTTTTCCGAAAATGAAAGGAAGACTTGTGCCCGAAATGTCACCCTGAGGTGGAAATAAATGTTCATGGGAGCACATCTAGTGTGTGGATTCTGTCTTTCTTTCTACTTGTATTTTTGTCCAGTGCCTATAGCTCAACACTTTTGGATGTGCATGCTTTTTAAACCTTCCGGAAATGAACAATAAATGATCTTATCTATTAAATAGAAATCTCAAGTCTTCATTCAAATGATTACTGCTGTTATATATTGGACTAAAACATTAGGTCCAAAGACCTGAATGAACCAAAACATCTGAACAGAACTCTTGATTGAGAGATTAAAGAGATTGTCCTGCACAAGCACAAGCTGCTTTGTGAGGTGTCTAGGTTCCAAGACTGTACTTACAAGTAATCCCATGTGATCTTATTTGGTTTGGAGTCGTGGGAGACGTAGTGTAAACATGTAGACAAACTCCTCTTTTTAAGCGCTGACTAGGGTTGCAAACGGATGGAAAATTTCCGGTAAATCTCCAGAAACTTTCCATGGGAAGTTAAGCTTGTGAATTTTCAAAATGTTGCCCTTTTTTCTTAGCTTTTAACTGCTTTTTTCAACAGGTTTGTATTTTATTTCATATACTTATTTTAGGATTTTATCCCATTTTCATCCAATTTGGTAGCCAATTGACCCTGACCTTGTGTCCAATTACCCCCTACTAACTGTTGAGGATTCGTCACACAACCCGGCTGTTGTGTGACGAACTCTCAAGCCGAGATTAAACTAACCACCCTTGGGGAGCGGTGGCCCAATAGGCCACTCCCTCTAGGATCCGGCCATACTCTGATCTGGCGAGACCAGCGGTTCCCGGTGGGCAGCTGCATCGGAACACAATGCATTAGACCGCTACACCATCGCAGACCCCTATAACAGGGAACTTAAATGTAGCCTAGTTGGGATAAAAACATAAAATGCAATTCTCGATCTTGCAGCATGATCTTGGTTAAAACCTGATTTAAAATGGTTGAATTAATGAATTTCAACCCTGTAATGTGCATTCATCCATCACATGTGCAGTGCATTCTTCCATCCAATGCACAGCTAATTCCTAGCATCCTGCACACTAAGAGGGCGGTAGAATCCATTAAAGTTCTACTCACAAATAGATTAAGCATAAAATGTTACAATTTTCATTAGAAATGCTTGCCTGCATGTCTTCTTACAGTATGACAAAACAAACTGTTTATACTTATGTCTGTTTATGACAAGGTAAATACAGTTGGTATAAATAACCCCAAAATTCCCAGTTTATTCCCATTAATTCCTGTTAATTCCCATAAATTCCCGCTAATTCCCGCTATATATATATCTTTAATAAAGAATTGAACTTATCAACTTAACTTGCACTGTCGATATTGAACCAGGAGGAACTACAGCGTCATCAAATCAAGAATGACAAAGGAGATTCATTACTTCATTACTACGGGGGGAAGCAGGAGAGGATCTGCAACCCCCTAAACATCTCTGGGACCCCTGTGGAGAGGGTGGACAACTTCAGGTATCTTGGTGTCCAGATCACCAAGGATCAGACATGGGTTACAAACAGGAGCCCTGGGGGTGAGGAAGGCAGGGTAGGAGCTGTTCCTCCTCAGGGGCCACGGGGGTGAGGAAGGCAGGGTGGGAGCTGCTTCACCTCAGGGGCCACGGGGGTGAGGAAGGCAGGGTAGGAGCTGTTCCTCCTCAGGGGCCACGGGGATGAGGAAGGCAGGGCGGGAGCTGCTTCACCTCAGGGGCCACGGGGGTGAGGAAGGCAGGGTGGGAGATGCTCCACCTCAGGGGCCACGGGGGTGAGGAAGGCAGGGCGGGAGCTGCTTCACCTCAGGGGCCACGGGGGTGAGGAAGGCAGGGTGGGAGCTGCTCAGGGAACGGAGGATACTCCGAGTGTGGACCCAGATACTCGGGAGTTTCTACACAGGCACAAGGACACTTCGACATCCTCTTCATGTGAGTGTCTTCTGACAGGAATATACCAGCGGACAGGTCCAGACGTACCTTTATATCCTTGCTCTGTCTCCCGGAGGTCGATTTTGGTGATGGGTTTGAAGTCCACGTCCCACAGTCTCACACAGCCATCCCTCCCGCCTGTAGCGAAGCCCTCCTCACAGGCATGCATGCTGAAGATCCCTGCCTGTGAGGAGGCATAGTGTTACCGTAATACTTCATATACACTGACATGCTGAAGATCCCTGCCTGTGAGGAGGCAGCGTTTCAGAAACACCTAGTTACCGTAATACTTCAAATACACACACACACACACACACACACACACACACATCCACACACATACACACACACGCACACGCACACACACACACATACACATACACACACACACACACATACACACACACATACACACACACACACACACACACGCACGCACACACACACACGTACTGTACACACACACACACACACAGAGTGCTCGTGTCCGTCCCACCCACCCCGTGCGCTGCTTGCACGGTGCGTGTCAGGTTGAGGCCCCTCCAGACGTAGATGTCGCCGTTCAGCGCTCCTGAGTAGGTCAGCTGGTCCCTGGCCGTGGCCAGGCACAGGATGGTCTGCAGGTCCCCCGTCCTCCCGAAGATCCCGCGCTTGGGGGTCAGCGCGTTCCCACACAGGGTCCAGAACTGAGCGAGGAGAGGGAACGGTCAAGCGCGCTCGGTCTTTAACACAGGTTTTTACATCTGGATGCATTCAAATCAGCTGATTCTTAAATGAAATAATGCCAATAATGGGCTATGTAAATAAGTGCATTAAGCAAGTCAGTCCATCGCTGAGATTTTTGTGGAATGTGCATTGCCTTCCTAGGAAGGTTTAACTCCTCATATTTTTGTTTTATCTTTGCTTATTGTGACCAGTACTTCCAAGCCTGGAGTGCTTTCTAATAGAAATAGTACATTTAGAGTAATATTAAGTATACAATTCAGTGTCAATCTTAACCATTGATGCGTTATGAAAGCATAGTTTATGTTGGTGTACTGTACCAGCTGTAGCGACTACAGGCGTCAAGAGACCTGTTATGTATTTCATGTTGGTGTCCTGTACCAGCTGGTTATGAGAGTGTATCTCATGTTGGTGTACTGTACCAGCTGGTTATGAGAGTGTATCTCATGTTGTTGTACTGTACCAGCTGGTTATGAGAGTGTATCTCATGTTGTTGTACTGTACCAGCTGGTTATGAGAGTGTATCTCATGTTGTTGTACTGTACCAGCTGGTTATGAGAGTGTATCTCATGTTGTTGTACTGTACCAGCTGGTTATGAGAGTGTATCTCATGTTGTTGTACTGTACCAGCTGGTTATGAGAGTGTATCTCATGTTGTTGTACTGTGCCATCTGTGGTGACTACAGGCCTCACCTTGATGTGTTTCACTCCACAGCTCACCAGCCTGTTGGGCTGGAACGGATCCCACGCGATATCAAAGATCTGGAAGCAGCGAGAGCAGTCGTCAACGATAACCAGAAACACACCGTTACCTGAAAGACCTTCAAACAAGCTGGACTGAGAGTTCTGCTGACGCTGACATGATGACTACAGAGTACGATTACAAAACCATATAATGAGAGATTTTAAGAAGTAGACTGTAATTGCTGATGTGTCATTTTGTATCCCTTTTTTGCAAACTGTTTTTTGCACCGCTTTCATACAGTAGCACTTTTTACAGTAACATACAGTAGCATATAGTAGCACTCTTTGCTCACTCAAAACAAGGTCAAGCTAAACAGACTAGATGGTGAGTCAGAGTGTCAGGTGGTAAACAGACTAGTCTAGATGGGGAGTCTATACCCTGTCAGAGTGTCCGGGGGTAAACAGACTAGTCTAGATGGTGAGTCTATACCCTGTCAGAGTGTCCGGTGGTAAACAGACTAGTCTAGATGGTGAGTCTATACCCTGTCAGAGTGTCCCGTGGTAAACAGACTAGTCTAGATGGTGAGTCTATACCCTGTCAGAGTGTCCCGTGGTAAACAGACTAGTCTAGATGGTGAGTCTATACCCTGTCAGAGTGACCGGTGGCGGTGGCCAGCACCCTGCCCTTCCTCCAGTCCCACACGCACACCGTGTTTTTGGCGTCCAGTCCGACGGAGGCTAGTCGCTGCACAGAACGAGAGAGAAAAATAACGTGAATCGAATCCAAACGCAATCCAAGATGGAACACGCCGGAACAATGTTGTCATCTACATCTCGGCTACCAACACGCTGTCGTAAAACGTCTCACTGACCTGTCCGTCCGAGTCGAAGGCCAGACACGCCACGCCGTGCGTGTGCACATCCCTCAGGATGGACACCGTCTGCAGGGCATACGTGTCCCACACACAGATGTAGGGGTCCTTGCCCACTTGTCCGGTGGCCACCTGGATCTTGTCAGGATGCAGGGCGAGACTGCAGGGAGGAAGGAAGAAAACTGTTACTTCATGTCCAGTTCCAAAAATAAATCAATTGTATTTTAAATATTAGCATTAGCCAAGATGATTAGTCAATGAAAGTGAAACATTAATCGATTGAAATTCTGCCCTTGGATCAAACTCTAAAAGATATTTGTATATATTAAGAATAGAGAGCACAGTACAATAATGTATTAGCCTAGTTTATATTCCAGCCTGAGACATTGGCTTTTAAAGATGATCACACATACTGTGTAAGCAATGTGGCATTTCCATAAAACCAAGCCAAGTAATGCAAATATATAACATAACAACAGACACATCCAGCATGAATAAGCATTAACAGTTGGTCGGGGCTCCTTTTCCTCAAATGACTGCATCAACATGGAGGCGTGGCCTGGAGAAAATCAGCCTGGAAATATTTCACTTCATGTGTAATGAATCTATAATGTATGAAAGTTTCACTTTTTGAATTAAATTACCAAAAATAATGAACTTTTCCACAATATTCTAGTTTTTTTTTAGAGGCCCCTGTATTTCTCTCTCTTCATACTCAGCTCTTGCCAGACATCTCCACAGTAGATGTGGACAGATACTGTAGAAGGCTAAGGGCACTTCCAATGCATGTTGGCAAAAGGATTCTGCTTTTTGACAGACACGTTCGTTGCTTGCCATGTTGCAGTGTAGTCAACCATCTTAACTCTTTTAAGAGCCTTGCTGTAAATGGTATCTGAGTAATATGATAACTATGTGCTAGCCTACAACGTCACAGTGTGAATCCATGTGTAACCCATGTTAATGGCTAGCCGAGTGCGAGATTTGAACCCACGCTCTCCCACTTGTGAGGCAGACGCTTAAACAGTTGCACCAAATAGGGGACGTCCCACTTTGAGGGAGTGTTAGTGCTCCTTTGAGGAATGAGTTTAACCAACCACTCGTTACCACTACCTGGGACTCACAAGGACATTCTGTCACTCGGTTTCACATGTATCATAAAGAGAATCTTTGAGAAGACGATGCATCAAATGATTGATATTGCTTTTGCTTTGTGGTAATATACTTAATTTTAGATGCAGATGAAAAGAACCTGTGTCAGCCTTTATGGCAGGGTTTTGACTGTTGAAAGGGGCTGGCCATAGGGGTGTGACGATACACTAATCTCACAATACGATACACGATATTGGGTTCACAATATCGATACGATACTATAACAGTATTTTTAACAAAACTTGAATGATGAATATATGAGTGAAAAAAGTATTTTATTTGAAAAACACAAAATGCTAAACAATGCTATTTGCTCTATAGTTCCATTTTATAATGTTTGTATAGCGCTTGTCAGGGTACCCAAAGTCGCTTTATATAATAATAAAATTTAAAAAATCCTGACAAAGCATAGTCGCATTTTTATATTGATATCTCGTGGCATGACATCTCGTCACACCCCTAGCTGGTCCTGATTCAGACCGGTCAGCCATGGTCCTTCTGGAGAGTGTGGGGGGAGCGGACCAACCCCTGAGGCTGCTCATGAATCAGCCTGGTCAGCCAGTCAGCCCTGGAGGGCCTGATGCCTCACATGCATGGACTCACTCTCTCCCTCACTCTCTCCCTCACTCACACACACACACACACACACACACACATGGCAACACGCATGCACACACACATACATAGCCACATAAGCATTCACACACCCTGACGCACACCCATAGTCACACACACACACACACACACACACACACACACACACACACACACACACACACACACACACACACACACACACACACGCACACACACTTTTGGCCAGCAACAAATGACAACAAAACCAAAAGTGAAAGTCATTGCTTTAGTTTTCAATGCTGGCATCAACAGTCTACACACACAGTATGGGTCATCTACAGTTTCCTCTTCAGTCAGCTTGAATCAGCCGCCCACTAACACTGCAGCCTCGCACACAGGTGGATGCAGGACAGGTGGATCACTCTGACTGGAGATCCCAGATCAGATGTGTGACTGAGTGTCCTGCTCTGATGTGACTAAACCCAGATCCCAGATCAGATGTTATTAATGTGTGACTGGGTGTTCTGACTAAATCCAGATCAGATGTTATTAATGTGTGACTGGGTGTTCTGACTAAACCCAGATCCCAGATCAGATGTTATTAATGTGTGACTGGGTGTTCTGAATAAACCCAGATCCCAGATCAGACGTTATTAATGTGTGACTGGGTGTTCTGACTAAACATAGATCCCAGATCAGATGTTATTAATGTGTGACTGGGTGTTCTGACTAAAACCCATATCCCAGATCAGATGTTATTAATGTGTGACTGGGTGTTCTGACTAAACCCAGACCCCAGATCAGATGTTATTAATGTGTGACTGGGTGTTCTGACTAAACCCAGACCCCAGATCAGATGTTATGAATGTGTGGATCATCCCAGCGCTGCTATGGGAGGCCTGGGCTGTTTTCTCTCATGCTTGGTGACTCCCTCCCTGGGCTGGAGAGAAGCCACAAGCATGGTTCTGCTGGAACAAGCATAATGACACATCTACTGTACAACACAGGAACACACTGGAATTCACTGCACTGTCTCTCCTGTATGAGATGTGTGTGTGTGTGTGTGTGTGTGTGTATACAGTCATGAGAAGTATACTCCCGCGTCTGCAGGCATACAGTGTTGGCGGCAGCGGCGGTAAAAAACATGTTACAACCCGCAACCACAAGGGGCAGTAAAGCACTGCTACAGTGAGGCTACAGTACTAGGCTTGTCTGACAAACGGTTGCCGTTGCTTAGACTAAGGTATGTATATAAATATATAACACATTAAGTTAGTATAATTCAAATACAATAGCAATATATAAAGGAAAATATAACTTTAGTGAGGGAGATGACCCTGTATTGTAAGTAGGTCATCAGTGCCTGTAGGTGATAAATCTGTTGATAAGTGATAAGGTCGATTCATGAATAAACAAATGGAAGGGTGCTGTTTGTTTGTGTGTGTCGTTTGCTCTGTGTGTGTGTGTGTGTGTGTGTGTGTGTGTGTGTGTGTGTGTGTGTGTGTGTGTGCGTTGATGTGTGTATGTGTGCACCCACTTGTGTGTGTTGTGCGTGTTGTGTGTGCATGAGCTTGAGCTTCTATGGTTCTATGGTCTATATGGAGGAGGAAGATGGTTCTATGGTCTATATGGAGGAGGAAGATGGTTCTATGGTCTATATGGAGGAGGAAGATGGTTCTATGGTCTATATGGAGGGGGAAGATGGTTATATGGTCTATATTGAGGAGGAAGATGGTTCTATGGTCTATATGGAGGGGGAAGATGGTTCTATGGTCTATATGGAGGGGGAAGATGGTTCTATGGTCTATATGGAGGGGAAAGATATGGTCTATATTGAGGGGTGAGGTGATTCTATGGTTCTATGGTCTACATGGAGGGCTAAGAGAGTCTATGGTTCTATGGTCTATATGAAGGGTGAGGTGGTTTTATGGTCTATATTGAGGGGTAAGGTGATTCTATGGTTCTATGGTCTATATGGAGGGGTGATATGGTTATATGGTCTACATGGAGGGGTAAGATGGTTCTATGGTCTATATGGAGGGGTGAGATGGTTCTATGGTTCTATGGTCTTTATTGAGGGGTAAGGTGATTCTATGGTTCTATGGTCTACATGGAGGGGTAAGATGGTGCTATGGTCTATATGGAGGGGTAAGATGGTGCTATGGTCTATATGGAGGGGTAAGATGGTTCTATGGTTTATATGGAGGGGTGAGATGGTTCTATATGGTCTATATGAACGGTGGAGATGGTCTTTGGTCTTTGACTGGGTTTTCTTAAGCATACAGTCCAACCTCCCGGAATATTTATTCTACGATATCACAGGAGGAAAAAACTGCCCAGCAATAGACTGGGACCTGAGCTCTCAACATCTCCATGTCAGCAGCTGGCGGTCTAGCAGACTGGGAGTCAGAGTGGACTACTAAACCCAACTGGTACATTTCCACAGATTATGGCACCCTTTGCTGGGAAGTGTCTCGAATCACTTAGGGAATTAAAGCATACTTAGGCCAGAGGGAAGAGCATCCCTAAACTATGTACTATATGTATTTGCTTCCTCCCTTATTTTGAGTCACTGATCTGATGTGATGTGATTAGTAACAGCTGTGAGGAGCATGTGGAGATATCAGATCGGTCAATCGTCATCAGAGACCACCCCGAGGAACAGACAGAAGAAGAAAAGCGCGGTGGTCTGGAACAACACATACTAGGCATTTCTCTTTGGTCTAGTGGTTAGATGTTTGGGTTCTCATGTGGAACATTGGTGGTTCAAATCCACTCCTTTACCAAAGGGATGGACATGTCAGAGAGGAGTATCCCTGCCTTCAGGTGAACACATATCACCCTCATGCCTCTGAGAAGTCATCTACGCTGTCACAGTTACAGTAGATGTATTGAATCTCTGATCTCTGAATGTCAATACAGTGTAGGTTAGGGTTAATCTCTGATTTCTGAATGTGAATATAGTAAGGTTGGTGTGTGGAAAGGCCAATGGTTTGAATTGGTATTGTTTTCAATTGGAATTGTTTTCAAATGGCCTGCTCTGCTTGCCGTACAAGGCAGCAGTGGTATAACCTACTCTATGACCGGTCCGGAATATATTAATTGTGTTCAGGTCATGAGATTTTCCATGTGTCAAATATGGTTGCATTAAAAGTGACGTCTTTGACATTCAAACTTGTGTTAGCGCTGCCTTGTAAGAAACCTTAACTGAGTGAAAAACTTGACAGGTTCACTTACAGTTACTGTACACCATCATCAGCCAAACATGTCTGTTTAATCAAAAACCGTTTATACCAGACATCAGCAAATAATCTGCCCTGAAGCAACGCTGCTGCTCCATCAGTTAGTGGTTGTGTGGCCCAGACACATACAGTAAGATAGCTACGTGTTGTTGAGGTGGCATAGTGAGTACGCTGTCATCATGGGGAAGATTGAGAAAACTTTACAAAGCTAATGTTCAGCGGACTAAGGCAGTTGTGAGGCATGCTGGGTTCAAAACATCTTGCACTGATATTGGCGCCCTGCTAGATTCAGTAGGTAATGGACTGCATTTATGTAACGCTTTTATCCAAAGCACTTCAAAATGACAGCTTCTTATTCACACACACACACACACCAATGGCGGCAGCTGGCATGCAAGGTGCTAGCCTGCTCATTGGGAGCAATTTAGGGTTCAGTGTCTTGCCCAAGGACACTGAACCATGTTGTCAGGAGGAGCCGGGATTTGAACCACCGACCCTACAATCATTGGACGACCCGCTGTACCTCCTGAGCTCAAGGCGCTCCTAGGTGGAGTCAAAGATGGATGGAAACTGCAGTCGCCTACTTAAAAATAATTTTGCTCAATGGGATTGACGCCTCAAGGTCCTGTGGCACATGAAAACCAAAGAGTGATGAACCGCCTAGGCTACTTGCTGGTACAATTCCACATTCAACCCTTAGGCCTTTTTGACTGACTACTAGAGTGTCGGTTGGTGAATGTCTTGACAACCCTGGGTCTCCATGCAATTTAGCTTTCAGTGAATCTAGACTTCTTTGAAGCAAGCAACATTCTATTTGTGTAGATAGATCTATGAGGTCTATGAGGTGACTCACCTTATAATATCGTCGTTGTGTCCCAGATAAAACTTCTGGGTGTGTTCCCTCGTATTGTAAACCACGCCGACTCCGGCCACGAAGTAGACGAGCTCTTTGCCCGCGGTGTAGTACAGGTTGTTGCGGCACTGGTGTCCCCTGTAGCCGTGGATCCACTCCAACCTCAGCTGGCAGCGCGGGGCCGTCTTGTCCGCCATGCCTTTATCAAACTATCAGCGAATCGTACTGACTTCTTCTACAATTCAACCTCTGCTGTAGATTAACGCTATTGCACAATTTATACGACATAGAGAGAGGAGGGACCACAGAAATGGGCTATTGACTCTTAGCTGCCTATAGCTACAAAGGTGTGCGATATCCTTGGCCTGTTGAAAATAGACTGGTGAGGACAACTATTCAATAAGGCAGTATTGCATTTAGCCTAAATTTTCCTAAGTCTGCATCATTCACGTGTAACATACAGATTTCCTCTCCAGTGAATTCACATTGAATTCGTGATGAACCGACTAGTGCACGTTGATATTGACATCAGACCAGAGCTTGGATCCCAAAGCCTTCAAAATAATTGAGCTATGTTCTAGACGGGGGTTCGTTAATTAATGCTGAAAATTGGTCCTCGATTTACGACTCACAAAACTCACATTCCGTGTAGGAAAGGTCGGATGCAACATCACTCGATATGAAAATCTGTCTGAGTGGAAATCCCATCACACAACTGAACCCGCGGATCCCGAGAGACATTCAACTCCTATTAACGATTCCAATCGACTGTGGACGATTTTTGCATTGGCTTGTGCTTTATTCCAGTGGGAATTGAGGGATTGATGCCGATTTGTCAGTGCCTGTTCCCAATTCCAAACCCTTACTGTAGCGTAATTGTCCCTCGTCTCATCTCAGTTGATCATGATGAGCTGAGATGAGCTGGAGAAGTGGAGGGGGATTAGAAACTGCTCCACTGTGAAGGCAGACGGGCGAAGACGTGCATAATTCTTTTTCCGCGAACACTATCCTGAAATAAACGATTCTGGCGTAGGAAGCTGCCTCTTCACCGCCGTTTCCGACGTAACGTTTTCAAGAATAGGGGCTCCGGTCGCTTAATAATATGCTCGGCAGGCTACTTAGTTACCACGACGCCATTTATGCCATCTCCCATTTGGCACGCACACACGACCGCGGTGTTGCAATGACAGATGGAGCTTGCATTTCTTTACCGACGTCCTAACCGTCGTGCGTAATGAAACTGGCTGCCGCAAAAGACTACAACTACCAGCGACCGCGACACTCGCGCCCTGTCCGAGGTTCTGAAAGTGAGCTCTCGCGCCGATGAAGCTGAAGTTGATGATCGGTGCGACCCTTCTCTGTTTTCTATTGTTCTTCGGCTAGGATACTTGTTTCTTATAAAATGTAACACTCTAATAAACATCGTAGCCAAGACATTAGACATTAGAGAGCAGAGCTGCGAGCTTAGCAATTTGCATTGGTGAACAGTTTCAGTTCACACGAGAACAAATACGACTTTCAGCACCAAGGACAGCGCTAACATTTGCTATTTTCAATGGAGCGGCGGGGTTAACAGCCTCGGAGTGACTACAAGCACTGCTGTTCTTGTTAATGTAGCCTGCTGCTTCAGTGTATTGTGTTGACTTCACCTGGTTGAAGAGCAATGCAATTGTAGCATGGAAACATTCAATGACTACTACTGGTGCAATGCCTTCACGGTGACCATGCACCACAGCAGATCTCCCTTTATGGTGCAAAGTGTGTGGTTGATATGGCAGTAGGCATGTCCTAACCTACGACACCAATCGTATTAGCTAATCTGGAACATATGGTGTGTCCATACGGAGATCCCGTCAGTAGCTGTTCAAGAGCTGTACTGTTTCACCACGTACCTGTTTGGAAACACAGCCACGCAGCAGGTCTCCATGGTTCTGCACACTGTGTTGAGAGTGTGAGGGTAGCGCAGATTTCAGAGAAGGTGCCATTGTGAACTATCCCTTTAACTTGCCTGACACAGGAAACAGCTGCGCTCCTTCCTATCAACCTCACAGGGGCGTTGGCATGTTTATTTGGCAGGTTCAGTCACATTCTGATTCAATTAGGCCTACAGTACCACTTTACCAACCAATAAACACATTTCCTACAGCATTCTTAACTAATTTAGTACTATTCACTCAGATGAATCTATTGTGAATTACAGTATGAATTAACAAATGAAGTTTAGATTAATCTCTTGTGAACTACAGTATGAATGGACAAATTAATCTTAATCTCTTGTGAACTACAGTGGGCACATGGAGAAAGATGAATCTCTTGTCAACTACAATATGAATGGGCACATGGATCTTAGATGAATCTCTTGTGAACCACAGTATGAATGGGCACATGGATCTTAGATGAATCTCTTGTGAACCACAGTATGAATGGGCACATGGATCTTAGATGAATCTCTTGTTAAGTACATTATGAATGGGCACGTGGAGAAAGGGTTATAATATGACAGGGATATTTATTGAGCCTTCTGACCACTCAGAGCCTAAGCTACGTACATATTGATATCAGTACAGAAAGGCTGTAATGTTTAAAAGCAGTTTAATGACATCGCACATATTTATTTAACAGAGAGAGAGAGAGAGAGAGAGAGAGAGAGAGATTAAAAGTTTACAGGTGCAGTTTCATACATCAGGAAGCCAGGCCTATGTTTTATATAATATGCACCAGAGACCTGGACATTGCAAATAATTTCATTCATATTAAGTAATTTCTGATTGTGCAGTATGATGGCATTTTATTTCAATACACTAGATACAGTGACGGAGAAATGCACACTATGTATCAAATAGCAGGGTAATGTAGCAGAAATCATAACGCGCAGTGCTAGAGCTGACAAGCAAGCAACCTTTTTTTGGAGTATTATTATTTTTTGCAGTAAATGCTGTGTTTCCATTTTTCCATTTAACATCAATGCTTCGAAGTGTTTATAATACATTGATTTTATAATCTGTACTATAATTATTTGAAACATATATTAAAATGCAACTCAAGAAGACAAACATAAACAAAGAAGGAAAGACATTTGTAACAAAACAAAAAAAATACAAAATTAAATTTCTGGTCCACCTTGAGGAAATCATTCCAAGAGATCCTTCATGTCTCAATTACAAGTGAGATGATTGGCTTTTCTGGGCCCAATAAAGCATGCAGATATATTGGCTAGGAGTATGTTCTTCAGGAGCCTAACTGTTTGGGATTTGTTTAGTTAAACTTAAGTGATAAGAAGTGTCATTCGTGATCTAAAATGTGTGAGAGCAATGAGCGAACACAAAACTGAATGGTTTGGATGCACTGTTGCCTCCCTCTTCCAACAGTAAAAAACTGAATTCAGGCCGTCTCTTCAAGACACCCTCACAAAATTGAGGAAATGTTTAAATACTCAGACCCATTTCAACTAACCACAATTACAAGGACAGAAAACAAAAAACAACAACAAACAAATTAACAAAAACAAAAGACATCAAACATGAAAGGAAAGAGCAGAGCCCCCCATCTGGTCCACCATGATGGAACCTGCCTCACACATCTCATCTCACCCCCCCCGCTAAAGAACCCGCGTTTATCTGACATCTGCACCTCAACTCATCCCCTCTGCCTGAGCATTCAGGATGACCTCAGGCACAGAGCGGGGTCGCATTCAGGATGACCTCAGGCACAGAGCGGGGTCGCATTCAGCGGGAACATCACTGGAGGTGGGCAGAAAAACAAACAAACAAACAAAAGAGAGGGAGAGGAAAAAAAACAGCATACTTCACTGATAAAAAAAAGAAAGAAAGAAAACAGTCTTAATTGTGGAGATGCTCTATTGTTTTTTCTTGCTGAAGAGGCTGAAGCGCTTCTCCTTGTCCTTCTCCTTGTCCTTCTCTCTCTTGCCCGTGCCTGGGCTGGACTCTGTGGTCAGGGTGACGGTGGCGGGGAGCGTCTGGGCTCGGTTGGGCGCCGGGGTGCTCTGGGTACTCGGTGTGGTGGTCTCCACCTTCTCCAGCGACCCCGCGTTCATGATGGCCTGGATCCAGGTGCTCATCTCCTCCTGGGTGGGGGGGTCACAGAGAGGTCAGGGGGGAAAGGTCATCACATGTTAAAAAAAAAACAAAAAAAAACCGGAGGTGTCAGGTATTTTAGCTTCACTTGGCTCTCACTGCGAATAGAATGTATGACTTCCTGATGATTCATTCTTCTTTATGTTCCTTGGTTTTTAACTATAATCTTTGTTTAATGATTTCTTATCACAAGTGTCCATTTCAGGTCACAATAACTATTGCTTGTGTGTACCCATCCATTCCACTTAACTGGTCAAAGAGAGAGAGAGAGAGAGAGGCACTATGTGTTTCTTTGATACAACTATGATACACAACACAGAGTACAGTATCATGCGAGAAAATGATGGAAAGAGACTTACTTCATCTTTGGCTTGGAAGAGATACTCGTTTCCATCTGTGACTCTGTACGGAAGAAAAAGACATCCCCTCATCAAGTCTTGTCATTCCCGTCAATGCCAGGGTCAGGGTTAGGGTATTCTGAGTACCCGGAAGCTCTCGCTACGGCAAGAACGTCTGGGAACCAGCTATAAGAGTTGTGGACACCAATGAGAATCCGGTCGGATTTTCAACTGGATGCTGATTGGCTGGTGCAGATAGTGGGCTGTGTGGAGAGGCTGATCCGGCATCTGATTGGTCACTGGCCACAGATTTCCACTTTTCAAGTATTGCTAACGAGTCCTGCACTCTAGCGAGCTGTCGGCAGCATAACCGGCATACAAGACGCAATTTACTTTGACTTTAAAACACTGACGTTTTTATTACACAAACGGCAAAGTGTATTACCTAAATCCGTTTTTCATATAGTCCTGACTAAACGCTCCTGATGAAATAATGTTCAAAGGCAGCTGGATTTGAAAGGCAGGCTAATGCGCTGGCTCCGCCCCTCTGATCATGTTCTGTTGCGCTTGACTCCAGACCAACTCTGAGCAGGTTCCTCCATGTTTATAATGATGGGTCAGGGTCAGGGTTAGGGAAGGGCTGCACAATTAATCGTGAATTAATCGAAATCGCGATTATGACCTCCACGATTAACTAATCGCAAAAGGCAGCAATTAATGTGATTAATAATTTTGCTTTGAATTGAGTGTGCTAGGACTACACGGACGAATCACAGGCGCTTATTCTGTCTGACCAATCACATGCGTTCCCGCTGAGTGGTTACGAAAAAGATCATGTCGCTCAAGCCCAGCAGGTCATATGCAAACTGTGCAGAGCTAAAGCTATTACTTTGAAATATTAATCGCAATTATTAATCGCAATTCGCATTTTGAAGCAAATAATCGCAATTATTATCTTTTGTCATAATCGTGCAGCCCTAGGTCAGGGCTTCTCCTATCAGTCTGTACCTGAGTTTGAACACATGTTTCTTCTTCTTGTAGTCAGTGGCGACGTCGCAGACGGCGTCCCTCAAGTTGATGGGGACCTCGTTGTGGTAGGGGACGCCCTGGCCCGCGCTCTTGTTGTCTTTGTAGAAGCCCATCTCCTGGCCGTTGATCACGCAGTAGACGTTGTGCCAGGACCTGAGGAAGAGGGCGCAGCCAGTCACCGCTAGCCGAGTCCGGCTCCACGGAGGGAGGTTTTTGGAGATAATCCCTCTCATTGGCGCCGCTGGAATTGAGTGGCGCCAATCAGATTTCACCCCCCCCCCCCCCCCCCAAACGCTATTTGGCAAGGCCGCCGTTAGGCCGTTTAGCGGCGCACCAGACGACTGTGATTGGTTACAGCGTTTCTTCCCCCCTATTTCAGATAAGGGGGTGCAGCCAGACCCAGCACCAACCCGGAGGGTGGAGACAGGTCTGGCCGTGAGCGACTCCAGCTAGCCTGACGTAGTGCTACCTCTGCCTCCAGTGGCTGATCAAACAACCAGACAGAAGGCAACGGTGGATTTTCAGCCATACAAAAACACTATATGTAATATCTACTGGATTGATCATAAAGATCCAACATATTGGTCCTGGTTGAACCTGGCCCCCTATTCCAGTTTAAAGGTGCAGAGTAATTCCAGCAGAGCGCACGCGTTCCACTTTCTTTTTTTTTTACGCTACAACGTTCGTATGACATCATACCGGCTCGAGGCCTTTTTGTTGTGCCCCTCCCACTCGTGCTTGCGGTGCAGGAAGCTCTCCAGCTGCGAGGACGCGGGGGCGGAGTCCTGGTTCTTGGCGGGGAGTGTGGAGGACTGGCTGCCCTTGGAGCGCCGGCCGGTCGCAGGGGAGGGGGCGGGGCTGGGGTCCTTGGAGCTCCGCTCAGCCACGCCGTTCACCATCTCTCCTCCGACCATGCCCTCCTGAGAAGAGGAGAGAGAGAGGGAGGGAGAGAGAGAGAGGGAGAGAGGGAGGGAGAAAGAGGGAGGGAGAGAGAGAGGGAGAGATTTAGGGAGAGGGAGAGAGAGGGAGAGAGAGAGAGGGAGAGAGAGGGAGGGAGAGAGAGTGAGAGGCAGAGAGAGAGGGAGGGAGAGAGAGGGAGGGAGAGAGAGTGAGGGAGAGAGAGAGGGAGAGAGAGGGAGGGAGAGAGATTTAGGGAGATGGAGAGAGAGAGGGAGGAAGAGAGAGGGAGAGAGGGAGGGAGAGAGGGGGGAAGAGAGAGAATGCTTCAAGTTCATTTACATTACAGTTTCTCTACTGTACATGTGCATAAATCCTTTTTGGTACCAGACAGTTTCCAAGTACTATTGTTAGGGATGCCCCAATACCATGTCACTGTCCATACCTGTTCAGAGTATTAAACTATTAAACACGCACGCGCACACACACGCGCGCACACACACGCGCGCACACACACACACACACACACACACACACACACACACACACACACACACACACACGTTATTACTGCTGACTATCTGTTCAAATCAATACCCATCTGTATACCCCCCGTCACCTGTAGTGTGGCCCTACATGTCAAATCAAGCATTAAAATCCCACATCGTCAAGGACTGAGAGGGGTTGGTCTTCCAAAGCAACACATTCATGATGTTTCTCAGTAAATTTTCTTTGCTTTAATGCCATTATGAGATCATTTCTCATGTTTTTCTTATGAGAACACCTGGCATCAGTATCAGTGCATCCATAACTACCGTAACTTGTAAATATTCAGTAAGTAAAAAAATAAAAATAAAAAAATAAAATAAAAGGTAATCTCAGATGTGCTTAATTTATTTGCTTCATATATATTATATATATATTACCAGCCTTGGCTGTTCATCAGAGTAGCTTCTGATGGTTAGTTAGGCCATTCAGTGATATTGGTATGACACATCTGAGATTAATTTACGGTACGTCTCAGCACTTAAAACTCAGTCACTTCACGCCACCCAAAAACACATTACCCATCAACCCCTTCACTCCACCCAAAAACACATTTACCCATCAACCCATCTGGTCTCAGAGGACAATTTTCCAGCTCCTCAGAGTGTTACGCTGTAATGATGAAATCCCAATCAATGTGTGTTAGAGATACTGAGTCCTCTTCACGGACAAAACCATCAACTGCAGTGGTAGAGCATCTGTTTGGTATAATGACTTTCTACAGCAAGATACTAAAACTTCCCATAAACATATTGAAAAACAATAATCACAAAGTACACATAGCAATGCGCATCATGCTTCTTCAGCCGAGATCAACACAATAACACAATTGGTAGTTCAAATCTCTGAAATAGATTAAGCTGCACATGAAAATGAAAATACTAATGTTCACATCAAATGGACCTGGATTCTTGGACTGATTCAAGTTTGATTCAAGTTTGATTCATTTGATTCAAGTTTGATTCATTCCTGGGCGTGTGTGTTGTGGTGTGGGAGCAGCGGCTCACCCGGGGAGACTCCTGGTCTGACGGCAGCCCGTTCTGCTCGCCTTCCCTGTGAAGAACAAACACAGAAAGAGGAAGTCAGCGATGTAACAGTGGGTTGCTACGGTTACCGGCTATTCCAGTACGCAATGGCTGCGTGCTGATAGGATGCATCCAGCAGTACGCACTGCCAACCTACACCCCAAACACACACCAGTACATCTCCACACACACTCTGACACTAACATCCAAACATACATAAACACACACATACACACGCACATGCACGTTCACACACGCACAAACACACACACACACACGCACACAATCACACACACAAACACAGACACACACCACACACACACACACACTGCATTCTGTGCTGTTTTCCTGACCTGTGCAGTGAGCTGGTCTCCTGGGTCAGTACAGGTTCTGGTGACGGGGGCTTCCTCCTCTTCTCCTCCTCCTCCTGCAGTCTTCTCACTTCCAATAACTCCAACTGCCGGGAGCAGAGACCACATGCTCAGTCCAGGAGCAGAGACCACACCCCCAGTCACTCCATCACTGACACAACACCCCCAGTCACTCCATCACTGACACAACACCCCCAGTCACTCCATCACTGACACAACACCCCCAGTCACTCCATCACTGACACAACACCCCCAGTCACTCCATCACTGACACAACACCCCCAGTCACTCCATCACTGACACAACACCCCCAGTCACTCCATCACTGACACAACACCCCCAGTCACTCCATCACTGACACAACACCCCCAGTCACTCCATCACTGACACAACACCCCCAGTCACTCCATCACTGACACAACACCCCCGGTCACTCCATCACTGACACAACACCCCCAGTCACTCCATCACTGACAACACCCCCAGTCACTCCATCACTGACACAACACCCCCAGTCACTCCATCACTGACACAACACCCCCAGTCACTCCATCACTGACACAACACCCCCAGTCACTCCATCACTGACACAACACCCCCAGTCACTCCATGACTGACACAACACCCCCAGTCACTCCATCACTGACACAACACCCCCAGTCACTCCATCACTGACACAACACCCCCAGTCACTCCATCACTGACACAACACCCCCAGTCACTCCATCACTGACACAACACCCCCAGTCACTCCATCACTGACACAACACCCCCAGTCACTCCATCACTGACACAACACCCCCAGTCACTCCATCACTGACACAACACCCCCAGTCACTCCATCACTGACACAACACCCCCAGTCACTCCATCACTGACACAACACCCCCAGTCACTCCATCACTGACACAACACCCCCAGTCACTCCATCACTGACACAACACCCCCAGTCACTCCATGACTGACACAACACCCCCAGTCACTCCATGACTGACACAACACCCCCAGTCACTCCATCACTGACACAACACCCCCAGTCACTCCATCACTGACACAACACCCCCAGTCACTCCATCACTGACACAACACCCCCAGGCACTCCATCACTGACACAACACCCCCAGGCACTCCATCACTGACATCACACAGTCCAGGAGCAGAGACAACACCCTCAGTCATCACTGACTCAGCACTCTCAATCAGTCTGGACTAAGTTACTCCATCACAAGCACTGTCAGTCTCTCTGGACTAAGTCACTCCATCTCAACACTCTGTCTCTCTGGACTAAGTCACTCCCTCACTGACACTCAGCTGACCGCACTGCTGCTGTTTGTTATACATGGTAGTGATTGGTTCGTTGTGGTGGTGGTGATTATATTTCCTGTAGTTTTGTAATGCAGACCTCAATCCCCAGATGGTGGACAATAAAGTTAGATAATGTATATTCCGAAATGTTAATATTAACTGGTTAGTCATCATTTAAAGGTGTGTGGTTTGCCGGTTGCCGTACCGTAGTCAGGCGCTCCAGCGCAGAAAAGCGCTCCTCCCAGGTGGCGGCCGACTTCTCGAACGCCTCATGTCTCTTGATTAGCTTCTCCACCTCGTCCACGCTCTGCCCCATCTCCCGCCCCGACAGGTAGGGCTCCTGCCCCAGCAGCCACGCCTCCGCCACGCCCGCGTCCCTCGAGAACTGGTGGACCTCCAGAACTGGAGAGGAGATAGACAGTCAGGACACATCACAGACGGGCTGTTGGAAACAACTTCTAACATGTCCCATACCGCCGCCCCTCACCCCACAAAAAATTGTTGGAATGATGAATGAGGATGACGCCTCAGAATAGGGTTACGGGATGGTCAGGACAGGGTTACGGGATGGTCAGGATAGGGATACGGGATGGTCAGGACAGGGTTACGGGATGGTCAGGACAGGGTTACGGGATGGTCAGGATAGGGATACGGGATGGTCAGGATAGGGTTACGGGATGGTCAGGATAGGGATACGGGATGGTCAGGATAGGGATACGGGATGGTCAGGATAGGGTTACGGGATGGTCAGGATAGGGATACGGGATGGTCAGGATAGGGATACGGGATGGTCAGGATAGGGTTACGGGATGGTCAGGATAGGGATACGGGATGGTCAGGATAGGGTTACGGGATGGTCAGGATAGGGATACGGGATGGTCAGGATAGGGATACGGGATGGTCAGGATAGGGTTACGGGATGGTCAGGACAGGGTTACGGGATGGTCAGGATAGGGATACGGGATGGTCAGGATAGGGTTACGGGATGGTCGGGACAGGGTTACAGGACGGTCGGGATAGGGTTACAGGATGGTTGGGATAGGGTTACGGGATGGTCGGGATAGGGTTATGGAATGATCGGGATAGGGTTACAGGATGGTCGGGATAGGGTTACAGGATGGTTGGGATAGGGTTACGGGATGGTCGGGATAGGATTACGGGTTGGTCGAGAATGCAGTCAAACATTATCCCCAGTGCAAATAAGGTCATGACCTCTTTGCGAGGCTCCTTGGGTTACACCCTTACCCTAAAACTACACAATGCGCCATCCTGTGATGTAATTATGACTACGAAGGCCCTATTTTCCTGCTGGGGCTAAGTGCTAAGGTCATCACCAAACTTGCAATTTTCAAACGTCTTCACTGCGCACCAAACCTGACGGAGCCGAGAAATATTGAGTTTGCGACGGACAAAACTTAATCTTTAGCACTCAGCACCCGCACGAAAATAGGGCCCTGAGTGTTGAAGAAGAACACAAGGGTTCACAATTCCTTTTGGTGCCCTGCATTGTCTAGTTGTGGAGGTACTTCATTTGTAGTTCACATTTAAGAGACTGGAACTGTACATGTAGCACAATGGTAAATGGTGAATGGACTGCACTTACATTTTACATACTTTTTTTCCAAAGCGCTTTGCAATGGCCTCTCATTCACCCACACATTCACACACCAATGGCAGCAGCTGCCATGCAAGTTGCTAGCCTGCTCATTGAGAGCAATTTGGGGTTCAGTGTTTTGCCTCAAGGACACGTCTGACATGTGGACAGAAGGAGCCGGGATTCGATGATTGGACAACCCGCTCTACCTCCTGAGTCACAGGTGCTAAGTGCAAATATGTTTATTAATATACAAACATTGATTCAAGAGGATGTATTGATATACTGCAAATTGAGGCCATGAGGGCAAAACATGAAAACAAAGAACATAGCATCTTACTCAGTCTTAGCCACTCCCATCTGTCCTCCCACTTGTCAATCATCTCTTTCCTCTTGTCAGTCAGCTGAAGTAGCTTATCTTTGATCTAAACAGGGCAGAAATACCACATCAAAACCTTTAATATGTCCTTGCAGCTTATTTTTGATCTAAAGGAGGCAGAAATACCACTTCAACATCTTAATATGTCCTGTTTTGTCCCTAAATGAATAATGTGTATGATGTTGGCTTGGCATTGGCACAGACCTCCTCTGATGCATAGTGCTTCCTGGCCAGCAGAGCCTTGCCCAGCTCTATGCAGGCGGTGAAGCTGTCGTTGCGGGCGTCGATCTCCGCCTTGATACCCTGGTGGTTGTTCATCAACAGTTCCACAGAGGACACATCCCTGTGTAGCAATAAACACACACACACACACACACAAGCACACACACAAGCACAGCAAACTCAGCTTGATTTTTGCTGACAACACAACAGCTGCTTCTTCACCCCTTATTTGACAAAGACATTTTTACAGCGTGGAACGATATTGAAAGTATTACTGTACAGTATAAACGGGATTTAGAGAACCACATTTCAGACTATTTTCAAAATAAGAAAAACTAATTACTAAAAACTAATTACAAAAGTACATTAAAGGTTTAAGTGAACCGTCCTTTTAAATAACACCTAGGACGTGGCGCTATCTACCTGGGGTTCTCCTGGGCCTTTTAAAGAACACCTAGAACGTGGCGGCATATCTACTTGGGGTTCTCCTGGGTCTAGAATGTGGCGGCATATCTACCTGGGGTTCTCCTAACACCTAGAACATGGCGGTGTATCTACCGGGGGTTCTCCCAACACCTAGAACATGGCGGTGTATCTACCGGGGGTTCTCCTTACACCTAGAACATGGCAGTGTATCTACCGGGGGTTCTCCTAACACCTAGAACGTGGTGGTGTATTTACCGGGGGTTCTCCTAACACCTAGAACATGGTCGTGTATCTACCAGGGGTTCTCCTAACACCTAGAACATGGTGGTGTATCTACCGGGGGTTCTTATAACACAAAGAACATGGTGGTGTATTTACCGGGGGTTCTCCTGGGCCTCGATCAGGCGGATGACGTCCTCCATCCACAGCATGAGGTCACGCACCATGCTGAAGAAGCGGAACTTGTCGCCTGTGTCCAGGAGGCGGGCCCGGCGGCCGTCGCATGCCTCCAGCAGGCTCTTCCACGCCTCCAGAACCTCGCTCTCCCGCCGCTGGATGTCGTCCGCCTTGTCACCGGCGTACGCCGACTGGAGACGGACCGCGTCCTCCTGGAGTTGCCTCACCTGAAGGTCAAAGGTTAAAGTTATGTAATAATAATAATAATAACAATAATCTGGAGTTAACTAAGCCTACAGTAATATTTATATGTATCTATTTAAATAGGGACAGTGCATATTTGGCTAACTTGGCTAACTTGTTACTTGGCTAACCGTTGGAAGGTTGATGTCAACCAGCATGTCCACCTCTCAACAGTGTATTCATCTATAAGCTATAGATTTATCGATCGGGGATTTCTACAGGAATTCTATACAATTATAGAGATTCCATAGAATTCCCCAAAAGTGTGTCATGTCATACAATCTTTTATGTCAACCAAAATGTGTTGGCGGGGTGAGACCCAACACACCTGTGTCCCCAGTGCCTGGATGTCGTGCTCGAAGGTGGTGTGCATCCTCTGCAGCGTCTCCACCGTGTTCTGGTCCCGGCCCAACTCCTCCGGCAGCTTCTTCTGCTTGTCCAGGATGCGTCCCAGGATCTCCTTGGCGTCGTGGTAGAACTTGTGCAGCTCGTAGGAGGCGGCCAGGATCTGGGTGCGCGTGTCGATCAGCTCCAGCAGGTCGGCCCACGCCTCGTTCAGCCCGTCCTTCCACTCCGCCACCGTGGCGGCGTCCGTGTGGCCGGCGTTGATCAGCTCGTCCGCCAGCCGGTTGACGGCGTCCACGCGTTCCTGGCCGATGTTGCCGGTGTCGCGGGCGAACTCCCTGAAGCGCTCCTGCAGCATCTGAGCGAGGGGAGAACAACGACTCGTCACTCTGAGAAAATCTACTGTGTCACAAACTAGTAACTAGCATAGAGAATTACCGTTCCATATCATCAACTATGATTCATTGTGTATCATAACCATGAGCTCTTTAAAGATACACCGAAAGGGACGTTGGAGAACATCTTGCTTCCGTACTTTGACGTATTTCTGCCTGAAACAGGCTGCAAGGGCGGGACATACGTTTAGATGAATTTAATTGGAACGTTATCGAGCGGGCGGGATATTCAACACTTGAGGCTGCAGAGTAGTTGACGTTTTGATTGACAGGGTGGATGTTGTGAGATTATTGGCCTAAAATCTAAGGTACCTGGTGTCGTAATTGCACATGACCTACCATTTTCCAGGAAGTAAGAAATTATATACTTTGATATAAGATTACAACAAAAGTAGAATTTTGTAAAGAATTTTGGCATACATCGTTGAATAGGTGAACACTATGACCAATTATGTGATCCAAAATGGGACAGAATGCTTTTTCATTTCTGTGCGACCTTAAAGCCCTCCACTGTTGGTCAGACACTGGGGCGGAGTGTCTTGAGATATTTACAGGGGGTTCAACTCTCTCCTCTGTTGACATACCGTCACACCATCCAATGGCTAGCTTTCTGTGGTGAGTCACGTGTGTTTAGGATTGAACCTTTCTCTGTTTAAGGCCGGTTCTAGAGTAGCCAGGAATAAACTGTCTTTGGAGGAGCCCAGAGCAGGAGAGACAAGAGGGGGAGAGACCAGAGAGGGAGAGACCAGAGAGGGAGAGACACAAGAGTGATAAAACAGCACGGGAGAGACCAGAGAGAGACATCAGAGAGAGAAACACCAGAGAGGGAGAGAACAGAGAGGGAGAAACCAAAGGGCAGGACCAGAGAGAGAGAGAGACCAGAAAGGGAAGGACCCAGACTTACAGTGACGTGTTTGTAGTTCTGTCAGACTTACGGTGACGTGTTTGTAGTCCTGTCCCTCACCCTGTCAGACTTACGGTGACATGTTTGTAGTCCTGTCAGACTTACAGTGACGTGTTTGAAGTCATGTCCCTAACCCTGTCAGACTTACGGTGACATGTTTGTAGTCCTGTCAGACTTCAGTGACATGTTTGTAGTCCTGTCAGACTTACAGTGATGTGTTTGAAGTCATGTTCCTAACCCTGTCAGAGTTACGGTGACATGTTTGTAGTCCTGTCAGACTTACGGTGACATGCTCGTAGTCCTGTCCCAGCTCGTGGGACCCGGCCACCACCTCCCGCTCGGCGATCCACTGCTCCAGGTCGTCCACCTCCCGGTTCAGCTGGAACAGACGGAACCTCTCGTCCAGCTTCCCCCGGCGCTCCTCCGACAGGTCCTTCAGCCCCGCGTAGAGCTTGTCCACCTGCGACTGCCGCATGCCTATCCTCTCACTGCACGCAGAGGCGGAGTCAGAATACCAATCCCAGAATGTCAGAAGGATATATCAAATTCAACTCGTAAGCCTTGTAAGGAGCAGGGGGTCAATTCAGTTTCGTTTGAGCCGATTCAGGATATGAAGTGAACTTTCGCTGTTCCAAAATGTTGTTTGTATTGAGTTTTTTAAATTTGTCCATTTGCATGGTGTACTGTACACACGAGTGCTTTGGAAAACCGTGCGCTGGAAATGGGTTACAACCGCCCCCCTGAGTCAACAGCAGGGAACTGGGGCCATAGTCCTCAAGACCATGTAGGCCACCACTTCGCTGGTGATATCACGTCAGTTTCTGTGAAGATGACGGAAACACACCTGTTTTGGAAAGGCGCTGGCTGCCTATTAGGACGCTATGGCTTAGTGAAACAATCTGATATCAGGTGGTTTTAATGAGTTTTTAATTAGTTTTGACAATGTGGCTAAAATCAATGAATGCAGCTTTAAATATATTTATTATATTTTGCATCGGAGCTAGAGTGTGCAGCAACTTCTTTCATCATATTGGTTTCCGTCACAAACAGAGGCCAGTATTGGAGATGCTGCAGGGCCAGTACCCTCTGTCTAATGGAGGAGCCACTAACGCCAGGCTGTGGGCTCTCTCTTCCCACCCTAACGCCAGGCTGTGGGCTCTCTCTTCCCACCCTAACACCAGGCTGTGGGCTCTCTTCCCGTCCTAACGCCAGGCTGTGGGCTCTCTCTTCCCACCCTAACACCAGGCTGTGGGCTCTCTCTTCCCGTCCTAACGCCAGGCTGTGGGCTCTCTCTTCCCGCCCTAACGCCAGGCTGTGGGCTCTGTCTTCCCGCCCGTCCGCTCACCTCTCCGGGTGTCCGTCTGCCACCAGGCCTCTGCTGGTCTTGGAGAGCTGGTGGACAGTCTCGGCGTAGTCCTCCACCGCCTGCTCCACCGTCTGGTGCTTCTTCAACATGGCCACCGAGCTCTGCTCATCCTGGAGACAACACACAGTACAGCCCCGTCACTTCCCTGTCAGCCAATCACAACTCTGCTCATCCTAGAGACAACACACAGTACAGCCCCGTCACTTCCCTGTCAGCCAATCACAACTCTGCTCATCCTGGAGACAACACACAGTACAGCCCCGTCACTTCCCTGTCAGCCAATCACAACTCTGCTCATCCTGGAGACAACACACAGTACAACCCCGTCACTTCCCTGTCAGCCAATCACAACTCTGCTCATCCTGGAGACAACACACAGTACAACCCCGTCACTTCCCTGTCAGCCAATCACAACTCTGCTCATCCTGGAGACAACACACAGTACAGCCCCGTCACTTCCCTGTCAGCCAATCACAATTCTGCTCATCCTGGGAACAACACACAGTACAACCTCGTCACTTCCCTGTCAGCCAATCACAACTCTGCTCATCCTGGAGACAACACACAGTACAGCCCCGTCACTTCCCTGTCAGCCAATCATAATGCATCTTGTTACAACATGACCATGATAATACTGCCTGAAAGTCATGTGTTTAAAAAAAACATTATATGACATTACAGTCATTTAGCTGACGCTTTTATCCAAAGCGACTTGCAATAATTGCATTTAACGCAGGAAGTCAGTGTGCTACTACTCACCAGAACTCACAAGTGCATCTCCTTTCTAAAAAAGTGACTAAGACTATCTAGTGCTGAAGGCAAAGTGCAAGAGTAGCAAACTATAAATACAGTAGGCGCTTAAGAGGGAGGATCCTGGTGGGACTTCCTGAAGAGGTGACAACAAACAATACAAACACACACAAGATCACTTTTCTAACGGTCACAGCACACCACCTTGATCTCCTCGGATATCACAATATCACTTTTCTAACGGTCACAGCACACCACCTTGATCTCCTTGGACATCACAATATTACTTGTCTAACGGTCACACCACCTTGGCCTTCTCCTCAGACATCACATTATCACATGTCTAACGGTCACACCACCCTGGCCTTCTCCTCAGACATCCCAATATCACATGTCTAACGGTCACAGCACCTTGGCCTTCTCCTCGGACATCATGTACAGCTCCTGCTCGCTCATCCAGGCCTCGGCCTCGGCGGCGTCGAAGTAGTACTGCTGGGCGGCGTGCGCCTCCTCCAGCCGGCCGTGACGCTTCTCTGTCTCCTGGATCATCAGGCGCCACAGCTGCTGCAGGTCTGCCAGGCGCTGGCGGATGGCGTCGGCGCTGGGGCCGTCCTCCTTCAGCAGGCTCTGGCTGCGCTCGAAGATGTCGTCACAGCGCGGCTGGTGGCCCTGGATCTCCTTCTGGAGGGTCTGTTGTCGGCGAGCACGGGGGGGAGAAGACGAGTCAATGACACTTTACCTTTTTACATTTGATTTACATGAGGGTCGTTTAGCTAGCAGTCACTTTTATTCAAAGCGAATAACTGCATATAACATAGGTAGTCAGTGTACTACTACTCGCCACAACTCACAAGTGCATCTTCTTTCCAAACAAGTGACTAAGACCATGATCTAGCGCTAAAGCCAAAGTGAAAGAATAGCAAGATATAAATACAACCTTTCTACTTAATCACACTATTTCGTCCCACTCGTCTGCTGTGTGTGATGCTGTTGCATCTAACTGGCTTTTGGATACGACTAGAATTTGACAGAAGTCTCTTGCACATCTGAATCTCAGTCACAGGTGTGTACAGTAGGTGAGTAGACACTATGAGGAAACAGGAACACTGTCGCACTCCATCTTCACTTGCTCAACAAATCCACTTTAATGATATACTTTTTAGTTTTGGTATATGTTCTATATCATTAAATTGGATTTGTTGAGCACAAGTGAAGACGCGTTTGCTCCTGTTTGCTCATATTGGACCTCTGTAAGGGTGATTGTGATTGTGATTGAGCACAAGCGGTTTGGGAAGTGCTCTCACCTGGTTCTTCTTGATGAGCAGTTGAACAGTCTGGAGGTTGTGGCCATGATCTGTCGAAGTTGCAAGTGGCATTCTCTCTTCGACCCAAAGCTGTTGAAAAGCCCCCCCCCCAAAAAAATCAGTTAATCTCTGCAATAAATCAACATCCAAACAATGATAAAGCTGTAAATAAAGCATAGGAAACCTAAAGCGGAGTGCTAACCTCTAACCCTTAACCTCTAACCCTTACCCCAGTCTGGCATAGCCAGGCTTGTCTCCACACTGGAGAAAGGTCTGGCTGCACTCATTATCTTTCTAGGATGGGGGAAAGGTTCTTTAAACCAATCACATTCGTCTTGGGCAGAGCGGTTGCTGGGTTGTTGTTGTTTCACGCAGTCTGGATTGGCTGACCACATGAATCGGTGCCACTGATTGGGCAGTAATAAACGGATGACAAGGCTTATCCCCAAAAACCTACATCCGTCGAGTCAGACTACCCTGACCCTAACCCTAACCTGAACCCTGACCCTAACCTGAAACCTGACCCTAACCTAAACCCTAACCCGAAAAAAAAACGCCTGGAGAAAACAGAAAACAAAGCGGGAGCGCTCACAATCTCGTCCTCCACATCGCGGTTGAACTGGTGGATCTCTCGGGACGCCACCAGGAAGTTCTTCCTCTTGTTCAGCGGGTCCAGCAGCTCGCTGAACTTCTTCTCCACCACCTGGCGCCGGCTGTCCACCTCGTCTGTGTCCCGCCCCTCCTGGCTCAGCGCCAGAACCTGGCTCTGCAGCTCCACCACCTCCCTCTGGCGCACCTCCACCTGCTTCTCCAGCATCTGGACACAGCAGGGCCGACACTCGGATCAAAACAAACACACTCCACCTGCTCCTCCAGAATCAGGACACAGCAGGGCCGACACTCGGATCAAAACAAACACACTCCACCTGCTTCTCCAACATCTGGATACAGCAGGGCCAACACTTGGATCAAAACAAACACACACACACTCCACCTGCTTCTCCAGAATCAGGACACAGCAGGACCGACACTCGGATCAAAACAAACACACTCCACCTACTCCTCCAGAATCAGGACACAGCAGGTCCGACACTCGGATCAAAACAAATACACACACACCTTCCTCTCCAACATCTGGACACAGCAGGATAGACACTCGACAGGTTCCTCTTTCACACACACACACACGCACGCACACACACACACACGCAGGACTACGGCCTAGATGTATGACGGCACCTGCTGTTTCTTGAGCAGGATGTTGACGCTGGTCAGGTCTTTGCCGTAGTCGTCTGATTGGATCTGGCCCTCCATCCCGCCCAGCCACTTGTCCAGGTCGGCGCAGCTCTGGGTGAACAGCTCCGCCTTGTTGGCGTCGAACAGACACTGGGCCTTGGTCTGGGTGGTGGACTCCAAGTCCTCCCACATCGTGTGAAGGGCGGACATCTTCTCCCTCACCACGGCCTCCGTCTCTGGCTTCTCTGACACCAGCTGCGTCCCGTCCTGGGGATGTAGAGGAAGGAGAAGGGTCAGTGTGACGGGCGTCACTGAGCGGCTTCTCAGTACCGCTTCCATACCTGCCACTGGGCTTTACCTCCGGGCCTTTGACCTACAAACACACATCTCCACCACTTCAGCCAGCTAGGCCGTCTAAAACCAGCAGCATGGTGGGATTTCAACCGAGGATGTGATATTCACCTCGGTCGAACCAGTTTAGAAGCAGAGCGGTGATGCTGACATTATGCAGAATTGATGTTCCCCCTCCCATCAAATACTTTCTTCCACTGTATCTCAACCCCGCATAAATCCATCGTCAAGATCACTCAAGTCTTATTTTGTCATGAGATCCAAGGATGCTTTACAGTACATAGTGACAGAGAGACAAGTCAGACAGACAACAAAAACAGACCAGAAGAAAAATAACACAGAGATTAACTAGCTAAATAACCAACTAACTACTGTTACTAACTAACTAACTTACTAATTAACTAACTAACTAACTAACTAACTAACTAAATAACTAACTAACTAACTAACTAGCCTAACTGATTAGCTAACTAACTAACACAATACTAGCCTTCTCGATCTTGTCCAGCCACTCCTTGTTGGACTGCAGCTCGGCCATGAAGGCCTGGTGTTTAAGCCACTTGCTGTGGAGGTTCCTGGCCTCGTCGTACGACATGTCCTGCGCCGTGAGCATCTTCTCATTGATCCACAGGGACAGCTGCAGACACACAACAACAACAACAACAGGCTATTGGTACTCTGTATTTACTGGTCAATAAAAGAAACCTGCTTGTTCCACAAACATGGAATGTTAGTAAGATCAATGCACTGCTGTCAAATTCCTTCCTATTCCTATTATATTTCAATACTGGCTCCCATTGAGACGTCGGTAGCTGACCTCCTGACAGTCCTGTAAGAATTTCTGAAGGTCCCGGTTGTCCTTCAGTTTCATCAGCAGCTCAACCGCTGCCTCGCGGTTCTTCCTATGCCTGGGCAGAAGGTTCAGAACCACAGAGGAAAATGTTCAGAACCACAGATTGAAATGTTCAGAACCACAGATTAAAATTTTCAGAACCACAGAGGAAAATGTTCAGAACATTCATGTGTTCAGATGGAAAGGCTTGTTTGTAAATTGCCACAGCTGTACCTGCGTTATGATATAAAATGTCCTGTTTCAGGAAAGACATTCTTGGACAGTTGGAAGTGTTGAAACTACAGTAGGACCCCACTCATCCGAACTTCAGAGATCCGAACCTCCCGGTCTACCGGACAGGCTTAAAAAACTTTTTTTTTTTTTTTTGAGCCTGCTATCTGGTTACTGGTGGGATTTTCATTACAGTACTGTATCCTACTGTGAATAAAAACAGAACTGTATGTAGACCTACATGTTGCCTGTAGGCTGTAGCCTACTGTCACATTTAATTTCTTGTCGAGCGCAAAACGCAAACGAGTCTGCTGCACGAGAGCTGCATTCCTTGGTACCCAGAAAGTGCGTCAGCAACCTGAAGCAGAGGAGTATCGAGTCATTTTTCGTTCCCAGTTAACGGACTTCAGGAACACAGACGTGTTGTGAGCATGTAGATTAGTCTACTAGGCCTACTGTATTTGTTAAATAATAGCCTACAGCCTAGGCCCCGTTAGCCTACATTGGTTGTTTAGACACGACAACTTGTCTGTCATTTCATTTATTTATTTATTGATTATCATTTGCTCTAATTGTTCTAATGTTGGGTTGTTTTTAGGCTGTACCATTTGGTCTGAGAATACAGTAGCCTGTCGATGCAGCGTAGGCCTCTTGAGAATGAAGTACTGTATTTGATCAAAGCATGCACTCAAGTGGAAATTTGTTTATTTTATTCTAGGCTACTGTAGGCCTATTAAAGGCTAGGCTGTATGAGTTTAGTTGGCTATTTGATTGCAATTTTGATGCATTTTCACAAGTAATTAAGGGTATTTATCGGTCTATTATGAGTCTATATGAAACAAGTACCACTTATTGAATTTGGTGCATTTTAACATATGTTTCAGTCATCCGGACATTTCAGAGATACGAACGACCTTCGGTCCCGTTGGGTTCGGATAAGTGGGGTCCTACTGTACAGTATAAATTGTCGCTATAAATATAATTATTAACTGGTGCCTTGATCAATACTCATTTTGATCAATACTCAAACATCTGTGGTATTAATTGTGGAACTCAGGGTACCCATTCTGCTTCCCAAAGCTTACCAAGTATTTAGCTGCTCTTCTAATCAGTGTTTTACGGCGGTAGGTAAGGAGTGTACCTGTCGTCGATAGAAGCGGCCCTCTCTTGGATGCGCTCTGCATTGATGTTGCTGTCGCTGGCCAGACGCCGGCCGGCCTCCACCACGCCGTTGATCTTCTCTTCGTTGGCGTCCATAGTTGTCATGAAGTCCTCTTGTTTTTTGATCGCCGCTTCTGCCGCCTCCAAGGTAATGGGCATCTCTGTGTGGGCCAGGACATACTCCTGGAAAACACCGTAGACAGAGTTTAGTGGAAGACCTCCCTAAAGTACCAAGTCTCACATGAATATTGTGAAAAGCTTCACTGGGTTTGCCCAGTACAATTAAACCAGCAGTACTTTCTCAAACATGCAAACTCTCTGGTAATTCAAGAGCACCTCAAATACTTCAATTATTTAATCAAGTATTTGATCCAGAATTATATTCATAAGCACCAAACTCAGACCATGGGGGTATGTTCTTCGATATGTTGCTATGAATGTTTTCACTAAGAACTAGCACCATTACATTAAGATAGAAACAATACCAATACAAAATAGTATGTTAAATCTGTGATGAAATGGCAATTTCAAAATATCTCCAAAATGGGTTATCTAGCAAAGACTGCATCAGCTACAAGACTGAATTCTTGCATGAGAGAGCACCTTGAATTATCTTGACACTTGAGCTACACTCGCAATATGAGTCATGTTGCGTTTGTTCTTGCGAGTACCTGGTTGTTGAGGAAGGCCTCAGAGAGCACCTTGAATTATCTTGACACTTGAGCTACACTCGCAATATGAGTCATGTTGCGTTTGTTCTTGCGAGTACCTGGTTGTTGAGGAAGGCCTCGGCCTGTTTGGTGTCTCTGAGGAACAGTTGGTAGGCGTGGGACTGGGACAGCAGGTTCTGCCGGTTCTCCCACATCTTGTGGAGCTCGTTCCAGCCGGTGTCCAGTGCCTGCAGCCTCTGCCGGAGGAACATGTACTGGGCGTCCGTCTGTCCCTGGGTCACCATCTCGCCCATGTCCCGCATCTTCTGGTAGTCCTCCTCATAGTTGCGGATCTCGTTCTTGATGCCCTCGTGCTGCGCCAGCAGCTTCTCGGCCTCGGCCAGCGTGTTGGGCATGTCCTCGGAGGCGATGGCGGTCTGCGTGCGCGACAGCCAGGACTGGAAGTCGTCCAGCTCGCGCAGGAACTGCTGCAGCTTGCTGGCCTCGCCCAGCGACTCCTCCCGGTTCCTCAGCGTGGTCTTCATCTCCTCCCACACGGCGGTGATCTCGGCCAGGCGGCCCGTGATGGCCCTGGCCTGGTCGGGGTGCTCCTCCGCCAGCCGCTCCGCCTCGCCTCGCAGGTCGCCCAGCTTGTTCTCGATGGCGGTGAGGTCGCGCTCCATGCCCGTCAGCTTCCGCTGCAGCGCCATGACGCCCGTCAGGTCGTTGCCCAGCTCCTGGGTGGACTCGATGACCTTGGTCTTCTCGCGGATCCAGGACTTGGTCTCGTTGCACTCCAGGTGGTAGTTCTGGACGCCCAGCGCAGAGTTCAGAGACTCCTTCTTCTGGTCCACCAGATCTCTGAACTGGCTCCATCTGGGAGAGAAGATGTACTCAGACCCAACACCTTAAACACACGATCTCTAAACTGACTCCATCTGAACAAGAAGACCTACCCGTACTTAGACTCAACACCTTAAACACACGATCTCTAAACTGACTCCATCTGAACGAGAAGACCTACCCGTACTTAGACTCAACACCTCAAACACACGATCTCTAAACTGACTCCATCTGAACGAGAAGACATACCCGTACTTTGACTCAACACCTCAAACACACAACAGACTGGTTAAATTGCTAGTGGATGCGATTGGACTTTTTGTGAGAGTCATGGTTTACCACCAGATTGTCCTTAAAAATACATTATCAATCACATTTACTTTACCAAAGGAGTACCTTTAAGTCTCTTTATTAGGCTTCAGTGAATATAATGTTATCTTATGAAACTATGAACTGCATATTGTATATACATGTATAGTATAGTATGGTCCTGTACAGTATGCACACTGTATACCTAAATACTGTATCTTACACAGAAGAGAAAATTACATTGCAAAATGATTGTAGTAAATACCATCTGTGATTGTAAGATGAGGGCCGTCATATACTTGCTTTTTTGTTTGTTGTTTTTGTTTTGTTTTGTACACGACTAGATGGCAAGATGGCTACCAGGAATATGGCCTTTTGCGTTGCAAAATATGTGCTTGTCTACACGTATGTTAAATAGCCAGTATATCCAATGTGTATATTGTTCAGCTTGCCTGTTGTTGAGTTGGTCCTGTTGTGCTTTGATGTCCTTCTCGCTGGGGTGACCGCTATGCATGAGCTGTCTGGCGATCTGGTTGACCACGGCCACGCGAGACGCCTGGTTGTTCATCTCAGGCTCCAGGCTCTCAAACCTGCAAACGGATGAAGTCAAGGGATGACCAGACGTTTAGCAGCTTACTTAAGGTATTTGCTGTAGAGATACAAGTGTGATAAACACAACATTGATGAACGCCAAAAGACATTCTATCAAATTGTGTATCAGCGGGCGCCAGTGAGGCCGGTACACACGCACACACAGGTCTACACGTCCTCCTACAGGTCTACACATCCTCCTACAGGTCTACACGTCCTCCTACAGGTCTACACGTCCTCCTACAGGTCTACACGTCCTCCTACAGGTCTACACGTCCTCCTACCTGTGCTGAACGACCTCCAGGTCCTCCAGCTTCTCAGGGATCTCCATGCTGTTGAGCCACTGCTCCTTCTCGTCGATCCACACCTCGCAGGCGTTGGCTTCGCTGAACATCTTGTAGAGTGCCAGGGCGTCCTGCAGGGCCTGCTTCCTCAGGCGCGTCAGCTCCGCCACCTCCCTGTAGCGCTCCTCGATGCCCGCCAGGCGGCCCTTCACCTCCTCCGACTCCGCCTCCTCGGCGGGCAGGGCGGCGGCCTGCTCGTGGAGGGAGTCGATGACCGGCCGGTAGCTGGCCACCTCGGCGGCGGCGTCCTTGTGCTTCCTGACCAGCGCCTGGGTGGAGAACTCGTCGTGGCCCACCTCGCCGCTGGACACGATGCGCAGGGCGTCCAGGGTCCAGGCGTCGGCGTCGTCCGCGTCCGCCTGGAACTGGTGCAGCGCCAGCGCCTCCTCCAGACGGGCCTTCCTCACGCCAGCCAGCGCCTCCAGCTCCGCCCACTGTGCCCGCAGGTCGGCCACGCGCTCGCGGATCTTGGCGGCGCCGAAGTGGCCGGCCTCGGCCATGGCCTCGCCCTCGGCGATGGTGTGCTGCAGGTGGGCGGAGCGGCCGGTCATCTCGTCCTCCAGGGCGCGGTGCTGGCCCAGCAGGCGCAGGGCGCCGGTCAGGTCCTTGCCGCGCTCGTCCGACGACAGGATCTGCTCCTTCTCGCGGATCCAGCCCTCCTCCTCCGCCATCTCCCAGAAGAACTTCCAGAGGCGCCGGGACTCCTCCAGGCGGGCGCGGCGCTCGGCGGCCAGCTGGCTCAGCTCCTGGTAGCAGAACTCCATGTGGGCCACGCGGTCGCGGATCACCTGCGGGTCGCACGGCTTGTAGGCTGCAGGCGGGAGACAGACACGGACAGTTTGTTCACAGAGTTCAGTACCAGAGTTCAGTACCAGCCACTATGACTGTTAGACTGTATTGTATGGTTAGCGTTATTGTGAACGCTTGCGTTGTCGGTGAACTTGTGCTATGCTCATAAAACGGGACTAACAAGTAAAGAGTTCATTTGCAAAAACAGATATGTGTTTTGATCATTTTTTTCAATGAAATATCAATATCAAAAATCAATCAAATTGCAGTTGGGTCTTTATTTAATCAAAACAACCCAAATGCAATTTGATTAGTGTTTGCATACATCTACATATATATATATATATTTTTTTTTTTAAAGATTCTTACCATCACCGTCGATAGCAAACCTCTGGGCGGTGCCGTTGACCACCTTGACCCGGTCGGCCTGGATGGCGATATCAGCCTCCACCAGGGCGTGCTTCTGGAGAAGGTCCTCCACTCCCAGCAGGTGCTTCCCATAGTCCTGAGAGAGCAGCAGCATCTGTGGCAATAACATAGAACATACTGTAGTCAGAACAGACAGAACATAGACAGAACATAGAACATAGACAAAATATACATAGACATAGTCAGAACATAATCGGAACATAGTCAGAACATAGAACACAGTCAGAACATAGTCAGAACACAGTCAGAACATTGTCAGGACCTAGTCAGAACATTGTCAGGACCTAGTCAGAACATAGACAGAACATAGAACACAGTCAGAACACAGTCAGAATATAGAACATAGACAGAACATAGTCAGAACATAAAACACAGTCAGAACATACTGTAGTCACATAACATAGACAGAACATAAACAGAACATAGAACACAATCATAACATAGTCAGAGCATAGTCGGAACATAGAAAATAATCAAAACATAGCACTTCCTGAATGCCGTCACTCCCCCATACTCTACCAGATGTTTTCACCATACTGCTGACATGTAGGTCATTATGTTGTTACATCTAATCTGTCTTTGTGAGGTACAGCAGTGCCTTGAATGTCCCTCTTCCTCCTCCCTCACAAACCTTGTTTGCTTATTCTCGTCTCAATCCAACACTGTTTTTTATTGATTTCTTTAAAGGGGTCCACGTTTGCAAAACTTTTTTTTCATTGTTTTTGCATGTACATTTGAGTCTCTGACGGGCCTACTAGTACACAAAGTATGAAGTGAAACAACCCAGTCATTTTGTTGTGGTCAGCCGAAATGAAAACATTAGAAAAAAAGTCAGTCCCTGCAAGCCATTCAAATCTCTTGTCACTTTACGTCACAGTCGGGGACCCCGCTAGCTAGCATAATGTCTTTGCACAGAAAATGCTCTGTTCTTGGATGTACTAAGCAGCACAGTTCGTCTCCCAAGCTCAAAGGACAGCAGAGCCGAGTGGATCAATTTTATTTTTGATGGCAACGTTCCCACTGAAATTGGCAAAACACTGGCAGTGTGGGCTAGCCATTTTTGCCCAATTGCTTTTCCAACCTGGGTCAGTACAATGCAGCATTTTCAGATAAACTCTTTCAGAATTATCAAGCAATGAAACTGTGTGGAAATTATGCAGAAACTGTAAGTAATGATGCTGTGTGTTTGTTTGCATATAGTACTAATGCTAGCTAGCTAACACGAACAAACTCCCCTTTTGCCTCAACCCGGATGCTTGTCTCATCATGTTAGAGGAACGTTAGTGGAATTAAATTGGTAGACTTCTAGTTCATCGAGCGTCATTAAAAATTATCGAAGGTTAAGAAGTGGACATCATTGGATTCCCCTCGGCCTACAGAATCTAGCTTTTATTGTTTGTAGTTGAGTGGTGTCATATAGCCTGGTGGTGTCTAGCTAGAAAATGTAGCTAGAGGTAACAGCATGCAACTGTGGAGATAATAACATGGGCACTAATGCTATCAGGTCAGGGAGAGAGGACAATGAAATTTGTCACAGTGGCATCGAGTGTGGATGGTCCGGGCCAGCCAGCTATACTTGAGGTAGCATAGCGCCATCAACAGCCCTCGTTCTCTAGCCTGCCCACTTGCTCTTAGCTGAGCTCATTTGCAGATGAAAAAGCGCTCAATCCACTCAATCTGACCTCGTGGTCAATGGAGGGGTAAAGAGGCATGATAGAACGCTCATTCTGAGTGGTATTTTCAGCAAAGACATGTTTTGGGGATCCCAAAGACTTATATTAAATTGTTGAAAATGTGCATAATAGGACACCTTTAATCTCCTCATCCTGTTCATGATGCAATGCATCTCCTGGAGACCCAGGTTCATCTCCAGCATCTACCTCTCTCTAATCCCTCCATCCCTCCTCTACCTCTCTCTAATCCCTCCATCTCTCCTCTACCTCTCTCTAATCCCTCCATCCCTCCTCTACCTCTCTCTAATCCCTCCTTCTCCTCTACCTCTCTCTAATCCCTCCATCTCTCCTCTACCTCTCTAATCCCTCCATCTCTCCTCTACCTCTCTCTAACCCCTCCATCTCTCCTCTACCTCTCTCTAATCCCGCCATCCCTCCTCTACCTCTCTCTAATCCCTCCATCCCTCCTCTACCTCTCTCTAATCCCTCCATCCCTCCTCTACCCCTCTCTAATCCCACTATCCCTCCTCTACCTCTCTCTAATCCCACTATCCCTCCTCTACCCCTCTCTAATCCCTCCATCCCTCCTCTACCTCTCTCTAATCCCTCCATCTCTCCTCTACCTCTCTCTAATCCCTCCATCCCTCCTCTACCTCTCTCTAATCCCTCCATCTCTCCTCTACCTCTCTCTAACCCCTCCATCTCTCCTCTACCTCTCTCTAATCCCTCCATCCCTCCTCTACCTCTCTCTAATCCCTCCATCTCTCCTCTACCTCTCTCTAACCCCTCCATCTCTCCTCTACCTCTCTCTAATCCCTCCATCCCTCCTCTACCTCTCTCTAATCCCTCCATCTCTCCTCTACCTCTCTCTAACCCCTCCATCTCTCCTCTACCTCTCTCTAATCCCTCCATCCCTCCTCTACCTCTCTCTAATCCCTCCATCTCTCCTCTACCTCTCTCTAACCCCTCCATCTCTCCTCTACCTCTCTCTAATCCCTCCATCCCTCCTCTACCTCTCTCTAATCCCTAATCCCCCCTCTACCTCTCTCTAATCCCTAATACCTTCATCTCGTCCATCCAGTCCATGATGTGGAGCATCTCCTGGAAGACCCTCTGCAGGCCCAGGTTCATCTCCAGGCGCTGGCGCCGGGCCTTGAGCAGCTCCAGCAGGTACTCCCACAGCCGGATCACGTTGTCCTTCCTCGCCGTGATGCGCTTGATGTCGTGGTAGTTCTCGGCCTCCAGCTCCCTGGCGACGGCCACCACGGCCTGGACGCGCTCCTCGTAGGCGGCGATGTCTGTCTCGATGGCCTCGTGCTTCTTAGTGGCCGCCTCCACGGCCTGCAGGTCGAAGCCAAAATTGTCCTGCAAGCGAAGGTAGGGAGGGCGGATATTTTATATACAATACATATACAATACATACATATACAACAACTCTGCTAAATTGCATATTTAAACTGTGATTAATTGTGACGAAATTGCTGATTTCCCCTCAAGGTTTTGCGTCATGTTTGCTAAACAACTTTCTCACCAGGCTATTTGCCAGCATTGCGGGACAATTTAATCTAAAACTACAATGGAAATCAAATTTGCTTTTCCTTAAGACAACAATGTCCAAGTCCAAACAGCATATCATATCAAGTATTGACTGTCAACATATCATGCAAGTGGGCCTGCATTACAGTGACAGTATGTCCATGTGACCACCAGGGGGTGCAAAACTGGTTGAAACTAGTGTTGCCAATTGTTATGGGGAAAATAGGCTGCTTATTGTGTAAACAGTAATGAAATGTCAAATATGTTTCTGTTCCTTCAGACTGTGTGTGTGTATGTGATGAATGGTTGCACATACCCATGTCCCTAGGGGTGTGTGTGTGTGTGTGTGTGTGAGAGTGTGTGTGTGTGTGTGTGTGTGTTTACCTGTGACACCAGCCGTTGGTTCTCACTCAGCCAGGTCTCCCTCATGGCCGCCTTGCGGTCGAAGCGGCGAGCCAGCTGCTCCAGTTTCTCCTGGCGAATCAGCTCCATCCTCAGAGCCAGCTCCCGCTCATGCTCCGCCTTCTCCAGTCTCTCCCAGGCCTGCAGTACGCCAAGAGAGGTTAAAACACATCCTCACACTTCCTCACACATCCTCAAACATCCTCACACATCCTCACACATTCTCACACAACCTCACACTTCCTCAAACATCCTCACACATCCTCACACATCCTCACACATCCTCACACATCACACATCCTCAGACATCCTCAGACATCCTCAGACATCCTCACACATCATGACACATCATGACACATCCTCACACATCCTCACACATCCTCACACATCCTCACACGTCCTCACACGTCCTCACACGTCCTCACACGTCCTCACACGTCCTCACACGTCCTCACACGTCATCACACGTCATCACACGTCATCACACGTCATCACATCCTCAAACATCTTCTTCAGCAAACATAAAACGCCTACGGGTTGTAAGCTACACAGACATATTATATACCAAAATGTTCACCTGGTTCCCAGAATTCCTACTATGTCAATCTAAGCTGTAACATTTATACTTTTTGAGATACTGTAGAGCTATCCTAAGCCGGCCATGCTTTCCTCATGCCTGCCGTCTAGTGCTGGTGTGAATGCTACGAACGGACACGCGTGTTACGTATAGAAGCAGCTGCACTGCTTAAAAACAAGTGTTGCTTTGCCAGCAGAGTGCGTAGGGGCACCGATAAAACACGCTCATCATCTTGAGTGCTCTGTCCCAAATTTGGTTGAATGAGTTGAGCTGAATAAATATTGTATCCAGTTTTATCATTATGTAACAAACAAAGGGTATATCGTATTACTACAATATGCAGGCCGAAACCAAATTAGCATGCATCGCTGGACAGGCTTATCCAACTCCTACAGGATTCTGTTCTGGCACCGTTCCAACACACCTGACTCACATACGTACAGTAATGATGGGTTAGGGTAGAATAACAATGACATGCATTCTGGGCAGTTATCACCTCCAACACAAAATGCTGAATGGTGTGATTCATTTCTAGGCTGAAAAAAAAGCTTGTCCTTGGAATTGCAGCTGGAAAGCCCAAGGAGACTCCATAAAGAGAGCAGTTAAACGATGAACACCTCAAACCACCATATATAGCTCATGAAAAACAGTGTCACCATATAGAACCACTTTCAAAAAAAAGACTTGGCCTTACCTTGTTGATATCAGAGATGAGTTTGCCCTCCCGTGGCATGTAGACCTTCTGGTTATTGGCCCTCATCTTACTCTGTATGGTGAACAGGAGGACTTCCAGATTGCCCTTCTCAGTGAACCTGAGTGAAAGAAAGGGAAGCCATGAGAACATCAGCCATCTTTGGGGATAAGTCTTATTACTGCCCAATCAGTAGTGGCAAGCTCTGTTGTCCGCCCAATCAGATTCAATCCAGAGACGATTGTGATTGGTTTAAAGAAATACAGTGTTTCCCCCCACCACCCCCCATGCCCGAATGGTAGTGAGACCAGCACTGGCACAGCGTAAACAAAGTGTGGAGATAAGGTCTGTTGAGACACAGACTCCTGTTTGCTTTTTTTACATTTTATTTTAGCAATGCTAATGGGAATGAGGGGGTTTGTTAGCTATTGACCATGAAAACGTTTCCAGAAGCGGTTCCAGAAGGTTCCAGAAGGTTACTCACTTGGGCGGTTTCTCCACCGTGCGGTAGGTGTTGAAGGCCTGCAGCTGCTGCTGCACCCCCAGCAAGGAGTTGGCAAACTTGCGGTTGTTGAGGATGATGATGGTCTGTTCGATCCACTCCAGGAGATCGGAGGCTAGAGACTCGTACTTCTCGATCATCTTCTCTGTCTCGATGGCATTGTCCAGCACCTGGTGGCCAAAGCCGGCACAGATCAAGCTGATCAAAAAAAAGCTTAACGGATGCCGCCTGACTTAACGCTCGCTTAAGAGTTGTTGACAGAGATACGATACAGACGTGACTACATTATTAATATGTAAACACCACGTGTTGGTTCTTGAGTAAAAAAAGGTCCCAAGATTCACATTTAGGGAAATAACCAAAATAATTACAAGAGAAAAGTAATAATAACCAAAATTAAAAATGTCCTAAAATACCAGTAATACTAGGATTTGATGACTTTGAAAACAGCCCTCAGTCTTTGTCCCTGACAGACCTTGCCAATGCGCTTGCCCTCCACCTTCAGGGCCTTCATCTTGGAGAAGTAGTGGTAGTACGTCACCACATAGGTGATGACTGACTTCTCGTCAGGGTGGTCCACGCTGATATCTGAAACACACAACTCATCATTTAACCCAAAGGACGACTCTTTGTGAATCAGTTCCGGGTCAAAGGATAGTTGCTGATCCCGTCTCACCCTCCGGGTCCAGGAGCTTGGTGAGGCCCAGGTGCTGCTCGGCCAGGTTGAAGGCATTCTGGAGGTTGTGGTGGGCGTTGGACTTCTTCAGCTTGTCAAAGTCTATCAGGTCTGGCCTGGACAGAAGACCAACAGCATCAGAGCACAGCTGAATCATTATAAAATCACACCACAGCTAAAACATTATAAAATAACGCCATAAACCTTTATAAAATCACACCACAGCTAAACCTTTATAAAATCACACCATAAACCTTTATAAAATCACAATAAACCTTTATAAAATCACACAACAGATAAACCATTATAAAATCATACCACAGATAAATCATTATAAAATTGTACACCACTAGAGGAGGGCTCTTTATAAATGCATCAGTGCAGTATGAACACTTTAAAACAAAGCTTACAATGAGTATTTATGTTTTTATTTATGTATTTATTTAGCACTTGTTGTCCCAACCTGATAGAAATAACTGAATCCCAGAAACAGTTTTCTTTTTTTCCCCTTCTTTTTTAAAAATGAATACAAACACCATAGTGTTGATACTTCGTTTCAGTAATTCAGTTCAGTAATCGCTGCAATTATAGAGAACATAAACTTAGAAATGAATGACAGAGGCAGTCTCTGTTCACCTGTGCTTGTGAATGAGAGCGTTGAAAGCCATTCCGTCTCTCCAGCTGGTCGAGAAGTTGTGAATATTCACATTTGGATAGCTGTGAAGAATGAAAAAAAAACAGACAACATTACAAAAACAATCATTACATTTAGTTTAATATCCTTAAACTTTGTGTAGACCTTGCCCTATCCCTATGTTTAGCAGGGCCCATGTGCATGTGTCCAGGCCTGACTGTAGCAGGTCCAGTTGTCTGGGTGGTCCCTCACCCAGCGGTCTTCATCTGGCACCAGAGCAGCAGGGCGTCTTTGGCTGATCTCTTCTCCTTGTTGTCCTCCGTCTCCACCCTGATGTCCTGGATCTGTCACACACACACGCACACACGCACACACGCACACACGCACACACAGACGCAGGCAGGCACACACACACACACACACATACATACACACACACACACACACACACACACACACCAATAAGTATCCATGTTAACAGTGTCTCCATCTGATAAAAGAACTAGAAAGACCACAGAAAAGCTTCCCTTAACCCCCTTCAAGGGACAAAGTGGTTAGGTCATGATGTGGATTTTCATAAGGTCAAACCACCAACTGGAGCAACCACTCTCTAGGAAGCACCTTAATATGCCTCTATTCCATTTGACTACGCACTCAAGAGGCCATGCCGTATGAAGATGTGTCACCGTGCTGTTAGCATCTCTCCTGAACAATATGAAACATATGAATGGAGGTCACACACAGGCCCAGAGACTAAAGGGAAGTAACTGAGCGGAAAGCTTCGCTGAGGGTGAAGAACATACTAAATGGGTTGCTCAGTTCCTCTCCCTCTCAGCCATTCAGAGCACTGCTGAGCACTTTCTGACCAGGCTCACACACGGAGGAAATGCTAACGTTACAGCTGCACCGCCATTTGTGACTGTGATGGCTGACCATGTATTGTAGGCAGTCAAATAATGTACCAGATAAGCTCACCAGTAGCTGGCTAGCATTTCAGTTGGTTGGCATTTCGCTTTGATAACTGGTTGGCTGATATGTTGCACAGCAAACAAGCAGAACAATAGCCTACAGTTCTGATTCATTGATAACTGGTTGCTAACAAGTCAAGTCTGGCATTAGTTTTGGTTGCTAGTGTTTGTTGTTTGTTGCTATGGATTGCTCTCGTCGTCATTATCTCTGTAACTATTACTCTACTGATAGTCATGTTTCTCTTATGAAGTATTTAGCCCATGTTTAGTGCTCTGTAAATGTTCCAAGCCAATAGACTTCAACATTGTCCAGGAGCTTGCTTGATCGTCTCGTAGGGGATAATTTTTACAGCTCATCTTTTCCGCCCCTGGGTGAACTGTTTTTTTTGCTTCTCACTGGAATATGTAGTGGTGGGACTTATGTCCATCCCCCCATTGCTCTCTGTAAAGCCCATTGTGTTGCCTCTGTGTATGAAATACACTATCCAAATAAAGTTTGATTTGATTTGATTATCAGTGCTAGATGGCAGTTGCTCAGAGCTCAGATAGAACAGAACATTCAGTGGTTTAAAAATGCACTCAGTGCTCACTGTGAAAATTCTCAGTGTGAGTGTTAAGTTACTTAACGCACCCAGTAACAACAGCTGCTGGGATTATTTTTTGCTGGTTGGTATAGATTCAAACAGGATGTGACAAGCTAACTGACCATTCCTAACAAACCACATCCCTTTCACCTCAATCCCTTGTTTATGCATCTTTAAAATATCATATTATCTTGACTCGTCTCGACTTGACTTGTCTCAAAGTATGTTGTGATATTAAAGCAACTATGAGGAGTTTTTGACTGGTTATAAAACTCTCATTTTAATACTGATGACTCTACATTACCTACATTAGCAAATGTGTCCATCCGCGAGAAGATTGTCTGTCTCTATTTAGTTATTCTATAGATATCTGTTCAGCTCGTCGGGCTGACCAGAAAGGACAAAGCTATTTATTTACCTCTTCGCTATTTATTCTGACAAGTAGTGTCTTTTTACTGGTTTTCAAAATGAATGCTGGGCTAGGCAAGAGATCTTTATGACAGGAAGCGCTGGTGCTCATGGGAAATGCCGTTGTCTACCTCTTTTGTCCAGATGGGGCCGCTAAAATAAACACACAAACTGAAAACCTCCTAGCAGCCGCTTTAAGAGGGAACTTTATTTACCTGGAACCTGAGGATGATGGTCCAGATCAGGCCGAGGGTGAGCCGGTGGTTCCCGTCCACGATGTCGTGAGAACCCATGTTCTCCAGGTGGACCCTCTGCTCCTTGAGGAACTGCAGGGCCTTGTCCACGTTCTCCAGACAGTGGATACGCATGCGGCCCTTGGTGGGTTTGGGCTGGAGAGAGAGGAGATACAGACAACAAGGTATTTCAGGAATATTAACGTCATTTCTGCTGTAGCTATTATGTGGTGGGAATACAGTAACCAGGACCTTTGGCTACTTTTGTATAATTGTTTTTTTTCTCTGATTTTGCGGTGACAGATGTTTGGCGGCTTTCAAGATATTCAATTTCACAAGATAATCAATTTTCCAACTTATACGTACTTGAAACCAGATAAAAACAATATCAGTTGTGATTCTCAGTAGTGTGGAAGCATTTTTAAACACTGTCGATATTTTGAGGGCATTTCGGCTTTATTATGTACAGTAGGACAGTGTGGATCGACAGGAATGGTAGGAAAGAGAGAGAGAGAGAGAGAGAGAGGGGAGGATATGCACCACATGGCTGGGCCAGATATGAAGAACTAGCCTTTATGTGGTACGCGCCTCAACCCCATAAACCACCATGAAGGCTTTTTATTTTTTTAATTCATGAGATTATTTCCAACTGCCAACATTATTGAATCTGTACGTGAACATGGCAGTCATGTTATGTATTACATTATTATAGAGGACAATACTACACTTCATTAACACCCCGTGGTCTTCTGTAAGCATTTTGAATCCTTTGAGAATACCTCTGTGTTCATGTGCTACATGAGAATACCTGTGTGTTCATGTGCTACTGTACATGAGAATACCTGTGTGTTGCTGATGTGCTACATGAGAATACCTGTGTGTTCATGTGCTACTGTACATGAGAATACCTGTGTGTTGCTGATGTGCTACATGAGAATACCTGTGTGTTCATGTGCTACTGTACATGAGAATACCTGTGTGTTGCTGATGTGCTACATGAGAATACCTGTGTGTTCATGTGCTACTGTACATGAGAATACCTGTGTGTTGCTGATGTGCTACATGAGAATACCTGTGTGTTGGTGATGTGCTACATGAGAATACCTGTGTGTTGGTGATGTGCTACATGAGAATACCTGTGTGTTGGTGATGTGCTACATGAGAATACCTGTGTGTTGGTGATGTGCTACATCGCAGCTGTTGTCCTGAGGACAGTGTATTCCTGAGACCAGGTCAGGCTGGCACAGGTGAATGAATAACCAGCCAATAAAGCAGCTCTCTGCCCCCTGATGAGCGACGGGAGACTTTGCACTGAGGTGTGGTTTTATAAGAGCACAGGAACAACAGTCCTGTGATCCTATCATACGGACGGATTTGCCTGTTGTGAAACCGCATAGTTGGATCCACGTCGTCACAAGAACCAAGAGCACACTCCCTCTGAAACGAGCAGCAGTTATTCTGGAGTGAGTTCAGGTGAATAAAAGCCCTGTTAAAAACATTTGATTTGACACCCAAACGAGGTTAAAAACTCAAAATCCCTGTGTGTGTGTGTGTGTGTGTGTAAGAGAGAGAGAGACAGAGAGAGAGAGAGAGAGTGTGTGTGTGTGTGTGTGTGTGTGTGTGTGTGTGTGTGTGTGTGCGTGCGTGCGTGCATGCATGAGAGTGTGTGTGCGCGTGACCCTCCAGGCTGACTGGCACCGCGTGTGTGTGAGTGTGTGTTTGTGCGCGACTGTAGCAGCTCTTTAAGATATGAATCCCATTCTACAAGGCAGCTTCAGGAACAGTGACATCAGCACTTTTCCTCCAAACCATTACATCACTCGGCAACAATCCCGCCTGCCTGGGGAGCACATGAGGGGGTTGAGCAACTCCTCATGGGGGGGTGAGGGTGGTGGTGGCCAGACCAAGACATTCTGTCTAGTCTTCTTCACAATTAGAACTTTCTTAGAATCCATAAATCATATAAAAAATATAATGAGCTTGGAATTCCTGGACGCGGATCGCGGAACGCGTGACCTGATGTATGCAAGCTCAAGCGTTCCCCAGAGGGTTTGAGTATTTCCTGGAAACATGATCTGGTGGAGCAGCACCACGCCTCGACCTGGACGGACAGCTAGACGCTGGGCAGCGACTCAACAACACTTACTCCTTGACCAGGAGGAGAAACCAGAGGAACCCAGATGAACTCATGCAAAAAAAGTATTTTTATCTGAGAGAACCCAAAAACGATACAAAATGGGGTACAGACAAACACTAACTGCCATTCCTAAATGCATGCAAAGATTAGCCAACATGCAAACGCTGGAGTGTCCTTGGAGGGGTTTCACAGGGAGGCCCTGTTGGGTATTTGCCAGTAGAGTGAGATATGCTATCAGGAGCCTTGAGTACGATAGTGGGACACGTGGCGCTACGATAGAGCGGGTACCTTTTTCTCAACATCACAGGAAAAGCAGACTTGGCCCACCTGGTCTGACTCCCAGACATGCCACTAGAACTCTATCTAGACTCTATCCACTAGAACTCTATCTAGACTCTATCCACTAGAACTCTATCTAGACTCTATCCACTAGAACTCTATCTAGACTCTATCCCCTGGAACTCTATCTAGACTCTATCCCCTGGAACTCTTATCTAGACTCTATCCCCTGGAACTCTATCCACTAGAACTCTATCTAGACTCTATCCACTAGAACTCTATCTAGACTCTATCCACTAGAACTCTATCTAGACTCTATCCACTAGAACTCTATCTAGACTATCCAATAGAACTATCTAGACTCTATCCCCTGGAACTCTATCTAGACTATATCCACTAGAACTCTATCTAGACTCTATCCACTAGAACTCTATCTGGACTCTATCCACTAGAACTCTATCTAGACTATCCACTAGAACTCTATCTAGACTCTATCCACTAGAACTCTATCTAGACTCTATCCACTAGAACTCTATCTAGACTCTATCCACTAGAACTCTATCTAGACTCTATCCACTAGAACTCTATCTAGACTCTATCCACTAGAACTCTATCTAGACTCTATCCACTAGAACTCTATCTAGACTCTATCCACTAGAACTCTATCTGGACTCTATCCACTAGAACTCTATCTAGACTCTATCCACTAGAACTCTATCTAGACTCTATCCACTAGAACTCTATCTAGACTCTATCCACTAGAACTCTATCTAGACTCTATCCACTAGAACTCTATCTAGACCAGTGGTTCTTAACCTGGGTTCGATCGAACCCCAGGGGTTCGGTGAGTCAGTCTCAGGGGTTCGGCGGAGGTCAAGACACACACCCGACTCATATGATTCGTGATGACACGCCCCGCTTGGCCATCATTGGCTGCAGGTGATCACGCTACATCGCTTGGCCTATCTGTGCTGCAGGGAATTTGGTGCGCTCAGTAGTCGACTTGTGACTGTCGTGATGGTACGTCGTGTGATTGTGAAAGGAACAGACTTTGTTGCGAAAATGACATGAGAGTGGCACTTGCCAAGGTCTGAACTGGTCTCTGAAAGGCAACAGCAGAAGTCACACTGATTTGCAGTAAATATTCATTATTATGCTTTTGTTTTTGTGTGAAAATCATGTTTTGATGGTTTTGTTCTTTGAACACAGTGATGTTGATGCACGGTTCATTTTGTGCACCAGTAAAATATATACCTACAGTATGTTTTGAATTTGAAAAAATCATATTTTATTTTTCCAATTAAGAAGGGTTCGGTGAATGCGCATATGGAACTGGTGGGGTTCAGTACCTCCAACAAGGTTAAGAACCACTGATCTAGACTCTATGCACTAGAACTCTATCTAGACTCTATCCACTAGAACTCGAGCTGTGTCTGAAGTCTCTCACTAAAAACACATGACAGCAATGCACAGGATACTGTAGGTGCAGCACAGTAACATGAACACAAACAATATATTGATATCAAACTTGATATTGGAAGGAAACAAAACAACAGTATGCATGTTGTTGAGGACTTTTTGTGTAGGATTATTAAGACCGTGTTTTTTTTGGTGCAGCCTCAAATCAGACCCGTTTCAAATATAATATATTTATTTGCCACAGGTCTGAATTGAGGCTGCAACAAAAAAACACTGTCTAGCATATTATGTTGAATACTTGACTTTATTTGCATTTGAGGTGCATTTTATTAACAGTTGATGCTTAGTATTGACAAATATATCTTCATCCAAATCTGGTTTAGATCTGCATGACACTATCCAGTCTATCTCCAGAGATGCTTGGTGAGTGAGTGAGTGAGTGAGTGAGTGAGTGAGTGAGTGAGTGAGTGAGTGAGTGAGTGAGTGAGTGAGTGAGTGAGTGAGTGAGTGAGTGAGTGAGTGAGTGAGTGAGTGAGTGAGTGTGTGTGTGTGTGTGTGTGTGTGAGAGAGTATATACATCTTGCTACTCTTGCCTTCAGCACTAGATTATGCTCTTAGTCACTTGTTTAGAAAGTAGATGCACTTGTGTGTTGTGTTCTGGTGAGTAGTAGTACGCTGTCTACCTAGGTTAAATGTAAGTCGCTTTGGATAAAAGTGTCTGCTAAATGACTGAAGTGTGTTTCTGTGCACGTGCATTTGTGCCTGCCCGCCTGCGCATGTGTGTGCGTGCATGTGTGTGCGTGTGCGTGTGTGTGCCTTCCAGCCTCTCCTGAGAGAGCCTGTGCTAAATGACTATAATGTAATACAGTATGTGTCTCTGCGTACGTGCATTTCTGCAGTACCTGTCTGCCTGCCAGTGTGCGTTTGCATGTGTGTGTGCGTGTGCGTGTACCTACCAGCCTCTCTCCAGAGAGCACCTCCAGCAGTTTGATGAGCATGCGCCCGTCCCTCAGGTCCATGTAGAGGTCGGTGATGCGGCAGGACATGCGGGAGAGGTGAGAGTTCACCCACTTGGTGAACGTCTTCTTCTGCACCGCCTCCCGCTCATCTACAAACACACACCGACCAATCAGTATTCATCTACAGTATAAAAGCCATAACACTGTTATTGCTATTATTGCATAACACTGTTACACATTGTTATGGTTGGGTTGTGGTTATGGTTGGGTTGTCGGGAAGTTTCCCCACTTTCAAAGGTGCAACTTGTCCAAGAGTGAGGCAGTGGTTGGCCTCTTCTAAACCGACCAATCGCCTGCTCCTACACCCCCATACTCTCGTCCAAACCAACCAATCGCCTGCTCCTACACCCCCATACTCTCGTCCAAACCGACCAATCGCCTGCTCCTACACCCCCATACTCTCGTCCAAACCAACCAATCGCCTGCTCCTACACCCCCATACTCTCGTCCAAACCGACCAATCGCCTGCTCCTATACCCCCATACTCTCGTCCAAACCGACCAATCTCCTGCTCCTACACCCCCATACTCTCGTCCAAACCAACCAATCGCCTACTCCTATACCCCCATACTCTCGTCCAAACCGACCAATCTCCTGCTCCTACACCCCCATACTCTCGTCCAAACCGACCAATCTCCTGCTCCTACACCCCCATACTCTCGTCCAAACCAACCAATCGCCTGCTCCTATACCCCCATACTCTCGTCCAAACCGACCAATCGCCTGCTCCTACACCCTTCAGAAGTCTCAAAGTTGAAGCAGGAGGTAGCGACGGTGGTGTTCACCCCTCGGTGAAGTGCAGGTCCCATCCTCTGGCTTCGACTTCCACATCCACCAACACTGGGCGGGTTTATTTATACTCACGATTTTCCTGTTATTGCATTCCTTATCCTGACAAAAGACGTAAGCACCTGATTCAATTGTTCTTTTGCCGCGCTGCGGTGGGTTATAATGACCTCGCTGGCCGCACGCAAGGCCGCCCACCCCAAGCACGCCGCCCTGGGGCTTTCACTGTGTTTTGCAGTTAGGAATTTGGCAAGATTAGAGAGCTTGTTATTAAAAAGAATAAGGGAAAGTTGACTTAAGTTCCCGTATACACACGCACACACTCGTGCGCGCACACAAACACGCACATGCACGCACGCACACACACGCGGGCACGCGCACACACACACACACACACACACACACACACGCACACACACACAGGCCAGCACAGCTGTGTCTGTCAAGTACTGGAGACACAAAAAACAAGCAAAGTCTGGCTCTGAACACACTTATAATACATCTGACTTTAGTCTTCTTATTGGCATCAAGCTCATAAAATACCATCAGAGCCCTCATGACAACATTTGTATAATATTATTCAACACTGTGTGGTCAGAGTGAGGGGTATCAATTTTATTTGAAATATTTCTTTGCTCCAAGAACAAGATATGAGCATTTTGTGAAGCCAATGAACTTGCGCGCGCGCAACACACACGCACGCACGCACGCACACACGCACACACACACGCACACACTTTCACTTTAACCGGTAAGGAAGCTATAGACTTGTTGTGCAGCATCTCACGTGTATTTAAGAGATTTTAGAGTTTTTTAGAGATTTAAGAGTTTATTCAAATTAGATTCAAATTCTCACACACACACACACACACACGCACACACACACACACCTTCCCCAACATACAGTACACCTACATACGGTGAAGTGTGCCAGTGCTCAGACAGCCGGAGCCCCCCCGGTGCTTCCATGGGTTGGGGTGCGTACAGTAAAGGCTGGTCCTGACTGCAGTGGTGTGGGTTCGAAATTCGTCCCACGCCCTTTGCGGCATGTCTTCCCCACTTTCCTGCCTGTCCTTACACCGTCTATCCCAACAAAGGCTTAAAAATATCTTTAACAAAAAACAAAGGACAGCCCATCTACCTCTGAATTCTGTAGTCATTAGATATGTACACATGCCAGGTACTTTAGATGACAGATGGCAGTTGAAGTACGTGTGACAGCCGAACAAATATAAGCCACACGAAGTGTCACAGAAATGCCCATGAGATAATTGTCAGCCAAGCCCCTACTTAGGAAAACATTCATGTGAACCAAACATCAACCCGCGCCAGTTGATATCGACCGACAATCCATATCCTGTCACTACAATCCTCAACCCGATACCGTATCCTGTCGCTAGCCTTGGACTCAACATCCTGCCTGAATGCCCTGCAGGAAGTAGGCGGAGGTTGGACAGACACCCAGCATTCAGTCAATACATTTCTGTGGCTTCATTGCTACATGGCCACATGGAGATGAACAGCGCCACATAGTGTTACGCAGTGTAGCGCGGGTTCTCCTGGGTCTCCTTTAGGGGACGGAACCCGGGAGCAACAATAGAACCAGTGTTCCTGTCTTCTCTCTCTCATCTCCCCAGCACACTGCTGCACCCTGGGAGGCCGGTGAGGAACGCCGTCCAAAAGCAGCATCTGGTCTCATCGTTAGGTAAACACTCAGCTCAGCTCCCTCCGACCGTAGGATCCATTCGCGGTTTCAGAGAGGGTTTCACAATGACTTCAACAACAGAAAGAAGAAAGGCTCCAGATTGTTATTGCGATGACGAGACAGTTACAGCCATTAGACCCGCCGTGCAAGTAAGAGAGCAGCCGTTGCTCAAGCTTTTCAGAGCCTTGAAGAGCCGAAAGGTGAGGAAGAACATGCTAATAAAAGACATACGTAAGGAGGACGTAAAGATGGAAAGACGTGATGAGTTGAGAACGCCGTCCCAACGCCATTTCCATCAGATGGGTTTCATGAACCCTAATGGCTGTTGAGGAAGTCCAATTCAAACAGTTGTTTCTGTGTGTGTTTTCTTCATCATCATTTATTTGTGTCATCGACTGGATATGAGTGACGTTGGTCTCTATGTAGGATTCCACTTAGTCAAATGTACATAACAGCATGTGTCCAGGAAAGTGAGCATGAGTATGACTGACCACCCAAAAAAGATGTAATATTACAATACACAACATCCCACCCGTGTTTGAAAGCCAAACATGTTCCGTCTCCATGCCGATAAGAGATGCATCATTATAGTGTCTTAAATTCAACAAACACTACTTGCGAAATGGCCATTCTTCGCCTTCGATGGAAGACAGAGAGGAAGGGGGCGGCCATGGCCAGGGATTATCAAGCACAAGCAGCTGGGAGATGTTTCCCCTCCTCTGCCAGCACATACCAACATCCTGAGCGCACACGGACATCTGACTCCATCATCAACGTTGGGGGGGATGTTAGACGCGCTGGAGGTGACACGGGCGACAGAGGACGACGTCTCAGAGACGAGAGAGAGACGTGGAAACGAGAGAACGTTCATCTTTAAAGAGCGAGTGAACAGTTTACGGCGTGCTGGGTGAAATGCTACACAGCAGGGCTCTGGACTCTGCTCTTGACCGTTCTGGAGATCACCAGTTTGTAACACAAACATTCTCAATGCAGCGGTCTGCACAACATTCTTACAATGGGATATGTTTATTATTTGATACACAAGCATGTGGTAATGAGCTCCATCCGAGCTCATTCCTTTGTTGAATATCGTATTTTGTTGGGGATCCTGTTCCATGTTTTCCCCTTAAATTAATCGGAAGTGTGTGAATTCATTTGTGTGATGCTTTCAAATCCACCAGTACTGTAGTTCGTATCATTTTGAGCTGTGCTGAATGACCTTGAGCTGTGTTGAATGACCTTAACCCACCTCCCACAGTCCTTTGTCTTTGGTTCAGGAACAAAGAGGCAAATGTAATCAGATGGGATGTGGCCAGCCAACAATGACAGATGCAGACTAGCAGCTATTGATTTATAGATCAATCTTGCATCCTTCCGCGCTGTGTATTTTCTAGCCAGGACAATTCCTGGGCCACAAAAGTAAATACTTATCACAACACTATAACGCAAAGTGAACGGGGTAAACGTCTTCCTGCCTGCTATGCCATTTTGTTTTGACAAGGTTGTGGCAGGAAAAGGAAGTCTTGATTAGGCAGCATCCTTCATCCCTAACGAAGGTCAACGCACTTTCTGAACCCCCCACCCTTGATTGACAGGAAATATTTCTGAACGCCGTCTAGAAGAGGGAAGCTGAAGAGTCCTCTACCTCAACAGCACTGTTCACTTGTGGTGCCAACTATATCCAAGCACTATCACTGAGCTATACTGGTTTGGAGTGGGGATTAGCCAAGCTCAGCACTAAAATGTACACTTTCAATTGGGACTCTACACGTTGAAACATAAGTAGACTAGAATTTGGCCTCAGTGGACAAAACTGGACCTCGTAGCCAAGACAACTCAAAACCGGACCTCTGAGGCAACTCACAACTGGACCTCTTAGTCAGGCAACTCAAAACTGGACCTCCCAGACAGACAAGCAGCTCAAAGGTTACTCCCTTATTTCCTTCTCCATTGAATCAACACCCTGAGGTATGCGGGTCACAGGGTTGGAACTCTACTGACTTCCTGTGTGTTGGGGGGTTGATTGCGTGTAGTCATGTTTCCGGTTGTGACTACAATCGGCTCAATGGTGGAATAAAGTGTACCACCAGACTCTCTGATGCATAAGAAATTAAACCAGCCAGATGTTACGGTAAACCTGTTGTCCCCCACCCAAAATGCAAGTTCCTTTGTGGTTATCGGTATTCATTTAATGTGCATACTGTAGTATTTAACTCCCAGAGCTCTACTGTGTGAAAAGTAGAAGGGCCCCTGAGTACTTTTTTTAAATTCTGGAAATCCAGTAAAAACACTCAAACAACTCTCCTCAATTGTCCAGCAAACATGCGATGTGCACCAGACAGGTTTTTCCTTGCATTCTTCCTGACAGCGTGAAGCAGATGCAGTTATGCTCACGTCCGACCGTCTGCAGCTAAATCAAAGGGTTCACTGTAGTGTGATAGGTAGAGTATGCAGCTTCATTTCATTCGCCCTGCTTCTCGTTCTGAGAGATGCTAGTGATTGATCTCTAGAGATCACATGACAGCAGCCATCACCAGGTGACAACCTGTTGTAGTAAGCCGAGAACATTTTAAAACTAACATCTAACTTAACGTAGGCTGTATCATATTCCTCTCTTTCTTCACACACGAACTAACGTACAGAGGTCAATGCCCCCCCCTCTTGATGTCATCGGGTGCAGCCAGGACAATAGTTATGGGACCTGGACTAAAAGAGCAGAAAGTTTGAACTGAATATGCTGTAGTTGATTGAGCTCGTTTTGCACAATGCAATCAACAGACCTGCCCAGGAGCAACAGACCCCGCCTGTTTGCCACACCGGACAGGCCTAAGCAAACGCTCATCACTAATCTTTTTATTTTTATTATAGTTCAACCACTATTCAGCCCTGGTCATTCCTTCAGCTGGCCAGGGTGTGTGTGAAGGTAAGTTAGAAGGACGGCTGATTTTAGGGTCCGGTGGGCATTCTGTGTTTTCTTTCCAGCTCCCTCTGCACCCTCTCCCCCTTCCTCTCTCTCTCCCTCACTCTCCTAACTCCAAGCACATCATCCTTACATAGCTGAGGGGCGGATGAAGACCCTCTATTGACGAGATCCCACCGTCAGATAAATCAGGAAGTTATACTGTAGTAGATTGACAACTCCTCAAATCAGCAGGAAGGCCAGGACCAATCAGTGGGCTGCTTCAAGAAAATAACTCAGACTGTTCTCCTGGTATTCAATGCCTGATAACAGAGGAAACCATGCTTGACATCTTAAGATATAGCTTTTTAATCTCGCTCTTAAGATATACAGTACCTTTTTAATGTAGCTATACCTGTTTTATATAACAATCTTCTCAATTTAAACTATTTTTATTCTCATTTTAAATATTTTACTGTTTCTTATTTTCTATTCTCTTTTATCAAATATGATCCGTCCTGCTTTATTTTCTTATTTTTTGATACCATTTACTAAACTATGTTTCTATTTATCTTTTCTTATTCTGTAAAGCACTGTGTGCTACATTTGCTTGTATGAACATGTGCTATAAAAATAAAATTGACTTTCACAAACTTTGATTGTTTGGGGTAAAATAAGCATTTTCTCAACATTATGCTTATGTTCTCATACGATCCTCCTCAGTGTACGACTGACCTATGCTTCATGCAGTCTACCTTGCTAAACCTGAATCACCAATAAATACATCATCTATATTCTGACAGCATTTCTTCAGATGACAGCCTCAGGTTCAATATGACTGGCTGCTGTCATGAGAGGACTGTCATGGAAGTACAGTACGGTCATTCTGATCTGAGCCACGGTGGAGCACCCTAGACTTCCCTCCTTCTGTGCAGGTTTGCAGTGTGACTGAGGTTTGCACTTTTGTGACAATTCACTGTTCCCATTGCACACGTCAGCCTAAAGAAAACATTTTTCAAAGAGAACATTTGGTGCCACATATACAGTATACACTGTAGGTCAGGTTGGTTCATATGTTGGTTCTTGTCTGGTTCTCCAAGCACCAAGTACTACATGAAACACCACAACACCAATTTGCCAAGCCCATAAAACTGCACCAGTAGCAGGTTTACAATCCACCTGGACTCCTTCAGTTAGGGAGCAAAGTGTGATCAACATCCTCAATCCTCTTTTCCACTTGAATAACATTTCCTGCTTGTTATAACTCTCAAAAGGCAGGGTTGAGGTTCATAGCTAGTATATTTGTAGAGGTTCATAGCTAGTATATTTGCACAGGTTCATAGCTAGTATATTTGTAGAGGTTCATAGCTAGAATATTTGTAGAGGTTCATAGCTAGTATACAGTATTTGCACAGGTTCATAGCTAGTATATTTGTAGAGGTTCATAGCTAGTATATTTGTAGAGGTTCATAGCTAGTATATTTGTAGAGGTTCATAGCTAGTACAGTATACAGTATTTGCACAGGTTCATAGCTAGTATATTTGTAGAGGTTCATAGCTAGTATATCTGTAGAGGTTCATAGCTAGTATATTTGTAGAGGTTCATAGCTAGTATATTTGTAGAGGTTCATAGCTAGTACAGTATACAGTATTTGCACAGGTTCATTGCTAGTATATTTGTAGAGGTTCATAGCTAGTATATTTGTAGAGGTTCATAGCTAGTATACAATATTTGCACAGGTTCATTGCTAGTATATTTGTAGAGGTTCATAGCTAGTATATTTGTAGAGGTTCATAGCTAGTATATTTGTAGAGGTTCATAGCTAGTATATTTGTAGAGGTTCATAGCTAGTATATGTGTAGAGGTCCATAGCTAGTATACAGTATTTGCACAGGTTCATAGCTAGTATATTTGTAGAGGTTCATAGCTAGTATACAGTATTTGCACAGGTTCATAGCTAGTATATTTGTAGAGGTTCATAGCTAGTATATTTGCTAGTATATTTGCACAAGTTCCTAGCTATATTTGGGGGATTATCCGGCTACTAGGGTGGTGGGATAAAAGAGTCACAAGTTGTGAAGTCGAGTAAATGAAACTCATAATGGCCAGAATTGCTCTATCTCTTTCTCTTTCTCTCTCTCTCTCTCTCTCTCATGTTTGCACCCTGTGCCATTCAAAGACTTGCTCAGTAGTGTGACTGCTGCTCTGTTTTCTTCACATAAAGCCTATTCTGGCCAGCAGCAGAACAGAGGCTCATTTAGAGCTGGTCTGGTGGAGAGCCGGCTAGGCTGGAGACTTCTGGTCGCAGACAAAAGCAGCACTTCAGCCCGCTGATCTGTCCAAGTCTACGTGGTGGTGGTCTGGTGGTGGCAGACAAGCCCAGCCTGGGGTCAGACACAAAGATCAAATGCACCACATGGTTTTGCACGGTTACCATGGCTAAAATGTTGAATTTGAGATCGCTTAAAAGAGCTATTCCTCTATTCTTTGTATATATTTGGTGTAAAATTAGCTCCTCCGTGCCATTTGCATGCTGAAGAGAATGACAGAATGACAAATGTGGATTTGAGGAGTTCTGGCTAACATGAAAGATCAGAACATAGGTCCGGTCATGGGTAGCGCAAAAATGTCAAACTTGCATGGGAATATTGATATTAATATTGATGCATTAGTCCAGAATTCATTACTTTCCTGTATTTCAAGATAAGACCACAAGGAAAGTCATCCACTGTAACCCAATGTTAAGTGAATCATTTCTAACATTATCGAGTAAGCAGGCATGAGGTTGAAGTCTTTTTCTGGGTCTTCCTGTCTACCTAGCAGCTTTACAACAGCGTCAGGGCAGTTAGAACATGTTCTCAGACGTTACATATTAACCAGGAGGATGCATGCAGGCTATCTTGTTCTTAGGGTCAGTTTAGCCAAATGCTTAACTTCAATCTATCAACCCAAGTCAAAACATCTCTACAAACGTGAGGTGAAATATTTCTCTCAATTTGCAGGGCATTAGTCATGTCATTACATGTGCTTTATTATTGACACATAGGCTAATACACTAGCAACATTATCAAACTTTTTTTTTTTAATCTGTAAAACTAATATTGGGTTTTGTAACTTATTATTCATTATTAATACTTTGTAATAAGAAAAACCCTAAGAGGAGTTGAACTCGTTGTAACAGCAGATTGTTCTATAGACGCCTGGACAAAACAACCACTCCCACCATCCTTCTCTTGCTATTGTTGTCTATGGCTAGCTGTCCATTCAGAGCTGGCAGGCATGCCATGAACATAGCATTGTGAACCGTGCTTAGAGAGGCTGCGCCATGTAAATGGAGAAGCCAACCTAAAAAACACGACAACTATTTAGTGTAATATTGTCACACAGAAACCTAACACACATAACCTCTGAGTTCAACGTGGTCCAGCCGGCGCTAGACCTGCGTCTGTGTGTGTCTGTGTGCGTCCTGCTTGCCTCCCGCCCAGCGCTTACCTTGCAGCTGCTTAAAGCGCCCCTCTAGCTGGTTGTGGTTTAAAGACACCTGAGTGGTGTAGCCAGGGAAGCTGGGCTCCTGGTAAAAGGGCTCCTGGCCGCCAGACTCCCAGTCCACTTCCATATTTCCAAACTGAACAGGGATCCCGTTCAAAAAAATATGATCAAAACTCCCCTCAGGGCGGCAGGAGAACACGGAGGAAAGTTCGGGAGGGAGTCGAGGGTTCTTCAGTCTCCTACCTCCCCCTTCTCCTGGCCACAAGCTCCCCAGAAATATTCAGTGAAAGGAACTAACGCTCTGGCGTCTGGGAGCGGTTCTGTTCCCTCAAGGAAGCTCAGCCGCGGAGAGCAGCAGCCCGTAGGAGCGAGGGGGAGTGGGAGTCCAGATCCTTGTCAGGAGGGAAGGAGGGCTGCATGCTTCTCTTTCGGATTGTCCTGACTTTCCCTCCAATCCCATTCAAAAGCAGCCTTTCCCCCCCATGCACACACACACACACACACACACACACACACACACAGACACAAACCCTCCCTCTGCCTGCCAGTGGGGGGGGGGAGCTCCCACACTTGAGTAACCGCACACTTTGAAGTAGGGAGATTTGACGGGTCCTGTGAAAAATCACAGGGTCTGCAGAATCAAGCTCAACAAGGAGAACAGAACGGTGTCCAATAAAGAGAGTCTGGGAGCTCTTCTCCCACAGACAGAGCACACCTCTCACAAGCCAGGGGGGGAGGAGGCAGGGGCAGGGGCGGAGAGGGGGGGGAGGGGAACACACGGTTGTAATTTCATCAGCGGCTAGCCACTGGAGCTGGGCGATGATGTCATCTGCTCATTTCCATGTTGGCCAGCAATAGGGAGGAGGAGGAGGAGGAGGAGGAGGAGGAGGAGGAGGAGGAGGAGGAGGAGGAGGGGAGGCTGGCTGAACCAAGTCTCAGGAGAGGGAGGGGGTTGGGGAAAGCCAGCCAGCCAGCCAGCCCGGATAACAACTAATTTCCTGGCATTGTCATTGAAGTCAATGACAGAGGAAAAATCTGCCATTCCTGAGGTGTGTGCCGGTTTGAAATAACGTGAGTGATTAATTTCCTTTCAAAAGCAAAGGGTCTGCAAACATCCTGTTTCGGTGGGCGAACCCCCCCCACCCCTCCACCCTCTTGGTTGGCAGAGCAGGCCTAATGAGTATGTGCTGTTCTCTGATTCGCTGCCTCCCAAACAAAGGAGGGGCAGTCATCCAGTGAAGCAGCCTCTTATTCCTAGAGTCAAGAAATCAAAATATTGACAGTAAGTCTGTCCTTTGAACAGAAAAGGTCTTCTGATTTCCGATATGAAGCCCTGGGTCGTTTCTAAACTGGGACATGATGTTTCACATGACAGTAATATAATAGTAATAGAATTGAGACAGGGGAAGTTCCATGAACTTAGCCACCACTTCTCAGACTTACAGCCTTATTTTTTTGCTAGTCTCGGGAGTTTAACGCCCACAGAACTCTCGCAACTATGTGGAAAATATGTTTTCTTTTTCACAAAGATGCAGCCGTGTCTTTATCCACCAACACTCCCGACACGCTCTGGGCTAATTTTTTGGGGGGTAGTCTCAGGAATTTTATTTCCAAGAATGCAGTATTTCTGCTGAGCGGGCGCCACGGTCAACAGTATCTCATCTGTGTCTTTTGTTCACGAGACGATCTTGTGGTTCAGTAGACGGCGCGCTGATTGAAACCATTCATGGAGTTATGAGTTCACCATCGTCTCCGTGTCACAAGGTTCACCATCATTTGTTTTCTCCACAGTATGAAAGTACCAAACCTAATACTAAAACCAATGGACACCGCAACATTAGGGTGCATTCAGTCTCAGGAGACGCATATTTGAAGCAATGTATGCAAACAATACAAAGTCTCTCAAACTGGTACAAACCGGTTTATTGTCAGTATTCAATTGACTGCGACCATGTTTGGTTGTTTGTGCGGTTTATACTGAGCAGTGTGTGTGTGTGTGTGCATGTGTGTGTGTGTGTGAGAGAGAGAGAGAGAGAGAGAGAGAGAGAGAGAGAGAGAGAGAGAGTGTGTGTGTGTGTGTATGTGAATGTCTACAGTATAGTGTGTGTGTGTGTGTGTGTTAATGTCTACAGTACAATGTGTGTGTGTGTGTGTGTGTGTATATGTGTGTGTGTGTGTGTGTGTGTGTGTGTGTGTGTGTGTGTTTGTTAATGTCTATAGTACAGTGTGTGTGTGTGTGTGTGTGTGTGTGTGTGTGTGTGTACTAAAGTTTCTTGGATACCATATGGTTGGGTGTGTCACAAGGCATTTGCTTGGCCATGACCCCAAGGGCTCTCTCTCTGTCTCTCTCTCTCTCCGTCTCTCTCTATCTCTCTCTTTCTCCCTCCCTCTCTCTCTCTCTCTCCGTCACCCACTCTCTCTCTCCCCCTCTCCCTCTCTCTCTCTCTCCGTCACCCACTCTCTCTCTCCCCCTCTCTCTCTCTCTCTCTCTCTCAAGCCATCTATCTCATTCTCTTCCTCCCTACTCAGACACAGCTGTACATTCAGTTCATGGAGAAGCTCGCTTCCCAAAAATCTATTGACAATAGTAAAGTGCCTGTAGCGGGTCTGAGGGTTTAATGTGATATTGGGAAGTGCTTCCTCTTGGGTTTATGGTCAATGCCCAACATAAGCAGATATGATTGTAAAAGGTTGTGTAGCCATACTAATGGGTACAGTATATTGTGGGAGGAGCAGACATGGCCAGTGGGTTACTAGTCTCTCATAGCCAGACTTGTCTCCACACCTCGTTTACGTTGTGCCAGCGCTGGAGAAAGGTCTGGCTGCACTCATTACCATTCTGGCATGGGGGGTGGAGGTGGTGGTGGTGGGGGGGTGCTTTCTTTAAACCAATCACAATCATCATGAGTGGAGGAGTTGCTAGGTTGTTGTTGTTTCACTTAGTCTGGATTGAATCTGATTGGGCCGAAAATCAGATCTGTCGCCACTAATTGGGCAGTAATAAAAGAATGACAAGGCTTATCCCCAAAACCTACTGTAGGCTACATCCGTTGAGTCAGACTAGTAACAGAGTGACCAGGCCTCTTGGAATGCAGTGAAAGCAAAGCCTGCATCATAAGTCACTTCCTATCTCTTGTCATACTGCATCACATTGAAGGTCTTTCCTTTGATATATTTCAGTGATCTTGTGGAATATTACATAGTGATCATAACTGAAAGTTTCATGAATATAATGCTGTAGCTCAGCCACACTGAGGTGGTCCGTTCATAAGGAGGCTTCTAGCTGTGCTCTGGCCCGGTTCCGAGGCCGAGTGAGGCTGGGTAGAGAGGCAGAGTGAGGCTGGGTAGAGAGGCAGAGTGAGGCTGGGTAGAGAGGCAGAGTGAGGCTGGGTAGAAAGGCAGAGTGAGGCTGGATAGAGAGGCAGAGTGAGGCTGGGTACAGGCGTATAGGAGGCGTACGCTCCGTCGGTCAGGAATGCAGGAAAACACAGTCATGTGAGAAGCAGGATGCTCGCTGGAATGCCGTGGGCTTTTTTTTTTGTTCTCAAAACAGCTTGTGGTCTCTGGCAAAAAAAAAAAAAAAAAAAAACACTTTCCCGTTTCTATTTTCATCCTTTTTTTTCTCTTGTCAAAACACGGCTCTGAGAGACCGAGCGCTGAGTCTGAGAGGGAGACCGAGCGCTGGCTGGGAGCTGAGTCTGAGAGAGAGACCAGCGCTGGGAGCTGAGTCTGAGAGAGAGACCGAGCGCTGGCCGGGAGCTGAGTCTGAGAGAGAGACCGAGCGCTGAGTCTGAGAGAGAGACCGAGCGCTGGCTGGGAGCTGAGTCTGAGAGAGAGACCAGCGCTGGGAGCTGAGTCTGAGAGAGAGACCGAGCGCTGGCCGGGAGCTGAGTCTGAGAGAGAGACCGAGCGCTGAGTCTGAGAGAGAGACCGAGCGCTGGCCGGGAGCTGAGTCTGAGAGAGAGGCCGAGCGCTGGCCGGGAGCTGAGTCTGAGAGAGAGACCAGCGCTGGCTGGGAGCTGAGTCTTACTGGTCCAAATATCCGGGCTGCTGTACATCGCGGATGAACGTTGCTAAATAATGACCTGGTCATCAGACCGGTCGTCTGTAACAACGTTTGAACGGCTTTAAAAATCAGCACAATCAAAATGAGTTTGCAGGGTGGCAACTTTCACCTTGACTTTAGAAAGAGGTAGATTACTACATCTACTCACTGCAGTTGATTTGTGGTAAACGGTAAACGGTAAACGGACTGCACTTATAAAGCGCTTTTATCCTATGATTTTGAAAGTAACCCTCAAAACTCACTGCACACACACATACACACACACACACCAGACAAACACACACTCATGGTGGACCTCAACTGCCAGGGCCTGGATACACACACACACACACACACACACACACACACACACACACGACACACACACCCACACACACACGACACACACACCCACTCCAGGTGACATACACCAGACACAAACACACACACCAGGTGACACACACACACACACTCCAGGTGACACACACACCAGGTGACACACACTCGGCGGGACCTCACCTGCCAGGGCCTTGATGCGCGAGCGCTCAAACAGGCGCGCCGAGCTGTTCTCGTTGTCCCACTCATCCTCCCAGCGGTTGTTGACGGTGTTGTCGCTGTTGTACTGCTGCTGCAGCTCCATGTGGTCGTACTCGGCGGCCACCGTCGTCATCCTGACACCGTTCACCTGTTCACCGACCACACCACCCACATCAGAGGCTTCCCAGGAAGCCCTGAGGAACCAGAGACCACGAGACTACGTTAGAACTGGACAAAGACATCATCACGCTCATTCACACACTCCGGTTCCGACGCCCGTCGGAGCGCACGGTCGCTAGCTGGCCACCTCTCTCCTCACTGCTCTCCCGTGCACGGTGCTGTCCATGTGTGTGTGTAATACCTCTGCTCTACTGTATAGCATGTTTGTGTGTGTGTGTTTATGTGTGTGTTCTTTTACTTGTTTATGTGTGTGTGCCTGTGCGTGTGTGCACACACACACACACAGACGCATACCTGCTGGCTAGGGGTAATGCTATCAGTAATTAATTGGCCATTTGGTCGGGTCTAATTACCACATAAAAAAATCCAGACCTGTCACTGTCTTCGTGGGACCCCTGCTGGTACCCGTGCCAAATAACGCTGTCAGGCTGACGGTGTCCGAGGAAAATGGATCAGACAGAGGTGCAGACGGAGGTTTGCTCATTAACGTGTTAGATGGCGCCTTAAGCCCCAGAGGCACTGGAAGAGTTTGACGCTAGCATTTTAAAGTACACCAATTGTTTTAAATGGCCGATCACGCACCAAAAGCGTTTTGAGGCGAGTCAAACTGCCTTGACGCTTCTACTACGTTTACATTTTGGAGCGTCAAATGGGGACAAATCAATCTAAATTAAATCAGCTCCCTATCAAAGCTGACACTTGCAGTGCGCCATAGAAGTGTCAAATGAGGCGAGTCAAATGAAGCGCATCAGTTGACTCCTCCCGTGCGTTTGGGGCGTTAGGGTTGCTATATCGATCTTTGTACATTGTTGACGTCAGGCCCTATTCACGACAGGTGCAAACAATTTACTGTATGTGCATCACATCACTCAACCTCACTGGACCAAAGAACGGGCTATGATTGGAGGTTTCAGGTACAAGTCATTTTTATAGTGATTGTGATCATCATCATCATCATCATCATCATCAACAGAGTTTTGGGCTTCAATCAACCACAACTGTTCACCTTAGATTAGGGCGGTTTAAAATACCAACTTAGCTTGTTAATACTCTTGTATAGCATAGTCAATTAAGAGCATTGTCACCATAAAATGAAGGCAATTCAGTTAGGATGACATCCCCGCTGCTACTCTCAGGTTAGGATGACCTAGGTCATCTAACAGGTCTGAAGGTGATCAAACAGAGCTGGAAGATGATAAAACAGAGCTGAAGGTGATAAATGACTTATGACAAACACATAAGTCAAGAGATGTTAAGTGAATTATGGCAAACATGTTTTGTTGTCAGCATGTTAGAGGTAAGTCTGTGTAATAAAGCCAGTCATGTTTTCAGGATGAGTGGTGAGCTTCAGAGACACAGCGCCATCTTCTGGAATAACCTGACACTCACTCTTCAACCAGGATCTTCTAAATATTTGGGTGACAACTTTGACAACCCCTTGTGACCTTAACTCTGATGATTACATTCTATCTATATGGCTATCTTGGTCGCCGTGATAATATTTGGATGTTTTTTGTTTCTACACAAAGCAAACACTAAATCAACAATCACTGGCCATAGACACACTGGGCGAGTGAGCTGGCCTTGATATGCTAAGGCTCTCATCTTCATCACACTCCCTGATCCTCCTCTGCATGCTTGCTTCCCTTGACTGAAATCAGCCCAAAGCCTTTAGAAGCTTGAGCGGAGCCATAGGCTTGATGAGCTAAGCAAATCCCTGCGTGTGTGTTTGTGTGTGTGTGTGTGTGTGTGTCAGCTGCGACTGACTGACTAAAAGCTCATGCTGTCCCGCATCAGAATCTCGGAAAAGAATGTTCTAGTGAAAACGAGGCAGAGGTGGAGAGTTACGTGACATAAAGCTGAGTTTCTGCTTTGTTGCACTGAAATTCCCTGGTTTCTAGGCGGGGTATTAATTTCTCAAATTGTTACCAGAAGGCTTGCAGCTGGACAAAGCTCTAGCTCTAGAGTACAAGTGGACTGGCTCTAGTATGACTTTATCAAAACAGAAAACTATTTCATGATCATTCATCATAACACACAGGTCAGAGACAGACAGACAGACAGACAGACAGACAGACAGACAGACAGACAGACAGATAATCATGATTGCCTGATACTGTCTGCTTAATAACCACATTAAAGCTATTTTCAGCGTTGGCATCAATAGCTGTGTTGAGTAACCAGAGTGGTAAAAGATTCTTTCTTCTGTCTCAAACTACAGCATCAGTATTCGATAAGACACTATTGACCCATTATTGACATTTGTGCATTAAATACTGTTCTGTGAGACTAGCCAGCATGTGCTACCAGCAATCGATGTACAGCATTCCAGTAATGTACAGTATTAATGTACAGTATTACAGTAAGCAGCACTTCTGTGTTGAGGCAACAAATCACATTTGTATAAATAGTTTTGGTTCAGGACCTGCAAACCAGCTGAATTGAAAGACTTTCAATAAAATGCCAGCCAATAGTACTAACCATACTAATCAATTGAAAAAGACTTAGTTAAGCTAAACACTTTCATGATCATAATTTTAATACCGTTGTTTTGTTTTTTTGTGCTGTGATATGACTTAGTTGTTTACGTTAGGACGGAGGAGTATACAATGCTGTTTGTACGCACAGGACATTAGGTCCGTAGTGGGGCACTCTCAGCTCTTAAGGAGAAACTGATGACTTCAAACGATGTGAAGAAGGGAGGCTCCATACCTCTTAACCACGAGAGCTCCGTCTGCTGGAACGTTATTGATCAGAAGCTGTAACCAAATACAGAAACCCACGAGGGATTCTCTCTCTCCCCATCTCTCTTTCTAAGTCTCTCTCTCCCTCTCTCCATCCATCTCTCTCTTTCTATGTCTCTCTCTCCCTCTGTCCATAACTCTCTTTCAAAGTCTCTCTCTCTCTCTCTCTCTCCCACTCTAGAAAACACTTTCATGTTTACCAGGATGGCAGCAGACCAGTTAAAGGGCAGATCAGAATAAAGCAGGAGTGTTTGTGATGATAGTGTGTGTGTGTGTGTGTGTGTGTGTGTGTGTGTGTGTGTGTGTGTGTCCGAGGTCCACAAGGCAAACCATCACGGTCACCGCTGTAAACCTTCAAGGACAAAAGTATCATTGAAAGCACACAGGCACCCAACTACGCATCACGTTTCCCTCCGTCCCCCTAGTGGCCACTACAGTCTACTGCACTGCCCTCCTCCATGGCAAACACTAATGGTCGTCAACAGAAGACTGTCTGGAACAACCCGAAGAGCCTACTGTAATTGTTTGTTGAGTGCCTCAGCCATTTCCTCCTCTTCTGAGAGGGAAAGATGAGGCGATCTACCCCCATCCCAGCTAGGGCTGACTGGGCCATTACTGCCGGGAACCGTCCACCTCAGTGAATCACATTAGCAGCTTAAAGCTGCACTTTGAAGCTTCTATTTCCATCCCTGATGTGATGTCCCAGCCCAGCCAGTCAGTCCCTACACACTGCTTATATGTGTTGAGGAAGAAAGTGCGGCTTTGAACAAATCTTATGACTACCTCATTCTATTCTGGTGTAGCAAAGAGTAAGTAAGTAGCCTGGAGAACCAATGGTTCTGGAGAGGTATCGGCCCATAGGGCAGGAGCCTATCTCCTGATTCATAAGCGTGAGGCAGGTTGATGTACAAGTACACCCCCTGGACATGACGCTAGTTTTTACAGTCTTTGATATGACTCTGCTGGGGATCGAACCCCCAACCTCCCAATCTCAGGGTGGACACTCTAACCACAAGGCCACTGAGCTGAAGTTCCTTAAGATTCTTTTAAATATTATACTTCTCTATATCCACACTCATGCTCAAAACGCCTCTGTTACACACTGGTCAAATTTATAATTATTTTTCTATATCGATTATTTTTGACTTAGTAATTTATCGAGCTGGACGAAATTCCATTGGCCGCCTAGTTTTGATTTGACGCCACACAGAACGGGCTTCAGTTAGAAACCACAGGATTCAGCAGAAGGCTGATGATGATGATGATGCGTTAGCAGTGGGATGGTTTCCTGGATGTGAGGGGAGCAGAGATGAGACCAGGGGGGCTGAGATATCCTTCACTCTGCTAGGAAACCGAGGAGAGGGAGGTATGGATCAGCTGTGGAACTCTAGGAGTGGTCCCGGTGCTTCTGCAGGGAGGCAGGAGGTCCTGAGGGACTCTAGCGGGTCAGCTCAGATGAGCCCTCTCTATACACCTCGAGGTTTCTCCTCCTATGGAAAATATCAAGAGAAGCTTCCATCGCTAGTCTGGCGAGTGCAAAATGTATATTCCAGGATCCTTCCTCTTAAGTACCTATTGGATTTATATTTTACCACTGTACTGGTCTCACTAGACAGTTGTGCCTAGCTATCCAGCAGTGTAAACAGTGATTCGAATTACTCCGCAAGAAGCTGATGCATGCAGTTCAAGGGATTTATCTGGTTCGACTGTAAAACTGCAATAACAATTAAAAAAACATACGGTTACAAAGTAGGCCTAAGAAGGTTGTCTTCCCAATGTCATTTTGAAAGAAGGAATACAATATTGATAACTGCTATTAATAAAATCAATGCAATTCAACTCTAGGCTGACAATTTACACAAATTATATAACACAATACGCTTATAGAAGATAAGTACAATATATAGTATACTGTACAATAGATACATTGAAATGATCCAATTACCTAGTATGAATTAGTTTCCATGTATTGATTTCTTATAGTTAGCTAGCCTATAGGCTAGTTTAGATTAGATTCGATTCAAATTTATTGTCATTATACAGCACAAGTACAGTACAACGAAAAGAAGTTTGGCATCCAACCAGAGTGCAAACATAACACTAAAGTGCAATAAATACAGTATGCAAAATCTGGAGACGCTGGGCCTTGCATTTTGTACGCGCCACCATCTTACAAGTTTAAACAAAATAATGCTCTAACTTACTTAAAAAGATATAATGATTATAACTTCCAATACTTACAGACATTGCTTCTAAACACAATAAAAGGAAGATGGATGGAGACACTGACTAATAAGTAGTCCAGAACATGATACAATGATGATGAAAATGATGAACAATACAACTAAGGTGTAGCAACCCAAATCAAACTAGAAAAGTGACAGTTTATCAGACATTCAAACCCTGTTTAGACTGTTTTAAAATGCGTTTTGAACCATCAGATCACAAGTGGACAGCGAGACACATCATCGTTACACCTGTGTCTATTATGCGTCTCCAAATGCGTCCAGCTGACCACTTGTGTTCATAACCACTTCGAGCAGACTGAAAAAAGTGCGCATGAACAACCGAAGATGTTTGAAGAACTAATGAGCATAGTAGGACTATTCCAACTGTTTCAATTGACAGGACAAGTCGTGTGCGACTTGAAAAAGAGCGCAGGCCAAGGCGAACCATGCCTGGTCCAGCCTGGCTTATGAGCGTGGGAAGGAAGGAACAAAAGGAAGCTATGCCTACTAAAGTTCATCTGCTAATCTATTAAAGAGTCAAGGTGAGCCCTTGTGATAGTTCCAATTCATACCTTATAGTCTACAAAATATAAAATAAAGAGCATTTATTGGAAGCTGGTACCTTCAGAAGGTACATCATAAGCTCGATTTATGATGTACCTTGGGAAGAGTTGTTTCTCAGAGCCTTCTTAGCCAAGGTATACCTCAGCCTAAGAAGGCTCTGGGAAACGATGCGCCACCTAGAGGGAGAGCTCACGACGTATCTTACGATGAACGTAGCGCGATGATGGCTCTGGGAAACAGGACCTAGGACTGGTAGGAGGAAGCTAGTCATGCCACTGAAATAGCTGTGAATTGAAATGACATGAAATAATGTCTGATAAATTAAGATAGGTCTTGTCACCTGGACACATCAGTTTCAATGCTTCCAATGCTTATCCAGCACAATGAGAGCGGGATAGCCAGTTAGCTCATGAGCTCACAACAACTAGCAGCAGCTTCCATAACATTAATGGTAGCGGTCAGTGGCTAAAGCAGTTACACTGATGATAACAAAGTCATCCCCACCAGGAACTCCGGTCTCCTGGGTGGGAGTCCAATGCTCTCACCACTACTCTACTTGTGCAGTGGAGATCAGTGAGTTGATTTTGGTGTCCTTCTTGATTTTGGTGTGCTGGGACTACTGCCTCTTGTGGTGCCAACAGAGAAATGCAGGCCAACATTGTCCGGAGTAAGGGAGGGAATGATAACCGGACAAACGCTATACTAGGTGCGCTGGCTTACAGCCACGCACAAAAATAAAAACTATCCTGCATTGATGACGTGTTTTCCTGTTATGTCTCTGTAGGGGACGCATCAGGACGCATTAGCGTTTAGACTACCAAGGATATGGTCAAATGTGTCCCAGACCACCTCGGCAAGTGGTTTGAATAAACGTTTCACAAAACGTTTTGGTGGCCGTTTACACTTGCATTTAGTGCTGTCCACTTTGAATCTGATCGTCCAAAACGCATTCTAAAACCAAGTCTAAACGGGTCCATGCCAACTAGAGAATGTTGGTGTTAGTTCCAGAACAGCCACTCTTGCACTTTGGCTTCAGCACTACAGCGATGTAGATTATGCTTAGTCATTTGTTTAGAAAGGAGACTTGTGAGTTCTGTCGGGTAGTAGTACACTGACTACCTACGTTAAATGCAATTATTGTAAGTGGCTTTGGATAAAAGCACCTGCTAAATCAGCAGTCCCCAACCTTTTTTGCACCACTGACTGGTTTCATATTGACAGGGGTGGGGGGGCGTAATTTGTGCCAGGATTTGGACGAGACCTAGGCCGTGTCCGAAATGCATACTACCTGCTACTTGCTATATAGTAGGCATACTACATACTATATAGTACCTACTGTTCCACAAAATGCGTGTAGTGTACGAGAAAATACAGCATGCTACTCGAGTCATCGATCGGAAGTGACGGGGCACGATACTGTTTACTTCCGCGAATATTTGATTGGATCCGGCACCTCGTTTGTAATTATCAAAATATGAAAACAAATTGTGAGTAATATTTAATGGTATCTGTTGAGGGCATTCAGATGTATGCTGGCAGATTGGTGAATTTAGATGTACTATATGCTGGCCAGCGGTTTAATGCTTTTTGGTGTCATTTGGCATAATGATTACATTACTGTAAGCCCCACGACTAAGCAAGTGAGCGTTTGTGCTGTGAAACGGTGAAATGATCAGTGGCTGACATGAAAACTTGTGAGTTCCATCTTTGTGGGCATGCTTTGCGGAGTTTGCAAGCATGCAATTTATCCTGTCCGTGCGGCCAAGTAGCGAATGGGTCACAAAGTATAACAGAAGTATATACATTTTCAGAGCCATGTCATCAACACATAAAAGTAGTATAATATATATATTATTAAATTATCTTTAATGTAATACCGAATGGTCATGTAAAAAGTGTGTGGCCTCACTGGAGCAAATCCAGCCGGTCACTAAGCCCCCCCATCCCCCCGAACATGAACCTCGCTTGAACTTGCTTCATCTCCCCATTCTGCTGCAACGTGCAGTCCTCCACCCTGCCACCAGATGTCCTCTTCTCACTAGTGTCCCTCGACAGCTGCTCCTCCTAAAACCAGCTGTCGGCCTCATCCCACTGCTCTGAACAGTTGAAATACGCCTCGGTCGCTACCACTGGCCTACAGTAAGCCCCAGATGTTCAGGCCCAGAACACCCCCACCCTCCCTACGCTACGCTCAGCGCACGGACGACGAGAAGCTCCCTCTGCTCACAATCGCTCCGTCTCTGGGGATTAGAGCTATCCCGCCAACCTTCTGTCCATCCATCGTCGGTCATCCGCCCCCTCACTCTCTCTGAAGTGACAGCGGAAATTGCAGCAGCCTTGGATACTAGCTAGTTTGGCAAGTAACCATGGAGCTTTGAATACCCAGCAACCTTTGTGCTGTCTAACAGTAGGCGGTATTGTGTGGCGAGGCCCCCGGACGGTCAGTGTGAATCAGGGCTTGACTGCTCCTTGTCCTCCACAGATATCTCCTAAAACTGTCTGGCCTGGTGAGAGGGCAGTGCTTCTCTGTTCAGAGTAACTGTCTGGTATTTTTCAACATTAATTTAACTTCACTAGAGGGCTGAGCAGATGTACTGTTCACATGGCGAGCAGGAGATTCTATTAGTCTCTAGAAAATGTACAATCTGTCCTTTCTTAATGTGGAACACGGATCCTTTTGGAACCGACAAACCCTTTTCTCCCACAGCTGATCTGTGTCTGAGATAACAAGACGTCCTTGACAGGGTCTCGTATGCGCCACATACTGTACACAGTCCTTATTGGCTGCTGCAACCCCTCCAAACACACACACACGCGCACACACACACACGTACACACCCACACATGCATGTCAATGCACTCATGTATACAGTGGTCATGTAATTGGGGGAGTATTGTACTTGTAGTGGATGTAATGGACTGGGCGTGGTCTGCATTAATGCCTAAACACACGCACGCATGCACACACACACATACATATTACAAACCACATTCCTGTCTCCACACACACACACCCACGCACATGCTGCGCCCCACGCACATCCCCTGATCCCAGATTGGCGCTATGGATACCAACTGTGCATACTGTTAACCCCCCCACAGTGGAGACATCATGCCACATAGTTTTCATGCATGCCAACATGTACAGTATGCCAGGAAAGCCATGTAGCGCTCACAGCTGAGCGCTGTACATTTAAAGTATAGATATAAGATATACTATAACATCTATTCTATATCTAGAATAGATATTCTGGGATGGGATGGTCAAAGACTTGCTGGACACATGCCTGGAATGTGTGTGTGCTCTGTCTACAGCTTGGAACAGCTGTGCAACAGCTTGGGAGAATGACACACACAGCAACAAACATCGGCATTTTATTTCAAACGATTTCACAACAGACGAGTTAGAAACCGTTTTCATCTACACCCAGTCTTAATCAAGGATAAAATAAATAAAACTGAAATAAAAACTTTGGCATTGGACTTGAACTTGAACAAATTGAATGTGCTGTGATGCCTGGAGTGAAACAGCTGAACTGGTCCCAACTCAGGCCTACGCCTCTTATATCCCTGATCACAACTCAGGCCTCCTCCTCCCTGCGTCCCTGATCTGATCATGACGCAGCTCTCCATCTGCAGCCCCGCCCGAGGAGCGGGGGAGGCTCTGTGGTGGTGATACAGTTTTAAGCAGTTTTCTTCTTATTCATTTAGGTTGAGAACCCCCCCCCGTTTTCTCCCAGTTCCGTAGCCAATTACACCCCACATATTGTCCAACTGCCCCCATCCCATTCTTACCGCTGAAGATTCAGAGCACAACCCTGCTGGGCGGCAATACGAGGGGCAGATAGACAGCTCTCTCAAGACAGGGCAGAGCTCCCCAGGACCGGGACTGGAGAAGGGGGAACACCTGTCCAGCACTGGGATTGGACGAGGGGGAGGAGTCAGGACAGGGCAGAGCTCCCAAGGACTGGGATTGGATTCATTAGTTCTTGAAAACTTTTCTTGGTTTACACAAACTTGGCTAATTTTGGCTATGAGGAAGGCGATGATAACAGCTTGCTGTTTGCAAAGGCACACTTCCAAATCCCTATTATTATGTATTGTTTAGCTTTTTACAAGATGGATGTCGATAGGGTAAAGATAAACAACACGAAGCAGCTGAGATAGATGGGTTACAGATGTGCAAAGTTGGGAATCGAAGCAGAACCAAGTCGACAGAGGAATTCCATTCCACATGGCCCTTTCAAAGAAAACACATCTTAGTTTTTTGGTTAGATAGTGGGATCTGATGTTGTTGAACAACACACTTGTCGGCCTTGGGGGACAGACCAGTGGCTGGTGACCACGATACCAGCAGAGTTGTAGCAGGTCTGAATACTAACATCTGTAAGGATTATGATTATTTCCTATTACAGTGTACATCCATGACAGCACAGGGGCCAGTTTGTGTTAGTGAATAATACTACCTCCGGCCTGGAATCGCCCTCCTGATCACGTGAGCTCACATTCTGCTTCTCTCCGCATGAACGTCTGGTCACGCTTTGATTCAGACTGAGTTCCACCCGGCAGATATTTGCCGGGCCAATCACGACCGGGCCAATCACAACCGTTTATCAAATATGGGACGGGTTTGATACAACAACTGTACCCATTTGATACGATGATACGACGACTAACCCACATTTAATTGCTCTGATTGGTTGTAGGTCTAGCCGATTGCGTCAGAAGCATATCGGTCTGCGACCGTTGATAACGCCCCTATGGTTAACCTATGTTTTCCCTGTTCTTAACCTAGAGATTGGTGGATCAGTGCTTCCTGATCATATGCCTGTATTATGAGGTTGCTTCCACTGCTGCTCAGTTCCCGGCCGTTTTCAATCAGAACTGTGTCATTCCTGAGTCTCTGTGTAACGATACGGAGGAACTTGGTTCATGGCTTCATGCCACCTGCCAAACCGTTTTAGACACTGTGGCTCCATTAAAAACCAGGCAGCAGAAAATGAAATGGGAGCCCTGGTTGAATGAGAGGACTCGTGCTGAGGGCCGTAGAGCTCGAGGGCCGTAGAGCTGAACGCAAGTGAAAAAAGGACAAACTGCAGGTGTCGTTTCAAATGTTAAGCGACTGCCAACTGTGAAAGACGCTAAAATAAAATACTTCTCTGAGATGATTCTGTCAAACTGTCACAAGCCCCGCGTTTTGTTTAAGACCGTCGACGCAATCTGTCTGTATCGAGGCCTCCCCTGCTGTTTGTGAAAACTTTCTTCACTTTTTTTATTGATAAGGTCACTTCCATTATGGCTCTAATCTCACTCTCTGCTTATCACCCTCGGTCTCTGTCCCCTGCCCTGCTGTTTTTGACAAGTTTGACCCTGTGACTCTGTCCTCTTTACATAAGATTGTTGGTATTTTGAAGCCCTAGGGTTCTCCTAATGATGCTGTCCCTCCTCGACTTTTTAAAGAGGTTTTCTCCACTGTCTGTTCTTGCAGTTATAAACAGCAGTATGTCCACAGGTGTTCTCCCTGAACATTTTAAACATGCAAGTAGTGCGACCTCGGATCAAAAAACCTGGTCTGGATCCCAGTCCCGCTAATTTCAAGCCTATTTCCAAACTGACTTTTCTTTAAAAAATCCTCGAGAAGAGTTTATACTCACTAAATGGCTTTTCTGAAAGAGCACAATATTCTTGAGGTTTTCCAATCTGGTTTTAAAACCTTGCACAGCACCGAGTCAGCTCTATTAAGTGTTTAATGATATCTAATTGGCTACTGACTCCGGTGACTGTGTAATTCTTGTGCTTCTAGATTTAACTGCGGCTTTTGATACAGTGGATCAAGATATCTTGATCTCTCGCTTAGAGCGGTGCGTGGGCATCAGGGGCACGGCACTGGAATGGTTCAGGTCCTATTTGGCAGATCAAACTTTCTGTGTCAGCCTTGGTGACTCTGTGTCCTCTGCTCCTCTCTCATGTGGGGTCCCACAGGGCTCAGTTCTAGGCTCTTCTCTCATGTGGGGTCCCACAGGGCTCAGTTCTAGACTCTTCTCTCATGTGGGGTCCCACAGGGCTCAGTTCTAGGCTCCTCTCCTTTCTCTCTATTTGCTCCCGCTTGGTTCCATACTTAGAAAGCATGACATTTCATTCCACTGTTATGCGGACGATAGTCAGATTTATGTGCCTCTTAAAAAGAAGTCTCATACTCAGATCGTTATTTAAGTGTCTTGATGACAAAGGCCTGGATGGCTCTTGACTTTTTACATTTTAATGAAAAAAAGACAGAAGTGATGATTTTTGGTACAGTAGCTACCTCTGTGCTACCAGGTTGTGCCAGGTGAATGGCCCAGTCTACGCAGCCTGCGCCAAGGTAAGTTAAAGGCTACATTCTGTTTAGTAGCCATGGGACCTTCTTCTGGGGCCTGTCTTGTGTTTCACCCAGCAGTATTCCATAAAGATGGACAATAGGGGATAAGGGAAGCAAAGGCAGTGATAAGACAGTATTGAGACACCACCTGTGGTGCATATCTCAACAGGCGAGTCTGTTTTCCTTCAGGACTATGGCATATCACTACACCTGCCCTGTGCTCCATTTGGTTTAGATATGAGAGGAACCAGGAGGAGACGAGGAACTGTTGAGAAGCAGGGTGAGTCTCCTCTACTGTATGCATCAGTAATTTGATCAAACCAGACTCTCATTGTAAATAATGACCCGCCCCAAACATGCATGCACACACGTGCAGACACACACGCGCACACACACATGCGCACACACACCACTCTGTCTTCTGTTGCCTCATCTATGTCATGTGCTTAAAATGTCACACATGCCAGAGAATTATGACTTCATTTCCTGAAGCCAGAGCTTCTGGGAAATGTTGGGCGTTTTCCTCCATCGGTCCCGGGCTCTCTGAGCGGGGTGTGTCCATCTGTATAGACAGGCGAGCCCTGATGACTACAAACATTACTAAGGACAGCTGTGAACAGAAGGCCATTCTAGTCAAAAAGTATAACTTGACTCTGTATTGTAAAGTCCACCAATCATGTGACATTTCCCCAATAAGGTACAAGGTGGTTAAGAGGAGAACATTCTGGAACTGTAAGGGGCTGCTGGTATCTGCCGATGGAATGCAACTGAGCGAGTCACTTGTCTTTATCAGACTGGATAAATGTAGGGGCACTGATGATGGTGTGGGAGGGAGAGAGAGAGAGAGAGGGGGGGGGGTATCATCACCTCCTTCCCTTGGGTGTATCTTTGGCCAGAGGAGGTGATAACCACATTCCAGACAGCAGATAAGGGCTTGGCCAGACCTACGTCACTGATAAGAGGCTTTTTTCCACAAACAATATTTTGAATAGCCATTAACTTTATGTAGTACTGACTGAATTAAATTAAGACTCCATGTGTAAAACATGTTTGTTTATTATGTTATAAGCAACCATGTAGTGTATCACTGAAATATTTTCCCTCTACAATTGCAAACAATAAATGCAATAAACAATAAATATTTTTTTTTTCTTCTCTTTTTCTGTTTCAATTTCGGTTGTGATGCAAGGGTCCTCCAAGAGCAAACCAGGTTTGAATTTGAACACAAACTAAGTGAGAAGGAGTGACTAGGACTTGGCTAGGTCTTCCTAAGAAAAACAGCTTCATAACCTTCCATCCAAACATTTGTGCTAACCGGGCCACTGACAAGTACCCTGTGTTTATACAACTGAAAAGCGATTTAACCCAGGGCAGGCACCTAAGGGTACATAAGAAGTACTCAAGTAAAATAAGTACTCTAAGAGTCTAAGCTTAAAAAGAGGCAAACTGTCAATCTCCAGATAGTTCCTCACACTTTACATTCATATTTGACTTGGAACTGTAAAAGATTACAACACACTCGAGAAAGATGTTTGTATAATCAACATTGTCCAAGATTTAAATCCCTTCATTCATTTTGGCCTCTGGCAAAGAGAAGGCTAGAATTGAATACATCCCCTCTGAATTCCACCAGCGTATGCTGGAAGGCCAGGCTCACAGCCGAGGTCTGGTTGTCATTATACTCCCACTCGCTCTCACACAGGGCAAGAAAACACTCCCACAGTGGTTCCATGCTTACAGAACTAGGCCTCATATACCCCGTAAGTGCCAAGCTCAAGTGCGCTCAGACTAACCTGTACTTCATTGCTCAGGCAAAAGTTGTGTGTGTGTCAGAGAGAGAGAGAAAGAGTGAGTGTGTGTGTGTGTGTGTGTGTGTGTGTGTGCGCCCGTGAGGGCCACTACACTGAACCCAGATTCTGTCCATTAATCACATGCTAAATGGAGCACACTGTTTCAAGGAGATGAAATATGAATACCTGCAGTGGTTAGCAGTAGTAGTAGTAGTAGTAGTGTGCGCGTGTGTGTGTGTGTGTGTGTGTGTGTGTGTGTGTGTGTGTGTGTGCTGGTCTGGCTGCTAAAATATGGCTACCAAATAAGCGCCAACTTGTTGCTTTACAGATTAAAGAATAACATTTGTATTTTACCTCTGCTACAATAACTGTTTACTCCACGAAAGATATGTCCTATTCTATCTCTAAACAATCCAGAAAAGCAATATTAAAGGTATAATATGTTATATGTGGATTAAATTCAAAATTCAAAAAGAATACATCCATAGGGCTTTGCGAAGGCTGCAGAGTAAAAGTATTGCTTTTCCATTAAAAAATGATATTTTGTCTGAAATTATTACATTATGAAATTTTGACGGACCAACAATGACACTCTGTTGATATCATACCAGCCAATAGTATTACAGCGTTGGTACTGCGCGCTGGGTTGCCAGGTACTATTCTAGCTTCACCACTGTGAGATTAGCACTAGCCAGCTAATGTTATACTTCCATGAATTAGTAGCATTATAGATGTTGGTTAGCATCAAGTGTGTGTGCGACTATAAAACGGCAGCTTTTCCGTCCACTTCAACTCACTCTTTTCAGCTAAACGTTTGGTAAAATGGCCGAGTTTCGTCATCTTGCTTCTCCGCCTGAGCCCCGGCGAACCGTGCGATACGAATCTCAAAAGCTCAGTGACCGAAGAAGGGGCAAAACTTGGATAAATATCGGGCCAGCCTTTGCTCATTGGACGGAGTTTATGGAGTTTCATGGGATAAAGTCGCATGGTGACATGGCTACATTTCTACTAGACCGGTAAGCTAGCTAACTAGCTATCGTTAGCTCACTCTGCCTCTCTCTCCTCTTCTGCCTCTCTCTTCTCCTCTGCCCCTCTCTCCTCTTCCTTGGTCTGCTACATCACTCATGTCGTCGGCCTCACTAAAAGTGCTGTGAAAGCTGATGCTGTGGAAGCTGTAGTCATCACCATCAGGCTGCAGAAACAAGGAATCGTTTTGACTTGACGTTTAACGTTACATCCATTACACAAGACCCAAATTTCAAGTACAATTAGCCTAGCTAGCTAAGTGTCGTGGTGGGGGTGATGTGAGCCTGTTTTGGTGTTGGGATAATAACATTGAAGAGCGGTAGCTGCCTTGCCTAATTTTGGTTAGCTCATTGTTACCCGTGTCCTACTGCTAACCATAATGCATAACTTGAAGTAGCCAATACATTCATGCACACCAGAGAGAAACCCTAGGTAAACCTAGGTAACGTTAGCGAACAGCAAGCAAGATGAAAAAATGAATTTTGCTAGCTAGCTAGCTAGCACGAGCTAGCTTGTAACGTCGGCCAAAATAGAACTGTCAGAGGTCTATTACATGCATCTTATTAATAGATAATGCATAACGTTAGCTAGACTACAATTATATAGTGTTGTAAAGTGAATTCATAACTCTGAAGTTAACGTTACCCTGAAAGATTTATCACTTGTCTGCTCGCTTGACCCGATCTGCAGGTTGTAACGAACCTAGCAACCAATACGTTGCATTGTTGCAGTTCTTATCTTTAGACACTAGATGGGGGAAATAATCCACATATAACATATCATACCTTTAACTTCACGCTAAGTCATTATTAGCTAGCTGAGTACAGTTACGCGCTACACGACACGGAGTGAAGTTCCCCACCTCAGGTCGGCACTTCCTGTTCCCATAGCAGCAGGGCCTGGAAAATGGGCTGGATAAAAGTCCACGACCCTGGAAGTGCATCCGCCCGCCGAGTACTGTAGGAATTCTACTACAACAGCAACTCTTCAGCATCTTCCCCTTAAAGCACAGGTTTGGGATTGAGCAATATAAGCTATGTTATAAGGTTATTTACGATCATATACATGGCTAATAAGGCCAGGAGGGAGTGTGTGTGGTAAAGATACCAACAGTTAAAGATACCAAGAGTTTCCTAAGCTGGCACAGTCAGCCGTACAGTACGTTCAGATATTTTGTTTATAGACTACAATTCCAGTCAATTATAGATGAGCAGCAAGAGGTGGACTGAAACCAAAACACCTTGTACCCTCCCCATCCCTCTACCACTGTTTCTGCCCCTCAACTGCTACCTGCATGGGGCCATATTGCAATATGCAAGAGTGCTTTCCTCAATACACATGAGGGGGGAATATATATAGGGGCAGGATACTACCTCTGGAACCCACCATGCCACACAACTGGGCGCCCTACTACCTGCGGGTTCCTCGGTGGTTCCGATGCAACAGTGCAAATGGCTATCAGTGTTGAAACTGTAACGGTGTCGTTGACACTTTAAAGTGATCTGCTTCAAACACAGCGGGTGGGGGGTGTTGGCTGTGCCAGCCAGGAAGAGAAGCTTTGTCTAATATTTCTGTAACTCACCCTCGGTCGCCGAGATCAACGTGGAGCACCGGTGCTTTTGAAGGGCTCGGTCGACGGGGGGGGGGGGCAAACGCAGGTCAAGAAGAGTGACGTATCGCCGCAACAACAATAACAAGGTCTGCACCTTGCTCTGGCTGTAGCCGGCAGGCCAGGCCAGCCCAGGGAGAGAGCCAGCTAGGGGAATACCTCGGTGGATCGAATATCCAGCGAGAGTGAGAGAAGGGAGGGGAGCAGCCATTCAGGGAGGAGGCTGTGTCCTCGCCCTGTCCCAGAGGGCCTCCCTCTCTCATTTCCGCTGGGTCGGTTTGGCTTTAGATAGCACAGAGCACAATAGAAGAGGCTTTAACCCTGCAAAACATACTCCCGGCCTTGTGTGCCTCTCTCTCTCTCCCTCCTCCAATTAGTCGGCAGTGTTTCCTGAGCACTCGCTTGCTCATAAATATCAGGACTCGGTACTCGTTCGGATCTACCGTTTCCTGAATCCTGAGTACTCATCGCTAATAAGTGTTCTCTCTCACATGAGAGGTTCAGTAACAGTGTTCTGGATAATATGGACTCTACTCATGCCATCTACATTGCCTTGATGAGAAGATCACGATTAAAACTGGATGGCACTTCTTTTGAGTTGTTAATTGAAACTGGTATCACGTTACCTCAGGGAATAGTAGAATACATAAAGTAACATACAAATAACAAGTTTAGGCCTAGTTAAGCTGTACTATAAAGAAAAATACTATAGAAAGACATTTACAGCAGTTGTTTTACTGTAACTGCATTAAGGGCTTTGGTGAGGTTGCACCCATTCAAGTGAATCTCCCTATTCAAGTCATGTCTTCAACAGAGGCAATGTCCCTATCACAAATGTTATACTAAAACATTCCTACATCCTTTCTACATAGTTTACTACAGTATATACTGTGTATAACATCATGTAATACATGATCTTTGTCTGTCACTTATTGTTCTCTAGTCTATCAGATGATCTCTTCGATACAAAACGGTCTCTTATGATAAAGGAGAATTGATTCTGCGCAGCTCGGTTACAAAGTCTGGTTGAATTACACCCATACACAATGTCATACATTGTCAGACGATCCTTTTTGGAAATCCAATCACTTCAATTGCCCTCAAAATGTTTTAACCAAAAGGGCACACTGGGAAGGCTCGGAAGACAAATGGCCGCATTCTCAGACATGGGGACCAGGAATAAGACCGTAAATTCCTCTGAGCCTGAGAGACACAGCTGTGGAAACATGCTGGCGATGGCCGGGATGTTTGACCGCCTGGAGACGGAGGGTGACACGAGCCCAGCGGTCTGGCTGACCACTCCCAAACAACCTCTGTGCTATCCCAATACTCCACGTACCCTTCACACGCACACACACACACACACACAAACACACACACGCAAACACACACACGCAAACACAAACAAAAGACACACATTCGAAACAAACACACTGCACTCATACACTAAGTTCACTCAGCCTCTGTACTGATGATGTAAGGCATATGTGAATGTGAGTACGTATGATATAAATGGAAGAGGATATCTGCATACTGGACTATAGCTCACAACACTTTATTTAAACAACGTTTAAATAATCCATAATCCAGTGTGCTCATATCCTTTGCCATTTACTATAGATTCACATTTTTCGTCCTGCACCTGGCCTAAAGTACAGGTTGGATGTGCACACAGTCACTTCACTTTACTATGAGTACGTACACACACACACACACACATACACACACACACACACACACACACACACACACACACACAGACACACAGACACACACACAGACACTAAGGCCTTGTGGCCCTCACCTGTCACCCCGGTAACAGCTGCCTGTTGATCTCCCAACCCCCTCTGACCAGGCTCCCCCACCCCTCCCTCCTCCTCCTCTCCCCTCCCCTCCTCCTCTCCTCTCCCCTCCACTCTTCTCCCCACCTCCTCTCCTCTCTCCTCCACTCCTCTGCCCTCCTCTCCACTCCCTGGCCCAACAGGATGCCAACCCTCTCCACCACCTGTCTCCCTGTGGGAAACTCAGACACCAGCATCAACATACAACGTATCTGGTTATGGTTGAGGACCTGATTCCTGTCCAGAGGGCACACAGAGAGGAAACATTATGAAATTATAAAAAAAAAAAAGTGTTAAGAAGTAGAATACAAAAAAAATCTGAACAATTGGTACTTTAGGCAGCAGTGTATTGTTCCCATTTCACAATGTCCTCCAGAGTTCCATGTTTAAAACTGCTGTTGGTACAATCAGAATCAGAACCAGTTTCATTTGCCAGGTCGTTTTTACACATTTGTTTTGGTCAATTGGGGCATAACACTGAAATTAAGGTCTATACAGCATGAATGCTTTCTGATAATCATGGCATTTGAGGACAATGCAATCCTCTATCTCTTATAGAGGTCATATCTGGTCTATGTTTGGTCATATGAAATGACCATAACATCAACAACGTAACTTGAGCATCGTCACAATTCTGTGAGTCATCGGCGACGGACCAAAACCATGGACAGTTCACATTGTCTGCTGTGTGTGTGATAGCTTGACTAGTCAAGACACTAGCGCAGTATCTCTTGTCTTCAGACAAACAGCTAAGAACACTTTTAAGTGAGTATCAGGGAAGGCCACAGACACACACACACACACACCTCTACCCCACCCTCCCCTCAATCAGCCTTGCATCCAGCTATCCAAACATTTTGCCCCACTTTGCCTCCATCATTGTGTAAACGCTCTCTTATACTGTACATCATGGTAGCAACAGGCTAGTGCCTCTCAGAGCAAGGCCAGTCTTTAGGGAGGCAAAGCCAGACAGTGCGTCTGGACAGAGAAGCCTAAATGGTGTCTGACAGCACTGAGAAAACGACCTGACCCATCAGGCATAATTGGAATCATAATTGTAAAATGCACTAACAGTGCCGAGCATTTGAATACCACTTCACCATGGAAAGGCTGAGCTAACATATTCCCGTGGTGCTATTAAATATCTCGATAGAACGCGATCAAGAATATGATGAGCATGACCAGCATTGAGGCTGTTCAGAGTCCAATGTAATTATGTTTATGGGTTGCTTTACATGTACTCATGTAGATAATTTTAAGATCAGAGTGATGCTTAGAATCTATGAGAATTTCCTTGCGTTATTTTCACCATGAGACAGATGCATAGTGGCTGAACATGGGAATGACAAGCAAGGCATTAAAATGCCAACATGAACAGATATTGAGAGTCTCTAGAGACTGATTCTTTTACCTTCTTTTATCTTTTACCAAGCACCATGGAGCATGTTTTCACAATGTAAAACTGCTATTAGCCTATGGTGATGGGCCACTGCTATGACTTTTAACTCCTACTGTTAAGGGGTGCTACAGAACCTCTGGTGAGATGTTTTAGAGTGTTAGCGGGCTGTTCAAAGCACCTGTTCGTGTGTGTTGCCTACTGCGTGGCAGCTGGGCCCCAATGCCGTGTTTTGCTGAAGAATCCATAGTGTGAATCCTGTTGCTACCGTGCATGCCGGCGGAGGGACTCGGCTCGACCAGCCCGCATCACTGCAGCGCTGTTTTCATGCTGAAAAGTCCTCTGCATCACAAGAAGGCCGCATCACGGCCCCTCACTACATCCAAGTGATTTAAAACAACATCTCTAAAATAAACAGCATATTCCGGTCCATCGACTGTGTGACCCGCCCATCCTATAGGGAGAACAGTCGACCCTCTTTCCTATGCTTTGGTGATGGAGGTGGACCACTTCCGAAGGAACATTGACAGTCATCGCCTATAGGGCCTAATGTTACAGTATGTAGCGTGACAGAGGCATTCAACATACCAGTTTATACTCAATGTTTCTTCTGGTTCACATCTGAGTTGCTATAGGCCTCTAGCCTGTCAACATCCCCGAATCCATCACCAATTGCGCACCGCCGACTCATTGGTTCATGTCATTAACTGCCCCAAACTCATCAGGAATCCGCAAACATTAGCCTATAAATGCGATTATTCTGCGGGTTTCGTACATGGAAAAGCGGAACAGAAGTCATATCAGATCGTCTAGCAATATCAGCACTATCCTTCTCATCTCATCTGGATGACCACGCCTGTTTGCGTCCATCCTGCTGTAGCCTACCGCTATTCTCCATCCATGATCTGAACCAAAGGCAAGGTAGGCTAATCGATTTAACCACGCAGAAAGATATTAACATCGAAATCGCGCAGTTTATGTTTGAAGAGGCCCACTCTGCTGTTTAATTGCAAGCATTTGTCTGCACCGATGTTGGAGATGCATTAATCTAAGCCAAGGGAAAGCAAAACACAGGACTTCATTCGATCGACTCGGTTCACATATTCCTGGTTAATTTACCTTTCTCCATCACCGCACCGCTAAGTTTATCATCGAGGTTTGTGCAAACATTAACGGGAACACATCTCACATCGAGTCTGCTAAAAAACAAAAACATAGAATACAATACTAAATGAACTCCCACTCAAAAAATGACACATTTCTCGGACTTACCGCTCAAATCAAAAGTGTCGAACTTCACCGCCGCGAGTCCGCAATGAGCAAACGAGAGAGGCAGGGCAACCAGGACGGGGAGTGACTGTTAGAATCCGCACTGCCTCCCTCCAATCCACACAACCCCTGCTGCTGCACTGGAGAGCACAGGGGCGGGGACTGAGGAGAGCACACACACATGCGCGCGCGCACACACACACACACACGGTATTGTGGCCAGAGCCCACATCAACCTTGCTGGGCCTTGATGTCGATTAGAAGATTAGACTGAATTAGAGAAAGTCCTTTGTAACTTGTCACAAACAGTAACTCTAATATTGTGGGACTTATGATTCTATAGCCTGTCATGTTATGGTGTGTGTGTGTCTGTGTGTGTGTCTCTCTCTCTCTGTGTGTGTGTGTGTGTGTGTGTGTGTGTGTGTGTGTGTGTCACTTAGGCCATAGGTAGGCTATGACAACTTTATTGAGAGGCAGACAAGTCAGTATTTTTGGGAAACCCATTACAAATGAATGGTTACTATACTGAATGATAAGATCATTTTAATAACATGCACTTTCCCCAGTTAGACACCATTGTAACCTGCATATTGAATTGGAAAAACAATCCCCTCTATTCCATTCAAAAACATTCAATATCAGCCATTACAGTAGGGCCTTCATGGTGGTGTCGGAAGCTAAAAAAGGATACACCGATAGTTCACTTAAATATTGGTGAATGTTGGACTTATTGAAAATGCCAGCTATGCAAAGGGGTCAGCTAGCTGTTTATTCTTGTGGTTCGGCATCTGGACGGGGGCTGACCATGGTTCTGCTCGTTCATAGTGCCGACACGCTTATCGATCATGTGTTGCATTCATACGGAGATCATAACTGACCTCCAGCAGAGCAGGACCTGATCCTGTGTCCAGGATTCAAGATGTCCAGCATGTTTATGCCCCTAATACATACTGCAGCGAAGAACTTGCGCCAAGGGGGGATCGAACCCACAATCACACGCTCCCAAACCCGCCTTCGCTAACTGCAACACTGAGAGAGCTAGCTCACTTAGCGGAGCTGTCCGTAAGCCTCATAGAGTTGTTACAATACGTAGGAGGTCATACCAATTACTAACGTACACTAACGAAAATAAATACAGCTAAATAAAATTCAAAAAAAATATTGGTAGGAAATGTATCTCAGCCAATCAAGCAGCCGTTTTGCCTTATTATTTTTTACTGAGCTTTTTCAGAGGGAGGCGCTGTGCCATCAGGAGTTACTTTAGGTCATCCGTATCTGGTCCCACTCTTTGGGGCCGGGGGTGGAACTTCCGACTGCTGGTAGCTGGATCCCTGCCTTCAGGCCGTCTCCTTGGCATCCGCGTGCGGAGACCTCCGCCCCTCCCCCGGCTGAGGCGGTGGAGACCCCCTGAAACCCTCCCCTGACGCCGTGCTCCGCCCTGCCGGGCGCTGGGGACGGTTTTAAGCCGTGGACCAGATGGCTACGACGACCCTGGGACCCAGACCGGGCGCTGACACCGGGGCCTCTGCCCCTGGGGGCCCCTCCTCCTCCTCCTCCTCCTGACATGTTCCTGAGGGGGGTGAAGACGAGGGGGAGGGGGGGGGGCTGGGGTGAGGTCACTCCCTTCGCTCCCTCCGTCTCCTCCTCCGCCGCTGCTGCGCTGAGGAATGCGCTCTCTCCACCGAGAACCGACGGCCTCATCTCTCTCCACACGAAAGCTCCGTGGCGCTAGAGAGAGAGAGAGAGAGAGAAAGAGAGAGAGAGAGGGAGGGAGGGTGGGAGGGTGGGTGGAGGGGGCAGTTTGAGACTAACAGATGAGAGGGGGTGGGGACAGTTGGGGTGGACGCAGCTGTGGCTGTGAGTTCATCACTCGGTTCAAGAGCCGCCAGGCGTTGACTCTCGCCGTTGTTCTAAGTCTAATCCGAGTGTCGGTCTGCCGCAAAGTCTGCATATGGTTCTTATTGGGTTTGCGTTGCTCTGGACATTTTCACAGCGTGGCGTTGGCGTGAACGTTGCTTCAGCAGGCCATAACCTTTCCAAATAAATTACATTCAAACATTCTAATTCTAATGTGACATTCAAACATTCTAATTCTAATGTGACATTCCAACATTCTAGGCCCATTGCTTTTCATTTACATTCATCTACGTTAGCACAGCATTCACTGTAGTTGATAAGGGGATAAGGGTTGTATGTATATGGTCAAATTTGATCACATTTAAATGCTCAAATTTAATTTGACCATTGCACTCAGAACCTCAGGCAGGGCCGGTTCTAGGGACATATTTTATGGGCTGGCAGTCATAACTGTGTTGTTGTGAATGAGATGATTTACTGTAAATGTGCACATGCCCATGACTGCACCCACCTAGAGTTGACCCTGAACCCACCTAGAGTTGACCCTGTACCCACCTAGAGCTGACCCTGAACCCACCTAGCTCAGCGGGGGGCTCCTTTGTTCTGGCCCAAAACCAACACATCTGATCCAACTGACCCATGGGCCGTGTGGATCTCACCCCCATGTGGATCTCCAGCAAACATTGAGGAGTCGCCTCACAGCAAGAAGGTCTCCGGGCCTTTCTGTGCAGATGTTGTCCCCATGTTCGCAAGGGTTTCCTCCCCAAAAGAACCCAATAGAAAAAAACATGCAGAAGAACAGATGCTCTTCAGTCCAGTCCCTGACCAAGACCTGGACTGAGCACTTGGTTCCTGGGCGCCATGAACGATGGCTGCCCACTGCTCCTGGCTGCCCCTGGAGGAGGTCAGCTTGGATGGGAGAAATGCAGGGAATCATTTCCACCGGCGACCTCCGTAAATTGCATGTGTGTGTGCGGTTCGCACTGAATAACCTACTATTTTATGGTGCCGGGTCGGAACCAACTTTGAGGTTCCCGAACTCATTTATTTTTGGTCGAAATGCTAGGAACCGTTCAAAATTAGGTTCGCGAACCGTCACCGAACCGGTTCCTTCTTGGTGGAAAAGGGCTATGTGTGGCCGAATAAAGACCCCCCCCCCCAATGAACTATATAAAAAAAAGTCTAACAGTAAATTCAGCTGTATCTTTACCGAATGTACTGCATAGTAACTGTCTCTCCCAAAATGCAGGATCATCAAATAAGGTGCTGCTCAACATCCTGTCACATCCCGCAGGCTTAAAAGTGTCTGCCCACTGCCCCAACCAATACCAACCAACACCAGCCAATCAACACCAACGTTGGATGTGTGTCATGTTTATTGGTGACTGTTGGCGTCGGTAGGATGGATTTTGCAGCTGACATTCTACAACAACTGCCAACTTTCGAATGTTGGGTGTCGGGAGTTGGTTGGCGTTGGTTGGGGCCGTGTGCAGATACCTTAATGTGACGGCTGCACACGTGCGGTAGCCTACAGTATGCCTGTGTAACCGAGTCAAACGTGGCATAGCTGGATAAACTCACTCCCAAAAGAGGCGCTGACCGTCCTCTGAGAGAGGGAGGTCCCTACTAGCGCAACTCTCTCTCTCTCTCTCTCTTCTGTAGATGAATACTACTGACCCGTCCTTGGTACGGCTGGTCCAGCAGCTTCCTGGAGTCATACTGGTGGATGAATGACATGTGCTCCAAAAACACCTTTGGGCTGCCAAGAGGGCTTAAAGTGGGAACTGTGGACATAAATATAAACAGGACTGGGTTACTAAAAGAAAGGCATTAAATATTGCTTTTAATGAGGTGCTGTATTACTAGTGGAAAACAACTCTTAGGCAACCAAAAACATTAGTTTAATGCATTAAGGGCTACTTGTATTTTATGTACTGAGCAGACATACAGTAACATCCATGCTTTGATTCAAGTAGATGTAAAAGATGAAGGCGTTAAGTGAAATCTAATTAAGGACACACGCACACACACACACGACCAGCTCACTGATTCCAGAGGCGGCCGTTCTGTGGTGGTTTGGTCCGTGTCTGACCGGGTTGGTTGGTGCTGGATGAACGGCCCGGTAGTCGCTCCGCTGAGTGCTGTCTGTGCTGTACACTGCCTTGACCTCCACATCAGGTTCTATCGAATTTGACCACCATTTACTCTGTTAGCACACAAAAGCCAGAGACAAAGACAGAGCAAGAGATAGATAGAGAGAGAGAGAGAGAGAGAGAGAGAGACACACACACAGAAAGAAAGAGTAGCCTATAGAATCAGTACAGTATCAATCCTAAATGCAGCACCATATCTGGGACAGAAATGCTGCAGCCAGGAATGAAGGCATAGCCTAGCCTACCTGTTCAGCCATCGTCCGTTCCGTCTCCATGTGAGAGACGGGAGCGTTGAGGAACCTTACATTAGTCCTAATGAACTTGGCGTGGCGGGGTTGTGGAATATTGTGTATCTTATGCAGATCATACTCCTTTGGGTCCCTCGTGGAATAGGAATGGGCTTTATAGACCTTGTCGGGGTCCAATCTGTCAAGTATCTTCTCATCAAATATCCTGAATGTATTCGAGCTAAAAATGGGTAGAGGGTTATAGGCTATATTCAGAGCAAAATATTCAATCAACGCAACAGGCTAGGCCTATACCAAATTAACGTTATGCGTTTAGTAAATTAGACAATTAGGTTTTAAGTTTCATTGGGCTTGACCTATACTGAAAGGCAGATCTAATTTGCTCACTAGAAGTGAAAATAACCTCTGTGCATATGCGCCATGACGTTGTGCTCGTCCTCCACCCAGAGCCGTGCAGGTTAAATTGAATTCTAGGGCTCCTCGATTTACAGTCTTTCAGTAAGAGAAAATGGCTACCTACTTGAAGTTGTCGCGGACTTTTTTCTTTCTCGGTAAGTACATTTCCGCACACTGATACATTGTTGTGAAGGTGCGCACAGCAACAAGATGCCGCACAGTAGCCTACTAGCCTAGCCTTGGCGTTCATTATTTGCAAGTTGCTAAGCAACCTTATTGCACGCCTCAGGTTGTCATCAACAACAACAACAACGGCCAAAGTCAATCAACCCAAAATAAAAGGTCTGTTCCATTCCACGACTCTACAAAAACTGGACTAATGGTGAAAAAATTATTACTGCTATTATCAATTGCTTTTTCATCATTAACCTCAAACACTTGCCCCTTAAGGCTACCCATATAGGCTACTACAACCAAAGCTTGCACCTTGTCCAGTCAAGTCAGTCCTCTGCTTTGCAGTAGCCAAATAGTCAGTGAATAATTAGCCTAGGAGTTATTCGACTCTGAAATCCAATTTATTTATCTAGTCTCATGTAGCCATGGAGATGTTGCCCTATGCAACTGTGATAAAATCACAATTGTTATAGGCCTACGCCCACAGTCCAAATCAGATGCTGTCCTTCCTGCTGCCATAACCTACAGTAGGCTAGTATCTATGGATACTGTGACTTATTTCTGGATAAAATGACTCAATTTCGAGGAAGGGTCACATGCATTTTGAGAGAGAAGTCAATAGACCCTTTATGAGAAGGAGGGAGGAGGCAAGTGGCTGAAATTGGCTGAAAAATGTACTTTTCATTCTGAAGAGGGGAGAAGCTAGTGGTACTCATACACAAACACAGTATAAGGACTACAGTTATGACCAGGTAAATAAAATATATCACTTTTTGGGTTAGGTTTAGGGTTTATTCATTGGACATGAGCTACATAGAGGCCTACACAACATGATATAACGGTATCTATATACTGCATTTGGGCAATTCCAGCGTTATGGATGTGACATCCGCACTCAAAATGACAACCAAAATGTCTCAGTAAAACTAACGTTTTTAGAACATTTACATTTGTAATGCATATTCTCAGACCACACAATGGGGAGAACAGATGGTAAAAAAATACAAATTCAAAAATATTTTTAAGTTAAAAAAAAATGACAAAAAGGCATGCGTTATGGATGTGACAAAAAAAAGACAGTCGTTTTCTGGACACTATACTTTTGAAAAAAAAACTCTGTGAACTTTTAAGTCTAATGCAGAAATGTTGATATCCACATGATGAAGGAGTCTTGGCTGAACATGAAAATAGCAGGATTTTAAATATTTAATAATTTATTTAGAATTGTATGAGGAATAACCCTACTAACACAATCAGGTTGCAGCAATGTTGCAGAAACGTGCAATTTAGACTTTTGTATGGTCCACTCAACGTCAAGTTAAACGTGCATGCAACGCAAACGCGGTATCTGCACACAAGTTGCTGCAACGTGCAGGTCCAACGTGTCTGCAACGTGCCTGCAATGTGTACACAACGTTGTGATTTCCGCGATGATTTCGATGTATATTGCTGCAACGTTGTATACACGTTTATATATTACTTTGTTACGTTGCTGCAACGTGGTCTACACTTCCGTTGGCTACATTTATAATTTGCATTACAAAACAAATCAGCTCTTTGCACAAGCTCCATTCAACAGCGTTATGGATGTGACGTTATGCCGTTATGGATGTGACGCATCTGAAATGCACATAGAAACACTTTGGGAAATCAACAATCAAACTATCACAGCACTTTTATTGACACCTAAAGTGACTCTAAATGTCAGTTTTGACATGAAGAAAACCATTTTAAATGGCTCTGAAGATTTTCAAGATGGCCGCCAAAATAGTAGGCTATTGAGGGGATTGTGTCTAAGTGCATTTTTGTGCGTGGCGACGCACCAAAGATAGCAAATGTCCGGTTGTCACTCCCTCCCTCCCTCCCTCCCTCCCTCCCTCCGTCGGGTTGTTGACCTGCAGTTCTGTGTTGCTACCACAAGAGGCAGTGTTTTTTTGTGCATGGCTGTAAGCCAACACACCTAGAATAGCGTTTGTCTGGTTATCCCTTCCTCCCTCCGGTCAATGTTGACCTGCATTTCTCTGTTGGCACCACAAGAGGCAGTAGTCCCAGCACACCAAAATAAAGAAGGACACCAAAATCAACCTGCCGATCTCTACTGCACAAGTAGAGTAGCGGTGAAAGCATAGGACTCCCACCCGGGAGACGGGGGTTCAAGGCCCTGGTGGGGATGACTTTATGGGACTATACCCCAAACCTCCACACGTTCATCTTTTCACTCCAATCGTTTTATCTCTTACCTTTGTCCAGAAACAGAAGTTGAACCAATTGCAGCAAAATAGCTAACGTTACAGGAATCATCAGTGTAACTGCTTTAGCCACTAGCCGCTAGGGCTGTCGCGGTTACCGCAATATTGCACGACTGCGATACTGTGAAAAAAAACGTGCTACTCCTCAGACGACCGCATCAACCGCGGTAACTAACGTTTTTTCATTTTGTTCTTATGTTTCATGAGGCTTTTCCCATTAGAGCTGTCAAATAAATATCAGGTATGGACTTGCTTTTTTCTCCATTAGCCTACCCTAAACAAACACACCATTCCGACAGGCCGTGTCTTCAGCATTACACAGAGTTGAGACAGATATTCAAAATTTGTTAATCAATTTACAAAGCATTTATTTCCATTTGTAAATCAATTTCCGAAGCATGTATTTACAATCAGGCCTAACACTTGTCAGTAGGCTGTGTAGATAGCCTAAGTGATAAATAAATGGGACACGCATATTGTTTTTTTGCTCAATAGACGCAATTTCGCTTCCAATCCATGTTGAGGTATTTATGATTCCGTGCATAATAATTCTGAACAGATTTAGGTTCATAACGTCTTTCAGAGGTCTAATTGTTAATTCCTTTTGTCAATTATGATTTTTATCACCAGTGAATCAAAAGTTAGCCTACTATTTGAAATGTAAGGGTTTTCGCATGCCTTCTGTAGCCTATGGCACCTGCAGGTATGCCTACTACACTTTGCGAGTCCATTGCGAGAGGAAGGCTATATGGAAGAAGATCTAGCACGTAGCGTAGTTCTGTCATCCAAACAACTCAACCCCAACGGGTTGGTAACCATTTCATAAAAGAAGAATATTTGTTTTATAGCCTATTTATTTTGCTTTATTATTCAATTTGTATTCTGTGTATTGCCTGTTTGTGTTATAGGGCACCATTGCATTCCTGTAATAAAATTCTGATTGATTGACTGATATTGCTACAGTATTTATTTAATGTAGCCTATGTTTTCGTTTGATAAAAATGTATTGAAACAAATAAGAGGTAGGCTACAGTACACACTATAAAAATCTCATTTATAAAGCACAGGGGGGAAGAAAAAAAAATTGCGCAATAATACCACGGTTGAAAGCCACCCTTTTGTACCGCTGGGGAAATTTCTTCACCCCGACAGCCCTACTGACCGCTACCATTAATGTTATGGAAGCTGCTGCCATTTGTTGCGATTTCATGAGCTAACTGGCTATCCTGCTCTTATTGTGCTGGATTAGCATTGGAAGCGTTGGAACTGATGTGTTCAGGCGACAAGACCTATCATAATTTATCAGACATTATTTCATGTCATTTCAATTCACAGCTATTTCAGTGGGGTGACTAGCTTCCGTTCCGTTCGACCAGTCCTGAACAGAAACAAGCCAACCACGCACATAAGCCAGGCTGGACCTGGCCTGGTTTTAACAATGCGATGGACCTTATAATCGTAGCCATTAATCATAGCCTACATTTTGGTAAACGGGAGCTTCTCTAAATGCTTCATGGACATTGCGGTGGGAATTCTTAAATGTAACATTTCTTCTAACAAATGCTTCATGATAGACAATGCGGTGAATGATCTCAAATTTGACATTCACTTGAAATAAATCATAACAATTTACTTAACTGATGTCGAGACTGCATGCCAGCCAGAATGTGTAATAAGCTATAACGGGACTGGCAATTTGGTTATTTGCGATTCTAACGGGAAAGCTGCGCTCAGCAATGTTGGGGTTTATAATGTCACGTCCATAACGGTCACATCCGTAATGCAGAAAATACACATTTAGAAAGAGATTAGAACAACTATATGATGCATATATGACATCAGTGAAAGTTAGCTTTGCACAGAAAGTTTGGGCAATATTGCATGTAAAATGTATTTTTTATAACGACTTTTGCTGAAAAACGTTACGGACGTGACATTGTCTGTCCTGTAAAAGCGCGTCATCTTGACATGGCTCAACCGTTAAAGGGATGAACTCAAATGACCCAATATTATACATATTGCATCACAAGCCCCTTATCTCCACATGAGAGGCTGTGGAACCCGTGTGAGTGGAAAAAATAGGCCCTTATGCCCTTTCAACAACTCATACAATTAGGTTAACTGAAAATGTTATTTTTTAATTACTCTGATACCTGTTGTAATGGGTGGAAATATGCAATTTCTTAAATTATCTGATCAGATGAATTCAGTACACCAAAATATAGACCTTGATGATATATTTTAAAGTGATTTTGTCATGTATAGTATAACTTTATTTTTTCATGATGAGGTTGACATTTACATTGAATTGCCCATTTAGAAAACACGCACACACACACACACATACACAAACACACTAGCACATTCCTCTGCAGGCCTCCTGCTGCTGTTGGTGTCACTGGGGTGGCAGGGCCCTGCTAAATCCTTATCTGATCTAGTGTCTGCCAGAGTGGACAGTCTTCTGCCAGGGTGGATGGTCTTCTGGGTGTGTCTGCCAGGGTGGACGGTCTTCTGGACGTGTCTGCCAGGGTGGACGGTCTTCTGGGTGTGTCTGCCAGGGTGGACGGTCTTCTGGGCGTGTCTGCCAGGGTGGACGGTCTTCTGGGTGTGTCTGCCAGGGTGGACGGTCTTCTGGGCGTGTCTGCAGAGGGGCATGCTGGGAGGAAAAAGAGCTCAGAGGGTTATGCTGCATGTTCCATGTACAGATGTTACTGTAATGCTACAAAGACAGCTGAAGAACCTGATGAGGTCATAACCTGACGTGCAAGATGGTTTGCTTCGCATAACCCTCTGGGAACTGTCCGTTGGAAACTGTTTGGTAAAGAGTAGGCACTTTCAAAAATACTTAGCAGGTGATTGGATGAACCATCTGTCAATCATTTTCATTTTTCATTTTCAATTTTATTTGGAAGGGACCATGTGCAATTAAAACATAAATGTAAAAAACATTTGATGCATCGCACCAGAGTTAGCCTTAGGCTAATTTGCATCTGCAGTCCCTGTAAACAGATAACAGATAAAAACAACAAACATAACTAGAAAGTACATTTCCTGGAGAAAATGTGAGGTGGGCTAGCTGCTGCAGCTGTACAGTATGTAACAGTTACTGCTAGAACTACTACGGACCAGGCAATCTCCATGCACCCACCGGTGAAGACCGTGCGTCTCTAGCCCACTCAGGGGCTGAGTTGTGGGGTCTGTGGCGTGGACAGTGGCATGGTGGTGAGACTCCGCCCCCTCAGGTCAGAGCTGGTCGAGGACAGTGTACCCCTCTCCGCGCCACCTACCCGCCTTCACCAGTGAAGACTGTGTGTCTCTAGCCACCTCAGAGGCTGTGTTGTAAGGTCCGTGGCATGGATAGTGGCGTGATGGCGAGACTCCGCCCCCTCCGGTCAGAGCAGGTCGGGGGCAGTGCACTGACATCCGGGCAATCTCCATGCACCCAACAGTGAAGACCGTGTGTCTGTAGCTCACTCAGGGGCTGAGATGTGGGGACACTGGCGTGGATAGTGGCGTTGTGACGAGACTCCGCCCCCTCGGGTCAGAGCCGGTCTAGGACAGCGTACTGCTCCCCGGACCACCCACATGCACCCAACTGTGAAAACTGTGTCTTTAGCCAACTCAGGGTCTGAGATGTGGGGACGATGGCGTGGATAGTGGCGTGGTGGCGAGACTCCGCCCCCTCAGGTCAGAGGTTGTGGGGGGCAGGTCAGTGATTGCCAGGCCATCCCCATGCACCCCTCATTGGAGACCATGTGTCTATAGCCCACCCCGGGCGGAGCAGTAGCTGTGGAGTTGTTGCAGTAGGTGTTTGTTATAAGTACTGCTAGTACTACACTCAAAAATAGATTAGACCACTCATCATAACTCATAGTTTTATTCAATTCAATAGCTGAAAGAGGAGAAAATATATTAATATGAGTTTGCAGCCTGAAAAAGATTGTCATTCTGAATATTTCTTTGAATATAAGGAAGGAAGGAAGAAAGAAAGAAAGAAAGGAAGAAAGAAAGGAAGGATGGAAGGAATGAAATAAGGATGGAAGGAAGGGAAGGAAGGATGGAAGGAAGGAAGGAAAGATGGAAGGTAGGAAAGAAGGAAGGAAAGAAAGAAGGAAGGAAGGGAAGGGTGGAAGGATGGAAGGAAGAATGGAAGGATGGAAGGAAGGAAGGAAAGAAAGCAAGAAGGAAGGAAGGAAGGATGGAAGGAAGGAAGGAAGGATGGATGGAAGGAAGGATGGAAGGAAGGATGGAAGAAAGGAAAGGAAGGTAGGAAGGAAGGAAGGAAGGATGGAAGAAAGGAAAGGAAAGGAAAGGAAGAAAGGAAGGAAGGAAAGATAGAAGGATGGATGGAAGTAAGGGAAGGAAGGAAGGAAGGAAGGAAGGATGGAAGGAAGGAAGGATGGAAGGAAGGATGGAAGGAAGGAAAGAAAGAAAGAAGGAAGGATGGAAGGAAGGATGGAAGAAAGGAAAGAAAGGAGGAAGGAAGGATGGAAGGAAGGAAGGAAAAAAGGAAGGATGGAAGGGAAGGGAAGGAAGGAAGGATGGAAGGAAGGAAGGAAGGAAGGAAGGAAAGAAAGAAAGAGGAAGGAAGGATGGAAGGAAGGATGGAAGGAAAGATGGAAGGAAGGAAGGAAAGGAAGGAAGGAAGGATGGAAGGAAGGAAAGAAAGAAAGAAAGAAAGAAGGAAGGATGGAAGGAAGGGAAGGAAGGAAGGAAGGATGGAAGGAAGGGAGGATGGAAGGAAGGATGGAAGGAAGGAAAGGAAGGAAGGAAGGAAGGAAGGAAGGAAGGAAAGGAAAGGAAAGGAAAGGAAAGGAAAGGAAAGGAAGGAAGGAAAGAAAGAAAGAAGGAAGGATGGAAGTAAGGGAAGGAAGGAAGGAAGGAAGGAAGGAAGGAAGGAAGGAAGGATGGAAGGAAGGAAGGATGGAAGGAAGGACGGATGGAAGGAAAGGAAGGATGGAAGGAAGAAAGGAAAGAAGGAAGGAAAGGAAGGAAGGGTGGAAGGAAGGAAAGGAATGAAGGATGGAAGGAAAGAAAGAAGGATGGAAGGATGGAACTATGGATGGAAGGAAGGAAAGAAAGGAGGAAGGAAGGATGGAAGGAAGGAAGGAAAGAAAGAAGGAAGGATGGAAGGGAAGGAAGGATGGAAGGAAGGATGGAAGGAAGGAAGGAAAGAGAGAAGGAAGGAAGGATGGAAGGAAGGAAGGGAAAGATGGAAGGAAGGATGGAAGGAAGGAAAGAAAGAAAGAAGGATGGAAGGAAGGGAAGGAAGGATGGAAGGAAGGATGGAAGGGAAGGGAAGGAAGGAAGGAAGGAAAGAAGGAAGGGAAGGAAGGATGGAAGGAAGGAAAGGAAGGAAAGAAAGAAAGAAGGAATGGAAGGAGGGAAGGAAGGATGGAAGGAAGGATGGAAGGAAGGATGGCGGCAGGATGGAAGGAAGGAAAGAAGGAAGGACAGAAGGAAGGAAGGAAAGGAAAGGAAGGATAGAAGGAAGGAAGGAAGGAAAGAAAGAAGGAAGGATGGAAGGAAGGGAAGGAAGGAAGGATGGAATGAAGGAAGGATGGAAGGAAGGAAGGAAGGATGGAAGGAAGGAAGGAAAGGAAGGATGGAAGGCAGGAAAGGAAGGAAGGAAAGAAAGAAGGAAGGATGGAAGTAAGGGAAGGAAGGATGGAAGGAAGGAAGGATGGAAGGAAGGAAGGATGGAAGGAAGGACGGATGGAAGGAAAGGAAGGATGGAAGGAAGAAAGGAAAGAAGGAAGGAAGGAAAGGAATGAAGGATGGAAGGAAAGAAAGAAGGAAGGAAGGATGGAAGGAAGGATGGAAGGAAGGAAGGAAAGAAAGGAGGAAGGAAGGAAGGAAGGAAGGAAGGAAGGAAGGAAGGAAGGAAGGAAGGAAGGAAGGAAGGAAAGAAAGAAAGAAAGAAAGAAAGAAAGAAAGAAGGAAGGAAGGATGGAAGGAAGGAAGGAAGGAAAGAGAGAAGGAAGGAAGGATGGAAGGAAGGAAGGGAAGGATGGAAGGAAGGATGGAAGGAAGGATGGAAGGAAGGAAGGAAGGAAAGAAAGAAAGAAAGAAAGAAAGAAGGAAGGATGGAAGGAAGGAAGGGAAGGAAGGCAAGGAAGGATGGAAGGAAGGGGAGGAAGGAAGGAAAGAAGGAAGGGAAGGAAGGAAGGAAGGAAGGAATGGAAGGAGGGAAGGAAGGATGGAAGGAAGGATGGAAGGAAGGATGGAAGGCAGAAGGATGGAAGGAAGGAAGGAAGGACAGAAGGAAGGAAGAGAAGGGAAGGAAAGGAAAGGAAAGGAAGGAAGGAAGGAAGGAAGGATGGATGGATGGATGGATGGAAGGAAGGAAGAAAGGAAGGAAGGAATATGAATGCTACCACAGTAGTCATAAAAGGGTGCCTGTACAGAGAGCCTGCACATGTCCCCAAATTCAAATCCCAACTGACACTGTGAGCATCCTCTCATTCACTTCAATGGAAAGGCATGTTGGCTTCAGACAGCTCTCTCTCAAAAAGTATAAAGGTCACAGCCTAGATATTGACACCGTAGGAATCCTGAGAAAATGCTGAACATTTTAAACTATGATATGTCCGTGTAGCTTAAAAACTGTAGGCATGGCGACGAGTTAGAAAAAGGGTAAAAAAGCAAAATTAGCAGCTCAAAAGGTAGAGTGTGGGCCCATACGTTTCAATGGAGAGCGCAGTTGCCGTACAAATCGTCATACAGCGAAAACTATAAGTCACACGGCTTAGATACTTACATTGTACGAATCAGCACAGTTATGGGAACGTTTTGATATATAATATGTGTATGAGCTGTTAAAACTGTAGGCATAGCGACAAGTTAGAAAAAGAGTAAAAATGCAAAATTAGCATTTCAAAAGCTAGAGTGCAGCGCCATACGTTTAAATGGGGAGCGCAGTTGCCGAACAAATCATCATACAGCGAAAAGTATAAGTCACACAGCTTAGATACTTACATTGTACAAATCAGCACAGTTGTGTGAAAGTTTTGATGTATAATATGTGTGTGAGCTTTCTAAACTGTAGTAGTGCCAGCAGTTTACAAAATGTGTAAATATTTTCAAAGCAACAGCTGCCACCACTCTAAAAACATAATGATACTGAACATTCCACCAGCAGTTTCAATGGCACAAAAAATACTATTAAAAGTTAAATTACTAAAAAACTATAAAAAATATCAAAAATCTGAATACATCCGTTAAAGAGCTAAACGTCGTGAACATTTTAAAGTTTGAATGAAGTTTCTAGCACAAAGTATGAAGAAGTTATAAAGGAGACAAAAAACGGGGAGAATAATAATAAAGAAAGAAATAGTGGGAATATCACAAGTTGGGCTAGCTTTTACAAGCTAGCCCACCTAATAAGTAAAACAAAGTACAATACAGATGACTTAGCATTACATTAAGACACTCACTCTTTCACATTCATCAGTCATAGCAGCACGTCCAGTCACACAACCACACTCATTCACAAACCCACCTAACTGATTAGTGATTGCAGTGTTGAGTAGATTTAAGATGACTTTTTAGGTTGGTTTTAAAGCTGCTAAAAGAACCGCTAATCTTTATGTCATCAGTAATGGCATTCCATTGTGTACTGGCTTTAATGGAGAAAGCTACTTGCCCAAAAGCTGAGCGGCGAAAGGGTACAGTGCAGTCATGTACAGAAGCTATTCTTGTAGATCGTACAGAGCTACGATAACAGACAAACTTGTCCAGACAGGAGGGAGCCAAGCCATGTAAGATTATGTACACTATACACAGATTTGAGAATATTCTAAAATTGTCAAAATTTAGGATATTATGTCTGTGTAGTATTTCACATTGATGGTACCTTAGTGGCTTTTTGTCAAAGATTTTTACGGCCTGCTTATATAGTGATTCTAAGGGCCTTATTGTTGTGGGATTGGCCTGTCCCCAGATCATGATGCAGTACGATATGTGTGAGAAAATGAGGGCATGAATCACCTACTCACTCGTGCTAACTTCAACCACTCCTCAATGTCGTCACACCTAAACCCGCCCAGCGGAGCTGTTTGTATTTCCTCATAGAACGCTGATTGGCTAGATCGTTTTCTGATCGGACACAAACGGATCTCTTTGGAGAGTGTCTGATTTGCGAGAGAAACAGAATGTGAGCTCGCGAGATCAGGATGGTCTCACGAGGCAAGTATGTGTCCTTTATACTTATAGGAACCAATCTATATTTTCTCAGATTTATTTGTTATACGTATTGTATATGAACCCATCTATAAGTCTTTCTAACTACAGGAAAACAGAGAACTATAGTGAATGTAGTCTCTTAATAAAATGTTTGATATGAAGCTGAAAAAAATGCATCTGCTGCCATGAGTTAATGGTGTTGGAAATATCTCATTGGATGTCCACAGTTCCTGGTTATCCCTGCCATGGAAAGTTGCAGTTAAAAAAATGAAATAATAAAATACAGGACCCGAAGGGAAGGGGTCTTTACTCTGCCACACGGTGACACACACATTATAGTGAGCGGTGACATGGCACAGAGCACACACATGCAACACACACACATTCGTGGGTCGCTGGTGGAAATTGTTCCCTGCATTTCTCCCATCTAGGCCGTCCTCCTCCAGGGGCAGCCAGGAGCAGTGGGCAGCCATTGTTCATGGCGCCCGGGGACCACGTCCAAGTGCTCAGTCCAGGTCCTGGTCAGGGACAGGACTGAAGAGCATCTGTTCTTCTGCATGTTTTTCGTATTGGGTTCTTTGGGAGGAACCCCTTGCGAACATGGGGAGGACATGCAAACTCCGCACAGAAAGGTTCGGAGACCTTCTTGCTGTGAGGCGACAGTACTACAGTAGGTACTGCGCCACCGTGCCGCACGTGAGCGATGTTGGGGTTCAGTGTCTTGCTCAAGGACACTTCGGCACAATGCTGGGAGCTGGGATCGAACCTGGGTGCCGCCCCTCTTGGGACGGATTCAGCCTCTCAATGATTGGAGGGTTTTTCCTCGCAGGCAGAGCTTGTGATGATTTTCCAGACTGGTTGTCCAGTGGTCTGGACTAAAGTCACACAAACTAACTACTGCATGGGGTTCCTGTATAGAGGGAGATATCATTCACGTGACATAGAGAGGCCTTGAGGCCTCTAATGTACTTAGTTACCATTAGTATTATGTATAGAAATACATTTAATAGTTGATTAGATGAGGATGGCAAAGCAGGAACTCGTATAATGACCTTAAATTATTAATAGTATCCCATTACTATCATATTAGTGTACATATATATAAACACTTGATTATATTTTCAATATTCAAAGATATAACACAACACACATTTTCAATCAAATATTTGTATTTCTTTTCCTTTTCCAAATACTGTAGTGAACTCAATATTGTTTGTGCTTAATCTACATTATACACATTTGGCGCAGTGCAAGGATGAGGCAAGTGCACAACTACAGTTGTACCTGCAGCCCTTTCTCAACGGACTATGTGAACAAATCACCATAGTACACACTAACACAGCCCAGTTTCATCAGAGTACCACCCAAATGAATAACTCTGATGACAAGACTGACTCTGACATGATGTCCATATCTGCCTTAACAGTGCTGTAGGTAATCTAATTGGCCATTTCCTTGCAAAAAAAATACAACTTCCTGATTAGTCAGATTAGGAAATTCTGTTAGTTTTCTATTCCTTCACTTTACCTTAAGCTCTTGGTCACTTGTTTAGTAAGGATATGCTCAATGCTCTTGTGAGTTCTGGTGAGTAGTAGTATGACTTCCTATGTTAAATGCAATTATTGTAAGTCGCTTTCGATAAAAGCGTCTGCTAAATGACTAATGTAAATGTAGTGATGTACATGTACAGTATGTAAATTATATTGATTGAGAAACATGTGGATGTTTGTTAAGGCCAGATGCTATAGCCGTCGGGGGGCGGGGGGGGGCAACATAGGTCTAGTTGTTGTTCTTGGTGTTCTTCTGTCAGTAGCGAGTGCCAAAGCCATGGATTTCCAGTTTGGGAATATCCCTCTCGTTGGAGAAGACAGCACGGTCGATCCGGGAGCTGGGGCTCCCCACCCTGCTCAGCCACACCTTCCTAAGGAGAGATTGAGACAGAGGAATCAATGGTAACGCTCTCTAGAGCTCATAGCTTACTATGACCTGGGTTTAGCAGAAACCTGGAGAGGCCGACGGGTGTTATCATGAAGGTACTAAGAATCATTTTATAAACTATATAAATGTGTGAAGTAGGCCTTGGTTTACTAAGAGTCACTGTGTAGCTACAAACGTGTGCAGTACGGTTCACAAGGGCATGGAATGTACTCTAATTACCATCTCAAAACACTTTAAAAAAAATTATTCTCCACAGAAACAGGATGTGAGCTCGCTAGATGAAGATGGTCTCACCAGGCTAGCTGGTCCTTCATACTTCATACGCCCACCAATCAGGTATTATTCTGTACATTTGACAAACCTTTTGAGAGAAGATCTTGCAACATATAATTGTGTTCCAACATGTTTCTCAATACATAAACACTGTAGCTCTGTGAACACTGAACAAAGCCTACTGGGTATTATGATTAGATCAAATACAAAGAAACCATGTTTCCATGCAATATTTCAGTCCATGGAGACATCTCAGATTCCTAATGTAACCGAGTGAATCGTAAGTCCTCATGAACCTTCGTAGAGTGAGTCTGAGGTAGTGGTAGTGAGTAGAGTGAGTCTGAGGTAGTGGTAGTGAGTAGCTGGTAAAGTCACTCCTCAAAGGAGCGCTGACAGGCCCACCGAGAAGGACGGACGTCCCTATTGGCGCAACTGTCAGCGTGTCCGCCTCACGAGTGGAAGAGCTCGTCAGAGCGAGGGTTTGAATCCCGCCCTGGGCAAGCACTTAACCTGGCTTGAACTGAAAGAACAGAACACAGACCAGAGTACTTCCGCTACGCTAACACCTGACAAGGACAGAAGGTTGGTACTGTATGTGTTGGTACAGTACATGACTAGCATGTTTAGGTCCCCCTCATCTCAACTCTGTAGCAGACATTTACTGTAGGTGTGATACTCTAGGTCCCACTGCACAGATGCTGCTGTAACTCACTCCTTGGTAGAAACACACCTCAAATGCCCCGTCGCATCACATCGCTGCCGTAGCTTTTCGGTGGCGTGGCTGGCTTTAACTGGTGTTCATAAGAAGCGGTCAACGTGTGTTTGGAAGTCAAGACGACCCAAGACGAAGTTGAGCCCATCGTGTGGCCAAGTGAGAGCGGAATCGATACCGATGACGAGTGATGTCACTATACTCTACAGCAACACATAATGACCCAGTATCCAGTTTCCATGTTTGGAGGTAGAGTAAACATCTGTTAAATATAGACAAAAACGAGTTACCGGGCGACATCCGTTGTTCTTCCTCCCCCATTGACAGGCCGAATCGCTCACGCTGCCTTCTAAAGACAGCACAGCGAATAAAGGGCTTTGTAAACGCATTAGCGTGCACTGAGGGCCATCGCTCTGCTCTTATTGGATGACAGTAAGCAGGATGGTGCTCTGGGTGGCTGGCAGGATCTTCTTCAGAGCGAGCCTGTACTGGTGTGACTGCCGGGGAAACAAGTCGCTTCAAAGACCAGGATGAAGACAGTTTTACTAATGAAGGGTGTTCATTAATTACTTAAATGAACTTAAATGATCTAACTATCCCGTCTGACATGTGAACAGTAACCCTTATAGGGAAATATGCAAATAGCAGCAGTCTGTAAAGTAGCTTACAATTATGGTCAGCTGCTATACTCACAGACATGTTAACTGCACATGCCTGGAATGACATGCAACCTTAAAAACACAATAGTAAGTCATCCATCCATCCATCCATCCATCTAATCAGTATAACTGTTACAAAGGTGCCAACAGAGCAGTCAGACTGTGGTCTAATGCCAGAATCAAAATAATCATTCGAGAGGAAGATTGCTTGTCGTTTTAAGAAAAAAAAATAACACCTCCGTGTTTTTGTATAGTATAGCGTCCGGTTATCACTCCCTCCCTAACTCTGTCACTCCGAACAATGTTGGCCTGCATTTCTCTGTTGGCACCACAAGAGGCAGTAGTCCCAGCACACCAAAATCAAGAAGGACAGCAAAATCAACCCGCCAATCTCTACTGCACGAGTAGAGTAGTGGTGAGAGCATTGGACTCCCACCCTGGAGACTGGGGTTGAAGACCCGGTGGGGATGACTTTATGTTATCACTGACCGCTACCATGAATGTTATGGAAGCTGCTGCTAGTTGTTTTGAGCTCATGAGCTAACTGGCTATCCCGCTCTTATTGTGCTGGATTAGCATTGGAAGCATTGGAACTGATGTGTCCAGGTAACAAGACCTATCTTAATTTATCAGACATTATTTCATGTCATTTCACTTCACAGCTATTTCAGTGGCATGACTAGCTTTCATCCTACCAGTCCTGAACAAAAACAAGTCAGCCATGCACATAAGCCAGGCTGGACCTGCTTGGTTTAAGTGAGGGAGAGATATTGCTCCATGAATCCTGAATAAATACTCAGTACTGTTTCCAGCACACAGGACTCTAGCTCATTCAAACCTTTATTTAACCAGACAATTAAAAATCAGTTGAGACAAAGTCTGTTTTACATGTGTGATCTGGCCATGTGTCCCGCATGTGCCAGAGCCCACCACCAGTGGGCGCTCGTCATAATTACATTTTTAGTACATAAAAAGACTATGCTTGGTGTCTCAGTAAAAGTATAGTCTATTCTACTCCGGATCCTTTCTAAATTCAGAGCTTTCTGAGTTCAGAGCTTGAGGTGTTTAGTAGCTCTTTTGGTGCTTGTTCTAAGTGTTAGGAGTCTCATAAGTTAGTAACAGTTTAGGACATTATCATTTTCATTACGTATATTTTGTCCTACAGAAAGTTAAAATCACTTGATTATTATATTAACTACTTTAATCATTTAAATCATTTTAATTCCCTGCTGGCTTTTGAACAAATACTTATTTTAGACCAAACAAAAAATATGATGGGCAAATCTATGGGCGGCGCGGTGGCTCGATGCATTACACTGTCACCTCACAGCAAGAAGATCATGGGTTAGGTTAGAATCTCCCAGGCCTTTCTGTGTGGAGTTTGCATGTTCTCCCCATGCTCACACAGGTTCCCTCCACATAGAACCCCAATATGAAAAACATGCAGAAGAACAGATGCTCTCCAGGACTTGGACTGAGAACTTGGACTTGGTCCCCAGGCGCCACTTACGAGGTTGCCCACTGCTCCTGGCTTACCCTGGATGAGGACAGCCTGGATGGGATAAATGCAGAGGATAAATTCCACTGGTGACCGCTTGTGTGTCCTATCTCGCGGCTCACCCACGTGTGTGTGTGAGTGTGTGTGTGTGTGTGTTTGTGTGTAATTGCAGTGTGGCTAATAAACAACCTATGGAGGTCCAGTAATTATTATTATTATTATTATTCTGGCTCTAGAAAAGCCCACTCCACCTATACATTCAACAACTGTACTGTACATGCTGAAAACATGCATCATTGGTAGGGGGACGACAGGTCCACTGTGTACTTGTATTGTAGGTCTCTGACCTCTCCGTCTTCTTCTTGGTTCTACAGAGGCAATATTTACAACTTTAAAAACATTATCCTTCCTCATTGCTCTGAATATACTCAGTTTATGACCCCCCCCCCCCCCCCGCCCCCCGGCTGACCATATTGTGTTCTCCAGGAAAAGCAGGCTCCCTCTCCCCCTGCCTTGGGGAAGTTAGATAGCATTAATAGGAGGAAGTAGGAAATAATTCCCTTACACTGTTTGGTTTGCCCGTAGGGTGGCGTGGGTTAAATTCCGTCATGTCCTCTCACCGATATTCTGACCATAAACACCAGAGGAGATCTCTGAAATACTGAATAAACCATGGAATTATGGGAGTTTCGACTTTGTGAATGGTGCTTAGAATTTGCTCAACTGGATGGCCAGCAGCGCTAGCGCAACAACTATGTTGTTTGTATGTATCCTTTATTTATACAGGGATGTTGTTATTATGTATACAAACAAGAATCAAAGTCCTGAAATAAATACAGCTATTAAACTAATAAAAGAAATACACCCAAAAGAAAGAACGGAAGACAAACAGTAAATGTGCACATGACAATGGGAAGCTAAACACAGCCACATTTCAGTGGCAACACGTTACAATGTCAGCAGCCGATGCTAGGGCTGCATAGTGCCGTTTCACCCCTGGAACATCTTCCCTGGGAGGGACCGGACCGAAGTTCCACCATGAGCTCCAGTACCACGCCCACACATGTGAGCAGGACCCAACCCAACCATTATGTCATGTGTTTTTCACAAGAGCCCTTTGGGATCCAGCTTCATGTGTTCCACCATTGTTTTGCTACGCTGCAACCAACCTTACGTTAACCCTTCCCAAGCTACTTCCCTATACTAAGCCAATGGCTAGGAAGATCTACCAGTCTATCGATTAGTCTGACTCAATGCATATAGGTTTTGGGGATAAGCCTGGTCATTCGTTTATTACTGCCCAATCAGAGGCACCAATTTGTGTGGTCGGACAATCCAGACCACGCGAAGCAACCGCTCTGCCGAAGACGATTGTGATTGGTTTATAAAAATACAGCAGGTCCCCCCTCACATATCCCCAAATGGTAACGAATCCAGCCAGACCATTCTCCAGTTCGGTAAACAAAGTGCTGGCTATGCGAGACTAATGTTGGGTGGTTGCTGAGGAAATGCTGGACCTGTGTTGAATGTGGGTACGTGTGAGCAGGGGCCCGTCGTCTGTCGTCATGGCATGCTGGCAGAAAGCAGGGGAATAAGAGAGGGTGAAGAATGAGGCGGGGGGGGGGGGGGGGGGCAGGTGAACCCTGACCCCTCCTGCTCTGTCTGTTTCAATATTTAATGACCAAACACATTTCTGTTCTTGCGTCTCGTGTCGGCAAGCCGCTATGAATAGGAACGCTTTTTCCACACGGCAAAATCCCCGGCGCTCAAATGGGAGTATCCTGGCGATCAAGCGCACACTTGAATGACCTCAAACACAGCCAAGTATGCATTCAGACAGCATACTATTTCAACAAGCACCGACATTTTGATTATGAAAAAAGTTCAAATGGGTTGGGGAGTTAAAATCCAGTATTTTATCATGCAGTCAGGGTATATTGTACAGTATCTTTCCTTACCATTATTTTTATCGTTTTAAAAGATTTACAAAGCACCCAAATGAACAATCTCACTCTCTCTCTCCTTAGACACACACACACACACACACACACACAGATGAGGTCAGTTCGAGCAGAAGTCAGAGCTCCCTCGCTGGCCCCTGGGCGGACCCTGGTCTGCTTCCCATTTCTAACTCCACGGAGAGCGCCCCATGATGTCATACACAGGACCCTGCTCCCCAGCCCCGCCCAGACTGACTTCATCTCCCACAAGCCCCGGCCCCAGGAACTCCCAGCCCAGCCCCACCCTCCAAGGAGCCCAGAGAGGCTGCCGTGTTCTGGTTCACCTTGGTAGCAGTCGGTACAACACGATCGTCGTGACATTTCCACAGCACCTGCAGCTGGTGCAGTCTTGATCATGATAGGATGTAAATGTTCTTGCTCTGCATCTGATATAGCCATGATCCTGTCTGTCCTATCATGTGCACCGTCCCGTCTAGTCCTTGCACCATGTCTAATGTTATCTACCCATCAATGTTATGCACCAACTGACCAGAACAAATTCCTAGAATGTGTAAAAATTACCTGCCAATAAAACTGATTCTGAACCCAAACCCGTCCTGGTGTATCTACTGTTGGGTCTTAAACATCACACCAATCTGATTTAGCAATATATTCAGCGTCATTGTTTAGCAATGTAGGCTATAAGCTAAGTGATATATATGTTCACAAAACAAACAAACAAACAAAAAATTGCTATTAGATCACTTAAATTCCTGTGAACTCACAAAATGTTCACTGGTTTTGCCACCGCATTTACAAAGACATTTCTCAATAACCAGAAAGGCGTGGACTAGCCTACTTCTAGACCGTTCTATGAGGACCAAATCTGGACACATAGTGACATCTACTGGAGAAACTGGGTATTGCACGCTAGAAACTCAAACTGTGCTTTGAGACTGATTATGAGGGTGACACATTCAGTCCATATTGCTGAGACAGAGACAGAGAATGTGAATTACAAACATCTATATTCTGCAGGAGCAGGGCAGCATGTGCTTGTACAGATGCTCAGAGCCGACATTAGTTTTCAGACATTAGTTTTCAGACGTGTGTGTGTATGCTTGGGAGGCCAGCAAACTAAGACGATGCATTATTCCAGATAATCCAAACTCAGAAGGTTTTAAGAACACCATCCCAGCGGTGCCTCAGTGAGGAGGAGGGGACTCACATCTCATTGACTTTGTCATGGGGTCCCTGGACCTGGCCAATCACGGTTCCCTGTCTGGTGTTCTTCACCCAGCCGCTTAGGCCCAGAGAAGTCCCCTCATCTTCTGTGTACTGGGAAACACAGAACCACATGGAGACAGGGATCATCAGGACACAGAACCACATAGAGACAGGGATCATCAGGACACAGAACCACATAGAGACAGGGATCATCAGGACACAGAACCACATAGAGACAGGTGGTCATTAGGACACAGAACCACATAGAGACAGGGATCATCAGGACACAGAACCACATAGAGACAGGGGGTCATTAGCACACAGAACCACATAGAGACAGGCAATCATTAGGACACAGAACCACATAGAGACAGGGATCATCAGGACACAGAACCACATAGAGACAGGCGATCATTAGGACACAGAACCACATAGAGACAGGGATCATCAGGACACAGAACCACAGACAGGCGATCATCAGGACACATAACCACATGGAGACAGGCGATCATTAGGACACAGAACCACATGGAGACAGGCGATCATTAGGACACAGAACCACATGGAGACAGGCGATCATTAGGACACAGAACCACATAGAGACAGGCGATCATTAGGACATAGAACCACAGAGACAGGTGATCATTAGGACACAGAACCACATAGAGACAGGCGATCATTAGGACACAGAACCACATAGAGACAGGCGATCATTAGGACACAGAACCACATAGAGACAGGCGATCATTAGGACACAGAACCACATAGAGACAGGCGATCATTAGGACACAGAACCACATAGAGACAGGCGATCATTAGGACTTGCTGCCAGAAGAACCAGACACTGTATCTTGCATCTTTTATCTAATAACGGCTACATGAAAGACCCATAATTACTAAACAAGATGTGATGTGTTTTCTTTGTCAGTTTCATGTGGATATATTTGGTATTTTCTTTTCATTGATAAAATGTTCCATTGTTATAATAATAATAATCATAATAATAATGTGAATGAATATTAATATGAATAACGCCATTCATAATCAATAATAATAACAATATAATAACATCAATAATAATAAATATCACACAATTATCATTGTATTTATTATAAACCTCCATTCAGAAGGCAGAATACATGACTTTATCTGGAGGAGTTGGTTTTTGTTGTTGTTTACATGTTCCTCTGCTCACCATTCTGAAACAAACACCTGAAAGAACAGAAAGTGGTCTGAATAAACAGTTGTTGTGAAGTGTGTGATTGGTCCTACGCACCCTGACTCATGTTTGTTTGACATTAACATGCATTTACATTAACATGCATTTTAACCCTAACCCCGTGCTTAAGACCCCTTGAGCAGAATTGTTGTTGGCTTTTTGCACTTAGCAAGTAGCCTATTGGTTGGGGCTAGCGTGAGCCTGCCATGCATCACATTTCACTGGCGAGCAGGAACACAGCGCCAAGCTGGACGGGGTAGTACCTACCCTGGACATTCCCAAATATCTCGAAATCTACAGAGGACAGCTTTGCGCCACCGGCAGAAATTGGTTGACCATTGAGTACGGACATAATCAAACCCATATACTGCAATTTAACAAGCCAATAAAGGCTGGTTCTCGCTCGAACCATTCAGCAGATTGTCCGCGACTTTAGGCCTATGCGGTATTAAAGCCTGAGCACTTTGAATAAATATAGTAGCCTAGCCTAGCCTGCGCTTTCCCACAGATGTAAAAGTCGTTGGTGAATACTGCTCAGCGTAGACATAATGTCTCTGAGCGTAGGTCTGTTCCTCCCGAGGAAACACGACGTAGGCCTACTGTAGCTATAGGCTACTCCATCGCGAGATTTAATTTACATGCAATTGTTTCAAATGATTTACCCTTTTTACTTTTGAGAGGGCGTAGAGCTGTCTTTCCATTGAAATTATGGTCGCTCATTCCTTAATTATTTACAGCGCAACCACGTAGTCCAATTGCAATATTAATTTAAATATCAAACGCCTTTAACTAGCCCATATAATGATATCATTATCGTAAATAAATGTACAGTAATAGACAGTCCACGAGGCTATTAACAATTCCTGTTGAATAGAAATAGAATAGAACGTTTATTTGACCATATAGGTACAGGTAGTCTACATTGGAATTCTTAATATCACATGTCCATAAGCACTAATCAATTCCTCATTCCAGTTCTAGGTGCAACTAGACATTATAAGGTTACCAATCTGGCAATTTACTATCGGTAGCCTAGCGGTCCTCATTCCAGTTCTAGGTATGCAACTAGACATTATAAGGTTCCCAGTCTGGTATACTAGGCCTAATTAATTTACTATCCGTGGTCTAGCGGTCTATCAAATAGATCCTAATCTACTTATTACATCCAATCATGGATGACTGTAACAGTGTCCGTAATATATGTGGTGCAATTTAAAAAATTCAAGTATACAGTTACAGAGTCAATTGTTATTGTCCATTGTATAGGCAAGAGTCAATTGTTATTGTCTATTCAATAGTCAACAATTGACTCTACTACTGTACACTCGATCACTTGACTGTATTGTATAGGCAAGGTGTTCAGTTGTTCATGTGTTGCCAGGTGTTGGTTCAAGTGATCGCTTGTACAGCAGTAGAGCCAATTGTTGTTGTCTCTTGTATAGACAAGGTGCTAAAAGTGATCAGGTGTTGCTCTGGGTAGGGGGTGATAGGCCTATAGGGGTTGGGGTGGTATCTGCGAGGGCAGGGGAGTGGGATTGAGAGACTTGTCCATCAGAACAGAAAAGAACAGTCGCAGGGGAGGGGGGGTTAACGGACCAGGGGTGGGAGGGGCGGGAGGGGCACGATAATGGATCACGGGAGGGGGGGTCTGACCAGGGGGTTTCTTCAGCGCTGGTCTACTGCTGCTATTGGCTGTTGAACTTGCGGACCGCATCAGGAGAGAAGCTGTTGTGGAACCAGTCCTTCGCGGTCCTGATGCACAGCCATCTTCCGTCTCTGCTGCGAAATGGTGCGAATAGGTGGTAGCTTGGGTGGTTGGTGAGTTTTGTGGTGGAAGTGGCCTTCCTGCGGCAGCATTGGTCGTAGAGATCCTCGATGGCTGGGAGTTCCACTCCGATGATCTTCCGCGCTGTCTACACCACCCTCTAGATGGCGTGCTTGTTGTGGTCGTATCAGGCTGTGATGCCTCCAGTCAGGACGTTCTAGATGTTGCTGTGGTAGAAGTTTACAAGTGTTCATGTGCTCATACCCCATCTCCGCAGGCACCTCAGAATGTTGAGGCGCTGTTGCGTCTACTTTAGGATGGCCTCTGTGTTGGGTTTTCTGGTCAGGTCATCAGAGATCTGCATCCCTACCCAGATAGTAAGCGGATCTGGGCCATATACAGGCCAGATCTGGCCCTTGTGGCTTAGTTCCGGCCCATATATGGCCCAGATCCGTTTGCTATCTTGGTAGGAATTTGAAGTAGCTCACTCTCTCCACTTCCTCTCCGTTGATGATGATGGAGGGGGGTGGCTCCTTCCTCCTTTCCTGAAGTCCAAATTCATCTCCGTCTTGCTACACTTTGTTAATCCTCAAAACCTCAAAGGTTCATAGGCATCGGGATGGTTGGTGCCACTGGTGCTTGCTTGTACTCATTACCCTTACACAAGCTGCAGTGTGTAGAAATCAATGCATGAGGTTAAGTCTGTGCAGGACGAGGAATTATAAAAAAATAAAAAAAAAGTGATTCAACTTGCATAAATGGGCAAATTTATGAAAATCTGAAAATATTTTGTAAAGCCTAATTAATATAAGACATGCTGGAGAATCAAGCACACTAATCAAGTTGTATTAGTTCAACCCCACTGTCTCTTTTTCATTCTGGTCCTTGAAAATAATCATAGTTGTTGTTTTTTGTTCAGTAATGTGGACATTTTTGAACAAGTCGGGGGAGAAGAGGCTGGGTCTTTGGAATGCTGGAGGTTAGGGGAGTGTGCCAGCGTCCAGTGCTGAAATTCGTCCGCATCTTGTTCCCATAATCCAGCGATATGTTAAACCCGCAAGCACAATCATGAGTGATTCCTGGCCAGCTTACAGAAGACGTCAGCGGGAAGGCTACATACATTATCAAGTAAATCACCAGAGGTTCTTTGTTCAGTAACAGGTGCTCACTCCCAACATATAGGGGCATGCAACTACAGGACTGTGTGCATACAGAGTCCACAGACTGGTAGCGCAAAAGCAACTTGAGAGATAATTAAAACATGTCCAAACGAAGAGCCACAACAGGTGGACCACCAGTCAGTAAACGCAGCAGAAACTTCACCAGTGACGAAAAATTGGATGACCTTCGCCTGCGTGCGTACGAGACGTCAGGAATTATAATGTCCTCTTGCTCACTGAAACATGGCTAGGTCCCTCCAAAACGGACCGTACCATTAAAACCGACTGAAACTATCTGTCCACCGCTACCACAGAACTTTGGAGGAATCAGAGAAGGAGACGGGTGATGGCGTTTGCATGACGGTGAACAGGGGGGGTGATGTAACAGTAGGTGCAGTAAAAGTGAAAAGGGTCCTGGGGCGAGGCAGCACCTTCTGTAGGTCTACCTGGAGGAGGTGAGGCTCCTGACCCAGTGATCTCAGGAAAACAACCTGAATGTCAGCAAGGCAAAGGAGATGCTGGTGGACTTTGGGAGGAAGCAGAAACTACACCCCCTTAATTATCAACAGGACCCCTATAGAGAGAGTTGACAGTTCCAAGTGTCCAGATCACCAAGGACCTGTCATGATCAACACTTATAAACTCTATGGTGCGGAAAGCATGTCAGAGACTGTACCACCTCAAACAACAGAGAAAATTCAGAGTGTCCCACCAGATTTGATGGAGAATCTACTCATGCAAGATCGAGAGCATCCTGACTGGGAATATCGCCACCTGGTATGGGAACAGCAGCATACAGCATTGCAAGGCCCTACAGAGAGTGGTACGGTCAGTTGAATATACCTTAGGGGAGCCACTCCCTAACCTCGAAGACATCTACACCAGGAGATGCACACACTCCTCGATGTTGCCATCTGGGGTCACCACGTTGGTTCTTGTACCCGTGTACATGGTCTCAATGGCCCGGAGTAGATTGGGAGGGACACCGTAGGCCTTAAGTATCTTCATCATCGTGCCTCTGTGTATCAGGTCAAATGCCTTTTTGAAATCAATGAAGCACAGTACCGCAGTCAGGTTGTTCTTTTTCACCTCCTTGATGATTCTCCTTCAGGCCAAGATCTGGGCCACGGTGGTCCTCCCCTCTTGAAAACTATTTTGGTTCTCCCTCAGGTGAGGGTTGATGGCACACCATATCCGGTTCAGTATCAGACGATTGTTCATCTTTGCAGACGGATGCATCGGTAGTTATCTGATTTTGAGAGGTCTCCGGATTTAGGCAATGAGGTGATGTTAGAGATAGACCCCATATCAGGCTGGTTGTTTTTCATCAGAACAAGGTTGCAAAACTCTTCTTAAAGACCTCGGGGGAATGCTGTCCAGCCCAGCACTTTTTCCCTCCTTCAGCGTGGTTTTTACTTTGGCAAATTCCTTGACTGTAAAGGGACAATCATCAAGAAAATAAACAAATAAAATCACAGAAACAATTCACAGAAACAAATTGTAACTGTTTTCAAAAATTTGACAATGTCACATACTACTGTATGTAATCAACATTAATTCAATTAATTACGAAGGTATTAGATTGATTGATTGATAGGAGCTCTGCGTGGGTCCCCAATCATACTGTACAAACAAGAATCAGGTGTTTCTTTGGGATGGGTTTGATTAAATAGTTATACATTGTTTACATTTTGTCTCCTTTGTAGTGTTGTGGAATTTACATCCAAACACCTTAAACCTTTGTCCTCTCTCTCTCCTTTTGTAATTCATCACCTCCCCCAAATATTCACATAGCTGTGCTAACATACAAAATGGCCGAATCTGTCTACAACTGAATAACCATCCTTTGTCATCCTTTGTCCCCAATTGCCGCCTTTTTCTCATGTCACATGTCTGTACTCTTGGCCACGCCTGCCATTTCATATGACGTACAATGGAGTAGCCAATCACATCCTGGAAGCACCGTACCTTTGTTTTGATTGCATATAAGGCACAGCAAAACCCATAATCGGGACTTGTCTGGATAGACCACTCTGTTGGGTTGTCCAGAAAGTCCTTGCGCTCGTATGTTTTCACAATAAACCAGACTTAACCTTTTGAGCGAATCTTGGTAAATCATTTTTACTAGAACAGTAATTTCCATTATAATTTGGCGACTCGGGACGGGATCGGCTGCTGTGAGGTTCGCCTGGAGTGAACAACGAAGGAAGCCAGACGTGCGGAGCATTAGCGAGCTCTGGAAATCTTCTCTCTTTGCGCCTATCCGCATTGGTTCGGAGAAGTCCGCCTCGTTTGGTTTCACTCGGCTAAACTCACGGTACGTTGAAAAACGAATCCTTTTATGCTTGGTATTTGCCTTGGTTTCGTTTCAGATTGTGTTGGTCTAGATTGTTGAAGACAGAAACCCCCGGGGTGGGTTTTAGTAACTATCTAAGGAGTTGTGACTCAACAGTAGATATATTATATTGTATTGTTCTTTGACTTCGTCCTTGTTTCGTTACTAGGGTATATGCCTTTCAGAAGAAGTGTGAGTTTGGTCTCGTGATTTGTTCCCCTGCAGTTGATGTACAGTTAAGGTTGTTTATCGGTTGCAGCTTAGAACGGTTTTGAGTTAATACGCCAAAGCTGGCACAGAACGGGCTTCCCTTTGGCCGGTCGCAGGAGTTGTACCGTTGTATGTTTTCTCAACGAAGGTAGCTACGGGGAGTGGTTTGGTAGTAGTCCGACCCGCGTTTCTGGTAGAAGCGTTTGTCCCTTTTGATCCCGGGTGGTTGGTATAACCTAAACGAGTTTTAGCTTTCAACCAAGGGGCTGGTTTTCAGCCGGGCAGGCATATATTTTTTTGGACAACCCACTCTGTTGGGTTGTCCAGAAAGTCCTTGCGCTCGTATGTTTTCACAATAAACCAGACTTAACCTTTTGAGCGAATCTTGGTAAATCCTTTTTACTAGAACAGTAATTTCCATTACAGTAGTGTAGCTCAATGTATAGAATACTTGCAGGCAACTTAAAGAATGCCCAAAGCTAAGGTCTGAATGATGAGAAAGAGTTTTTTGTTTGTTTATTGTATTGGGTATCCACACCCCTCCTCTTGTTTGTCTCTTGTTCCTTCATACTTTGTGTGGATATGGTATATATATTTTTTTTTTTGATATATCCTACTATGTGCTATGTAATGTGCTCCTGTATGTGCAATCGTGTCTGTCACAAGATTAGTTTTCGCCATGATTGATTGATTGATTGATTGATTGATTGATTGATTGACTGATTGATTGGTGTTGCTATATGACATGTTTTCATGACCTGAGCACCCTATTGAAGGCTCTTTTGAGCTGAAATGCATTTCAGTGTTTTTATGTCTGCCACAGCCATGGACTAATAAAGGCTTTTTACATTTTTCAACGGAACAGTGTGTATTGGACATTCTTTAAGTTGCCCGCAAGTATTCTATACATTGAGCTACACAACAAAGGAGACAACATTTATTATTATTATTATTTCTCCATCGCCTTCACGCAGGCCTCTCTCACTTTTTTGGACATTTTTGTCAGGGTTGCTGAGAACCCAGCAATGTCGTCCATGATGAGGTCAATCTGGCGTAACCTCAGCCCATGGGAAAACCTTGAAATACATAGTAGAAAATGTGTTCCATCATAACCCAATGACAGTAGTTTTAGTTTGAGAATCTACACAGGAGAGAGCCTTTCAATGTGAAACATCTTTGTTGAAAATAGATTATTTTATTTTTTTTAGATATATTTTTATATTTTGTATTATCATATTATGTTTATTGGTTGTTTCTGTGTTCATGTTAATAATGATGGGCTTGATTCCGAAAGGCCCAGGCTGTCTGGTCACAGAGGAAGGCTGTTCCTCTCTAGTCTCAGCTCTAAGGTCGAGCACCTCCCACCTGAAAGAGCTGGACCTGAGCTACAATCACCCAGGAGACTCAGGAGTGAAGCTGCTCTCTGCTGGACTGGAGGATCCACACTGGAGACTGGAGAAACTCAAGTAAGGATAGAGTTTAAAATCATGACGATGAAATGCATCCTCTAACAATATCTTAAAAAAATAAAAAATAAATTGTAGCCTACAGCTCCTCTCTCCATCCCCCATCCCACCAACCCACACTTCCAACCCCTCTCTGAACTAGATGGTCTCAGCAAAAATGTATGTAAAAAAATATCTCTTGATAGAATAAGCAGTGAAAATCCATGTTGTAATTATATAATACAGTTAAACACGAAATACAATAATATAAACTACACTTCCCATGTAACTTCAATGTCTACAGCAGGAACTACAACTGACAGTAATATAAAATATCAGCAGGCTATTTTATATGGAATACCAAATGTGCCAAAAATAAATAAACAAACATGGCTATGAAATGAATAGATATGACTATGAAATAAATTCTGAAATAAATAAGAGGTAATACATATATAAATACATGTAAATATCAATATATAAATTAGTCAATAAATTATTTTTTTTCTCCCCAAAATGGCGTTTTTCATAAACCCACATTTATTTATTTCTGGGCACTTTTATAATGCCACATTTCAAACAAACACATTTTATTGTCATACAGTGGGAACACAGCATTCTTCTCCTGCTCTTCACCCATCCCGTCGTCCTTCCCCCAGGGACAGCCAGGAGCAGACAGTAGGCAGTAGGCAGTGTGCATGAGGCCTGGGGTCCAATCCAAATGCTCCTGTCCTATCTTCGTCAGGGACGGACAGCGTTAGAGATCTGTTCTTCTGTATGTTTTTCGTATTGGGTTCTTTTGGGAGGAAACCCTTGTGAACATGGGGAGAACATGCAAACTCTGCTAACTTACATCCATGCTCTGACCAAGATCTCTTATGTGTGTGATCTTAAATGTGGCATTGCATTATGAGATGTGGCATTATGAAATAAATAAATGTGTTTTATATTTACAATTTTTATATAAGTATATATGTATTACTTCATTTATCTATTTCAGGATTTATGTATAATATGTATTAATTTCCTAGACATATTTATTTATGTATTCATTTAATAGATTTTGGCACATTTGGTATTCCATAATTTTACAGGGCAGGATAACTTTCTATGCATTTGTCATGTCTGAATATTTATTATATATCATGTCATGTCTGATGTATGCTACAGAATTATCATATCTGATGGTATGCTTTCCTACTGTTGTAGCATTTGTCTCATGGGATATTATAATCTTCATTTAAGCATTATAATATCTTCATTTAAGCATTTTAAGCTGTAGTCATCATTCAGTCCATTTGGTGTCATAGTATCAATCAATCAATCAATCAATCAAAGCTTTATTTGTATAGTATTAAGTGTGTGTCCAGTACATTTCTCTTTGGGCCAGTTTTTTCCAGATATCCCCTCCTCTTGTAGGTATTGTGACTTTCTCAATCCCACGGAATTTTAATGAAGATGGTGAACCATGATTTGTTTCTGCATAACATTTTGCAATAGCATAATCCATATCGCCTGTACGGATAGCAGTTTTGTGCTCTGATATTCTTTATTTAAGAAGCCGTTTGGTTTTCCTAACGTAGACTAGACCACAGGGACGTAGTAGCATGTAAATCACATGAGTAGAATTACAGTTTGTGAATTCTCAAATAGGAATTTTCCTCCCAGTGTGAGGGTGATTGAACGTTTTCTCATTTGTTGCACTGTTGCAACACACAGTTACCATACCTATACACGCCTGTTGTTATCAGCCATGAGGTGTTGTTTTGATATTCTTGTACATGACACTGTTTTTGATAATGGGTGGTCTTCTGAAGGGGGAGGGGTTTGAAGTCCTTCAATGGTTCTTCTGCTTGAAGCACATTCCCATGTCTCTTGAGTGTCTCTTTTATTCTTGAGTGTCTCTTTTATTCTTGAGTGTCTCTTTTATTTGTGAAGCACAGTGATTATATTCAGTAGAGAAACAGGCTCGACTTGGGTTCTTTGATTTTGGCTGTAAGCCAGAGCACCTAGTATAACGTTTGTCTGGTTATCACTCCCTCCCTCCCTCCCTTACTCCCCCTTCCTCCCTCCCTCCCTCCCTCCCTCCCTCCCTCCCTCCCTTACTCCCCCTCCCTCCCTCCCTTACTCTGTTACTCCGTTACTTGTTACGACCCAACCGGGCAGAGAAGCCAAATATGCCTGGGACCCCAGAAGCAGAGACGGAGACCCGAACAGGTTTCAACAGTTTAATGAAACAATAACTCAACTGGCCTAACGTGTGTGTGTGAGTGTGTGCGTGGTCAAAATGTTGATGGGATGGGTACTAGACTATGTGTGTGTCTTGCACGTGTCTAAGTGTAACCTATGTGTGGTGCAAGTGTAAATGTAGGGCAGCGTGTTGGAAATGTGCTGCGGAACTAAAACTAACGAGGGAGAGTCCGAGAGGGGGAGTCCGGGAGGTAGTCCAGGGTAGAGAGCAGGGGGGGAGGTCCGTCTGAGGGGATCCGGGGTAGGGAAGCACGGGGGGGTTCCAGGGGTAGAAACAAGAGGGAGGTTGGGAGGAGCGAAGGAGTAGGAGCTTGGAAGGGGAGTCCGATGGAGGGCGCGGGTGGAGCTGGAGACACAGGGCTTACGCGGGAGGGAGCCTAGGAGGAATGGAGGAGAAGACAGGCTTAGGGTGATCAAAAAAAGGTAGAGCAAACAATTCTCAAGGGGGGGCTCAACGGCAGACTTCCACTAACCACAGTAGTCAACGTTCAAGCGCCCGACGTCTGTCTTCCGCAGCCTTAAATAGTGCTGAGCCCAGGTGGTGATTGGCATCAGCTGGCCTGATTGTAACCGTCCACACCTGCTGCGGAAGGAGACGCCGGGCCCAACCTCAAGGGTGACGTGCTGAGTGGGACTGGGAACGTGACCGCGACTGGCTCGGGCGTGGGGGCACAACAGAACCCCCCCCCTGAGGGGAGGCACCGGACGACCGCCCGGGGGCCCCCGGGTTGTCCCGGTAGAAGTAGTCCAGCAGGGAGGGGTCCGCGAGGTAGGAAGAGGGCACCCAGCTCCGGTCCGAAGCCCTCCCAGTCCACCAGATACTGGAACCCCCGCCCCCGGCGGCGGACCTCGAGAAGTCTACGGACAGGCCACACAGGGTCTCCACCGGCCAGGACCCGGGGAGGCGGAGGAGCTGAAACAGGGGGAGACAAGGAACTGGTGGCCACAGGTTTGAGCTGGGACACATGGAACACGGGGTGCACCCTGAGAGCCGGAGGGAGAATCAGACGAACGGCAGTGGGGCTGATGACACGGTCCACGGTGTAGGGACCGACGTACCGGGGGTTCAGCTTACGAGTCGAGGTCCGGGAGGTCTGGAGGGGCAGGTCCCGGGCCAACAGCCATACCCTCTGGACTCTTGATAGAATAAGCAGTGAAAATCCATGTTGTAATTATATAATACAGTTAAACACGAAATACAATAATATAAACTACACTTCCCATGTAACTTCAATGTCTACAGCAGGAACTACAACTGACAGTAATATAAAATATCAGCAGGCTATTTTATATGGAATACCAAATGTGCCAAAAATAAATAAACAAACATGGCTATGAAATGAATAGATATGACTATGAAATAAATTCTGAAATAAATAAGAGGTAATACATATATAAATACATGTAAATATCAATATATAAATTAGTCAATAAATTATTTTTTTTCTCCCCAAAATGGCGTTTTTCATAAACCCACATTTATTTATTTCTGGGCACTTTTATAATGCCACATTTCAAACAAACACATTTTATTGTCATACAGTGGGAACACAGCATTCTTCTCCTGCTCTTCACCCATCCCGTCGTCCTTCCCCCAGGGACAGCCAGGAGCAGACAGTAGGCAGTAGGCAGTGTGCATGAGGCCTGGGGTCCAATCCAAATGCTCCTGTCCTATCTTCGTCAGGGACGGACAGCGTTAGAGATCTGTTCTTCTGTATGTTTTTCGTATTGGGTTCTTTTGGGAGGAAACCCTTGTGAACATGGGGAGAACATGCAAACTCTGCTAACTTACATCCATGCTCTGACCAAGATCTCTTATGTGTGTGATCTTAAATGTGGCATTGCATTATGAGATGTGGCATTATGAAATAAATAAATGTGTTTTATATTTACAATTTTTATATAAGTATATATGTATTACTTCATTTATCTATTTCAGGATTTATGTATAATATGTATTAATTTCCTAGACATATTTATTTATGTATTCATTTAATAGATTTTGGCACATTTGGTATTCCATAATTTTACAGGGCAGGATAACTTTCTATGCATTTGTCATGTCTGAATATTTATTATATATCATGTCATGTCTGATGTATGCTACAGAATTATCATATCTGATGGTATGCTTTCCTACTGTTGTAGCATTTGTCTCATGGGATATTATAATCTTCATTTAAGCATTATAATATCTTCATTTAAGCATTTTAAGCTGTAGTCATCATTCAGTCCATTTGGTGTCATAGTATCAATCAATCAATCAATCAATCAAAGCTTTATTTGTATAGTATTAAGTGTGTGTCCAGTACATTTCTCTTTGGGCCAGTTTTTTCCAGATATCCCCTCCTCTTGTAGGTATTGTGACTTTCTCAATCCCACGGAATTTTAATGAAGATGGTGAACCATGATTTGTTTCTGCATAACATTTTGCAATAGCATAATCCATATCGCCTGTACGGATAGCAGTTTTGTGCTCTGATATTCTTTATTTAAGAAGCCGTTTGGTTTTCCTAACGTAGACTAGACCACAGGGACGTAGTAGCATGTAAATCACATGAGTAGAATTACAGTTTGTGAATTCTCAAATAGGAATTTTCCTCCCAGTGTGAGGGTGATTGAACGTTTTCTCATTTGTTGCACTGTTGCAACACACAGTTACCATACCTATACACGCCTGTTGTTATCAGCCATGAGGTGTTGTTTTGATATTCTTGTACATGACACTGTTTTTGATAATGGGTGGTCTTCTGAAGGGGGAGGGGTTTGAAGTCCTTCAATGGTTCTTCTGCTTGAAGCACATTCCCATGTCTCTTGAGTGTCTCTTTTATTCTTGAGTGTCTCTTTTATTCTTGAGTGTCTCTTTTATTTGTGAAGCACAGTGATTATATTCAGTAGAGAAACAGGCTCGACTTGGGTTCTTTGATTTTGGCTGTAAGCCAGAGCACCTAGTATAACGTTTGTCTGGTTATCACTCCCTCCCTCCCTCCCTCCCTTACTCCCCCTTCCTCCCTCCCTCCCTCCCTCCCTCCCTCCCTTACTCCCCCTCCCTCCCTCCCTTACTCTGTTACTCCGTTACTTGTTACGACCCAACCGGGCAGAGTAGCCAAATATGCCTGGGACCCCAGAAGCAGAGACGGAGACCCGAACAGGTTTCAACAGTTTAATGAAACAATAACTCAACTGGCCTAACGTGTGTGTGTGAGTGTGTGCGTGGTCAAAATGTTGATGGGATGGGTACTAGACTATGTGTGTGTCTTGCACGTGTCTAAGTGTAACCTATGTGTGGTGCAAGTGTAAATGTAGGGCAGCGTGTTGGAAATGTGCTGCGGAACTAAAACTAACGAGGGAGAGTCCGAGAGGGGGAGTCCGGGAGGTAGTCCAGGGTAGAGAGCAGGTGGGGAGGTCCGTCTGAGGGGATCCGGGGTAGGGAAGCACGGGGGGGTTCCAGGGGTAGAAACAAGAGGGAGGTTGGGAGGAGCGAAGGAGTAGGAGCTTGGAAGGGGAGTCCGATGGAGGGCGCGGGTGGAGCTGGAGACACAGGGCTTACGCGGGAGGGAGCCTAGGAGGAATGGAGGAGAAGACAGGCTTAGGGTGATCAAAAAAAGGTAGAGCAAACAATTCTCAAGGGGGGGCTCAACGGCAGACTTCCACTAACCACAGTAGTCAACGTTCAAGCGCCCGACGTCTGTCTTCCGCAGCCTTAAATAGTGCTGAGCCCAGGTGGTGATTGGCATCAGCTGGCCTGATTGTAACCGTCCACACCTGCTGCGGAAGGAGACGCCGGGCCCAACCTCAAGGGTGACGTGCTGAGTGGGACTGGGAACGTGACCGCGACTGGCTCGGGCGTGGGGGCACAACAGAACCCCCCCCCTGAGGGGAGGCACCGGACGACCGCCCGGGGGCCCCCGGGTTGTCCCGGTAGAAGTAGTCCAGCAGGGAGGGGTCCGCGAGGTAGGAAGAGGGCACCCAGCTCCGGTCCGAAGCCCTCCCAGTCCACCAGATACTGGAACCCCCGCCCCCGGCGGCGGACCTCGAGAAGTCTACGGACAGGCCACACAGGGTCTCCACCGGCCAGGACCCGGGGAGGCGGAGGAGCTGAAACAGGGGGAGACAAGGAACTGGTGGCCACAGGTTTGAGCTGGGACACATGGAACACGGGGTGCACCCTGAGAGCCGGAGGGAGAATCAGACGAACGGCAGTGGGGCTGATGACACGGTCCACGGTGTAGGGACCGACGTACCGGGGGTTCAGCTTACGAGTCGAGGTCCGGGAGGTCTGGAGGGGCAGGTCCCGGGCCAACAGCCATACCCTCTGGCCTGGTTGGTAGGCCGGAGCGGGCACCCTCCGCCGGTTAGCGCAGCGCCGGGCCCGCTCGGTGGCGCGGAGCAGCGCGGCCCGGGCGGTCTTCCAAACACAACGACACCGGCGGAGGTGGGCCTTGGTGGACGGGACCGCCACCTCCAGCTCCTGTTGGGGAAACAGAGGGGGCTGGTAACCCAAGGAACATTGAAATGGGGACATACCGGTGGCGGAACTCTCCATGGCGTTTAGGGAGTATTCCACCCACGGCAGATACTTGGCCCAGGAGGAGGGGTTGTTGGAGGAGACACAACGAAGGGCCGCCTCAACGGCCTGGTTGGCACGCTCTGCCTGCCCATTGGACTGGGGGTGGTAGCCTGAGGAGAGGCTGGCCGTGGCCCCAATCCCCTTGCAGAAGGCCTGCCACACCTTGGAGATGAATTGGGGACCACGGTCAGACACGATGTCAGCAGGAATGCCATGAAGGCGGACCACGTGGAGCGTCAGGAGGTCAGCCATTTCAGCAGCAGAGGGAAGCTTGGAGAGGGGAACAAAGTGGACAGCCTTGGAGAACCGGTCAACCACAGTTAAGATGGTGTCATAGCCCTGGGAGACGGGGAGCCCAGTAACAAAGTCCAGGGCAATGTGGGACCATGGACGACCAGGGATGGGAAGGGGCTGCAGGAGGCCCGCTGGAGGGCGGTGGGAGGCCTTACTCCGAGCGCAGGGTGTGCAAGCCGCCACAAACTCCCTGACATCCGTCCTGAGGGTGGGCCACCAGAACCTCCGGCTGATGAACTCCGCAGTCCGCCGTTCCCCGGGGTGACTGGCAACGCGGCTGGAGTGGCCCCACTCCAACACCTGCGGACGGACGGCCTTGGGAACAAATAACCGGTTCCGGGGACCGTTGCCCGGGCCTGGCTCGGCCCGCTGGGCCCGTCTTACCATCGCGTCGATGGCCCAGGTGACGACACCCACCACCCGGGCGGGGGGAAGGATGGTGTCAGGGTCACTCTGAACGCCAGGGTCCTCTCCTGAGGACTGGCGGGAGAGGGCGTCCGCCCTGATGTTCTTGGAGCCCGGGCGGTAGGTGAGGGTGAAATCAAAACGGCTGAAGAAGAGGGCCCAGCGGGCCTGCCTGGAGTTGAGCCTCTTCGCCGTCCTCATGTAGGCCAGGTTTTTATGGTCAGACCACACGATGAATGGCTGCTCCGCCCCCTCCAGCCAGTGTCTCCACTGCTCCAGGGCAGCATGAACCGCCAACAGCTCCTTGTTGCCCATGTTGTAGTTTCTCTCAGCGGGGTCGAGGTGGCGAGAGAAGTAGGCGCACGGGTGGACCCTATGGTCCTCCTCCGACCGCTGCGAGAGAACAGCTCCGATGCCCGTGTCTGAGGCATCTACCTCGACGATGAACTGCCTTGCTGGGTCGGGGTGGACGAGAACCGGAGCAGTGGTGAACAGGCCCTTGAGCCGGAGGAAGGCCGCCTCAGCCTCCGGGGTCCAGACAAACGGGCGGGAAGGGGAGGTGAGAGCGTTCATGGGGGCAGCCACCTGGCTGAACCCTTTGATGAACCGGCGAACGAAACCGGCGAACCCCAGGAACCGCTTGAGCTGGGTGCGGTCTGTGGGGCGCGACCACTCCACTACCGCCTTGACCTTGGCGGGGTCTGCCCGCATCCGTCCGTCCTCCACCACATTGCCGAGGTACGTCACAGAGGTGGTGTGAAAGACGCACTTTTCGGCCTTGACATAGAGCCTGTTCTCCAACAGCCGTTGGAGCACCAGGCGGACGTGCTGGTGGTGTTCCTCCATGGACCTGGAGAACACGAGGATGTCGTCCAGGTACACCACGACGAAGATGTTGAGCATATCCCTCAGCACGTCATTAACGAGGGCCTGGAAGACGGCCGGGGCATTGGACAGACCGAAGGGCATCACCCGGTATTCGTAATGGCCAAGATGAGTGTTGAAGGCCGTCTTCCACTCGTCACCTTCTCTGATCCTGACCAAGTGGTACGCATTGCGGAGGTCTAGCTTAGTGAACACCCGGGCGTGTGTGAGTGGCTCGAAGGTGGAACTAAGCAGCGGCAGGGGGTACTTATTTTTCACTGTGATGTCGTTAAGTGCTCGGTAGTCTATACAGGGTCTCAGGCCACCATCCTTCTTAGCCACAAAGAAGAAGCCTGCTGCGAGGGGCGAAGACAATGGTTTTATAAGGCCTGAGGCTAGGGACTCGGCGCATAACTGCGCATCGCCTCCTTCTCTGGGAGGGAGATGTTATAAAGCCGCCCCTTAGGCAGGGCGGCCCCAGGAAGGAGGTCGATGGGACAGTCATATGGCCGGTGAGGGGGAAGTGAAAGGGCTCTGTCCTTACTAAACACCAGGGCGAGGTCGCGATAAATGTGAGGCACACCAGTGAGATCTGGAGGAGAGGACACAGGCCTGGGACTGCTGGACGGAGACAGGGCAGAGCGCAGACAGGTCGCGTGACACGCTGTGCTCCACCCCATGATCCGCCCAGAGGCCCAGGAGATGTGAGGGTCGTGCCTCTCCAGCCAAGGTCTACCCAACAACAGGGGCGCTGTAGGGGCGTGTATAACAAAGAAACGTATGGACTCTGAGTGATTACCCGAAAGAGTGAGCGTGAGAAGTTCGGTGGAGTGAGTGATAGTGCCCAACGAATGACCGTCTATAGCCCGGGCAGAGAGGGAGTGATCCAAGGGGACTAGAGGGATACCGGCCTGGCGAGCGAGGGAAGCATCTAAGAGACACACATCAGCCCCGGAGTCGACGAGGGCACTAACAGACAGGGTCTCCTTTCCCCAGGCTAAGGTGGCAGGGAAAAGACTGTTCTTACTCTGGGGCTGGGAAAAAGAGGCTTTACTCACCAGTACACCCCTTACTGGTGAGCGGGGTCGTTTGGGCGGGTTGGGCAGGTCTTGATGAAATGCCCCTCCTTCCCACAATAGAGGCACTGCCGGAGACTCATCCTGCGATCCCTCTCGTCTCGCGAGAGCCGAGATCGCCCGATCTCCATGGGCTCTCCGGCCCCGGATGTAGAGGCTGCCGGAGGTAGTGCGTGCTGGAAAGGAGGCGGGGTCAGGGCGGATGGTGCGGCGGTCCCCGAGGCCGAGCGACTAGGGGCTGGGCGAGGAGCAATTGTTACTCCGGACAATGTTGGCCTGCGTTTCTCCACTGCACAAGTAGAGTAGTGGTGAGATCATTGGACACCCACCCGGCAGATCGGGATTCAAGACTATACCCCAAACCTCCACATTTTCATCGTTTCACTCCAACCTCCAACCGGGGTTCAAGACCCAGTGGGGATGACTTTATGTTATCATCAGTGTAATTGCTTTAGCAACTGACCGTTACCATTATTAAATTAAATTGTCCCAAGTGTTGCAAATTATTGGTACCCCGGCAGTGCCGATTGTATGGGTTACCCATACAAATCCAAATAAACCTTGATATGAAAACTTGATCATAAGCCATCGATCTGACACCATAAGGGGAAGCCTGAAATCGACTTTCAGACTGTTTTTGACTTAAATGCGTCTTGTATTCTGCCATATCGCTTCATTTTCATCCTTGTTTAGCATTTTGGTAGTGCTCCGTCGCCCCCTACAGTCCTCATGAAAATACAGTCCACGTTACGGTCTGTTGACACCGGTCTTACTAGCTCGTTATTCACTTAATATTGAAGGCCAGATAAAATTATTCTAGCTTACGGAAGTCAAGACCAAATCAAATCAAGACTAAATCAAGACCTGGAGCGGTGGGCTAATACGCCTAGTAGCCTAGTAGGCTAGTAGCCTAAACACTGATTAGTGAAGTAGGGGAGTAGGCTATTGAGTGCTGTGGCCTAAGGGGGTGTATTTTATCGTCCTGTCATTCTCTTCGTGGTGCTTGGCCATTGTTGTCATAATGGCACTGTAGTTTATTTAGTGTTTCCCTAAAAGGATGGTTGTTTCGGCCTAAATATTGCCCTCTTATTCGCTCGCTCTCAAATTATTGGCCCTTGTTGATGTGTTTAAAAAAACATCAGTAGCCTGTATGTATTTACATATAAATGCCAATGCTCAGCGCCCTTCTGGTGTTGTGAAACCCATCAGGACATGCTTTGACAGCGCACCCCCCCAAAAAATCGTGCGTCCAGACTCCACTGACCCCTACATGCGTAGTTTCTCTCCCTATCTGCGTATGTGTACGGGGTGTGCGGGCGGAGGGGGGTTTGGGGGGCATTGGGAGTCATAACAATGTCAGAGAAGACCCTGTGCAAGACCCCACGGTACGCTACTGCATTATAGACAGACAGTCCTCATTACAATAGGAGTAGGACACTTCAAATCCATCCATCCATCCATCTTCATCCGCTTATCCGGGGTCGGGTCGCGGAGGCAGCAGCTCCAGCAGGGGGCCCCAGACATCCCTTTCCCTAGCAGCATCAACCAGCTCTGCCTGGGGAATCTTTAGCCGCTCACAGGCCAGTGCGGAGATGTAGTCCCGCCACCTAGTCCTGGGTCTACCCCGCGGCCTCCTCCCAGCCGGACACGCCTGGAACACCTCCCTAGGGAGGCGCCCAGGAGGTATCCTCACTAGATGCCCGAACCACCTCAACTGGCTCCTTTCGACGCAAAGAGCAGCGGCTCTACTCCGAGTCTCTCCCGGATGACTGAACTTCTCACCCGATCTCTCAGGGAGACCCCAGCCACCCTCCGGAGAAAACTCATTTCGGCCGCTTGTATCCGTGATCTCGTTCTGTCGGTCATGACCCATCCTTCATGACCATAGGTGAGGGTGGGGACGAAGATAGACCGGTAGATCTAAAGCTTTGCCTTTTGGCTCAGCTCTCTTTTCGTCACAACAGTGCGGTAAAGCGACCCACCTCCCCACGGCTACGCCTCGATATCCTGTCCATGAAAATCACAAACAGGATTGGTGACAAAGCGCAGCCCTGGCGGAGGCCAACCCCCACCGGAAAGGAAGACGACTTACTGCCGAGGACCCGGACACAGCTCTCGCTCTGGCTGTACAGGGATTGGATGGCCCTAAGTAGGGACCCCCTCACCCCATACTCCCGCATAACCCTCCACAAGACCTCTCGAGGGACCCGGTCGTAAGCCTTCTCCAAGTCCACAAAACACATGTAGACAGGTTGGGCAAACTCCCAAGCCCCCTCCAAGATCCTTGTGAGAGTGAAGAGCTGGTCGGTAGTTCCACGACCAGGACGAAATCCGCATTGTTCCTCTTCGATCTGAGGTTCGACTATCGGCCGGACCCTACTTTCCAGCACCTTGGAGTAAACTTTCCCTGGGAGGCTGAGTAATGTGATGCCTCTATAATTCGCACACACCCTCTGGTCCCATTTTTTTGAATATTAGGACCACCACCCCAGTCTGCCACTCCTTTGGCACTGACCCAGACTTCCACGCAATGTTAAAGAAGCGTGTCAACCAAGACAGCCCCTCTACACCCAGCGCCTTCAGCATTTCTGGATGGATCTTATCAGTCCCTGGGGCTCTGCCACTGTAGAGTTGTTTGACTACCTCAGTGACCTCCTCCAAGGAAATTGACGACCCCCCATCATCTTCCGGCTCTGCCTCGATCATAGAGGGTGGATTAGTCGGGTTCAGGAGTTCCTCAAAGTGCTCCTTCCAACGCTCAACAACCTCCTCAGTTGAGGTCAGCAGTGTCCCCTCCTTGCTGTATACAGCTTGGATGGTCCCCCGCTTTCCCTTCCTGAGGTGTCTGATGGTCTTCCAGAAACACTTTGGGGCCGACCGAAAGTCCTTCTCCATGGTTTCTCCGAACTCCTCCCACACCCGCTGCTTTGCCTTGGTCACGGCCGAAGCCGCAGCCCTCTGGGCCAGTCGATACCCTGCAACTGCTTCTGGGGTCTCCCGGGCTAACATATCCCGGAAGGCCTCCTTCTTCAGTCGGACGGCTTCCCTGACCACCGCTGTCCACCACGGTGTCCGAGGGTTACCGCCCCTTGAGGTACCTATGGCCCTCAGGCCACAGCTCCCAGCCGCAGCTTCAGCAATGGAGGCTTTGAACACCGACCACTCATGCTCGATGTCCCCAACCTCCACAGGGATGCCTGAGAATTTCAATTACCGGAGGTGGCAATTGAAATCTCTCCGGACAGGCTCTTCCTCCAGATTTTCCCAGTTCACTCTCACTACACGCTTGGGTTTTCCAGGTCTGTCCAGAAGCTTCCCCCGACATCAAAACCAGCTCACCACCAGATGGTGATCAGTGGACAGCTCTGCCCCTCTCTTTACCCGAGTGTCCAAAACACATGGCCTCAGATCAGATGATACGATAACGAAATCGATCATCGACCTTCGGCCTAAGGTGTTCTGATGCCAGGTGTACTTGTGGGCATCCTTGTGTTCGAACATGGTGTTTGTTATGGACAAACCGTGACTAGCACAGAAGTCCAACAACAAAACACCACTCGGGTTCAGATCGTGGTGGCCATGCCTCCCAATCACGCCCCTCCAAGTTTCTCCATCATTGCCTACGTGTGCATTGAAGTCCACCAGTAGGACAGTGGAGTCCCCTGCAGGAGCCCCCAATAGGACTCAGGGTCTGCGTTCGTCCGGTTATCACTCCCTCCCTCCGTTACTGCGGACAATGTTGGCCTGCATTTCTCTGTTGGCACCACAAGAGGCAGTAGTCCCAGCACACCAAAATCAAGAAGGACACCAAAATCAACCCGCCGATCTACACTGCACAAGTAGAGTAGTGGTGAGAGCATTGGACTCCCACCCTGGAGACTGGGGTTGAAGACCCGGTAGGGATGACTTTATGGGACTATACCCCAAACATCCACATGTTCATCCTTTCACTCCAACTTTTACCCCTTGCCTTATAGATCAGATCCTGTCCCAACCCCAACCCATATTCTAACCCCAACCCACACTAGGGACTGGAAGAAGGACACCAAAACCCACCCGCAGATCTCCACTGCACAAGTAGAGTAGTGGTGAGAGCATTGGACTCCCACCCAGGAGACCGGGGTGCCTGGTGGGGATGACTTTGTTATCATCAGTGTAACTGCTTTAGCCACTGACCGCTACCATTAATGTTATGGAAGCTACTGCTAGTTGTTGTGAGCCCATGAGCTAACTGTCTATCCCGCTCTTATTGTGCTGGATTAGCATTAGAAGCATTGGAACTGATGTGTCCAGGTGACAAGACCCATCTTTATTTATCAGACATTACCGTCCTATCAGTCCCGCACAGAAACAAGCCAGCCAACACACATAAGCCAGGCTTGACCTGGCCTGGTTTTCTTTCATCAAAGTCAAGCAACCATCCACATTCACATAGGCTAATTCTTCAGTTGGTAGACAGGCTGTAGTGAGTGAACATGTACATGTATTGTAGCTGTCACAGCTTTGGGGAGACAAAGGTATTGCCGAAGCACCTTACTTGCTTAGTGACATAATTGTCTTTGTGGGGACTTTGAAGTTTGTCTACAGAATGTACACATTGACACTTGCCCCAATAAGAATGGAGCATTAAAAACCACATACAATGTATCACATATGGAGGTTGCTACAGATCACATGTACCTGTTCATCACCAAATCTACCTACAGATCTAGTACTAATAAAGTAAACTGAACAGAATGAGTGGCATTGCCAGGACAAGGCTTTGTGTTGCAGTGAGTCAGATTTGATGAAAGGACATTTTTTCATTGTTGCTGTGAAAATACAGATTGTTTACAAAATATTCTTCAAACCCTATAGAGGCTTTGCTGTTAATTGCATTATAAATCACCTACAGTACATGTTGGAAGACCATGCACTGACAGAATATGTAAACGCATTCTGTAGGGCCCATTAACCTACAGGACACACTTTAAAAACTACTTAGCAGGTGATTGGATTAACCATCTGAAAAAAATCAGAAAAGGTCTATCACTAATCACTAAACACTCATTTCCTCGCTGTCATAAACCCGCCAAGCGTAGCTGTTTGTATTTCAAATCCCCCAGAATCAACACTGATTGGCGATTTTTTTCTGATCAGGCTCAAAATGTTCTCTTATCAAAAGTATTCACACTGATTTGCGTGTAAAGCGTGAGCTTTTGACATCAGGATGGTCTCACGAGGCTAAGAGCCCATTGGGGGTAAAGCCAATTTTTGTCTGGTTGTCCCACGCAGTAACAAAATACAGTATATATAGGTGCCTACATGTATGCGTCGCCAGAGTCAGATGTGTAGGCTAAGCCAGAGTCAGAACATAGACAATCTGTAGCCTACAGTAACCTTGATGAGTGCACGGAAAGAAGGAGCAGGCTACTGCTTTCGATGTCCCCCTCTGATAATTCCCTTTTGACAGGTTCATTTTGGCATTGAATTGAATACATGGATTTCCCAATATCGCCCACAGATGGCGCAATTACGTCAATATAGCTCAACATGCAATAATCCATCCCAAATTCAAACTTAGTCTTTTTGCCCGCCACTGACCACTGACTTGATCACGCCTTATTTGGCATACACTCAGGCTACTGTATACATTAAAGCTGGAGCTCATAAACGTTGCACATGCCTGCATGGCGTTTTTGGCACTAGAGCACCGTTGACTCATGGTGTTCACTATTCTCTCAACCGCGTCAGTCAGTTATTTACAATGGAATTGCATGCCCTGTATAGATGTGGGTCACAATAATTAGGAAAATAGTTTTGATTTTGTTATTATGATAAGATTGTTATGGTTCGGGCCGTGTCTGCCCCGAGCCCCTGGTTCACTCTGCTCGTCCCTGTCCCCGACCCCTGGTTCACTCTGCTCGTCCCTGTCCCCGACCCCTGGTTCACTCTGCTCGTCCCCTGCTCCCGGTCCAGACACTTGCCCCGGATCCATGTTTCGTTCTGTTCACCCCCTGCTCCTGGTCCAGACCCTCGCCTCGCCCTTGCCCTGGACCCCCCGGTTCGCCCTGCTCACTCCCTGTTCCCAGCCTGGATCCCTGACCCTGAGCTCCTGTGCCCCCTGGACCCTGCTGGACCCTGAGCACCTCTCCTCCCAGTGACTGCCCCTGCACTACCCCCAGAGACTTTTGTACACATTGATCACATTGTCACTAGAGACATACTGTAAATACTCCCAGAGTATACATGCCCTCCTGTTTCCTTTGTTCTCTGTCGGTTCATTGTCTATATTAATGCGTAACTCTCAGTGTTCCTCGGTTTTCTTTTGAGTTTGGACTTTATTTTTTGAACCTGCGCTGCCTACCTGCCGTCTGCTTTTAGGTCCTACCTCCACCACTCTCCAACCTTAACAAAGATTGAGACAGATTTAGCCTATCCAGGCTCCAAAAACTCATAGCCAAAGCCTATGTTTTATACCCCCCCGCAAAAAGAGCCTATTATTGTTTGTATTTAATGAAACTACAATGTCATGATATATGAGCTTCATCCTGCACTTCAGGTGAAGTTGGAGACCGGAGGGAATATTTCTGTGAAGCCCAAGGCAAACAGATGGACGAGCAGTTCCTGAAGCACTTGGCTGGTACGACACTTGGAGCCAAGTTGAAATATGACATTTACTGCATGTGAAGAGCTCCCTTCTCTGAAATATGGCTTCTACAGCTAAATCATACTATTAGGTTCGATTCAGATCTGGGTGAGATTTGATGATGACTCTTCTCATGCTAGTGTAGGCTATACATTTGTATTTGATGATAATATTACATTACAGTCATTTAGCTGTCGCTTTTGTTCAAAGTTACTTACAATAATCGCATTTAATGTAGGAAAAGCCAATGTACGATTACTACACTGTACTACTATATTTCTTTCATAATGTGTTATGTCAGAATATTGTTAAAAGTGTCATTATTTTAGCATCAATGTCTAAACAAAGTTACACTCAATCTGATTTTGGGGGTTATTAACATGTTTAAATCACTTGAAGAATATAGGAAACAATCTCAAAGAATTAACACTAAATGGACTGCACTTATATAGAGCTTTTATCCAAAGCGCTTTACAATGGCCTCTCATTCACCCATTCACACACATTCACACACCAATGACAGCTGCCATGCTAGCCTGCTCATTGGGAGCAATTCAGGGTTCAGTGTCTTACCCCATGGACACTTCAACGTGTGGACAGGAGGAGCTGGGATTTGAACTGCCAACCCCTGTGATCATTGGACAACCTGCTCTACCTCCTGAGCCACAGCTGCCCCATACACCTATATGTTTTTGTTTATTAATTACTTCCTGTATGTGTATTTGTGTATTAATTATTCATTATATTAGTTTTGGGGGTTGATAGCAGCTTCCTTTTTCATTTTGTGATACCGTGTCACACTTCCATTCGTGTTTGTGAATAAACCCCATCATTGAAGAGGAAACTCTTTATCTGTTTTCCAGCCTCTTATCAAGAGGAAAATATAATATTCTGACACCTGTGTGCATGTTAGCATTTCAGATGCATGCCAGATGTATTAACAGGTGTAATACCTCATCCTAACCACACAAGTGTAATGCCTACTGCAAGCCTAAACATAATTTCGTCAAAATAGCAGTAGAATAGGCCTATAATTTCGGCAAAGTAAGCAGTAAGTTAGTCAAAATAGTGATGAGCATGCAGATTATAGGGAAATATATTGACTTAGGCGTCAATACATCTCAAGGTTCAAGGCAGTGTATTTGTCATTATGCACATGTTGGGGCACCATGCGCAGTGAAATGCACACTTGAGACCTCATATAGGCTACTGCACAGTAAAAACTAACAGTTCAAATAAAACACTGCTAAAACAAGTACAGCAGTGGAAAAAGTAGCAGCAATACAATATGAAATGTAAAAATACTGAAATTAAAATATAAAATATGTGTGTGGAAATAGCTCTGTTCTTTGCCATTGCCTGCTGGGGAGGCAGAACCAGGTCTGGGGAGATAAACAAGCTGGTGAGGAAGGCCAGCTCTGTTGTGCTATGGGGGGGACAGCCTGGAGACTGTGGTGGAGAGGAGGATGAGGGACAAACTGAATAGGTTCAGGCGTTCCTTTGTGCCAGCGGCCATCAGACTATATAACATTACTCCTGGAGGTCTGGCAGCTGATGCTCCTGTGCTTCCATCCGAGGGGAGCGGGAAAGGGTTTGTATGCAGGGTAGTGTTGTACTCTTGCCAGGGGGGAAAAGTACTTTGTGGGTGGGGTGGCAACGCTGAACACCTCTGATTGGCTGAGTAGGGAGCCTACTGGCAAAGTTTTATTTCAACAGCAGCATGTTTAAATACACTGCGCAAAAAAGCTTCTGTGTTTAGTGAACACTTTGATTGTCCAAATAGATTTTTTTTAACAGAATAAATCCCACACACAAAACTGCTTTTCTTTGGCCTCTATTCAAATGGAAATGCATTTTGCAATTGGCAATTCAATGTGCAATTTGGTCGTGCAATTTGACAATGCATTTTACTATTGGCATTCAATATGCAAAGTGGTCATGCAATTTGAAAATGCATTTTGCAATTGGCAATTCAGTATGCAAAGTAGCAATGCAATCCTCATTTCAGTTTGAATTATTTTGATGAAAAAAAATAGAATGAAAGCTGAATCAATTGCATTTCATATGACATGGTTTTTGGGTCTCTTTATTCACATTACCATTCAGTGTTTAGGCCCACCCCTACTCTGCCCCTGATTGGCTTAGAGCAGTCATACGTCACTCCACTGTCGCTTAAAATGATTATAAAAAGAGTAATTGGTATTTTACAGAATGCGTAAATGGCGTCCTGAAGCACAGATTCCACATCCTGGATGGGCCGCTTCCTGTTGCCTTTATGAGGTCCCTGCGGGATAAGATGGAGAACAGGGATGTAGCTACCGTTGACAGGATCCTACGTGTGTTCTGCCTTGGTCACGTCAGGCAGCATTGTGTTAAACAGAAACAGACAGGGGTATGTGTAGGTAAGTCAAATCAGTTCAACAGTCCTGCTCTCTTTCTATCTGGGTCACTGTAACTGGTGATGGCAGCTCAACTGAGCCGCCCACAGCTTACAATAAATGTGACCTAAGTGCTGAATCGGAGCAGCGGCCCAGAGTAAAACACACAAAGTCAGTTTTGTGACAACTTTTTGCTAGCCTGTTTGCCGGACCCAATTCACAAAAATGTGAAGGGAATTCCTGTGTTTATTTTCGGTTTCCAAGGGGCGTTATTAGTGGTCAGACCAAAATGCCTCTGGACGCAATTGCATAGACCCACAATCAGTCAGAGCAACGACATGTGGGTTAGTCATCGTATCAAGTGGGTAACGGTTGTGATTGGCCCGACCAATATCTGGTCGGGTGGAAATCAGTTTGAACGGGTGGAGATCCAGACTGGTCTGTGGAGTGAAACAGAATGTGAGCTAACTATTTGCTCCTTCATCTTCCAAAATCTACCTTAGCCCTACCCCTCTGCACTGACTGTGGACTCCACCTTAGTCTCCTGTGAATGTAAAATATGAACTATAAATGCATTTCATTTGACTGCGATGTAGTATTTTGATTTGATATGTTTCTGTATGTTCTACCCTTAGTGCCTGCTGTGGTTCTGGGACTGCACTGTCTGTGGACTCCCCCTTAAGCCCCTGAGCTTCAAAACAAATCATTATTGATACATTCTGTTGGCATGTACCTCATACAGTACTTAACAGAAACTGTTACATAAATTATATGTGTAAATATGTAAGTAACACATGATAGCCTATGTGTAAATGTGTAATGTGTTACTTATTTCATTCATATGACTGTAATACAGTGTTTTACATGTTGTGTATTTTACTGAAGCTCCTGTTCTGGGGACAGCACTGTCTGTAGATTTAATGTAATAAATAATATGTGATTGTGTATATGCTGGAGCTGCTGCCTCAGCGACCCGACCCCGGATAAGCGGATGAAGATGGATGGATGGATGGATGGATGTTTTCCCTCTGAACTATGGACCTTTGGGGGTAACTCGTCATGCTCACACCAAAGGGGCCAGGGGGGTAGGGACTTTCCACCCTCCCAAAAAGACGCTGCTCACGAGACAGCACTTGGGAGTAGATGTGATGTCTTGTAAGGGTTGGTGCCAATTTCACCACCCTCTGTAGTGCTTTGATAATAACCTATTAGTTAATAAATCCAATATGTTCAGTAATTCATTTATCCTTCTTGTCTGCATTTTTGCTTGTTGAGAATTTTATTTTCACTGGGTCATGTACTTACATTGTATAGTTTATTTTAGGCTTAGCAGTTAATGGTTAATAACCAAGGAGGGTTGGTTGATGCAAGAATTTGCCAACTTTTGCATCCCAAGCTAATAGGGAAATTCAAATCAGTTTATTCTCTGATCAAGACATTGTCATAGGAAATACTGATTTTGTTTCTCACTATCCTTTGTTATACAGCTGTCTCAATCTTTGTCTCCCTTTTGGAAAGCCCCCCCCCCCCCCATAGCTCTGTAATCATTTCAGTATTGGCCCAGCTGTCCTGTTTCTCGTCTTGAGAAACAGATGCCTCCACTCACTGTTTGATCAATGAGCTTCCCTTGTCTCTATTGAAACGCCCATTTGATTATGTTGTAATAGTGTTTTGACCTATCGCCACCAACGTCATCTCTTTCATGACAACTTCCTGTCTGAGTTTAAAATCCTGTGTATGGCTAAAAGTTTTTGCCATGAGTTCATATTCTAGGCCACTTGACAACACTATGACAATGCACAGTATTTGTGAAATTGATTCGACTGACACTGACATTTTGTGAAATATTGATTCATCGGCTACAAAGAAGAAGGAAAATAAGAACATAGTGACTCAACAGAGATATACTGATCCTAACGCAGAGTGACAGGTGGGAATCAGTGGATCACTGAAGGAGGGAGTTAAAGTTGACGTTTGACTTCACCCACAGACCGTGATTGGTCATAACGAAGAGTGAAAATGCTGCAATGATTAGAGAAAGGGGTCTGGTGAGGTTGGTGTCTCCTTTTTGGCATCTCTGTCGTTTCCTCAAGGCTCTGGCCTGGGTGCAACCTCACAGTCGGTTACAGGAAATGTACGATGTCTCCGGAGAATCATTTGTTCTCGACCAGAGCTCATTTAGAGGAGCAGCATCTTCCATGATGGCGGTAACACCACGACAATCCCATCACAGCCATGTGGGAGGATATAGTTCAGCCAATGGCATCCTGGATAGGTTTGACGAGGTCATCGGTCACATTAGGTCATACTTCATCATGATCATCAAGATGGCTTGAGAACTGTCAGAAAGAAAGTTTACATCCAGGATCAGCTCTAGGGGAGAGGGGTGGGGGGAGAACTGTTAGGACTTGTTTACCAAATACAGCAAGCTCTAACTGATATGTACTGGGTCCAGGCTACAAGGCTAATGGCACTCATGACCCCTTCCAGGACAAGCCAGGACCCAACGTGATGGTATCTTCCTCAATTCCTGTCTTGATAGGTAATAGAAAATCAATGGTGAATCTGCTAAGTAACAGGAAACACTCAACCGGCTCTACAAATGTATCAAATTTAGTATCTATTCCTTGTCAGCCACAAACTATCACAGAGAAATGTGCAGATAATACCCTCAGCACACTAAACTTAGCTTTATTAAATGTCAGATCTTTAACAGGAAAGACATTTTTAATCAATGATTTTATCACCAACCACAATCTTGATCTTATGTTTTTAACTGAAACTTGGCTAGACCACGGTAACAGTGCAGCTGTTCTTATTGAGTCAACTCCTCCCAACTTCAGCTTTATGAGCGAGGCTAGAGTGCATAAGAAAGGAGGTGGAGTAGCCATCTTGTTTAATGACTCCCTCCAATGTAAGCAGATGTGTTATGGACATTTTGGTTCCTTTGAATATGTGGCTCTTCAGTTGAATTCCTCTTCCCGAACGTTATTTCTAAACATCTACAGGCCACCCAAATACTGTCCAAACTTCTTTGATGACTTTGCTGAACTGTTGTCTACTGTCTGCATTGACTTTGACTGTGTGGTTATTGTTGGTGATTTTAACATCCATGTTGACAACCCTCAGGGCAGAGGGACAAAAGAGCTAGGTTGTGTCCTTGATAACTATGGACTGACTCAGCATGTGACGGAGCCCACACACAACAAGGGGCACACTCTGGACTTAATCATCACCAAAGGTCTGAATATTTCTAAGGTTCAGGTGTCTGATGTTGCGCTCTCAGATCATTCCTGTGTTTTCTTTGAGAGTACTATCTCCATGCACACAAATTCTCAATCAGAGGTTATCTCAAAACGGCACATCACTGAAAACACCAGTGAGATATTTACTCAGGCTTTCTCGTCCACACCTGCCCTCTATATGGCCTCAGTCAACGAGCTTGTAGATAATTTCAATGTTAAAATTACAAATATTATTGATGCCGTTGCGCCCACTAAGGTGAAGGTGGTCTCTGGTAAGAGAAGATCTCCATGGAGAAACGCCATGCTGGTCAGAATAGAAAAGAGAGAGTGTCGAAAATCTGAACGCAGATGGCGAAAAACAAATCTCCATGTTCATTATGACATCTATAAAGACAGACTTCGCATTTATAATATGGAGCTGAGAAATGCACGACAGACCTTCTTTTCTGACATCATCACCAAAAACCATAACAATGCGCGTGCTTTGTTTGCCACTGTTGATAGGCTGACAAACCCTCCTGTGTCAGTAGCCTCTGAACTTCTATCCACCAGGGCCTGCAATGAATTTGCCTCATTCTTCACTGACAAAATTCAGAAAATTAGACAAGCAGTCAGTGCCTCCATTCCAGGTACAAAACATGTGTCGTCACAGTGTCCACTTAAAATCAATAATTGTACCATGACACAATTTAATCCGATCAACCATAAAACCCTGGGGGACACTATACAACATCTGAAATCCTCCACCTGTTGCCTTGATGTTCTACCTACAGACTTCTTCAAAACTGTATCCAACTGCATGGCCTCTGATTTACTACAAATTGTAAACACATCTCTTCTTTCAGGTGTGTTCCCACATACCCTGAAAACTGCAGTCATCAAGCCACTCTTAAAAAAGAATAATCTAGACAGCTCACAAATGAACAATTATAGGCCCATATCAAACCTCCCATTTCTAAGCAAAATAATTGAAAAGGTTGTTTTCCAACAACTGAATAACTTCCTGGCACTAAGTAATGGCTCTGATGTCTTCCAGTCAGGATTTCGACCACATCACAGCACCGAGACTGCTCTAATTAAGGTATTTAATGACATCCATTTAAACACAGATAATGGCAAAATCTCAGTCTTAGTATTACTGGATCTCAGCGCTGCGTTCGACACGGTAGACCACAACATACTACTAGGCCGACTGGAAAATTGGTTGGGAATTTCTGGTACAGTGTTAGATTGGTTTGAATCCTACTTAAAGGACAGGGATTATTTTGTGTCTATAGGCAATTATAAATCTGAGCTGACAAAAATGACCTGTGGAGTTCCCCAAGGCTCCATCCTGGGGCCTCTTCTGTTCAACATTTACATGCTCCCACTAACTCAAATTATGGAAAACAACAAAATATGTTACCATAGCTATGCAGATGACACACAAATTTATATCACTATATCACCAGGAGACTATAATCCCATACAAGCGCTGAGTAAGTGCATTCAACAAATCAATGATTGGATGTGCCAGAACTTTCTCCAACTAAACAAAAATAAAACTGAAGTAATTGTTTTTGGAGCCAAAGAAGAACGATTAAAAGTCAGTGCTCAACTTCAATCAGTAATGCTAAAAACCACAAACGAAGCCAGAAATCTTGGTGTAGTCATGGACTCAGACCTGAATTTCAACAGCCACATTAAGTCAATTACAAAGTCAGCCTACTATCACCTGAAGAATATATCAAGGATCAAAGGATTTATGTCCCAGAAGGATTTGGAAAAACTTGTCCATGCGTTTATCTTCAGTAGACTCGACTACTGTAACGGCATGTATACAGGTCTCTCTAAAAAATCGATCAGACAGCTGCAGCTGATTCAGAACGCTGCTGCTCGAGTCCTCACTAAGACTAAGAAAGTGGAGCATATCACACCAGTACTAAGGTCTTTACACTGGCTTCCTGTCTGTCAAAGAATTGACTTTAAAATACTGCTGTTGGTTTATAAAGCACTGAATGGTCTAGGGCCAAAATATATTTCTGATCTGCTCATATGCTATGAACCATCCAGACCCCTCAGGTCATCTGGCACAGGTCTGCTTTCTGTCCCCAGAGTTAAAACAAAACATGGAGAAGCAGCATTCAGTTTTTATGCTCCACATATCTGGAACAAACTTCCAGAAAACTGCAGGTCTGCTGCAACTCTTGGTTCTTTTAAAACAAGTCTGAAGACTTTTCTTTTTGCCACTGCTTTCTAAGAGGAGCTATGTTTATCAGTATACTGCACTGTAACTTTTATTCCTGTATTCTATTTGTCCTGCTTTTTGTTTAAATGTCTATAATGACTTGCTTTTTGTTTTAATGCTTTTAATTTGTCCTGCCTTTTGTTTTAAATGTCTATAATGTCTTGCTTTTTGTTTTAATGCTTTTAATGTCTCATGTAAAGCACCTTGAATTGCCCTGTGGCTGAAATGTGCTATATAAATAAACTTGCCTTGCCTTGCCTTGCCTTAGGACGCCGTATATTGATGATATGCAATATACAGAATATGAGAATATATAGATTCCTAACACACTACCAGCTACCTGACTCCCTCAAGCCCAGGACCGTGACTCCGCCACCATATGGGGGGTCGCTGTAGAGAGGCGGATCCTTGCCCCAAAATTAAACTTGCCACCCTCAGGGAGCAGCGGCCTAATATGCCACTCCCCCTGGGATCCGGCCATACTCAGATCTGTCGAGATCAGGGCACGAACCCTGGTCGGCAGCTGCACCAAAACACAATGCTTAGACCGCTACTCCACCGTGGACCCCTATTTTAACAGGTATATGAATATACATTTTATAGGGTATTATTATATATTGTTACATATTTTATTAATGTATTATTCAGTATTCATGTTTTAGTCATGTTTATTATCTGATTTCATCTGTTTTCAACTGAGGTTATTCAATGGGCACAACAGTATGAAAAAATCTAAATGATGAGATAGTGTGTGGCACCCCTGGGGCCTCATTTATCATTGAGGTACGCCTTCTTTTACACGGTCTTTTCCACGATTTCAGGCGTACGCCATTTCCCCCCTCCACAGCGCGATCTATCAAGCCGAAAGGGCGAAAATTTAGTCGCCTTTCTACGCGCTTTTGTAGGACACCTCTCAAGTAGCCGTACCGATTTACACGGTTTTCTACACCCTTTTTGAACACAGGGGGAACTGGCGACGCAGGTGGTGCGTCGGTGAATTACAATGTTTGATGGAGAGAATAAGAGCGACAGTTAATGAACGCACAATCATGTAGGCTAATAGCCCAATTCAGCACCAACATATATCGCAATGCAAGATTAGACGTGTCCTCTAACCGGCTCATTAATGGTCCGATATGGATTTGTTCCCCAAACTTATGCGCACACCTAATGCAGGCACTCCATTAAACGGCAATAATTGACCAATTAGATTGTCATTAATATGTGATCATGTGGACCTGTTTGCTGTTTGGTAAGCATATAAATGACAGTCCTCCTGTGCGTAATGCGAGCCTAAATGAATCCGGCGCTACTCGGCCTACTGGCCGAGAAGGAACTCCAAAGAGGTGACGGCGATGGCGACTGCACCCACATAAGGGCACCATCATTGAATGAATACGTCTATGTGAATCGCAAAAATGTGCACACTATAAATACCCAAATCATATGTGACGCCGACATGCTCATCACAAGTGTAGTGGCACGGTGGCCTGGCTCCACGCATGACTCATCCATCCTGGCGCACAGCAGGGTAGGGGCTAGACTGGAGGCAGGCGCTGCGCGTGACGGCTGGCTTGTTGGTGTGTGCATAGCCAAGATATATTCTTTTTCTTCTTTACTTTAATCTTTATTAGCATTTTCCATCCATACAACGACAATACAATAAAAAATAAAAACTTACAATAACAGCTTATGGGTACTTCCATCCATGCAGCTTTTTTCTCTTAATCAAATATTACAATTTCAATATTAGTGGTATCATCACACTTCCTTCTATAATCCATCCATTTTTCCCATCTCCCTTCAAACTTTCCTTCCTGCATCCTCAATGCATGCGTGAAGTTCTCCCTAACATAAATCTCTTCCACAACACCCAGCCACTGCTCCTTGGTTGGGCGTTCCACCTTATACCAAGCGCTCATTATTGTCTTTTTACTAGCAACCAATAGTACTTTCACTAGGTATCTGTCCCCTCCTTGTACATCATCCTGTGTTATGTTTGCCAAGATATATATTCAAAGCTGATAAGAATGAGAACCAGTCAAGACCCCACCACAAAATGAGGACCCAAGCCCTCAGCCCCCTCCCCGTCATGAGGGTTACCAGCGGGGCCAAAGGGCCCGCACTGAGGTCATGCGCCAGCTATGAAGACACAAACAAGTAAGGTTCACATTTTTACCATTTTATTGTCTGTTGGTGGGTGACTGTGTGAGGTGTGTGAGTGCGTTTGTGAGTGCATGTGTGAGGTCCGTGAGTGTGGTAGTGAGTGACTGTGTGAGGTCCGTGACAGCATGTGTGGGAATGAAGTGCAGTGAGGATGTCCTGTTGGCTCTGGTGGTGTAATGTGGTGACCTCCACCAACTGCTGCACAACTGCCCCAATCCCTTCTGCCATGTCCCTCTGGGCCTCTAGGGTCATGAGCCTCCAGCACAGCATCTGAGAGGAAGCCCAGCCCTCAGGGACCCTTGAGGCAGGGACGCTGGCAGCCGGAGGTGGAGGCGTGGGCGGTGGAGACGGAGATGGAGGCGCTGGAGATGGCACTGGAGGTGGAGGCCGGCGCGCTGGAGGTGGAGGCACTGGAGGTCGTGGCGCTGGAGGTGGAGGCTGCAACCAGTGGGGGCACGACCGTCAGGTCAAGGACCACTGCAGACTCCCCCTCCTCTGAGTCCCACCCCACGTCAGAGTCTGGAGAAACAATTTCAGTCATTTTCTTTGAGTTTGTCTGTTAACTTGATTATGCATTAAACATTTCATTGTGTAGCCATATTCAATTGATATGTTTTTCTGTTGGCAGCCAAATAAATGCTTAAGTGTGATTTACCGGGTGATTTAGATGAGAGTCTTAATTTCCCAGAGGGGAAAATGTTTAATGTGGTCTAACATTATGAAGTGATCATCTGTGTTATCGTTCCCTGTTTTTGGTCCTAAATCAATCATAGCCTACCACAGAATGTGTGGAATGTTTGCTTTCCTCACAGCCACATAATACAGCATGTCCGTGTAGCCTACGCCAAATACAGGATGCACGAAACCTACAGTAGGCTACCTAAACTGTAGGAGCAATCAGACAAATGTAGGCTCGTACAAATAGCTTACCTTCCGAAGATGATTTTCTTTCCTCGCGTGGACCTCACCAACAAGCACATGCACCTCCGTCTCCGAAAAGTTTCTATTTTTTCCGCGTTTTTCCATAAACGTAATTGTCTTGCCTTTTTTTCTCCACGCTATATTATGTCGGTTCCTTCCGGGAAACCACGTTTGGCCACTCATGGTTTTGACCATATATGGTTGGATTTGGGCGTGGCGAGGGCGGAACACGGGGCGCGTGCACATCCGCTCTCTTCTACGCCACCGTCGGAATTTTCGTTGAGGAATCGGCGCAGCAGCGTGTACGCCATGTTTGATAGATCCGAAAAGCGTGTAAATATTCTCGTCGTACGCGACATTTCGCCTTTTCCTCGTTTTCGTCGTACGCCCTCTTTTACACCTGAATTTACACGCTCTTTGATAAATGAGGCCCCTGGCCTGTTATCACAGCACCCCATGATGCCATGACACCCAACAAAAACAACAACAGCAACAAACAAACAAACAACACCCAGTTTGGGACCCATTGCTCTAGACAGTTGTGAGACCATCCTGATCTTGCGAGCTCAGTCTGGAAGCTCCACAGAGATCAGTTTGGGCTTGGTCAAAAAATTACCGGGGCCAATTAGCGTTCAATGAGGGTAGGCTAACGCTATGTTCACAGGCTTTCCAAAGCGCAGCGCCAGCGCGAAGCGTTCACGCGCGCACAGCAGCGTTGTTCACACCAGAAGCCATTTCTTCGCGCTCGTCAGAGATTTTGAACTGAACTTGTGTTGCGACTTGTTGACAGTGGATATAAATAGAATATACCTGGCTCTCTAATGGCCTTCGCAATGACATCACAAAGCTTCATTTTTTTGTTGGTGTCTTTATAGAGCATGTGCTGGGGATCATAGCCTACAACTCCCTGTATTTTTCCACTTCGAGGATTAACTTGATGTCGTCGATCATCTTCAAAAATTGCACTAGTGTAGTTGGGGTTCGTCTCTCTCTGTCTCACTTTCATGTTTGGTCGCCCCAACCCCAACCCCGCCCCCAGCTCCTCTCTCTCATTTAAATTCAAAGGTGCTTTATTGGCATCGGAAGCTTACAGGCTACATTGTCAAAGCAAGTGTGAAACCTAAACAACGAATACGTAGGCTAGTATACAATTACAGATTTCGGCTACTGAAATCAAATCTTTACTTGACAGAAAATAGATAGACGTGGAAAGCCTATTCTTAAAGCAATACATCGCGATATTTGGACCTTTACAAACATGTCTGGTGCTAATTCTCCAATTAGATTTACTAAAAGTAAGCTGGTCATCGGGCTGTCCCCACTGAGCATTTGTGTCGTGGGGAAAATCACGCCTCCAATTCAAAACCAATGGAGAGCAGCGCCGAAAGGCGGGGTGAATGATCTTCAGGTGGCGGGCGGAGCGCTGGCTAGGAGGCGCGTTGTCGCGAGGAAATTAGCATAAAATGGACCTCCATCCTATTTTATGGTAATTCCTGCGTGCGATGTAGGCTACAATCAGGAAAGGGTATTACACTTTCATGTGGATTTTTGCTCTCCCCGCTGTATTGCATGTCCCTGCATTAGCATTGTTAAGTACCTGCCATCAAATCACGATTCTGTCAAATATATTGTTTCGAAAAATTATTTCTTTATCCAGGCATCTTAGTTGTACCAGTTTCATTATAGTGGAGCAGGTTATATTTGCTCGTATGTGGTATTTATTCTGTTCACAACTTCGCGATCGTACAGCCAGGCTACAGAGCTCCAGAAACCGTACCCAGATAGCAAGCGGATGTGTAATAATTCTGGGCCATATATGGGCCGGAACTAAGCCACAAGGGCCAGATCTGGCCTGTGGCAGAGGAGCGGCCAGAAACAGAGCGCTCCTGTCACAGGAACGCGGCTAACACACTGTCGTCATGATCATAGACGTAAGCTGAATCCCAAATCGCGCACTTAGGCGAAAGTGCAGAGCACTCGCGGCCTTGTGGCCTTACATGCGCGTTCCCGCTAAGTCCACAAGGGCTCAGGGTAGTTCCAAAACGGAATTGCTAGGTCCACAAGTGCGCCACGCCGCCATTTTGCGCACTTTAACCGCACTTACCGAAAGTCCGCAATTTCACGGATTTAGGAGTAGAAAATACCCACAGCCCACCGCGTCTCATGTGACACAGTGCTTGAGTGCATCCGAGTCATGATCCGAGTGCATCACACATAAATGATGACATTTGCAGATAACACAACATTTATCTTGAAATCCACATGCTGCAAACATATCCCACCCAACCTAATTTTTTAATTATTATTAAATTAAAACAGACGTCAATCGGTCAATTTGCAGAGCTGAAGGGAGCGTCAGAGCAGCCTCTGCGTCGGAGGAACGCGGCAGCCAATGAAAACGAAGTGGGAGGGGCATTGAGCGAAACTGGGAGTGCTGTCCCATTTAATTCACGGCCCTGCACCCTCTGGCCCTTCCAGCTGACGTCAATTAAGTGCTCAGGCCTCAGGCCACAAGTGCGAGGGGCCGCAAGTGCGGTTTGCGCACTCAGATTGGGATTCAGCTGAACTAGACTGGCCATTGTGCTGTAGAATTCCAATGGACTCACGTCCGACGTGGCAGCCATCTTGTGCAGGGCATCCCACTATGTGACGTCAATGATCCCACAGATTCACTGTGTAAATGGTAGATGTTAGATCATCTGGGAGAAAGTCCCTGTAGTTGTGCATAAGTGGAATTTCCTATCACTGGGATTAGCTTGAATGCTTGTATATTTATATTGTGACAAAAAATGTTTTTTATTGTGACTTGCCAAGAGATTATAGATGCAGCCCCCCTCCCTCCCCCGCCAGTATACTGTTAAGGTCTACTCTGTATCTGGTGTATTCTCCAGGGTACCCACTCATTTTTACCAATATAAATTACAACTTTTCCATGATTTTTCCATAACGTCTTGATGACCATGGACCCTGATTCTCACTAGCATCAGTATCAACTAGAAAAAACACGTAGCGGCTAAATGCCTCCGCCCAACAATGCTAGTTGCAGTAAACATTCAGTTGGACTTGAGAGAGGGCCCCTGTGTTGATGTGGATGGTGCTTGTGTACGCTAGCTTGCTGGTATTCTAGCTGTAACGCTAGCTAACACTAATGCTAGCTAGCATTACAGCTAGAATAGCTAACGCTAATGCTAGCTAACGCTAGCAAACGTTAATGCTAACGCTAATGCTAACGCTAAAGCTAATGCTAACGCTAATGTGTTAGAATTAGCATTAGCTTAGCTAGCTAGCGCTAGCTTTATTGTTAGCGTTAGCTAGCTAGTGTTAGCGTTCAAAAGTGCCTTTTGTTTGACCTTGACCTTTGACATTTGAATACCAAAATCTAATCCAAATAAATCCAACTGGACATTTTGGCCAAATATGTACAAATTCTGTCAAGCCGTTCTTCATATCATGTTCAGCAGGCCAAAAATACCTTTTGTGATGTCAGTGACCCTTGACCTTTGACCCCCACAATGTAATCAGTTAATCCTTGAGTCCAACTGGACATTTTACCTAAATATGAACAAATTCCGTTAAGCCGCAAAATACAAGTTTGACAATTAGCTATATGAGGGACTATCTCTATTTCCCCGCATAAAACAAGATACTACATTATATAAAACTGTGTTAATAGTTGATGTGAGTGGAATAAATTACGTTATCCGTGTAATGTTATCTTAGGGCAGCTAGACTAGTCTGTTATCCTAACCAGTTAGCTATGCAATTTAATTGTGAGATAAGTAAATAATTACCATTACAATACCCATATTAGGCTACCACTCTCTTCCCGCAAATGCCTGAGTATTCATAAAAACCTTAAAAGGCTAGTCTAACTGTATTTAGGCTGATACTTGGTGATACGGGTGATCACTAGTCACTTACCGAACAAAACGACGAGCAGCTCTGAAGCCCAACAGTAACATGTTCCAAATGATGCCCTGCATAACATGGCGGTCTCGTCGGACGAGTCTAAAGGGAGCGTGGCCAGTCTAGTTCTTTATAATGTCTATGGTCATGATGCTGTCCGCTGGCACTCCTCCCCTAGAAACGCCCACAAGCGTGGAAACCGCGGAGGGGACGCGGGGACGCGTGATTTCAAATTCTCCAGTAGGGACGGCCAGTTCATCGCTTGGGTGGGCGTGTTCGGGCTTCAAGCTAACGAACGTTATAATCTTGCATAGAATACTGATTCTGTCAAATATATCGGTTCAAAAAATTATTTCTTTTTCCAGGCATCTTAATTTTAACAGTTTCATTATAGCGGAGCAGGTTATATTTGCTCATACAGTATGTGGTATTTATTCTGTTCACAACTTCGCTATCGTACAGCCAGGCTACAGAGCTCCAGGAGTGACTCCTACAGCAGTCGCACAATATCATTTGATGTATTCATTCAGTAATGGAACGCAAATCATGCACATGGGCCACTTTCTTTATCAATATTCTGTTACTGTAGCCAGGTGTCCTGGTGAGTCAATATTCTGTTATAGAAAGCCTATTGACCTGGTGAGTTTATCAATATTCTGTTATAGAAAGCCTAGTGACCTGGTGAGTTTATCAATATTCTGTTACTGTAGCCTATTGACCTGGTGAGTTTATCAACATTCTGTTACTGAAAGCCTAGTGACCTGGTGAGTTTATCAATATTCTGTTACTGAAAGCCTAGTGTCCTGGTGAGTTGTGCTCATTCCTACTTTCATGTTTGTCAACTACGTCGTGCAGTATGAGTCCAAATGAGATATCAGCCCAACCAAAATGCCGAAGTGCTAATTTAATTGCCCAATATACTGTATGCGCACAGGAAGACCATTGCCTGCAGTTTCACCCTTGGGACTTGTATTTGACGTAGGCTATATGCTTAAACTCAATTATTGTATTTTTTCCAAATGTATAAAGACGGAGGACAGAAAGCAGAATTGAAAGCGAGAGCGCGCCGGACTCAGGGTTGATTATATAAGAAACTCTGGTTTCAGGACCTTGGACAAGTCATTTGGATACAGCACGTGGCACTTTGTTGATCTGCAAGAGGCACTGGTTGTGTTGTTTCTCCAATCGGTCAAAACGAAGTGAAAGAAGTGAGTTCGTCCGAGAAAACGCATTGTGTAGAGCCATAAGGTTATGTTCCTCGATTAAACTGATACCGTATGTTTGTTTCTGTCTCTGCATAGCAACATGTCACTGAAGAACAGCGCGCAACTTTCTTTGATAGCACTTTGTTCCGTGCTTCTCTCCCGGACAACGGCGCTTCCTGCTAATGCTGCATACTCGGACAGGTAATATAATATTGCAAAAGTGGGCTAATGTTCTCAAGATTGTTGTTCTTTTATTTTACAGAGAAGACAGATGATGAACATAACCTGAAAAGACACATACTGTATCTTTAATTGGTGGGCTACTGTAACTGATTATGCTGTGATTGATTTACGAATGTTAATTGCTAACATTTACAAGTGGATACATTTGGGATAAGGCATTGTCAATGTGATAATTGATGAGTTTGGTAGGCATGGTGTAATTATTTCTATGTGTACTGTAGGTCTCGAATTGTTGAGGAAGATAGTCATGGTGACTGGAACCAGAGTCCCTCAACACAAAACATGGAGAGCCTAAAACGCATTTATGGTATAACTTACGTTGCAAGGTAAGTTCTCTCACATACATTTATCAAAAGTCATGATTGGAGATTGAATAAACCATAAACGTAAAAGAGTTATGTTGCATAGAAAGCTTTGTCAAAATCAAGTCAATGTTTTAGGCCACACAGTACATTGATAATATAGAAGATCTGCAGTAGCTTTGCTGAAGTTTATAGGCTATATTTGATTAATCGATAAGTGAAGAATGTATGAATAGCTTTTCCACCAAGAGGAATTTGGTCTCCTGCTTTTCTATCTCAATCATTGGTTGAGTTGAGTCTGCCACAGACTAGTCTCTCATAGCCAGACCGGTCTCCACACCTCATTTACGCTGTGCCAGCGCTGGAGAAAGGTCTGGCTGGACTCATTACCAATTGGAGATAGTGGGAAAGTCTTGGGCGGAGCGGTTGTGTTGTCATTTCACGTAGTCTGGATTTAATCTGATTGGGCTGGAAAAATCTTCCATCGCCACTGATTGGGCAGTAATAAAGTGCATGACAAGGCTTATCCCCCAAACCTACTGTACATCCAATGAGTCAGACCAGCCAAAGCGTGACCTGCTCCTGGAAGTTAGGAGCTAGTGTTGGGGTTAGGAGCTAGTGTTGGGGTTAGGTGCCGTGCTCAGGGGCACAACAGTAGGCAATGACAGATGGGAACTCTAAGTTCTAACCACTGGGCTACCTATCGCCCACAATGTAGTCTCTCATAGTCAGACCGTATCTCCACACTTTATTTACCCTGTGCCAGCACTGAAGAAAGCTCTGGCTGGATTCATTACCATTCAGGGATAGGTGGGATAAAACGGTTTCTTTAAACCAGTCACAATTGTCTTCGGCAGAGCGGTTGCTAGGCTGTTGTGGTTTCTTATAGTCTGGATCGAAACTGATTGGGTGGGCAACAGATTTCACCTCCACTGATTGGGCAGTGATAAACTAATGACAAGGTGGGCGTATCCCCAAAACTACATCTGTTGACTCAAACTACCCACAATGTAATTTTGACATTGATTTAAGTGGGACATGTAAGTGTGTACATGTAAGTAAGATAGGCAGTCTCTTAACATCATACTGTAGTAGCGCTTTGGGAGATTTTCATAAAATTCACTATCATTTCCAAAAAAAAGTGGTAATTTCATGTTCATCATCCCTTTTCCTGTTCTTCTTAACTCATACCTTACAAACCTAACTGTGAAGACCTAACAACCTTAGATCAAAGCACATACAGTATGAATCACATTGAAATGCTATCAATGGTGTAACGGATTAATCTGCAAATCTCTCAGATTATCTTATTTTGACATCCTGTCTGTAACTATCTATCTGATGTGACTGAGCTAAATTGAGAAGCAGTCTTGTTTGTTTCATTAGTGATTTTTCTTAAAGTGATTCTTATTTTTACAGACCAACGAGACATGCAGATGCTCTCTTCACAAGTGGATACAGCAGACTTTTAGGACAGCTTTCAGCTAAGGACTACCTGGAATCATTGATTGCGAAGCAAATCAGGTAGACTATGCATCCAGCAAACATTAAAAGTGTTTCTGACTGTGTATTCATTGAGCATTGTACGGTATATTAAGTGATAGGTGTCAGTATGCTGCTGTTACAGTCCACATAGACAAGATGCTTTTGTATTGCAGATAAGCCAGAGCATATGGGGATACAGCTACACTTTGTAGACCAATGGAAATTTATATAGAAAACACATTGTGGTGTAATTAGCCTCCACATTGTGCATTTCACTCATATGTTGTGTGCCGTTAACTAATATTTTCTACATTAAAATATAAAGAAATAGGTTATTTATGCGTTGCTCACTGCTGACTTTCATCATAGTCCCTCTGGGCTAAATCATGTTGCTAGGGAATTTCAAATGGTATCATATTCCCTGGAGGAACAGTGATGACATCCAATAGTTAACAGGGGTTTAGAACCGTTACCTTTTCTTTCAGCAAGTTGCTCACCCCTGGATACGACCTGCTATTCCATACAGTAGATACGACCTGCTATTCCATAGCAACAAAGAGTGAGCCTGCCAGCAAACTTCCCAAAAGATTTGGCAGATTTACTAACAGCCGTGTTTTTGATAAACTGACCATGTGTTGATAATGGTATATATATGGTTATGGTTAGCTGCCAGCACTGACCAGCTATCCCAATATTTTGACCAATGTGTTAGAACAGTTTATACATGTAAATGGTTCATAATGTATTTACAAATGCTTAAATAACCATTAATGTAATTATAAACCCCTTTAAAGACCCTCTTACAAATGTAACATTATTGTATTGTTATCGAAAACACTTATCACGTAAGATAAAACCAATGTTTTTTTTGGCATAGCGCCTTTTTTTCGACACTTGTCGAACGCTTGTCCAACTTGTATCTTGTAGATCAAGGCTCAGCTGTTGAACTCATACCTATTTATTGTATTACAAATTATATTTAATTTGCAGTAACAACCTCACGGAGGATCAGTCGCCAGTGAAGCGCCACTCCGATGCGGTTTTCACAGACAACTACAGCCACTACCGGAAACAGATGGCCGCCAAGAAATACCTGAACTCTGTGCTGTCAGGCAAGAGGAGGTAAATACAATGAAGAGGAACTAGAGACGAGAAAAGATTTAGAAAAAAAAGATAGCCTTCCTACTCGTGTATCCACAGTTAATAATGGGTTAATAACGCTGACTGCATATTCCCCCCAGTAAGTTGGAAGATCTGCCCATGACAGAGGTATCCACAAGGAATGAGCCATCTCCACAGCAAAGCAGTGATGATTTCTCAATGGATGAGCTGCTTGACGAGCTCTCTCTGGTAGGTCCTTCAACATGTACTAGAGTCTCTCTCTCTGTTACTGTAGGTCCTTCATCATGTACTAGTCTCTCTCTCTCTGTTACTGTAGGTCCTTCATCATGTACTAGTCTCTCTCTCTGTTACTGTAGGTCCTTCATCATGTACTAGTCTCTCTCTCTGTTACTGTAGGTCCTTCATCATGTACTAGTCTCTCTCTCTGTTACTGTAGGTCCTTCATCATGTACTAGTCTCTCTCTCTCTGTTACTGTAGGTCCTTCATTATATACTAGTATCTCTCTGTTACTGTAGGTCCTTCATTATGTACTAGTCTCTCTCTGTTACTGTAGGTCCTTCATCATGTACTAGTCTCTCTCTGTTACTGTAGGTCCTTCATCATGTACTAGTCTCTCTCTCTGTTACAGTAGGTCCTTCATCATGTACTAGTCTCTCTCTCTGTTACTGTAGGTCCTTCATCATGTACTAGTCTCTCTCTCTGTTACTGTAGGTCCTTCATCATGTACTAGTCTCTCTCTCTGTTACTGTAGGTCCTTCATCATGTACTAGAGTCTAGAGACGATTTGTAAAACAGGGATTGCCAATAACTATTGGAATTTGTATGTGCACATTGTACCAACACATTTAGATGGACACTGACATTCACAAGGTAAGCATATGATAATGATCTTGCATTTGTAATTTTGTATTATGACACAAAGTCTCCTATTATTTTTCCAGACACTCTGAGACTGACATTGAAGTGGAGAAATGCCAAAACCAACCAATCAATGTATGTGCTCGTCTTTACCCCCTATACAGTAAACGTCCTGAAACTGCTACAATGTTAAGAGCTCTGATCAAAACACCACAATCTATAGCCACATAGAACTGGTGGGAATTACAACAAAAGATACTCTCAGCAAATGTTGCATTTATCAATGTGCCATATTAACCAATGTATTTGTTTGTTTATGTATGTATGTACTGTATCTATTTACTTTTCACATCAGTTCAATATTGTTGATTCAACTATTGTGAATTTATTGATTGCTTATTGATTAATTTAATTATTGATGTAAAATTATTGATTCTTTGCTTTATTTTGTATCTACTTTTCTTGATAACACTGTCTGGATTAGTGTTTGTTTTTGAAAGTTGAAAGTTATGATACAGCAAATAAAGGAATTGATCATTGAAATGGCTGATGAATCAATTATTTTAAAGCTACTTAATCAGATAATGAGTAATGCATTGTGTTCTGGTGCAGCTGCCCACCGGGGACCTGCGGTCTCGCCAGATCCGAGTATGGACGGATCCCAGAGGGAGTGGCCTATTGAGCCGCCACTCCCCGAGCGTGGTTAGTTTAATCTCGTCTTGAGGGTTCGTCTCACCACAGCAACCCTGGTGTCAGAATTATAGTTGCAAGCTGAGAGAGTCAAGGAGGCGTCTCTCCCCTTCGTATTGACGACCAGCCGGGCTGTGTGATGAATCTCAACAGTTACTGGGGGGTAATTGGACACTAGGGTCCAATTCAATTGGATCAGTCCAAGTCAATTGTCTACCAAATTGGGTGAAAATGGGATAAAATCCTAAAATAAATGTATAAAATAAAACAAAAAGTTGTGGAAAAAAAGTTGTTAAAGGCTACAAAAAAACATAAAAAATTCCAAAATTCCCAAGCTTCACTTCCCATGGTACATTTGCGGAAAGTTTCCACCCCTTTGCAACCCTATGACTGCTTGACACTGGAGTGAACAAAAAGGAAGGAAGGAGAGATGGAGGGAGGGAGGGAGAGGTGGAGGGAGGGAGGGAGAGATGGAGGGAGGGAGAGGTGGGGGGAGGGAGGGAGAGATGGAGGGAGGGAGGGAGGGAGAGATGGAGGGAGGGAGGGAGGGAGAGGTGGGGGGAGGGAGGGAGAGGTGGGGGGAGGGAGAGATATATATTGAACTTTATTGAAGGATAAACCACTTGAGATTAATCATTTCGTTTTCAAGGGGGTCCTTGAAACACAAATACAACTGCAGTACAACAACTCAAAGAAAATTAGATGGAGTGAGGGAGAGAGAGATGGAGGGAGGGAGGGTTAGATGGAGGGAGGGAGAGAGAGATGGAGGGAGGGAGGGTTAGATGGAGGGAGGGAGAGAGAGATGGAGGGAGGGAGGGTTAGATGGAGAGAGGGAGAGAGAGATGAGAGAGAGAGAAGCTCAATCTCCTGACTTGTTGAACTTTACTAGGTTGTACAAGTCCTGCTTTGAGTCATTCTTGGACATCAGCCTCCTGCTGGTCTCCTGAGCCCTGATCGCTCCATCCCTCTTTTCCTGAGAGATGTACTTGGCTGAAGCCTCTGTCACCATCTTAACAACCCTCTCAATGCTTTGTGTGTGGCAAGGCCAGTTGAGCACCTCCATGGGAGTTGATGAAGCTCTTCACCTGCAAAGTGCTGAGGGAGCAGGTGAGAGGTGGCTCTGATACTCCTTCTGACCAGCTGATCAGGTCACTAATGCTGGTAGCCTCACTGTTGATGTCAGGTGTCTTTCTGATCCTGACAGAGGAGTCCCCCAGCTGGGTATCTCTGTCCCCCTCTCCCCTGATCCTGAGAGAGGAGTCCCCCAGCTGGGTATCTCTGTCCCCCTCTCCCCTGATCCTGAGAGAGGAGTCCCCCAGCTGGGTATCTCTGTCCCCCTCTCCCCTGATCGCCAGGATTCTCTCCACCCCATTGATCCTCTCCTTCTGGTCCTCAGAGCACAGCAGTGTTTGGATGATGATGTCACTGTGGGCATACCAAGCACATCTTCTCACAGTTGGCATCACACGATCGAGCATCTCTTTCCTCTGGGACTTGAGGCAGTCCAGCTGAAAGAGGATGTGCCTAGGCCCTTCGATCCAGCAGTGCTTGACCTTGGCATTGAACCAGCATGGATAGAACACCCCAATGATTAATTCCACGATGAGCTGCAGATTCTTCAGGTTCTTTCCTTTAAGTCCGTGCTTTGACACCCAGAGCCTGAGAAGTCTGTTCACTGTGGTGAGCCAGCGGCTGTGGTTCACTGGTCCAATCTCCAACAGAGCCATCCTTGCAGGAAACACTCCTTCCCTGACTGCACAGACTATTTTGTAGCCATAGCGTTGGTCCGTTGAGAGATCTTGAATGACCTCATCAGGTTTGATCAGTGGAGGGCCAACACAGACGCAGGTGAAGTGTGGATTGATATCAAGTCCCAGAGGAAAGAGGTGCTCGATCGTGTGACGCTACAGTGTCACATCCTGATATGGCATGGGCTGGTAAAACGTGTTTGACAATTTGTGTCTGCTTGGCCAGTGTTGACTTGATGTCCACTATTACTCTCTCCTTGCAGAGAGACTTGTCCCTACAACCAGAGGGCAGTCAAAGTCAGTATTCCAGAGGCGTAGCCAGGGCTGCTAGATGGCCACTCCCAGACAGATTACTATTTTTTCAATTGGGGAAGGGTGTTTCATTCAAATGACAATAACTTGGGCATAAATTGTGCTTAGTTGCCCACCCATTTTTTGGCCACCGCCCACCCACCAGATGATTTCTGGCTACGCCTCTGCAGTATTAATTTATAATACATTACCTCCTTTATTAATAGTCATTGTAGACTATCCATTTGATGCATTTAATCCTTTAATGCATGCAATATCATAAGTCTCTATTTTTGTGTGATTTTGGTATTTTCGGGCATGAAGGGGTTATCTGAAAATGCTCAAGGGATATCACCGAGCACCCTCCTGTATTTTGAAGCCCCAAGATTTTTCTACTGGAGTGAATTCTGGGGGAACGTGTAGTACAGTATGTAGAGAATTATCTGTTAGTATATTTACACCACACATTAGTTATGTTTTTTTTTCCATACTGTTGTAACTTGTAATGCACATGTGTATAAGTGTGGATGCATACTCACTGGGTGGGGATGCACTTGTTTGATTTAGTCAGATACATTTTTGTGGGGGGAAGAGCTGCACCCCTTTTCCTGTTGCTCATGTTTTGTTGCCCATATCAATAAATGGACCAACACAATGCAAACTTGAGTTGTGTGTCGCAGCTAATAACTCCTGCTAAAAAAGTTGTTTTACAGGCCTGGCTTGAAAGGGTTAATACTAATAATTTGGAATGCAATACATTTCCCATCACCCCTTGTATGAAAAAACATTAGAGAATGTAGAGAACTGGGATGCTGGAGGGAGAGAGGGTAGAGAACTGGGATGCTGAAAGATAATTCTTCAGTGACAGGAACCCAATCTGCTCTTCTGCCCCCTGCTGCCAGATTACACAACACCTATATAGGGATCAAGATCTCCAACTAGACATACTGTACTGTACATAAAATAAGTTATAACACACACTTACATAGTCTTTGAGAGGTAAAAACAGTGATGGAACAGCTAATGTGTTCTTTTTCTGTAGCCTGTACCTACTGTACTGTTATATTCCTTCTTGTGTGGTTAGAGTCCCATCCCAGTGAGTATATATGAAGGGTTGACCTTTGATCTTTGAAAAACGTAATGCTTACAGACAAAAGAAGGAAGGACACTGCGTTCATATATGGTTCCTAATGTACCGACTGTCCACGACCAGGTCAGGTCTGCGCAGGACCACCTCTGCAGGAAGTTAGTTATGAAGAGGGATTGAGAAACACATGAAGTCAATCACAAAAAGGAAAAACATACTGTACGACTTCAGTGACAATCTTTTCCTGACTAAAAGGAAGGGAGGTGTACGTTCGTAACTTCCTTTAGAGTCATAATGTCAACGAAGCAATTAGACTGGCAGACATAAATATAATCACAACAAGCATTTCGCTTTTTTATGTCTTGGAATGTTTTGAAATCCTTGAACTATAACTTGGCCTCTCAGATGAGAAAGGTTGCCTATGCAATCAGTCTGTGGTGTACTTTAGCTGTGTGCCAAAACCAAGTTCAAAAGTCCATGGAGTTCTGCCTCACTGACTGTCAGGGCCTGTCTTATAACAGGAGGAAGAGGAAGGGTGAAAGGTGGATTAATCAAACATGCACTAATTAGTCTGGAAGTACCCCAACATTTCTCCATGGGCACGTAGTCCCTCCATGGAAAAAACGTGGCGAATCCTGGTTGTGGAAAGGGTTGAGTTTAAACTATTTACTGGAATGCTTCTACATGTCCTGTATGCACCTCCAAATCAAGTCCAGTACACAGTGCATCTCAATTATTGAGACAGTGGTGTTACCGTCTTATGTTTGTACAGTAATTGAATCACATCAAAGGAAATGTTGTATTGTTTCATAATCTCTGATTTTGTTAGTGTGCACTGTATGTCGTGCTTCAAGTAAAGGTATCTTTCCAATCCATTCACAAGCTTGTAAAGTTGATTGATTTTTTGGTGTGAACGACATCTTTTATAAATGATACATGTGTTTTATTTGAAAGGCGTATGACAAACAGAACACACATGACACACGTGGAGGTGTTTCAGTGTCCCAATGAAAAGGTGAGTGAAACTCATGACAGGTCCAAGTTGTCCATAGTGGGTGTTGTTACCTCTTGTTTTACCACTCCCACAGAGTTGGACCCAGAGGGTTCTCAGATAAGGCCCCTGTGGTATTTGAACTGCTGCTGTTGAGACATTGCTGGGGACGTACTGTAGCGCTGACAGCCTCCTTTGACAAGTGAGTTACTCTCATTTCCCTTTCCAGCTTTACTTTGAGTCAAGCAACTTTGTTCCTCTGTTTCTCATCCATTAGGCAGACAACAAAACCACATCCCTGGGGGGAAATAGTTGTGCGAAATATGCTACAAAATATGGTCGATTTCTCCAAGCTTACCTTGGTCAAATAGATCAAATTCTTGAATGTGGACGTGATTTACCTCATATTTTGTACTTTTGGTTCCATACTGTAGGTTCCATTGCACTAGATAGAAAAGGGTAAAGAATGTGTACATCTGTTTGGAAATACAATGGATTCCTTGTAGACTGGTTACAATTGGAGCTATTCTATAATTATAACATATTTAAGCACTGATAGTGATTGTCAATAGCTTCCAGTTAATGATTCCCAAACATGTGTGGAATGTTCAGCTCCAACAAATCTATGTAATATTGTGTGTGAAGAGGCTTTAAAATAAAACATTCCTTGAGATGAAGTCACATTTTTCATTACATGTATATCACTATAAAATTATAACTTAAATTGTTAAGATATGTTTCTATAATCGCAACTTGAGAGGTCCAGAGGCTGCAATCAGGAAACATAAAGCCTGATTCCATTCCAAAGCAACAAAAGAGAGAGATTAGACCTGTTTTTCTAGAGTAGTCTACTATGCTAATATGTTCTCAATCTGCATGTGCATATATACGATGAAAATAACACTGAATGTAGTTTCTCTGAGGGGAGGGTGGAAATGTCACAAGGCTGTGTAAAAACAGACTGGCGCATGATCATAAATTGCATAACACAGAGACTGCAGCGAATGTGGCTCTGACTTCTCCAAGAATTGTAGTCAGAGAATCATTGGTTTATCTCAGGCTAGTAGCTCAATGAGGTGTTCACAGGGAATACATCAGACTTGTTCTGCCATGAATAGAATGAGAGAGAGAACGAGTAGAACTCAATGACTATGGCCAGGTGAGATACAGAGAGCTGAATCAGTATGTAAGTGTACTTAATCTGACTGTAATATTTGCTTCTCAAGGACTGTAAATAACCTTGGCGTGGAATGTAGGGATCCATTTCAAACACGTGCAAGAGAGCTGACAGGATCACTATAAATGTTTTTTGTTTTGCACAAAGAGAGCATAGTCCATCTGAAATGAATGTCAAGTTGACACAGTTGACATTTTAGACTGAACTGTATTTCATTTCATTCATGTAAATGAATGTGTGGAGCCTTAAGTTGTCCCCACCTTTATCAGGTTACACTATTATACTAATAATGTGGATTGGTCTGTTTGGTTTGATTAATATTATGTTGTTTTTCAGTACATTTTTGTGCTTAGTAGTTATCCAGCAAGGAATCTTGTAGGCTGCAGGGCAAACACATGAGGCATGTAGCATTTGACAGTTATTATGTGGAGCTGAGGCAGACACCTTGTCCTCTCATCGACCAGGGTTTCCTCCAGACCTGTTACATGGCCGTGTGAAAATTTTGTCAAGAAAAAAGAAAGTGTGAACAAAGTGTGCAATGTACCATGTTAGGATACAGGGGGGAAGTGTTACTTGATCTGTGACCCCTTTGCTGCTAGTATCCTTCTTTTCCTAAACTAAGGTTTAGTGACCATCATATTTGCAGCTGATGTATTGTAAACTGCATGGCATATGGAAGGAAACTGCTTGCTGCATGATCAGTTGGAAGTCACTCTTAAGATTTACCCCATAATACAGTAGGAGTGAGAAATACTCTCATAAAACAAAAGTGCAACAATATGTTTTTTTTCTTGTGGTCTGGTCACATGACGATTTCCTCTTTTTAGTGCATTCTCAGCACTGCACAAGCCACTCATGTGATTGACAAGCAGCGTTTGAATCTCTGCGCGTGCGCTCTTGGCTTTGGTCAGCGTGGTTGTTCTAGTTGATGAGGCACTTTCTAGTATTCTACTTTGTGGACTGCACAGGGGCCAGACCAGAGTCCAGACAGGGCCTTGTGAATGTAAATATAAGGTAAATGTAAATATAGGGTACATGTAAATATAGGGTAAATGTAAATATAGGGTAAATGTAAATATTGTTTGTCAGGCAAGGTTTCCAAAGATCCTGCTGAGATGAGAGGAGGCTATGAGAAGGTGTTGAACCTGCAGGGTCCCCTCAGTCCATGTTCCTCCATCGTTTTGTCTCAGGGCTCCACAAGCTATAGTTTTGTTTTGGCCATAAGGACCGGCAACCTATAGTTTGGTCCTCGTTGGGGTACTACTAGAATATGTTATGACTCATATGCGTGACACTCCTCGAGGGCTACACTACCAAGCAGGAATGTCGTGTTTTTTACGTGAACCGTTTTACATGAACGCGCTGAAAATCCTGGGTTGGCTTAACGAGTTACTGTGCGATTGCGGTTTAAGGCTTAGTGAAGCCAGCTAACAAAATGATTTTCTTACACAACTATATTCAACTACTGTATATTCAAAGGTAGGGTCAGGCAGGGTCTCCACACATATTTACCAATTAATTTTCATAACTTTTTCATAATATTTTATCACATTTCCATCCATAGGGCGCAATAATGACTGTGCCATGCCCTAAGACTGGCAGTGTAGCACACATGGAGGGCCGGGGGCGCTGGTAGTCAGAGGGCCCTATAGGAGGGCTGGAGCGCCAGTAGTTGAAGGGCCAGGGGCCTGTGTAGTCAGGGGACCCTGTGGGAGCGGTCTTGTATAGGCTGAGGGGCCCACATATTCAAGCATTAATTGTCTATATACATTTTGTTTTCACAGTAGATTGTTGATGGGCCTCACAGCTCAGGGCCCCCCCGAGGGTTTCAGGTATATATAGGATATATATAGTTAGGTATAAGATATCCCAAAGATTTGAGAGGCAATGTTTTGTACCTGATTTATCTTTACACACAGAACTTATTTGTGCAAATTAAGGTTATGTGTAGGCCTATTATTAACTCACTGGCTTATGACATAGTAACAACCCTTTTGATGTCACATTTAAGGTCTCTATGTAAATAAAGTTAATTATTCCACATTCCAGATTCATCACCAGCCCCTCACCTCTCTGGTACCTGATACAGGGTAAGTCTGATTTACTTTGATGAGGTACTGTATTTCCTCCAAAATTCTGTGGAAACAGAACTAAACTAAATCAACTTAAGTAAGCATGTAAGGAGTTTCTCTCTAAAATATGACCTGCAGGTGCATTTACTTACTGCCTCCCACATCCTGCTGCATCCTCAAGACAAGTATGTGTTAATATGCACGGGTATTAGCACACTGGCACAGTACGGTACTTCACAAGGACTGCTGTGAGTAACCAAGGGCCAAACATGCCAAACATGTTATCAACCCCCTCATTCCTCTCTCTGATTGCGTGAGGGATCTTCTCCCATGGAGGTCTTTCGGGGTTAGGTGCTCAGTGTTTCTCAGCTCTCCCTCTCTTTTGACATCGTATTCTGGGAACGGTGTCTTCTGTCAGGTCTACGTACTTCAATTATTTGTTTGATATGGATCTATGGACTGTATAAATATTTGCCTGCCTTAATGAAATGTAGCATATTGTCGCCTCAATCTGAAAAATGCAAGACGCCTGCATCATGGTACAGTATCGAAGGACGAGTATCGCATTCGTTTTTGTGTTTCAGTACAGTATTTATTTGTTTGTTTTAGTTGTATCTTTATTAGTTATCTTCTTCCTAGGAAGTCTGACTTCCCATGCATGAAAAATCACCAAACTTTGCACATAGGTCCAGTCCTGTGCCAGAAGTCCTCAACTGGCATTGTGGGTCAATAGTCCTGATGGTGGCACTACAGCAACAGTCTAATAAGCTTAAAACCTCTAAAGATATAAGCTGTACAGTACGTGCTATCACTTTGCAACCACCACCAACATGTAGGCCTAAGTGAGCAGAAACTTCCACATACTTTGAACTGGCAGGAATTATGAAGCCCATCACTCTGTTTTTCTCAAAAACTGTAAAACAAACAGTCAATCAAACTCTACTCCTCCCACGTTTTGGTCAATTGACTCCTCAATTGCTACTCTACATCTTCAGACTGTCCTCCACAAATGATCTTCACAGATTTTTGAAATATCAGAATTTGAGCCCACAGTGCATCAAAATGTTTTACTGTAAACAGTACTGTATGCAGCTACTGCAAAATCTCCAATGTTCATGAAAAAAAGATAAAATTTTTATGACATGGTAGATATAGTGTGAACATTTGAGAATTTTATCTCACAAACTGTATTTTAGACAGTATTTTGAAGTCTGACCCTTCAAACTGCTGCTGTTCATACAGGAAAAAATAAACTACCCACAATAGTACCCTATACTGCAACAGCAATGTCTCCACCAATCAGAGATGTTGTTGTTGACAACCCAGCCCCAATAGCGGACCCTAGGACTACAATTGGCTAAATTGACTCACTGAGAGGACACCTGTGCCACTGATTGTTTGATTGGGTTCCACACGTCTTGTTAGTCTGTGTATACAGTATACAGCCATTCCCAAACTGTGAGGTCCGCCTCCCCTGGGGGGCCCCAAAGAAATTCAGGGAAGGCGCGGAGGGATGGTTAGAAAAGAAAAAGGACCAATATGTTTTTTATTATTGAATTTTCTATGGTTTTTATGAATGAAACGTGTTTTTAAAGGTCAGAAAATCTAAATAAATAATGGGAGAGATGTATACTAAATTTGTGGATAGTGCAGAGAGAGTCTCCCCCCCGCAGGCATGAATGTATTGTGCGAAAACGTCATAACCTTAACTAGCAACAGGTGCCACCGAGCTAACTTAGCTGTGTAACGTTATTGGCTAGCTAACACTGCCTTGCACAATGGACAAATTTGAGGGGTTTGGGGGGGCGCGGGTGTGTCACTGTTTTCAGAGGAGAGGCCCACATTGATGGAGTTTGGGAACCTATGGCCTACATGTAACTCCCTGTTCTTTGTCTGTTCATTATTTGCTGTAGCTGTGCGTTGTCACTGGTGTTGTTCTGTGCCAAGTCTGTAAGCTTGTAAGCTTTGTCTTTTGTTCTCCACTTGTTGAGTGTACAGCATAGGTGATTTTACCCTCTGAGAGTAGGGGGGGCAACATTTTGACATGAGAAAAAAAAAAACAGTTCTGCCGTCTCGTCCCATCTATTTACAAAGAATACCAGTTGTGAACAGTATGCTAATAAGAAATCCGTATGACAATTCAATTATGTACAACGCATCAAACTTCATCTAAACACCACGAGCATGTCAATATGACTTTATGACCGAGCACTAGGCCATACCCAACATCACAACATCAAACTGCAACTGCCTGCTGGTGCTAGCTTCCTCGCCGATGGTGATGTTGCTAGTGCTAGTGCTAGCTTCGATAGCCTCTTGAGCACTTCTGCATTCGATTGCACCTGCTGCGCTGTCATTTCGAGTGGTATCTTCTTCATTAGCATTGCCAGTTTTTATTTTATTTTATGAAGAAGTGGTAAATTGTTTTTATAGCTCTTTTTGCCATTGTGAGCAGGTTGGCTAGTTGTAGCTTGTTGAGCACTGAGCAGTACAGTCAGATCTCATTTTTTTCGACGGACGAGTTGTGCCATTAGTGGATTATGAATATATATATATTTTTAAAGGTAGCCTAGTTTAAGTAATAAATACACTTTTAAAATTAATGATGATCTAACACAAACTGGTACAAACCATGTGTGTATGTATTTAATAATTGTGTTAATTAGTAAAAAAAAAGAAAAAAAAAGAAGTTTTTGTTTGTTTTTGTTTTTTAAGAATTGGGCTGTCCAATCAGGGGGGGCACTTGCCCCCCCTGCCCCCCCTATAAAATCGCCAATGGTGTACAGTATACAGGTACCTTGGTTTTATTGTTTAGTCTTTGGTTTTGGTTTTTGAAACTCGCGGTGCCTTTATTTTGTGGAAACTGCTGAAACATTACAGTGCGTGCAACCCTTGTGATTGTGATGTTTAAGTCTCAGGCATTGTGCTGTGACGTTATTTTCTACATTTTCTTTTTAATTAAAGGTGTAAATTATGGTCTGGGCAAATACATGAGCACACCCTCACGTATCTGTCATTGTCCTCGTCATCTCCTCATCATCCTCTTAGACCTCATGCACACTTCCTCATAGTTTTTTTGTATTGTGGCAACCCAGGGGACAGGGAACACCACACAACCCAGGGGACAGGGAAGACCACACAACCCAGGGGACAGGGAAGACCACACAACCCAGGGGACAGGGAAGACCACACAACCCAGGGGACAGGGAAGACCACACAACCCTAGGGGACAGGAAAGTCCACACATGGCGAAATGGCAGTGGCACACAGACAAGGGAAGCAAGTTGCAGAGAATATTCAGAGGTTGTCTCTTTAATAAACGCAGTGTTACAAATGAAAGATCTCAAACAAAATCCACACATCCCCCCTCTTCTCACAGGCTATTTCTGGCCTGGATCTTCCAGTTTTTGGTGAGGGGACGTGACTGATTGTCCACACCTGCCTCAGCAATCAGCCCAGGAAGTCATTCAGCCCTCTAAACCACAACCTGTGGGGTTCTGGGAAATGCAGTCCCACAGCTAGCGGCCACTTTGTGTCACAGGCGGCCATTTTGGGCTGTGAGGGGCCCGGGTTGCCACAGTATTCTATCAAAATCCATTTCATGTAAAACAAAAATGTGTGCTTATGTACAGTAGTTGGACTGAACCAATTTCAACCAATAATATGACATCCACCCTCAATCTTCAACTTTCAGCAACACACAGCTAAGATTCATTATATGGCTAGTTAGCAACAGCATGGCAAAGTCACTTAGCTGACACTTTTATCCAAAGTGACTTATTTGCATTTAACATAGGAAGTTAGTGTAATATTCACCAGAACTCACAAGTGCATCTCCTTTCTAAACTAATGCTTAGGTAAGTGCAAAAGTAAACTTAAAAAAAACAATAGGTGCTTATAAGAGGGACAATCCTGGTAGTACTTCTTCAAGAGGTGAGTTTTGAGTCTATGGTGAAATATGAGCAGTCCTGATGTCGGTGGACAGTTCACTGTGTGGCCAGGACAGAAAAGAGTTTCCTCAAACCTTGTTCCATCTCCTAACTGTGGCAGTTAACAGGAAAACATATGCCTGCACCAGTTTTTGTATATATGCGAGTATGCGTACACCTAGACCCTCATATATTTGCCATTGTCTCTCTACTCCACCCAGCCCTGATCCAGTGCTGCGCAGCAGCTACCTGTATAATCCTGTCCCCAGATTAGATTGCTTAGCCAAAGTTCTGGAGACCTTGGTAAATAACCAATTGAAATTGTTTCTTTCAAGTCACTCAGTTTTAACTACTCACTAATCTGGATTCAGAGCTAATCACAGCATCATTTCTGCTGTTACTCTTGTTACTCATCTTGGCATTAAACAACAGGAAACATTGTGCTGCCCTCTTTGTAGATCTTTCAAAAGCATTTGATATAGTTGATCACTACCTGCTTTTAAATAGACTATCTTGTATTGGTTTGGATAGAGGTGCTTGTGATTTCAGGTTTCAGGACTATCTGTCGTCAAGGTGTCAGTGTGTGAAATTGGGTAACATTCGATCTGATTTCTTGTATCTAGCTAAAGGTGTTCCCCAAGGCTCAGTGTTGGGTCCTGTCCTTTTCACCATGTATATTAATGATATTTTAATGATATTGTCTATGCACTAACTGGCTGTCATGCTCATCTATATGCTGATGATACAGTTGTCTATTGTATTGTGGATACTGTTCAGGAAGCCATTGAGAACCTACAGCTTTCTTTTAATGTGCTGCAAGAAGCTCTCACCAATCTGAAACTAGTCCTTAATCCTAGCAAATCTAAATGATGTTGTTTTCTAGAGCCAGGATTACTGATTATGACAGGCTCCATCTATTAACAGCTAATGGCTCGCGTATTTAGAGAGTCACTGAGTACAAATATCTTTGCCTGTGGCTGGATGATAAACTCTCTTTCAAGTTTCATGTAGACAGTCTAGCCTCTAAGATGTGTCAGAAAATTGGCTTCCTGTACAGAAACAGTTCTAGCTTTCCTATGTTCAGCAGGAAGGGAATTGTTCAAGATGTCTTCTTATCAGTATTAGACTATGGTGACACAATCTATAGACATGCTTCTGTGACTACCCTGAAACCCCTAGACTCTGTCTATCACTACACCCTAAGATTTATTATGGGTGATAGTTATGACACCCACCACTGTGTTCTTTATGATAAGGTAGGCTGGTCTCCTCTCTCCTTAAGGCGTAACTATCACTGGTATTTGTTTATTTTCAAAGCCATTATTGGTAAACTTCCACCATACATCTCGTCTCTGTTGGACTGGAGCCTTGGTACCTACCAGATGCGATCAAACGATCGGCTTGTTTTTAGGGTTCCTCGAGTGCATTCTAAACTTTGTCGAGCTGCTTTTTTCCATGATGCACCATATTATACCTAGAATACTTTACGACAGACTCTAAAGCTTGAGGCACTTCCTTCAGTCGCAGAGTTTAAATCCATGGCTCTTGACATTTGTACTTCGACCTGTAACTGTTTTTAATTATTATTATTATTATTATTATTATTATTGTATATTGTATTTGTTCTGTTGTTATTTGTGTATTTGTGTGAACTCGTCGAAATTGTAAATGAGAGAAACCTCAGTGCTTTACGAGTATAAATAAAGGTTGTAGATAGATAGATAGATAGATAGATAGATAGATAGATAGATAGATAGATAGATAGATAGATAGATAGATAGATAGATAGATAGATAGATAGATAGATAGATAGATCGATCTTCTCCTAGTCAAGAGTGAACTCAAACCAGGCCGGAACTGGGATTCATACACTTTCTTTTAAACATGCCTATAGAGCAGAGGTTCCCATCCTTTCTTCCCTAGAGACCCCCTAACTTACACCTGATGGAATCAATGACATGATTCTTTAACAAATATTTGTCTAGCTAAATATGATATTAAGGCCTCAATTTATCTGAGGCCTGGCGCACCCCCTGCGATCGTTGGCGCCCCCCTAAGGGGGGCCCGGACCTATGTCACAGAGCTGTGTTTTCTCCTGGTCTTAGATCTGTGGGTGCTGCACTATCAGCTGCAGAAATGGTTGCATGGGAAGGGAGGAGTCTTACTATAGATCTAAGATATGTAGGATCAACTTTCGAAGGCTGAGACCACTTGTTAGAAATGTATACTTCATGAATGTGACTCTGCCATTGTAAGTAGTCCAGCTTGTCTCATTATTTTCTCTCCCTCTCTTTCTCTCTCTCTCTCCCTCTCTATCTCTCTCTGTACATTTTTGTGGTGTTTATAATTCAGGTTTGTGTTAATTTATTGTTCACTGAAATACATTTAGATCAAGTTTTGGTTTCCATGTTTGGTCTCAATTTTTAAGTTGGAGGCTTGCAACAGCCTAGATATTTGTCTCATTATGACATCACAGTTACATTCTATTATGTCACTTTATCTCTGGGGCTGAAATAAACCGCTCATTCAGGATTAACAGCCTGTTGTATTTCTGTTCTCTGACACAGTAAGTTTCCTTTAATATATATATATTATATATATATATATATATATATATATATATATATATATATGTGGATATGTATATGTATGTATGTGTATATATATATATATATATATATATATGTATATATATATATATATATATAGATATATATATAGTATATTATCACAAATTTGAATCTTAGTTGCTAGAAGTGTATGGTAGTTTTAAGGAACAGAATGAATTCTAAGGTTTACAATACTGTATACGTGAGGGGTTCAATCTTGTTTGACCAGAAATGTGGTTGAAACATCTGTCTGAATTGTGTTGTTTTTTTCTCTGCTTGGGGAAGGAATGAAAATGTTTTCTATCTCTCCATTTTCTTTCAGGCGGTGTTTTATCTGTGAAAGAGAAGTCCATTATTTCACGGCAGTGGAATAATGGCCGCTAAAGCGCCAAAAGATAAGTAAGTAGGCTACCTACCTCTAATGTCTTTTCACTCTAAAGGGCCTGCTGCCAGTCCAGTGTTACTGACAACAAGGCAGGGATACAGTAAGGAAAACATGTAACCCCATTTCAATCACCCTCTTCCTTTAACAGATACAATGCCGTCTGGCTGATATTTTTCATGTTGGGCATTGGCACCTTATTACCTTGGAATTTCTTCATGACAGCAACCATGGTAGATCAACAATGTGTTTCTACAGTAATTTATTCTGTGTTTTTATGTACTGTTGAAATAAATCAAACAAGGTACACTGAAATCTTAAAGGGGAACACTGCTGTCATAGCAAGTTTAGCTGAAATGTCGCTTTGTCCTCAATGAAACCGACCCGTACACCAACATTTAACCGTTCCGTGCAGCTCAATTTGGGCCAGAACTATTTCGCCGAACGCACTACATCATACCTTTCGCACTGTAAACTTCCGCCATGGTAAAGCTAGACGATTGTTTACATCCTCCTAACACGTCAACACATGGGGATGGTGATTCATTTCACAAGACAACATTCTACTGAGGCCGGTAAGGGGCATCCTGGCACTTCCTGCCTTGAAAATGCATGTTTATCATAGATTTTAGCAGAGGCCCATAGACGTCCATTATAAAGGGGGTGCGCGCACAGAGGAAAAATGAACTAGCTTACTACTGCACGGATCGGTTAAATGTTGGTGTGTACGGATCGGTTTCATTGAGGACAAAGGGACATTTGAGCTAAACTTGCTATGACAGCGGCGTTCCCCTTTAAGTCATCATTACTATTGAGCTGCTAACAGTTGCGTTCTGTTGTTTTATGTTTACAGTATTTTACCAGTCGCTTGAAGGAGCCTTTCACAACTCCCACAATTCCACCACTTTCGGCCAATGAAACTGGGGGTAATATCGACACCCGCAGTGTTTTGGAAGCCAAGTTCAATAATGTCATGACCCTTTGCTCTATGGTGCCGCTGCTGGTGTTTACCTGTCTCAACTCCTTCCTGCATGGCTTGTAAGTCCAGAAACAACAACAAAACCAACAAACATACAAACAACTTGTGTTTGCAGTTATACATCAGATCATGTCTTCCTCCTCAATAACACACTCTATTAAAGGACTATGCTCGTTTTTGACAACCTGGACCTTATTTACGACATATTATAAGAAGTTTGACTCACCCAGATCACTTTTGTGTAGTTCGGAGGCCTGTAGAAGAAATATAAAATCCAGCGCGAGCCAGTATATCCATGTAATGGCGGCGCACGGGGCATAGGGAATGCCGTTTCTCAAAATCCATTTTCGGCCGCTAAACGGTTGTTTTCATCAATCACATTGCATGAATCGACAGTTGATATTCCTCTACGCCAGCCATTGTTGTTTTGGTTCCAAATAAGGGGTCTTGATCCTCTGTAACATGGTCTTTATAAGCCTCTCCCCCACTTGCTCCAGCACGCATGCGCACAGGCCAGCTGTTCCTCTCTCTGTCTCCTCACCCTCCTTTCAAGGAGCTCTTCGTCCGTATACTCTGGCTCAAAACGATATGGACGTCCGTCATATTCTAATTCATTTTCTAGATCCTCTAAATCTGACAAATATTCAGCCATATTGCACACAATATTCTAGGCACCAACAATCCGATCGTAGCGCAGAGAATGTGAGCCGCGAGTGTAGCCTACAGACGGAGAATAGCAAGTCTGCGCGCTGGCCTGTGCGCATGCGTGCTGGAGCAAGTGGGGGAGAGGCTTATAAAGACCATGTTACAGAGGATCAAGACCCCTTATTTGGAACCAAAACAACAATGGCTGGCGTAGAGGAATATCAACTGTCGATTCATGCAATGTGATTGATGAAAACAACCGTTTAGCGGCCGAAAATGGATTTTGAGAAACGGCATTCCCTATGCCCCGTGCGCCGCCATTACATGGATATACTGGCTCGCGCTGGATTTTATATTTCTTCTACAGGCCTCCGAACTACACAAAAGTGATCTGGGTGAGTCAAACTTCTTATAATATGTCGTAAATAAGGTCCAGGTTGTCAAAAACGAGCATAGTCCTTTAATGTTCTATGGTGACACATTGGAATACAGTATATAGATTACTGTAAGGATCGATTTGACTTGTAAAACGATGTGGTGTGTACTTACAGTACCTTTGTGCTATCAGGGGACGCACAAAGGTAAGCCAAAAGGTAAGGGATCGAGATGACTGCAAGCGCCGGTGGAGCCCTCGTCCGAGGACGACCTAGAGGAAGGATATCGTGTTTTCAACTGTCATTTGAGTCATTTGACACTGAGTCATTTGAGTCATTTGACTCTGAGTCATTTGACTCTGTCCTACAGGATTCCCCAGAAGCTGCGCGTGGCGGGCAGCCTGACCGTGATCCTGGTGGTGTTCGCCATAACGGCCGCCATCGTCAAGGTGGACATGCAGCCGCTGCCTTTCTTCTCCTTCACCATGATAAAGATCGCCATTATAAACTGTACGTTTACACACACACGCGTGCACGCACAAACACACACACACATATATACAGTACATACACACACACACACACGCACACACACACATGCACTCCCACACACACATAAACATACACAATCACATACATACACGCACACACACATATTCTCTCTTTCTCTCTCTCTCTCTCTCTCTCTCTCCTTCATCATGATAAAGATCACCATTATAAACTGTACTGTGAGTTTCTCTCTGAGTTGGATTTTTCAATGTGTAATTGATATCATTATTTCTTATTTTTATCTGGCCATAGGCAAATATCGCCATCTGTTAGTTGTTGATAAAGGGGCATTGAAAACCTTAATGAAATTCAAATAAGCTTTCTTCACTTTGAACTTTAGCATTTGGCGCAATCCTACAAGGAAGTCTTTTTGGCATGGCTGGCCTCCTGCCCGCCTCCTACACCACGCCCATCATGAGTGGACAGGGACTCGCCGGCACGTTTGCCGCCTTCTCTATGATCTGTGCTATAGCGAGTGAGTTTCTGAATCCTTGCATCTGTCTAGGGCCTCCTCAAACCCAACTTGCTTGGTTGTTGCACTCCCACCCCACGACAACACTCTCTTTCAATAGAAAACAACAGACATAGCAGCACACGTTAGTGGAAATCAGATGCTCTGAGGAACAGCCGAAACGCTAAGAGCCTCCATTTACTGTAACGTGTGCTGCTCTGTCTGTATTTTTCTATGAAAAGACAGCCACCTGCTGAGTGAATATTACCTTTGAGTCCAGCCCCGTATTCTTCAAGTATTTTTGAGAATCGCACCCCACCTCCAACCTACTAACCATCCTCTTCGTCTCCCCACCTCCAACCTACTACCCATCCTCTTCGTCTCCCCACCTCCAACCTACTACCCATCCTCTTCGTCTCCCCACCTCCAACCTACTAACCATCCTCTTCGTCTCCCCACCTCCAACCTACTACCCACCCTCTTCGTCTCCCCACCTCCAACCTACTAACCATCCTCTTCGTCTCCCCACCTCCAACCTACTACCCACCCTCTTCGTCTCCCCACCTCCAACCTACTAACCATCCTCTTCGTCTCCCCACCACCAACCTACTACCCACCCTCTTCGTCTCCCCACCTCCAACCTACTAACCATCCTCTTCGTCTCCCCACCTCCAACCTACTAACCATCCTCTTCGTCTCCCCACCTCCAACCTACTACCCACCCTCTTCGTCTCCCCACCTCCAACCTACTAACCATCCTCTTCGTCTCCCCACCTCCAACCTACTAACCATCCTCTTCGTCTCCCCACCTCCAACCTACTACCCATCCTCTTCATCTCCCCACCTCCAACCTACTACCCACCCTTATCGTCTCCCCACCTCCAACCTACTACCCATCCTCTTCATCTCCCCACCTCCAACCTACTACCCATCCTCTTCGTCTCCCCACCTCCAACCTACTACCCACCCTCTTCGTCTCCCCACCTCCAACCTACTAACCATCCTCTTCGTCTCCCCACCTCCAACCTACTACCCATCCTCTTCATCTCCCCACCTCCAACCTACTACCCACCCTTATCGTCTCCCCACCTCCAACCTACTACCCATCCTCTTCATCTCCCCACCTCCAACCTACTACCCATCCTCTTCATCTCCCTACCTCCTACCTACTACCCATCCTCTTGGTCTCCCCACCTCCGTTCTCCGTTCTCTCCCCTCGTCTGTTCCCCCCAGGCGGCTCTGAGATGCAGCAGGCTGCTTTCGGATACTTCATCACCGCCTGTGCTGTCATCTTGTTGTCCATTCTCTCCTACGTCGCCCTGCCAAAGATGGTATGAAACTCTAATGCAGTTACGCCAATAAGCTTTTAAACAGACGTGACATTACTGTCGGGTGTAAACCTTGTATACGTCTTCAGAATGTTGAAAAGCACATTCCGATCCTTAGACTGTGGAAAAGTACATCATCTCCTGTTATAAACAAATGGATAGAATCTATGTTAGAAATAGTATCGCAGATGAGCGGATGCTGGCTAGATTAAGTGGTGGGAATGAGAACTTTCTGAGGTCATGGGACCGTTTCCTGGTTTGCAGCATTTCTGGAGCGCAGTGATGTTTGATTAGAATGCTGAGATTGTATTAGCAATGTTCTACTATTTATTATTGTTTTTCTTTCCTATTATTGGCTTGCCTGTCCTGAGCATGTGCACTTTTCATAGACCTATGGATGTCTTGTAATTTAAAATAATATTACTGTCTGTTCGAATATGTTTGAATAAAAAACTTTAATGACAAAAAAAAAAGAAAAGAAAAGCACATTCCAATTTCTCTGTTTTTCAACATAAAATCACATATGATGAGCTGTTTAGAATACATTTAATTGTTCCCAGGGCAGGAGGCGTTCAGAGGTTGTAAAGGGTAGTACTAGTCCCAGCTTTCAATTGATGTAAAAAATAAAAATAAATAAAAAATCATGGAAATACAACGTTTCCGCCTGACAGCGATGTTATACTACAGACATTATGTATTAAACTTATCACGTATCAAGTTACTAACATGTACTTATTCATATTCCTTAGGAATTCTTCCAACACTACCAGGAAAGCAGCGCTCATAAACGGCCTGGTGACACTGAAAACACCATTGATTTGATCAAGAACGGTAAAGCTGGAGGTACAGTAAAATACATTTATTTGATGTTTCTTGATATATTCTGATAGTTTCTTGATGTTTCTTGATGTTATTTAGAATTCTGTATCAGACCACTCACATTATCCATGTGAAAACTTTGACACCAGAACAGTTGTTAAAGGTGCAGTATGTGTATTTTTGGCAGCATCTAGTCGTGAGGATGCAGATTGCAACCAACTGAATACAATTACATGGTGCAAAATGGCGGCCTCCGTGGAAGGACCCGCTCTCTATGTAGATATAAAGGTCTCATTCTAAGGTGACAAAAATGATTTTTATTTTCATGGGATTATACATTAATTAAAACATACTTTATATTCATAATATTATTTCCAATTTCTGCCATGTCTACACAAAATTCTGCCACGAAATTCTACACACTGCACCTTTAAAGTTAATGCCTACCGTAGGATTTGTTTTAGTGAAATGTCCCTGGATAATATGTAGGACCTGAACCTGACAGCTGATCTCTCTCCCTTACAAAACAATGCCAAAGAAAAATCCAGAAATATTTTTGATTATATTATATCCTAACAAGCCTCAATCCATTCTCCCACAGAGAAATCAGGAGACTCAGAACCAGTAGAGGAGAATATCACTCCAAAAGTGTCAATGACAGCCATCTTCAAAAAGGTACCCTTACACACACACACACACACACACACACACACATTTTAACCATTTATTTAATATGTCCTCATAGAGAAAATTCCATACAGGGACACAAATACTAACGGTGCAATTAAATACAATCACAAGGTCATGGACCAGCGGCATAACTTTCTTTTTCCCACATTATTCACGGGTACAAGTAGCAGCGTCTCCACCATATACAGTATGGCGGCTGCCTGTGACAGCAGAGACAGAGCAGAACGTAGCGAGGCGTTTAGCCCGCTCTTTGGGCCTTCCCAGCTGTTGGAACCCTCTTATGACCAACCTGTGTGTCCTAGGCTGCCAGATATGAACACAAGTAGTCTGCATCTGTACCCTAGCTCTGAGATGGTATTTAGGAGAGGTTGGTCCTTAATGGCTAGATATGTCCTTTACTATCAAGTCCACTATTCTGTCATGACGTGCTACTGTATGTACATTCCTTTGTAGTCATGACAGCAATTCAAAATGTGTGACACACGCACACACATACACACGAACACATGTGCGCGCACACACACGCACACACATACACAGACACACACACACACACACACACACACAGTCCTTTGGGCAAGTGTAGTCTATTGCAGGTGCAGTCTAGGCTATTGGAGGTGATGAACAGATTTGTATTGATTAGGGACTTTCTGCATTCAAGTTCATGGATGTCATGAATTGACTGTGCGCTGGGGTGGAACTGAATGCCCCCCTTCCCTCAGAAGTGCCTAACAGGAGTAGATAGTGATTTCCAGTGGGGGTGGGTGCTGCTGTCTGTGCTGGGCTCAGCTGGGCTCTCTTGACGGCTGTCCTCTTGACCTTTGACCCCGGGGCTGTAGATCTGGGTGGTGGCCCTCGCCGTGTGCTTTGCCTTCACCATCACCATCGGCACCTTCCCCGCCGTCACCGCAGACGTCGAGTCCACCATCGCCAACGGAGGAGCCTGGGGTAAATGATGTGTGTGTGTGTGTGTGTGTGTGTGTGTGTGTGCACGCGTGTGTGTGCGTCACATTTGTACAGCTTGGGTACAAATGTAAATTGCTGGTGTTTATATTTGGAAGCCTAGGTAATGTCCACAGACTAGCTGTGAGGGCTTGCAGATGGCATGAATTCCCAAGCCACACGTTAAGGCATTGGCAAGGCTCAGTTCGATGTCTGTGATAAGTGGCAGACGCCACACACTGGATATGGAGGAGACCTGTATCCATAGACTGAGACTGGAAACGTATGTCATTGAGATTCCCAAAGCTTGTGCATCTATTATCGTTTGTGTTCAACAATTCCTTGTCAAATGTGAACACAAGTATATTATACACATAATAATGTATATGTGTGTGTTTGTCAGCTTGCCGACTTTCATAATCATAATGTATGCATGGCTTCAGTACACTGTTGATGTTACAATGCTGCCTGTGGCCCTGGTCACCCAGGGCTGTATTTCATCCCTGTGTCCTGCTTCCTGCTCTTCAACCTCTGTGACTGGGCTGGGCGGAGCCTTACGGCGCTGTGTATGTGGGTGAGTAGCTCACAAGTCTATGGCATTTGTCTGGCACGGATGAGTTTCTAGAACTGTTTTGTTAACCTCTCTATGTAGTATGAGAGTTGATGTCCTGGGTATAGAAGGGATGAGTTTCTAGAACCATCGTGTTAACCTCTCTAATATGTAGTATGGGAGTTGATGTCCTGGGTATACAGTAGAAGAAAGGGATGAGTTTCTAGAACCTTCTTGTTAACCTCTCTGATATGTAGTATGAGAGTTGATGTCCTGGGTATACAGTAGAAGAAAGGGATGAGTTTCTAGAACCTTCTTGTTAACCTCTCTAATATGTAGTATGAGAGTTGATGTCCTGGGTATAGAAGGGATGAGTTTCTAGAACCTTCTCGTTAACCTCTCTCTCTCTCTCCCTCCTCTCTCTCAGCCTGGGAAGGACAGCGTTGTGCTGCCACTCCTCATCGTGGCGCGTGTCGTCTTCGTGCCTCTTTTCATGATGTGTAACGTTCAGCCTCGGTCCAGCCTCCCTGTGTTCTTCCAGCATGACGCCTGGTTCATCGTCTTCATGGTCTTCTTCGCCTTCTCCAACGGCTACCTGGCCAGTCTCTGCATGTGCTTTGGGCCCAAGTTAGTCTGCTTCTAGGAGTAAACTGGGCACAGAAAAGAGTTACCAGTCTTGACCGATTACACCATATTTTTGTTTTTGGACACACACACACACACACACAGATGTGGTTTCTTCCTCGTGGCTGTAAACCTGACTGTGCCTCGTTCTTTCTCTCCACAGGAAAGTTCTTCCTCATGAGGCTGAGACAGCTGGCACCATCATGGCCTTCTTCCTGTCCCTGGGTTTGGCCCTTGGAGCCTCTCTCTCCTTCGTCTTCAGAGGAGTGATCTAGAATGATCACAGAACCACCCCCCCATGAAGAGAGTTCATAACCCCCCCCCACCCCCCCATGGAGAGAGTTCATAAACCCTCCGACTTGCAGCAAAATTGTCTTCACATTTGTGTTTCTATTTTGGGGCACGCAAAGTAGATGTGCTAAAGGTATAGTCTTCCAAAGGACTGAGTCTGGGATGTAGCTTCACATTCCTTTTGTAAAACTACCATAAATAACAGAATTTACAAAGTTATTAATTGAAGTCATGTCCTAATGTCTCAATGAACTAAGTATTACATTACATGAGTCATTTAGCAGATGCTTTCATCCAAAGGGACTTAAGTGCATTCAAGATAGGTAGTCAAGTGTAGCTACGCACCAGAACTATAAAGTGCATCTCTTTCTAAACAAGCATCTAAGAGCCTGAACTAGTGCTAAAGTAAAAGTGCAAGAACAGCCAAGTACAAATACAGTGAGTGTTAGGAGGAAGGGTCAGGTAATAGCCAAGTAATTTTGTAGTAATCACAACATTTGGAAAAATACTGTTATTGTATTGCTGTTCCACAATACAGTATTATATTAGGCCATGTGTTAATACAGATATATTCCATCAGTCTGCATATGTGAAGGCTGTATAGGTATAATAACAATATTAACTGCCTGCTTTATGCTGTTTTATATGAATATTATTCAGAAGAGCAATAGTGAATTTGTATATGTACTCCCGTACATTCTGTCTGTATAAGCATAATATATCATGAGATGCATTACTGGGAGCACTGAGAGCTTTGTACACTATTAGTCATAATTGTCTTTAAAGTGGCAATCTCAAGGATTTCACTTTCATTGTCTTTGGCACCACCTTTTGTCAATATGCAGTAATTGCAGGAGTTCCAAACCGTAGCATGAGTTTTTTTTTCCAGAGTTCATTAGAAACCAAACATGAGCCACCAATCACGTCAACCGGTGCGCTGCTAATGAATACTACGCAGGAATGACGCCACAGACATCCGATTCACAAAACCTGGCAAATGGAAAGGCTTTGGGGAATATGTTGAATCATTACTGTGTTACCTCAATCAGCGATAGCGGTGAAACTGACATTTATTTATATGATAATCCTTGAGATTGCCACTTATACATTGGGAGAGGGTTCTAATAATTGTCAAAGAGCTAAACTGAGGATGGCCTTAATTTTGAACTGTCATGTGGCTTTGTAAATTCTCTAGTGTACCAAATACTTTTGTTGTTGTTGTTGCTTATGAAACATAAGCACCTTTAATACATGTATTAAATTTACATTAAATGTATTAATTTAGCAGACAGGTTTTATCCAAAGCGACTTACAATAAGTAGCCTACATTTTGTCAAGAGTAAGTGAACCAGCCCAGCCATTAGACAATAGACAAACAACAAGGAAAATACAGTAGGGAAAATAGTATTCTTCAATGTATCTACAATCTTGTTGTGTTTGTTCATGAAAGAAGAACATTGACTGTGTTTGTAGCTATTAATCAATGCAGGATCTTTCTGAATACTTCACCCTTACTTATATATACTTCTGTTTATTTCAAATAAGTGTGCACTACCTCTTCCTGTGTTTGTGCAGTTTGACAACTGCCAGTCTTTTCACTATCAAGCTAGTTACTGAAGCAGGCTGTGCTTTGTATTCCTCTGCCAGTTTGAGATGAGAGAGGGATTATGATGGAGGATGTTTCATTTGTGTATACTGCAATTTGAATAAGTTGGTGAATTTACTCTTGGAATAAAAACTTATTTTGTGTGTTTAAACCTTCCATTAATACATCCATGGTTTAAACACACTTAGGCCTACTAATTTTTTTTAAAGCTTTTGACAAGAAAACTATTTCAACCTCCTGCTTCTGAGCCTACTCAGGAAGTAAAGTTGTCTCTATCCCTTCTTGACCTTGGTGTTTCCGGCCTGTTGTCCAGGTGACTCCTCAATACTTGCACGACTGGACCACATCAACATCAACATCAGCCCCCTGGATGGAAACGGGAGATATTGGAGCTTTCTTCCTCTGGAAGTCCACTACCTCTCCCTGGTCTTTCCTACGTTGAGCTGCAAGTGCATGGTTCTGTGTGCACCAATAATAATAATAATTAAAGCTGCTGCGCAGCGATGAGGCGGGGCCAGGCAATTTCAGACAAGTTTAGGAGCAAGCGAGAAAATAGGAAGACAACAAGAAAGTTGACATTCCAATGTTAATTTTGCATCAGTTGAGAATTGAACTTGGAACCTCTGACAACATGCAACATCCTCTATCTTACTGAGCTAATTAGCAACAACTCATGTTTGGATTGACTAAGCCAGTCACAGGACACAGGACAGCCTTCATCCATGCATTAAGGCAGATTTCAAACTGCTGTCAAAAATGCAGTTATCAAGACAACATTTCTACATTTTAATAATAAATCTATTTAGTTACATTCCACCACTGTAATGTAATCAGTAATTACAATTTTTGGTAACACTTTACAATAAGGTACTGAGTAACTAGGCTACTGTTGAATTAACGATTAGTTAATGAGTAGGCCTAGTTACTGATTCTGTGACTTCTATACTAGTTATTGAGGAACTAGAGAATAGACTGAGGACTACTATAGTAGGCTACCGAGGAACCAATGAACGGAGCTGAACTAAACAACCAACCGTTCGGCCCGACAGATTTGCACTGACTGGAACGAATTTCTTGCAAATGTAGCAATGAGATGTTGTTACACTAGATTATCCACTGTGTTTGCACTGCCTGAAAACTTCAAAAAATGCGCATGGAGCTGCATCTTGTAGGAAACGAGGTCGTGAAATTTCTCATTTGAAATTTGAATTACTGCATTGAAGTAATGTGTTCCATTCTTGGATATCTTAGCTGCACTCACTTTACTGACATATCCCTCTACTACAACAACATCACTCTGGACTGCAGACACTCTAAACTTCTTTCTCTGGTTCTCCTCCATGATTGGTAAGTGAAGCCAAACTCCAGGGCTGTGTTCGGAATCGCTCCCTATTCACTATATAGTGCACTATATAGGGCGTCAGCCATTTTGTTTGTAGTGTCCGAATTCTCCACGGAATTTTCGTTCCCTATATAGTCCACTATTTATTACCCACAAGTCACCTTGATTTCCAGGGTACAGTGCATGTACCCTACATTTTCTCCGGTATACCACAATGCAATGCAGTTGAGTTGTCTCGCGAAGAGGGCTGTGAACGGAGGATGGCGGCGGCAACTTTCGTGTATAAACTGAAGGAACTCTAGCTTGCGGAGCTAAATCGTAAACATGTAATGTTTGTAAACATGGGTTACTTGATCGTGCGCTTCATAGCTAGCTAGGTAGCGCGGCTATAGCCAACGTTACATCTTGCAATTAACAGACAGGACCAAAGTAGAAAAACCACACATGCACATGATTAGAATTTAAATTTCAACACTTTATTTGGGATTTAACATTCAAAATGAACACACAAAAGCAAATCCGATACTACCTGATTGAGTACATCTCAACCTGCAGCGTGAATGCTCCCTGTTAGACTTGTTTGTTTACACGAGGGTGCATCCGCCTGCATCACACGAATGACCGACGCATTTTTGTGACGTTCGGTGTAGTGTCCGAATACTCCTTAAACCATACCCTAGGTAGTTCACTACATAGTGAACCCTATATAGGGAGTGAGGGAGCGATTCCGAACACAGCCCAGGACTTTAAATACTTCTCTGTATGAACCAGGTGTAAACCATCAGCAAATAGCTGATTGATCAGTGCACAGTCAGTGTGTGATATCAGCATTGCCCATGTGATTCCATGTGTATGTAGTTATGAGGTTGAATTCTCTTCAGTTTAGATAGATAGCTCTTTAGATAGATAGCTCTTCAGTTTTATGTAGGCTACATATTGTGCATACATGCACTATTTCTAAAACATGTTCATGGGTTCTGTGCATGTATAAATGTTTTTGCATGTATAATGCTTTTTGTTTAAAAACTGCTTGTTTCTATTAGACTTACTCCCCTAATTGATTAATAGAGCCGTTTTCCAGAAGCCATGTTGAAGTGTCATAGTAGGGCAAAACACAGATGTAATTGATCAAATTAATAATGATCCCATTTTATTTGTGTCACTGCCATTCCAGTGAAGCAGCATGCACAATATCAGAGCCTTGGCTCAACTAATCCTAAATGGAACAGGACTATAATTACTGTTATTAATGACACCTGTGTTTACCCTGATGTTACATGCCACATATATTTGAAGTGGGTGTTGTATGGTGTTGGGGGTGTCTCTCTGTTCCCTCTCTCTCTGTTCTTCCCCCATTCAAGCATCCACCAGTCTGTTTCAAGTTCCATCCTGTTGCAGTGCCGGCCGGCTGTCAATCAAGATCCACTCACGACTGCAGCTGCTGCCAATCATCGTTAGCCCAATGCCAGTCTAAGCAGTGGACTTTCTGTTTGTCTCTCTCTTTCCAGCCACTGCCATGGTGTCTATGGGTTTGTATGTTTTGATAACTGATGTTTTAGAGTATGGCCATGGGGTCAGGTAAAACAGAGGCCTCTACATATAGTGTTCACGTAGGAGTGTTCGCTGTCTAATACTCCAGTTTAGGGATGGTTGCTTTCTTAAGTTTTGGTTGGCCTTGGCTGGCCCGCTATATTTGGTTAGAGAAGTTAGTTAGCCATTTGTACATTCTTAGATTCTTTTGATATTTAGTGTGTTGTTTCTAGATTCAGGTTTTTGATCATCTGGAGTCCCCCCTTGGTCATGTTATTTTATGTACTGATACATACCCAGCATTGTGGCAATGTATTGTAACCCAGCATTGTGGCAGTGTATTGTAACTGTATCATTCATCAATTGCATTGTAACTTTGTACCATTATAATTTTTTTACAATATACCAACGAGTTACAGCTTTGGTTCCTGGTCTGGTCTGTTATTTGCACCTCACCTGCTCAACATCTTTTGACACCTTATCCTGGTTTTTATTGTTATGTAACTTATCCCACTAGAGGGTCGAAACGCCTATGACATCTCAACATAGCTGTTGGGGAAAAAAGGTCTATTAATCAGGATGCACAGGGATGATGCAAATTTCTTTCAGCTCACATAGTTGAGTGCACCTGAATTGGCTAAGAATGTGATCCTGAATTAATCCAAGGTAATCTAATTTCACCTATAATATATATTTTGCAAAGAAATCCACCAAGTCCAGTAATAGGCTATCAACCCTATATATTTATCATTTTGTAAATATAAAGGTTGACCCAAGTGGTGTTTTCAAATGGGCTATTTTGTTTATTTTATTTAAGTCCAAATGACACATTGTTGAGTTGTGGTTTCTGTTGAGAGAGCATTTTGCTAATTAATCTCATTGTACAGCCATCTTTAAATGTGCAATAGGCGATATTGAGCTCATTAGCACCATCTAGTGTCTCAGAAGAATTGCTACAACAGAACACAATTCAATTTGCTTGTTGAATACGCGGTCGCAGGTAGGCTATTGCAAATCTCGCCCACTATCTAGTACCTGGCTTTTTTTAACTTAACACAGATGTGTCGTGCCAAAGATGTAATAGATCAGATCAGGTCAAAACCTCATCCCCATGGGGGGCTTGAACCTTCTGCCTGTGAAATAGGAACCTAGACCACTATGCCATATAAACCGTTGGTAGGCTACCTTTGACTCATGAGCTGTATTAGAGGCAGCTACCAAACCAGATGTACATAGCCTATTATGTTCAATTCACCCTTCCTAAGCCACGGCCCCTTTCGCTAAGGCTAGTAGCTATTTAAACATCAGTGCAGCTATCTTTATTAAAAATTACCACATTTTAACCACTGGGTGATACAAGATGTATGGGGGAACTTTAACAGTGGCACTCGATATCCTGATCGTGTGGACAGCGTTGATTTATTCCGCTCCCAAAACCGAAAACAAATCGTCTGATGCAAAGAGTGGATTAGCCTAAACTGTGCAGCAAACTTAATCAGCTCAATGTCAACACCATCACCAAAGTCTGTTCAAAGGTAATTGTTAGCTATGCCAAGTTACAATCTTCATGGACATTGTACTGTTATAGTCTCTTATACTTTGTTAGCTAGCAGCTACTAAATGGTTAACTGCTAGCTAACGTTTCCAATACATACTTTGGATTTGGGAACTTGGATGTCTTAGCTAGCTCGCGTTCTGCTAACTAACATGGCATAATTGTATGCAATGTAAGTTACAATGAGACTATAACAGTACAATGTACATCCATGAAGATTTTAACTTGACATAGCATGTTACCTTTGAATAGATAGACATAGGAGTCTTTGCACTGTTGCCTCACAGCAAAAAGGTCCTGGGTTCAATTCCCAGCTAGGGCAGGGCCTTTTTGTGTGGAGATGGCATGTTTTCCCCTTTTTCTCAGTTAGGCTATAGGATGAGCACCTCTTGGTTAGAAAACTGTTCTTTTGTATAAGGTAGTGAAAATGGCAGATCAAAGATGTATCCCTGTCTTGAAAACTTATACTGTAAGGGATGGTCTCCAGTCAGTCTGCATAACTCAAGACAGTCATATAACTCGGTAGCCTATAAAACTCATCAACACTCAGTTGACATCAATTCCTGTAGTAAGTTAATTGGACCAATTGAAATGTCTTTGTGATCATCAATTAGGGGTGGAGTCACCCCACCTACAATTCACTTCAATTCAAATCACCTGCAAGACAAATTACCTGCACCGAATCACTCCTGAGGTCGGCTGACTTATAGAGAGCAGTGATAAGACAGAAGAAATAAAAAGAGAAAGATCAAAAAAGGAAAAATTTGAAAACAAAATTGTATTCTGAACTGAACGGATCAGACCTTGCTGTTGGCAGGTAAGGACTGCTCAAGGACTGCTCATACCAATCCTGAACAGAAACAAGCCAGCCATGCTGGACCTGGCCTGGTTTTCTCTCTCCTCTGATATAGTGTGCGCTGTCATCACTAACATCATATGCCATCGCTGACCCCTTTGATGACATGATCCATTTCTAGGGCTGTTTCCATGGACAAACAGACACACAGACAAACAGCCAGTTATAGACTGCTTGACCTGTCGGCCAAACCGGAAAACATAAACCAGACCTTTTATCTATAAGAAAGTGAGTGGATAATGACTGAATTTTTTAACTATTCCTTTAAAGATGTTGAATTGTATATGTGCTTGCTAATGAAATAATTATTCTTTAAAATGTAGGAGTAAATTCATATTACCTGCTAATAGAAGAGTTTAACTCTTAAAATTTCAAAACACTACTCTCCTGATTTGCTTTTTCACTTTGAGCAGCTTAAAATCTGTGTTTGGTTGTGATTGTGAGGAATGTTAATGAATCAGTTGATTTTCTTTTTAGAGAGGGGCTGGATCAACACTCACAGGTCCCAGTGGGCCCATTGTGCACTTTTCATAAAAGGTAATCTGAAACTTATCTGAAACTCAGGTTTATTCATTACAAAATACCATCCCTTCTATCTGAAGCTTGCATAATATGCAATTTTCAGTTATAACATTTGTCTAAACCCAAGACATGCCCTTGGTAGATGCAAAAACCCCTCATATTTAAGCACTCTACAAGATGTAGATAAATTGCTTTGTGCTGCTGTACAATATGTAATAGTTTGCTCTGTTTTATGCTTATGTCAAAGTAGTTAAGGAAGATATTAGTACTCAAATATGCTATATTAAATATGGTATGTTACTTTGAAATTTAGTAGCCTATGTGAGGTATGCATAACCATTAGTCCATTTCTAGCCGCTTGTCCAGGTCTGTGGTAGCGGTGGCAGCGGCGCAAGAGCTGAGCAACTCGGGCATTCTTTTCTCCAGCGGATTCATAACCACGCAAATATATAATTCTTACATAATTTACCTCACAATATTGCTGTACTATAAGTTTGTGTTTTACATTTGTAAGCTAATTATTTTTCATTTCCTCCCCTTTAGATAGAACATTTCAAGATACTAGTACAAGGTATGTTACACTTAACTTTCTGTTAAATGGGTTGTGTTTCCCATTAGTTAATAATGCTTTTGTGGGTTATACTGATTAAATGCAATGTTGTGGTATTTATGTAATGGAAGATCAAGAAGTTAAGTACTACGTATTGTAAATATGAAGTCTGCAATGACAGAAGAAAATCCTAAAATTAATGAAAGGTGTATACAGTAATTCTTTGTGAATAAGCTGATTTCTAATTTTTACTTTTCTGTTTTCAGATGCCCCTTAAAAGTAAAAAGAGTGAGATTATGAAAAAGTTGTGTGTTGCCAAGACAGCTAAAAAAGTTTGTCCTAACACCTCAAGTGCTCTGAATGACACAGAGTGTTCAAAACCTGCCGCCCAAGGTAAAACCAGTTCTGAAAAGACTTACGCCGATGTCGTCAAAGGTAACATTGGTTCATCCTCTGCTGCTATTGATGGATCTGGAAATAATGTTGGTCAAATCCCTGCAACATTATGTACTATGGATAGGCTTCCTGTACAAGGTTCATACCACCAGGCTGATGGGAGATTTGGTATATACGCTGGTATTCAATGTGTTGCCAACAGTTTCAATGCAGTTGTGAAGAGCACCACAAAAAGCATACTCACATGGGGCACTGAAGACATTAACACTGTTTTAAAGAATGGAAACACCCTCTACTATAATTTACGACAAAACGGAAAGATAAAGTCTAAAAATGGATTCATGCTTGTGACCGAACTACCTGGCATCTACAGACTGGAGCATAACACATTTTCACTCAGTTTGGGGGATGCTGTACAGCACAAACACAATTCAGCAATTTGTCCAAGAATTTGTGAAGAAACTGATGGTTTACAGCGAAAAACCCGATCGTGGTACACTGATAATGTAACCAAATCTGAGAGAATCAAAAGGAAACATGAAAATGACCCTGCATATGAGGAAAAAAATGAGAAAAATGTACAGAGCTAACCCTTACCACCGGGAGCAGAAACTTGGAAAAATGAGAGAGTACAGTGCTAATCCTGACCACCGGGAGAAAATACTTGGAAAAAAAGAGAGACTTGTACAGTACTGATCCTGGATACTGCAAAGAGAAGATTGAAATAAGTAAGCAAAAGTATGCTTCAAATATTGATCATAAGCAGTCTGTTAAGGAATATAGTAAGCAAAGGTATGCTTCAAATATTGATCATAGGCAGTCTGTTAAGGAATACAGCAAATCTCAATATTTAAAGAAAGCTGAAAACAATAAGAATGTGAATAAGGCTATTCAAACCTTCTACAACACAGTAGAAAACAATCTTTCCTATGTATGTTGCGTTTGTCACAGACTGTTGTTCCGAAACCAAGTTGTTCAGTGCAAAGTGGAATCGTATGGAAAGACGAGTGAAATTGCTGCATTAGCCTCCAGATGTATCACAACTACATACTTGCATATAAATGAAGAATGTGGTGTTGAATGCTACCTTTGCAGAAGGGAGAGAGACAAACTTTGGATCTGTCATACATGCCATGGAAAACTACAGAATGCTAAAATGCCTGAAGGAAGTACTGTAAATGGTCTTCATCTAGAACCAATTCCATTAGAGTTAAAGTGCTTGAATTCTCTTGAGGAACACTTGGTAGCTTTGAATATCCCCTTTATGAAACTTGTTCCTTTGCCCAAAGGAGGACAAAATGGCGTTCATGGACCTGTGGTTTGTGTACCATCTAACATCAATGATGTCATAAGCATTCTCCCCAGAGAAGAACAAAGTAATTTGATTATTAAGGTAAAGCTTAAAATAAAATTATCATACAAAGGGCACTACCAATATCAGTTTGTAAGAACAGAACATGTTAAAATTGCCTTAGACTATTTGATTAAAAACAATAAGTGGTATTCAGATATAAAAGTCAATGACCAATGGATAAACCCTCTTGAGAAAATTGAAGTGGAAGAAGAATTTGGTGAGGTTGAGCCAACTGAAGATATATTGCAAAACAATAACTTGAATGAAAAAGATGACTCAAGAGTACAGGATGACAATGAAGTAGAGGATTTCATCTTCAACGCTGATGGAAGATTTGCTGAAAATACAGACTATATATTCTATTCTCAATACATTTCTGAACTTGAACAAATTCTATCAAATGTTTCAATTGCTTTGAGGAAGGGATCCTCTAACAGCATTAGGAATGTAACTGCAGACATGCTGACAAATAAAGAATCTCTTCAAGAGATATTAAAATTTGATGAAGGATACAAATTTTTACGGCCTATCCGTGGAACTCCTCCTTTCTGGCAATCAGTACAAAAACATTTATATGCGATGCTAAGACAACTGGGCATACCGACTTGGTTCTGTTCTTTTTCTTGTGCTGAAATGAGATGGACGGAAATCCTGGAAACCATTATGACACAAGAAGGCATAAATAAGAATGTTGACGAAATGGACTGGTTGGAAAAGAATGATTTATTGAAAAGAAATCCAGTAACTGCAGCAAGAATGTTTGATCATCGTTTTCAAACATTTTTAAACAAAGTTATCTTTTCTGATGCAAACCCGATTGGTAAGATAAAGGACTACTTTTATCGTAATTGAGTTTCAACAAAGAGGATCTCCTCATGCTCATTGCCTGTTTTGGGTAGAACATGCTCCACAGATTGGCAAGGATGAGGACAAGGATGTTGTACAGTTTGTCGATCAGTATATCACCTGCAAAAGGCCATCAAATGATTCAGACCTGGAAGAAAAAGTTACAAGTGTTCAAAAACACAGTAAAAGGCATTCAAAAACATGTAGAAAAAAAGGTACAACATGTCGCTTTAATTTCCCACGTGAGCCCTCTTGCCAAACATTTATCTGCAAAATAAGGCAAATGACAAAAATAACTCCAGTGATGCTTCAAATATGAATAAAGTAAGAATGCCAGAAAAACAAGCTATGGAAATATTGACAAAACTCAAACTAGCTTTGTCCATCGATGATGTTGAATCCTTTACAACTGAAGAGTTATTTGACAAAATTGGAATATCTCAAAGAGATTTGGAAAATGCTCATGCCACCCGCAGCGGCAAAACGAGCATTGTTCACAAAAGAGAACCAGATGCTCTGTGGATAAACCAATACAATAAAAATCTCCTAAGGGCCTGGAATGCAAACATGGATATCCAATTTGTTGTTGATGCTTATTCTTGTGTCGTATATATAATTTCATACATTTCAAAGGCTGAGAGAGAAATGGGATTGCTACTGGAGCGAACTCAAAAGGAGGCAAGAAATCAAGAAAATCACAATGCAAGACGAGCTTTGAAAGAACTTGGTGCAGTTTATCTCCACAGTAGAGAAGTATGTGCGCAAGAAGCTGTGTACAGATTGACTGGCATGCTGCTTAGAAAATGCTCACGAAAAGTACAGTTCATCCCAACAGGAGAAAATCCAGTGAAAATGAGTAAACCATTGCATGTTTTGCAACAACAGACCCAAGAGGGAACCATTACTGACAAAGAATTGTGGATGGTCAGCTTGTCAGACAGATATCGAAATAGACCAAACACTGAAAACTTTGAAAACATGTGTCTTGCAAGTTTTGCTTCAGAATACAGGGTGTTGTCAAAATCTGAAGTAAATCCATCCAAAGTGGAACATGATGTCAACATTGCAAAATTGAAGAACTTTGGCTATGTCAGAAGAAGAACTGTAACTCAACCAGCTGTTGTCAGATATGCAAGATTGTCTCCAACTAAAGACCCTGAAAAGTATCATCAAAGTATTTTACAGCTTTTCTTACCGCATCGAAATGATTCAGATCTGAAACCACTACCCTTCGAGTCATATGAAGACTACTTTAACCTCGGAACCATACATATTGATGGAAATAACTATTCAGTCCAGTCTACAGTTAATGATAATAGATGTCTGTTTGAAAAAGAATCTGAGAAAATCGATGAGTTTAAAGATATGATTGATCAATTTGGTAAGTTGGAAGATATCTGGGCACAGATATGCCCTGAATCTGAACTCGACCGTTTGGAATGCCAAGAGATCCTAGGAAAGCAAAAGCAAGACTTGGTTGAAGAGGGCAATGTTGAGATGATTCCTGATCTGATGATCAATCATGATGTAGCAGTTGTTGAAAAGAACAGATGTGAGATGTCAAGAGATGATGCACTAAATGTCTTACGGTCTCTGAATGACTTGCAAAGAAAAGCTTTCTACCAAATAAGACAGTGGTGTGTAGCTAAATGCCATGGTGACAATACGGATCCTTTTTATGTTTTCGTAACAGGTTCTGCAGGAACTGGCAAAAGTCATCTGATAAAAGCAATACAATATGAATGCTCACGGATTTTGCAACAGACTACAGGGACTCCAGATGATGTCACTGTTCTTTTAACTGCCCCAACTGGTGTAGCAGCTTATAACATTGGGGCTACAACAATCCATAACACGTTTCGTATCAATACTCATAGTAAGCTACCTTACCAACCACTTGGTGAAGAGCAAATCAACACACTGAGAACAAAATTAAGTAACTTAAAAATACTGATCATTGATGAAATTTCAATGGTGGATCATACACTTCTGTCTTACATTCATGGCCGTCTCAGACAAATAAAACAAACAGGAGATTATTCACCATTTGGGAAAGTAAGTATCATTGCTGTAGGTGACTTCTACCAACTTCCTCCTTGCAGAAATCGGCCACTTTACGATCAATCACATCTGGTTGATTTATGGGCAGATAATTTTACAGTTCTCGAACTTCAAGAGATTGTCAGACAAAAAGATGCATCGTTTGCCGAATTATTAAACAGAATACGGAAGCAAAAGAAGGGTGATCCATTGTTGGAAGCTGATGTCCAAATGTTGAAACAACGTGAAACCGGAGAAGAAAAAAACGTCATCCACATTTTTGCAACAAATAGAGAGGTTGACAAATACAATGCAGAAATGCTGAGTAAAACGTGTAATGACATAATGGAGATTAAAGCTAAAGACTTTGAAAGAAATGCTAAAACCGGAAGATTGGAAGAGAAAATTGGCTACCACTCAAAAGTATTCAACACCTGTTTGAATAAATCTCTTTCCCTGGGGATAGGTGCTCGTGTCATGCTGGTTAAGAATATCTGCGTGTCAGATGGTTTGACAAATGGAGCCTTTGGAACTGTTGCTTACATTGACAGTGATTTTGATGAATGCTTTCCAAAAGCCATTTACATTGTCTTTGATAATCCAAAAATTGGACAGAACCAAAGGTCAAAGGTGTTTCACAGGCCGTGTATACCACAAAATGCAACCCCGATAAAGCCAGAAGAAGATTAAATCAATAACCGTGGAGGCAAAAGAAGACAATTTCCCCTTCGTTTGGCCTACAGTTGTACTGTGCATAAAATGCAAGGTTCAACAGTTGACAATGCAGTTGTTTCTCTAAAGAAGATATTTGCACCCGGGCAAGCTTATGTTGCTTTAAGCAGAGTCAAATCCATCCAAGGACTTATTATTGAAGATTTTAAAGAATCTGCAATTTATTGCAATGATAAAATTCAAGATGCTATGAGCAAAATGTCACAGTTCATTGAAGAGGAAGACAATCCTGCACCATTCCATCAGTCTTTCAAAATGGTTCTACATAACATTCAAAGTTTGAAAGCACATATAAAAGACTTGATTGCAGATGATCGATTAATTGATGCCAATTGTGTTTTTCTTACCGAAACGTGGTTGCATGCAGATGAAACCACTGATCCATTACAAATCCCTGGGTTTGTATTACATCATAGACCAAGGTTTAGCAGTTATGACAATAGTAACGATATGTTTTCTCAATTAAAACAACAGTCCAGTGGTGGTGTCGGTGCATACTGCAGAGCAAATGTGAAAACAGAGGTGAGTTATCCATTGTGCAACATTGAATGTTTACATATCAAGTTCCCTGAGAATAATTTGAATGTTGCTCTTTTATACCGACCAGGCACATACCGGGTGAGTGTGTTCAAGAGGAATTTGACACTTCTTATCAATGATTTGGAGATGGAAAACGGTGGTAAAATCATAATGGGAGATTTCAATGAGAATATTTTGATTTCATCATCAGTTCTGAATATGATGAGTAAATATGGTTACAGGCAACATGTTTTAAATGTTACAACTGAAGATGGCACTCTGATTGATCACATTTATATTAAATCTGTGCAGAATGTAGATGTAGCTGTAATGCCAACATATTACAGTTTTCACAATGCAATCTCCTTAACATTTCTTGAGTAATTAGTAGAAAAAGTAATCTTCTATTCGTCTCAAATTTGAACTTTCTCTTCCATTTTACAGTTGGACTTGACTGAGAACAAAACAATACTGCCTTGAACTGAACTGACTTGAATACTACCCCCTACATGTAGGACTACCATTAACTTTGTAAACTGTGAACTATCATTCATAATTTTACAGTTGATCTCAACTAAACGGACATGAGCTGAACTGACTTGCCACCAGTTACATGTAGGCGTACCATGAGCCTGAAATGAACAGACTTTAATGCCACCACCTACATGTAGGCGTACCATGAGCCTGAACTGAACTGACTCAAATGCCACTTCCTACAAGTACTGTACCATAACGTTTGTAAACTTCAAACTTTCATGTTCATATCTGGCAGTGGGACTTGACTGAAAACTGAACCATACCAACTTGAACTGACTTGAAACATACTTGATTAAAGAAATTTGATGAAAGAAATTTGATGAAAGCTTGGTGAACTTCCTTCTGAATCCCCTTAAAATTGATCAGGATGCGCAGTGATGACGCAAATTTCTTTAGCTCACATATAGCTGACTCATTTTTCTGAGTGCACCTGAATTGGCTAAATTTGTTGTGATCCTGTGTTAATCCGAGGTAATCTGAAAGAAACTTGAAGCTTGGTGAACTTCCCTCTGAATCCCCTTAAGATTGAACAGGATGCACAGTGATGATGCAAATTTCTTTCAACTTACATATAGCTGACTCATTCTTCTGAGTGAACCTGAATTGGCTAAGATTGCTGTGATCCTGTATTAATCCAAGGTAATTTAATAATATTTCATCTATAATATAGATTTTGCTATGAAATCCACCAAGTCCTGTAGAGTAATATCAACCCAGTACATTTATCATTTGGTAAGTATAAAAGTAGACAAATTTTTCTTTTTTATATACCCTATTTTTTCCCTGATTTACTACTTTGAAAATAAAGACTAAAAGGTCCAAATGACAAATTGTGAGTTATTATTGTGTTGTGGTTTCCATTGATAAAAAAATGTATTTTGCAAATTAATCACATTGCTCAGCCATCCATAATGTTCAATTTCTGTAGTGCAATTTTCAGATGATGTAATACAACCAGCAAAATTAAATCAGTAATGGCCTATACTATAAACCTCCCTGGATATGCAAAACCATTTTTTGGGGGAAAAAACTTCACATGCCTTAACTTCACATGCCTTAACTGAAGACCTTCCATTACAGTATGTTTTCAAGACAGGGGTACTTCTTTGATCCAAGGATAAGACTTTTGATCTGCCATTTTCACTACCTTATACAAAAATAACTGTTTTCCTAACCAAGAAGTGCTCATCCCATAACTGAGAAAAAAAGTCAGTACTAGAGCATGGAACTCAAGGTGGAATTTATTGATAAAACTGTTTTTAGGAAAGAAGGTACTTCTCAGAGTGTATTGTGAGCCAAATTACTCTTTCTAAATCCCATACCGATTTTTTTTTTACATACAAATATGTTTATTATTCTGTTCCCTGTAGCTTCAATATGTTAAATACTGTTGCCTGGCCCAGCAATAAGCCTGCAGTTCAGTGGTCCCTGTCTATACGAGGTCATAATCTGTTTCATAAAACACTGAACGTGTGGTTAATACAGGAGTCTCGCCGCGCTTCAGCTGTAGCAGGCTTTTATTAAGGTGCAATATAAGCTTGACAATGTTTTGATGTCAGTACATCTTCATCAGGTCATGAACACCACAGGTGAGGGTGGCACTATAGAGTTTTCTGGTCACCTGACCGGTGAGTGAAAAGGGAAGTGCACAATACCTGGGTGAATTCTACCAAAAAACAGGCTGTCTGAAATATTCAATAAATATCTTTCTGGCATAACATTCCTGAAAAGTTGTCTTTGTTGATCCATACATTGTTTATAAAAACCCATTGGTTCTAGTAAGATACATACATTATATAAACAGTACACAATCTAATACAGAAAGAAAAAGAATACATCGCATCATAATACACAGACCTATAGTAGGGGGAAATAGAGCCACTTCTATAGGAAGCTATAGGAAACAGGACAGGCTGAGTTCCTCATTAAGGCCGAGGGGCTCTAGTGTCTCCAATTTGTGGATACAGTCGGCTTCCCTGCATAGTAGTTTTTTGATGATGTCGCCACCCCTCGGAGGTATGGATATTTTTTCAATGCTTCAGAACTTTAAAAAAGCTGGGGAGCCGTGATTCGCTTGCATGTACTTACGTGCCATAGCGTATTCTAGGTTTTGTGTGCGTATCGCTGTTATTGCCCCTTTTCACTCACCTGTCAGGTGACCACAAAACCCTATATATAGTGCCACCCTCACCTGTGGTGTTCATGACCTGATGAAGATGTACTGACATCGAAACGTTGACAAGCTTATACTGCACCTTAATAAAAGGCTCTAATAGCCGAGTGCTCCAGCGACTCCTCTCCCTACTTGTTACCACTGAACGTGTGGTATATGTAAAAGCCCACGTGAAAAGATGTTTGTTGATTAAAGTATACACACTGAAGCAAAGGATATAACAATAAAAGTTACATCATATAATGATGGTATGCCCTTCAAAATGTGGATGAATGGCTGAAGTGATCAGAGTCTCATAATATACAACAAAGGAAAGAGAAAGCTGTTGACAGTACTGTGTATTGTAAAACATTTTGATGCATTGTAAGATCAATTTTGATAATTCAATAATCTGGTCAATGAGTTTGTGAATGACAGTTTGAAGATCCAGTGTAGCAACTTTAGTGTTAATTGATTGAAAAATGAGGGTTACAGGTTTTGTTAGCTTTTTTTTCATAATTGAACATTAACTTCAGCAGCTGTGTACTCAGTCAGTTGCCAATCAATCGATTTAGTCATTGTAATCCTCGGCGGGGGTTGGGTAGGGTTGCCAACAGCGATGTCTCCGATTCGTGGAGCTTGCGTTGGATTGTGGGTAACGTAGCTTTCTCTGTATGAAGTGTTGGTTTCAGAGGACAGAATTAAACATATTTTAAAAAATTCAATTTTTGAGATAAAATTCTGAAAAAAATCATACTACATCTTGGATATGTGGTCAATGTTGTCACTTTTTATGAGGATGATCAGACATTGATTTGGCGAGAATTAATAGGAACTGTATACAAAACTGTTAACAGTGACATTTTTTGATGTGCTGTGGGCTCAATTTTTCATATTTCAAAAATCTGTGAGGATCCTTTGGTAAGGACAGTCTGTAGATACAGTATATTAATTTTGGTGTCAATTGAACAAAAAATGTGGGAGGAGATATGTTTGATAGGTTTTACAGTTTATGAAGAAATCAGAGTGATGGACTTCAAAATTCCTGCAAGGTCAAAGTGTATGAAAGTTTTGTCTCACTTGGGACTACATTCACGTGGTGGTTTTACAGTGATAGCACCTATGATTTTTTTAAGTTTTAAACTTTAGACTGTTGCTGTAGCGCCACCTTCAGGTTTATTGACCTACAATGCAGGTTGAGGACTTTGGGTATAGTACTGAAGCTTTGTGCAAATTTTGGTGATTTTTTGTCCATGGGAAGTTAGACTTCAGTGGAAGATGGAGAATAATAATATAGGCAAATACAATAGGGTTCCGGCAGCTACGCTGCCTGGCCCCTAATAATAATAATAATAATAATAATAATAATAATAATATATTATTATTATTATTGTTAATATTAGTTGTAGTAGTAATAGTAGTAGAAGTATACCTTTTATTTGTAATGCACTTTACTTTTAAAACAAATGTCAAAGTGCTAGAGAGAAAAAAACAAGACCAAAAAATGAACAGAGAAGCATAAAAAACAAAGCCTAAAAACAGATTAGTTAATTAAAAGTCAGGAAAGGCTCTGCTAAAAAGGAAAGTTTTGTCTTGATTTCTTCGTTGCCCTCGGTGACCATAGCTCAGGAAAGATCCCTATGACCTGTGGGGTGCCCCAAGGATCGATCCTAGGACCTCTACTCTTCCGCCTGTACATGCTGCCCCTTGGCAATGTCATCAGGAGGCACAACATTAGCTCCCATAGCTACGCAGATGATACCCAACTCTACATTTCTGTAACACCCAGTAACTACAGCTTGATTGACTGCCTTGTCAAGTGTATTACAGATATAAATGTATGGATGTCACATAATTTCCTCCAACTAAACCAGGACAAAAGAGAAGTACTGATCATTGGAGAAAAAGCTGAAAGAGAGAAACTATCTGCACACTTAAAAACTCTGGAAATCGACACCAAATGCCAGGCTAAAAACCTAGGTGTCATACTTGACTCAGATCTTAATTTCGAAAACCACATCAAGAATATTACAAAGACATATTTTTACCACTTAAGGAACATTGCCAAGGTGCAACCCTTTCTCTCTCAGGCTGACACCGAAAGACTAATGCATGCATTCATCACAAGCAGGCTGGACTACTGCAATGCTCTACTATCAGGCCTACCAAAGAAAGCAATCTCTAAGCTACAAATGATACAGAATGCTGCAGCACGAGTCCTCACTAAGACTAGACGAAGGGCACACATCACACCAGCCTTAAAATCACTACACTGGTTACCTGTCAACTCATGCCCAACAGCTGTTTGCTACTAACACAGTGGGTTGCAGCAACGTTGCACATAAGTTGTACTTAGGTAAGGCGCAACGTTACCATCAGGCGATGTTGTGACAACGTCCATATATGGTCGAAAATAACTTTACCCTCCTACCCTACTAACACAGTGGGTTGCAGCAACGTTGCACATAAGTTGTACTTAGGTAAATTGCAACGTTACCATCAGGCGATGTTGTGACAACGTCCATCTAAGGTCGAAAATAACTTTACCCTCCTAAGTCTAATTAGACTTTTCTGCAGCGTTGCAGAAACATTGGCAATATGGGTCCCTGCAACATTAAATAACGTTGCAGTGACGTTGGATTAAAGTCCTATTAGGCTAGCATTAGGATTGCAATCGGGCTATCCCGTGACGTCACTGCTTGCTTGGTTCACAGTTGAAGTAGGCAGGATTCTTTGCCAAACTGCTCCTGTCTTTTTTTCTTTTTTTAAATTTTCGCTTATATCCTTCATATTGTACTGTATGTTGAGGTTAATAACGCATCTTAGAAATGTTATTGATTGTATATTTCCCTGTTTGTTATAAATTGAATGCTTTTTCATTAATTAAAAAAAAAAGTAGGCAGGATTCTCTATCACTGCGACCCATGGTGGAAATCATGTGTTTAAAGGTGCCATCAACCCGGAATGTAATCAATGAAATAAGAGATTTGACACATGAATGCTCAATACAGATAAAAACAGAACAACCAATCACACTTCTGACCAAGTGAAATGATTGGAATGACCTGTCAAACTGCCTAATCAACCTGCACACAATTTGATGTTTCTTTTCTAATCTACTAACGGTTTATGCCCCCTTGCTTAAAACAGAGCTGGAGGGAGAGCAACTTTAAATGACACCCTCATGAGCAACTGGACTTTAGTTTTACATTTTCATAGTCACAGCTAATTATTGCAGATATGCCGTGCACAGGTACAAGAGATTACAATGAGAATACACAAGGTTAACCCCAAGCTTTATTTACAATTGGGCATCTAATCAATCGTGTACAACCACAGAAATCCATCATTTTTTATGTGAACAGGTACAAGACTACAATACTACAGGCTATCCTCAACTGAAGCTTTATTTACAATGTTGTGCACAAATCTGATTAGTCAACATCTGCAATAAACAATAGAAGACATTCTGCCCCATCATTAAACAAGACACAAGAGGATGGCTTTTCTGTTTATAGACCCCATGTAGATTCTACAGCCTGCGTCACTACTAGGGAGTGTTTAGTACTACATTAAAACAATACATTACCTAATTAAACAATGCATTAAAAGAACTGTACCACAAAAGAACCGAGCAAACAGGCTAACCTCACTGTTCACTCAAATGACATGAATGAAATCACAAATCTCCATTATAGTCTCCCAGATAGACCCAGAACAAACCCTTCTCCCAGGTACCCATATATGAATGAGACCACCCCGCCCCCTCGCTATTCAAACAGGTGATTGAGAATGAGGATTATTTAATTTACATTCATGGTCGTTGTGTGGGCAATCTTGTCCATTGAGCCAACAATTGTGCGTCGTCCCCCTCAATGGACAGCTCGCTACCACACAATCCACTCCACTGGGACTACATGAATCACAGTTGCAGCTTGTCTAGAGGCTCATAGCAAAACATGTCACTGCTCGTTGCACTTGCAGTATGTGAGAAATATATTTGTCATGCGCAGACAGAGGATGATTGAATGGAGCTCTGGCTTGTCCAAAGGCCTTCTAACTCAGTACCTGAAACATCACAGACACACAAAGTTAGTCTTATGAAAGACACAACTCCACAAATCCAGTTTGTATGCATTTTCACCAAATTGGACCCTGTGTGTGTGTGCGGGGGCGAGGTGTTACCTGTTGTGGTGGTGCTCCATCCCTGAACTACTATGACGGTAGTTCTGCAGATACGAGGGGTCCTCTGGACTTGGCTCCAGGGGCAAGATTCCAAATCTGTAATAATGATCAGCCATCAGTGACATTTGTTCATCATCTAGAGGTGGTTGCATGTGCATGACACTGACTGTGTGTTAGATTAGTGTGAGGAGAGTGAATACAGCATAACCTCCCAGTAGTGTGTGTGTGCGTGCGTGCATGTATGTCTATGTGTGCTTTACCTGACCATGAGGGGGCTGAGCGTGGCAGTGTCTCAGAAGAGAGCATCTTCTCTTGGGTTTGTTCTGGGTCTGGAGAGCAGATTTTGTTCTCTGTAAAGCGCATTGTGTCGCCTCTGGGTATGAAATGCGCTATACAAATAAAGCTTTGATTGATTGATTGATTGATTTTGGTTCCTGATTGTGGGCAGCTGTTATCTACTGTCTCTTGTTGGGCAAATGTGCAAATGTTAGGATTTGCAGTGTCTTATCAAAAACTGTGCAGAAGTCCCAAAAACACTGTGCCTTGTGGCTGCTCAATCTTGATCGCTCTTCTTGTCAGCTGTGATTTTGGTATGAATTTCCTGTCTGCATCTCTCTTCTGAAACCGGAAGGCATGAATCATGAAGGATGTGCATGGGTGATTGAAGAGAGGGGCAGGATTTGCGTAGACAAGGCAAAGAGCCATGTTGTCGTCGTCTGCAGGGATTCCAACAACTTCCACACACTGTTCATCCTCTGTGATGAATGCACGGTCCTTCTCCTGGCTTGACCTTTTCACGTTGTGTGGTTTGACATGCATGTTGAAATTCCTTTCCTGCAGTCTTTTAGCCACCTGCTTGATGGGATTGTTTCCACACCGCACCAGCCGCTTGACGCCATGAAGGTAGTTTTCAAACTGGAATGCACTGCAGTTGTCCAGTCCGCCATATTTCTCTGCCTCAGCAGTAATGTGAACCAAACTGTGCAGATTGTACACCATGAAGTCATCGCCGTAGAGGAGTCTAGCTTGAGCAACAAAGTACTTCAGAAGCTCGTGGGCGTAGGTACTGTAGACTTTCAGGAGTTTTGGACACGCCAGAATGCCCATAGCGACACTGAACACCATGAAGTGTTTGTATAGTCTATCATCCAGAAGACCTTTCAGCACAAGTTTTCCAGTGTAGAGCATGAACTGGCGGAATTCTGTTGCTTTCCATCTCTCCACATGCTCAATCGATCGAGGCGACCTTGCAAAGTCTGATGGGATGCTGTTCTTGAGCTCACGCATTCTGTCGCCAAGTAATCCACATTGCTGGGCAGACATTCTGACACTTCGCTTTCCTTTTCTGGTCCAGGTGAGGAGCAGTTTCTTCATAACCCCAAGGCAACTCTGGTGCATGTAATCAATGGGGAATGCTGCAACCATGTCAATCGGCAAATCGGATAGTGGGGTGTCACCTCGATGGTGTAGCTCTTGCGTTTTGTTTCTAAAGGAGTGATTGTCCCTCAGAATCAGGCCATCTACTTTTGGGAATGTGACTCGACCAGTCACATAAGCACCCTTCTGCTCACACTTGTCACATCCATAATACCCAGTGCAGTATTTCGTGTTCCTTACAAGTGCGCGGGCAGGAGCATCACAGACAATGCATCGGACTTTAACCTGGAGCCTCTTGCCCCTGAACAGAAGGCCATTACTCATCGCAGCATTCAGGTCGGCAACCACCTCCTTCAAAAAGTCCAAGTCTTTGGGTTTGCTGTCCCCAGCAGTGAGAACTATAGGGAAGATCTTGACAGGTTGAAGCTGGACAGCGCAGAGAACAGGCCACATACTTTGGCCTGAACTTTTGAACAGTGGTAGGCCATCCACATTAATGGACAATTCAACCTCTGTGATGTTTTCAAAATCTCCATGTGGGTATTGCTCAAGTGTATCACGTAACTGCTTTTCAAGTGAAAGATGTATGTACTCCATCTCTGACCTCTTCTCAACAATAATGTCTCTGGGTGTTTGCATTACTGTACGGCTGGAGGAAGGCAGTTCTTGGTGGCCATGTTTTTGCAAGATCTTGAGCAATGCATCCAGGGCATTGAGCTTGACTTGGTATGCATTTGTCCAGTCCCGCAATTCCTCACGCAGAGAGGCCGAATGATCAGAGTCTGTATCCTCTTGGGAATGTTCTGAGTCATCTTCGCGGTGATGATCCGAGTCATCCTCTCGCAGATGATCCGAGTCATCCTCTCTGCTGCCTGGAAGGGCGTCTTCATCCAAGCCAGGGACATCAATTCTCACCATCTCATCATCCTCCTCTCTGCTGCCTGTAAGGGCGTCTTCATCCAAGTCAGGGACATCAACTCTTGCAATCTCTTCATGATTATTATAGCTCTCCGCAGTGCCATCTATGGATTGCATGTGTTCAGCATCGTGGAGGGGCCGTTGAAACTCCCTAAGTTCCTTGAACATTTTGTGTCCAGCTCTCCAATGCCTTCTATACCGATTCCTTCTCTGTCTCCTTTCTTCCAAGTCCATCCTATAAAAAACACAAAAAAACAGAAGAGCCCTTTTAGAAATCTCAACATAACTGACAGACAATAGTGATTGTTTAGATGTGGGTGTTGAGTGTTGCGATATTTGATTTTAGTATACACGGTAGTTCCGGAAGTGGGGGGACAACGCACTGTTATGAACGGTGTTTCTGTACGTTCAGCCACCTACGACATGCTTGCTTTTTAATACATAAACAAACCTCTATGCATATTTAGAGTGTCCCTGTGGACAAATTTCAACCCAGTGCATACTATTCAAAAGTCAATCCTTGTAAATATATTGCTAGCCGGCTAGTTATAGCTTATATGGCCAACAACACGTCGCGTAGCAGTGACGCGCCATACCCACAGCCACAACGACGCTATTGTTAGCTTTTGCTAGGCGGCTAGCAATATTTTCAAGGCGAGTGACTTTTGTATATTACACAGTTGGTTGATGGCGATAACTATGGAATACGTCAACAGGAACAATGCAAATATGAGGAAAAGTGTAATTAAATCAGAAAAAAACAAACACAGTTTATGTCGGAGGTGGCCAAAAGTACACAATCTTACTGAACTGAACTCCAACACAAAGCCATGATGGCGGCGTATACATGAACTGCATGGTTTGACCAACCAATTTTAGGCTGGCTAGCTTTAAAAGGCTTGCCAGTGATACGAATTCGAAGGCGTTACTACCGTGTGTATCAAAAACATTACATCTGTTAATGCAGTGGGCAACAATAGTTAAAAACACAGGGGTGCTAACGTTAGCTTCAATGCCAGCCTGTCTGTTGTTTGCCCGCCCGGATAACAGAAAACGTATAACGTTAGCAGGTTACTGCAGGTTAAAATATTCCTAGCCGGCTAACCAGCTATACTGTAGCTGGTTAATGCACACTGTACTGACCTGAATTCAATAGTAGTAGTTGGTAGTTGTTGTTGTTCCTCTTCTTCTCTGTATGGTAGCGAGCGAGGCGCTGTTTCAGATGTAGGCGAGAAGAAGACGAATTTTAAAGCGCCGGACATCCGCTTGCATCGGTCTGGTGGGATCCTATTGGCTAACGTGTACTGTAGTTGTACTGTCATTGGTCACGTTTTGACAAATAACTGGCCAATGGCTCGGCGACTGAGGATTCAGGTGGGGCATTTAAACCCCCAGACGACGAAGAAAAATACAGAGACACGCAGACGAAGAAGAGAGAAGACGCAAACACGAAGAGAAAGACGAACACGAACACAAAGACGAAGACAAAGACGACTAATTACTTTTACCGTTACTTCGAAAAATGACTTCAAGGTAAGAGCGCACTAAGTTACATTTGTACATTACCAGCGCAGGCCTGCGTTAAAATCCAAGTTAGCTAACGTTAGGTTTTCAGACACAAAGCTAACTAGGCTAACATTAGACAATATTGTAAATACTCCGACAAACTACTGCAAACCTTTTTTCTGTTACTGCTGGCTTGGTGTTCGCCGCGAACATTTGCAGAAACATAAGCGAACGGTCTGAGCTGGTAGTGTGTTAGTTAACGTTACTCTAAAATGGCCGCTGGACTGAGGGAAATGTGAATTGTTTGTTTGACTCTGCTGAATTTGAGACTCACGTTGGGAGCTCGCTCGTGTCAGGCTTTCTAAGGCCACCACGAATCTTAGGCTAATATTACATAGGCAACAGTGAAGGCGAAGCCAAGATAATGCTTTATATATTTGCCATTTGTCTGTAAAGTGGGAGACTGCCACCCACGAGGTAATCGCGGTGCCTAAACTAGCTGTTGTTTCCCACACTGATGATTGACCGCCATTGACCGCATCTGTCCTGGGCAGATGCCGGCAAAGAATAAAAAATAAAAAAAAGGATAGAATAGTGGCGTGTCACTAATTACTTATCGGCTGTAATGACTTGTTGAATTGTTGTTTTAGTCGCTTCTTCCCCTCTGCCTACTTTCCCATAGGGTCCTTATGTGTTTATAACCTTAATTTTTTTTGTTTATTGGGCAGACTGTATTGCAGTGTGGAGTTTCTGGGGGAGGACACTGTGTCGGTTGTCCCAGTATCCTGGCTCTCCAAAAAGGATGGGGTAAGAACATGTTTGTGTGAACAATGTTTCTGATTGGTGTGCTACTTTTCAATAGTACAGGGAAGCGGGTACTAACATGGTTTCACTCACAGTTGCAGATGTGTTCCTGGCCGATGAACAAAGTCAGCCAACGGATAAAGAGCTGCGTGGAACCTAACCCTGGCTGGGCGCTCCACAGAGTCCGGGTTTTCCCCAAGTCCACAACTGGTACTGTTTGCATTTTAAGCTGTTCAAAAATACTGACGGGGGGGGAAAAAGATCATGACTCATTATTCTGAGGAAAAAGGATGGCTGAAATGTATTGATTATGGTACTTTATGCACACAGATCATTACGAAGGTGCCAGGCTCATGGCAAAAGTCTTTGAGCAGCAGTCGTCGATGGACGAGTGCCAGGACGTTAGAAAGAGACGGCGCAACACGCGCTATCACTCCAGTGACAAAGGTAATATACTAAAGTGCATTCAACAGTCCCAAAAGAGTAGTACTTTTGAAATTGAGTAATCTGAGCTAATTTACTGATATTCCACTAGATATTCCAAGCCCCGGGCAGCCATTGGTCCCCACTATGCAGGCCAAAGACCAGGTGCCAGGTGCCGGAGTTGAAAGGCCTCTGCCAGCGGTCCAGTACAATCCATGTGTGCTGTACAATCCAGGTATGCATGTTTGTGTTGAAATGAAATGTCTATGCCTACTGCACACTGATAGTTGGACTATTTTTTATTTATTTTGAATACCATTTTACTCATCTTGCAGATTTTCCAAGCTTGTCCCATGTGGGCGAGCGGGGCCCAGGCCCCATGTATAGCACCCCAGCCAGATCATACAGCACCCCAGCCAGACCAGGTAAGAGTGGCATGTACTGCTGTGGTGTCTACCTGTCTTGTCTTTATTTAGTTTCCCTCCAAATGCCAGAAGCCAAAGCCAACACCATAAAGTTTCCTGCTAATTCCTTTAGGTTTTCAGTTAGCTCTGTGATTGGCTTTTTTAGATTGAATACCATTTACTCATCTTGCAGATTTTCCGAGCTCATCCCCTGTGAGCGAAAACCATGCGAGCCCAGGCTTCATGTATAGCACCCCAGCCAGACCAGGTAAGAGTGGCATGTACTGCTGTGGTGTTGTGATGTCTACCTGTTAATGTCTTAATTTATTTTCTCTTCAAATGCCAGAAGCCAAAGCATGCTGCCAACACCATACAGTTTCCTGCAAATCCCTTTCCTTTATCCCTTTTGTTTTTCAGTTAGGTCTGTGATGCCGTCGCCCAATAAAACGGCTCCAGCACCATTGACTCCATGTACCCCTCTACCTAATCGATGCTGCTCTGCAGATGCTGGTATGGGACTACTTCATGTTGCATGCAGGGATATATTTTGAGTTTCATTTAGTTTTATGTCAATGTACTTATAGCCACATCTGTATTTATCTAGATTTCCAGAGGTCTGTACATCAGCAGTTCTCATAGATGCGGGAGCAACTCCGTGAGCTTGCACGGACTGTGAGGGAACTGGCCCAGAGCACGCGGCCTGTGGAGTCTGGAGCCCAGGGAGAAGTGCTGGATGTACTGAACCCTGCCCAAACGGACGAGGAGCTGCAGGTCTGTGAGGCCAGGTTGAAGGACCGGGAACATCAGAGGAAGATGGTGAGTGTCTGCAGGGCAGAACTTTGTCTTATTTTTGCAGTGCAGGGAAGGGTACAGTAAATGACTGTCTTTGTTTCGAGCGCCTACAGTGTGCACGGGAAGAAGGGGAAGAAGCCACTGAAGAGTATGACACTCTTCAATGTTCTAACACGTAAGAAATGGTTCATATTTTGAATATTTTTTAATACATCGTCTTTGTTCCATGACCGATGTGAATTGAAACCATTACCTTTCTTGATAACTTAAAGGTGCAGTTATGGTCTCCATGCCAAAGGCTACGATGGCGGAGGTGGCCGCCCAGCTGCAGGAGACATTGAAACATGCCCCTGCTAAATGCAGAAGGGTAAGTGATGTCTTTTTTTTTGGTTTCTCCTACCCAGTGACACTGCATGGTTCCAAAGATTGTGTACCACTTTTTTGTGCATGTATGTGCGTTGTGTATATACGGCCATTTCATTGTGTCTTTAGGTATCTGCAGAAGTCCGCCTGAGCACAGCCCATCCAAGAACAGTCCATTTGAGCAGTCCCCAGCATTCTGATGAGGAAGACTTCCCTTCCTAGCTGCCCCCCAACCCATCTGACGCCCACCCGCAGCCCATCTGAGCACAGCCTGCCATTTTTTTGTAAATAACTTTTTTTGTAAATAACTTGTTTTTTTTTTGTTGTTTTTTTAAAATCCTTTTTGTTTTTAAACTTGTTTATCATGTTGCAGGCCAGACATTGTGTACTTTTTTAATAAATTGTTCTTGACTGAATGGTGTTCTGTCATAACTTTTGTACCATAATTTTGCTTGCTGCATTTACTATGACATTAATAGGCTCTTTGCACAAGCTACACTACATCCTGACACTCTACAGGCGTATTTCTTTCCTGGCCTATACTAGTGGATGGAAGTGATTGATCAGGTGTGCTGCACACCGGATTCATGGCAATTGCTATCCAATAGTATAGGACGGTAAAGAAATATGCCTGTAGAGTTTCAGGAAGTAGTGGAGCTTGTGCAAGGAGCTGATTTGTTTTGTAATGCAAATTATAAATGTAGCCAACGGAAGTGTAGGCCACGTTGCAGCAACGTAAAGTAATATATAAACGTGTATACAACGTTGCAGCAATATACATCGAAATCATAGCGGAAATCACAACGTTGTGTACACATTGCAGGCACGTTGCAGACACGTTGGACCTGCACGTTGCAGCAACTTGTGTGCAGATACCGCGTTTGCGTTGCATGCACGTTTAACTTGACGTTGAGTGGACCATACAAAAGTCTAAATTGCACGTTTCTGCAACATTGCTGCAACCTGATTGTGTTAGTAGGGTAACAGTGTTAATTTCGTTGACGAGAACTATGACGAAAACTATTCGTCAACAACATTTTTTGGGTTATCGTCACGAGACACGATGACAAAAACTGACTATATCTATTCACATTTTCGTCAACAAATAAAAACTAGAGTAAAATGGTTATGGAGGGACGTATGGGAAAAGTTCAAATCAGAATGTCGAGGTTCGGCATGTGCGCAGTTGGATCATGGATGTATTAATAGAACGAGTTGGATACAACCTACAGGTACCCTACTAACACAATCAGGTTGCAGCAATGTTGCAGAAACGTGCAATTTAGACTTTTGTATGGTCCACTCAACGTCAAGTTAAACGTGCATGCAACGCAAACGCGGTATCTGCACACAAGTTGCTGCAACGTGCAGGTCCAACGTGTCTGCAACGTGCCTGCAATGTCCACACAACGTTGTGATTTCCGTGATGATTTCGATGTATGTGGCTGCAACGTTGTATACACGTTTATATTATATACACGTTTATATGTTACTTTGCTGCAACGTGGTCTACACTTCCGTTGGCTACATTTATTATTTGCATTACAAAACAAATCAGCTCCTTGCACAAGCTCCACTACTTCCTGAAACTCTACAGGCATATTTCTTTACCGTCCTATACTATTGGATAGCAATTGCGATGAATCCGGTGTGCAGCACACCTGATCAATCACTTCCATCCACTAGTATAGGACAGGAAAGAAATACGCCTGTAGAGTGTCATGAAGTAGTGGAGCTTGTGCAAAGAGCCTATTAATGTCATAGTCAATGCAGCAAGCAAAATTATGGTACAAAAGTAATGACAACACCATTAACAGTTAAGAACAATTTATTTTATTAAAAAAGTACACACAATGTCTGGCCTGCAACATGATAAACAAGTTTTAAAAACAAAAAGGATTAAAAAAAAAGAAAAAGTTATTTACAAAAAAAATGACAGGCTGTGCTCAGATAGGCTGGGGGGGGGGGGCTGTGCTCAGATGGGCTGCGGGTAGGCGTCAGATGGGCTGGGGGGCAGCTAGGAAGGGAAGTCTTCCTCATCAGAATGCTGGGGAGTGCTCAGATGGACTGTTCTTGGATGGGCTGTGCTCAGACGGACTTCTGCAGATACCTAAAGACATAATGAAATGGCCGTAAATACACAACGCACATACATGCACAAAAAAGTGGTACACAATCTTTGGAACCATGCAGTGTCACTGGGTAGGAGAAACCAAAAAAAAATACATCACTTACCCTTCTGCATTTAGCAGGGGCATGTTTTAATGTCTCCTGCAGCTGGGCGGCCACCTCCGCCATCGTAGCCTTCGGCATGGAGACCATAACCGCACCTTTAAGTTATCAAGAAAGGTAATGGTTTCAATTCACATCGGTCATGGAACAAAGACGATGTATTAAAAAATATTAAAAATATGAACCATTTCTTACGTGTTAGAACATTGAAGAGTGTCATACTCTACAGTGGCTTCTTCCCCTTCTTCCCGTGCACACTGTAGGCGCTCCACACCGCATGTGTGGCAACGGCTGACAGCACCCGCCGGACTGTGTCCGCCAAGTCTCTGCCACCAATGGCACCTAGGTATTGTGTCTGCAAAACAAAGACAGTCATTTACTGTACCCTTCCCTGCAAAAATAAGACAAAGTTCTGCCCTGCAGACACTCATCATCTTCCTCTGATGTTCCCGGTCCTTCAACCTGGCCTCAAAGACCTGCAGCTCCTCCTCCGTTTGGGCAGGGTTCAGTACATCCAGCACTTCTCCCTGGGCTCCAGACTCCCCAGGCCGCATGCTCTGGGCCAGTTCCCTCACACTCTGTGCAAGCTCACGAAGTTGCTCCTGCAAGTCTGAGAACTGCCGATGTACAGACCTCTGGAAATCTAGATAAACACAGATGTGGCTATAAGTACATTGACATAAAACTAAATGAAACTCAAAATATATCCCTGCATGCAACATGAAGTAGTTCCATACCAGCATCTGCAGAGCAGCATCGTTTGGGTAGAGGGGTACATGGAGTCAATGGTGCTGGAGCCGTTTTCTTGGGCGACGGCATCACAGACCTAACTGAAAAACAAAAGGGATAAAGGAAAGGGATTAGCAGGAAACTTTATGGTGTTGGCAGCATGCTTTGGCTTCTGGCATTTGAAGGAAAATAAATTAAGACATTTACAGGTAGACATCACAACACCACAGCAGTACATGCCACTCTTACCTGGTCTGGCTGGGGTGCTATACATGAGGCCTGGGCTCATTTGGTTTTCGCTCACAGGGGATGAGCTCGGAAAATCTGCAAGATGAGTAAAATGGTATTCAATCTAAAAAAGCCAATCACAGAGCTAACTGAAAACCTAAAGGGATTAGCAGGAAACTTTATGGTGTTGGCTTTGGCTTCTGGCATTTGGAGGGAAACTAAATAAAGACATGAAAGGTAAACACCACAACACCACAGCAGTACATGCCACTCTTACCTGGTCTGGCTGGGGTGCTATACCTGGGGTCTGGGCCCCGCTCGCTCACATGGGACAAGCTTGGAAAATCTGCAAGATGAGTAAAATGGTATTCAAAATAAATAAAAAATAGTCCAACTATCAGTGTGCAGCAGGCATAGACGTTTCATTCATTTCATTTCAACAAAAACATGCATACCTGGATTGTACTGGACAGCCGGCAGAGGCCTTTCAACTCCGGCACCTGGCATACTGTCTTTGGCCTGCATTGTGGGGACCAATGGCTGCCCGGGGCTTGGAATATCTAGTGGAATATCAGTATATTAGCTCAGATTACTCGATTTCAAAAGGACTACTCTTTTGGGACTGTTGAATGCACTTTAGTATATTACCTTCGTCACTGGAGTGATAGCGCGTGTTGCGCCGTCTCTTTCGAACGTCGTCCATTGACGACTGCTGCTCAAAGACTTTTGCCATGAGCCTGGCACCTTCGTAATGATCTGTGTGCATAAAGCAGGGCTGGACTGGCCATGTGGCGTACCGGGCAAATGCCCGGTGGGCCGGACCTACTTGTGGGCCGATCTAAAAAAATATATATATATTTTTTTTCTTTGGGGGCTAACGAACGGCCCATAGAGCAGGGACAGCGGCCCATTGGTCCATTTTCTATACTGACACTGGGCTGGCCCAATCATATGTAGGCCCCACCCCTCCCTCTGTTAGTTTCAGGTGTCATTTGCGTGGGCCGTTAGAGAGCCAAAAGTCAGTGGATGGAGAAAGATGGATAAGGACAAGTATAGCAAACCAAAGCGCAAGGGGGGCGCAGAGAAATTACGAGCTAAAAAGATTAAAAGTATTGAGGCGGATGCTGCAACATGTGCAAAGATTACTGATATGTTTGCGCCAGGGGCTGCTTCAACGTCTACAGCCTCAGCCCACGTTGCGCAGCAACACCATGTTGAACACGAACTTGAAGGAGAGGTGGCTGGTGGCCATGGTGGCCGAGAGCAGGACAGGGAAGCCGAGGAGGGACAGACATGACAGGGCCGAGGAAGGACAGAGTGAGCAGGAGGAGTGTGTAGTTGAAACGGTAAGGAAATATAGCTGAAAGCTAAAAAAGCTATAGCTAAATATGAATATGGGTGACGGCTATCTGCTGGCTAGCGCCAGCTAGCATTAGCTAGGTACAGCTAGCTAGCATTATCTAGCTACCCACCTCCCTCGTAGCTAGCTACGTTTGAGCTAGCTAGCGTTAACACTGTTTGTCTAGGCCAGCCAGATAACGTCAGTACTAGTAGTGCTAACGTTAGCACGTTAGCTTGGCAATTATCACTAGCGCTATTACTAACGTTATCTATTCTGGCCTAGCCTAGCAGTGTTGCTGCTGCTGGGCTCCTTAACGTTATATCTTCGAAGAAAAAGAGGAGCAGGCTAACGTTAGCTGTGTGTGGCCATGGTCCAAAATTAACCCTAGCCATTTACTAGCCAATGGCTAGCTGCTAAAAATCTATTGGTAATGGATAATTTACCAGCCAGTTGACTGGTAAGTCTAGCTCCTTTCAGGACTGTTACTAAGGGGCTAGGTTAAAAAATTATTTTTCATTCTCAACACTGAAATATATCAAAAGCAGACTGAGGAGCAGCCCGTCTGCCAGCAAATTGGAAGCCTTCATGTTGATGGCCACTGAAAAAGACGTCCTTGTTGCTTTGGACACAGACACTCATTGACAAAGTGTCAGAGAAGAGTGAGCTACTGAGGAAACTTATAGTAAGTTGATATGAAATTGTTGTTATTATTATAAAATCATTCATAATAATGTAGCAGCTTTTTAGACTGAAGATAGTGTGATCATGTAACTCATTATTACCCCCCCTCCCCCGTCTCTCAAAGGATGCCCGGCCCTAACTTGTGTGGTTCATTGTCCATTGTTGATGAGGGTATTCAGAGGGCCATGCAGCCTTTTCCACTAAGTAAGTATACAATACATGCAACTATGTTTTTATATTTTCCAGAATCTGTCATTTAATCATTTATAATAATGATCATTGATCATGTCTCATCTCTCTCTCACTCCCCCCCCCCTCTCTCTCTCTGTCAGGATATTATTGTTGAGGGTATCCAGAGGGTCATGCAGCCTTTTCCAGTAAAGATAAAGGTATTATGATCATGTAATTACCAGTACTGTGATCAACTATCAACATAACTGATCATCAATTATAATGTCTCAGTCTCACCTTTCTCTCTGTCTCCCCTTTTCTCCCTCTCTCTCTATCAAAGGTTGCCCTAATTTGTTTGAAAAGAAGCACTTTGCTTTTAACTGGAGTGGACTTCACAGGCATCCTTTTTATGTAAGTAGTGAGTTTACAATCTATGCAACTGCTTACATTTTCTAGAAGATATTGTTACTATCTGAATCTATAGTTTATCTCACTTATCATGTCTCATCTCTCTTCCTCCCTCTTTCTCACTCAGGATGCCATTGTTGATGAGGGTATTCAGAGGTCCATGCAGCCTTTTTCCAGTAAGTATACAAGTCATGCAACTCTGATCATCTGAATCTGTCATTTAATCATGTATGACTTATCATTGATCATGTCTCATCTCTCCCTCTCTCTCTCTCCCCCCCTCTCTCTCTCTATCTCTCTCTTTCTCTCTCTCTCTCTCTCAGGAGATGCCATTATTGTTGAGGGTATCCAGAGGGCCATGCAGCCTTTATTACTAAGTAAGTATCAAATACATGCAACTATCTATCTACATTGTTCTCAATTGAAGATACTGGACCAGTACTGTGATCATTTAACTCCATCAATTATCATTCTCACCTTTCTCTCTTTGTCTCTCCCTCTCACTCTTTTAAAGGTTTGTGGAGATCTTTTCAGCCCAGTGGAGTTCACAGGCAACATTTTGAGTTACTTGTATACTTTGTACATATATTTCTATACTTACATTTGAATAATAATAATAATAATTTAATAAATAATTTGAAATTATACTTTGACTTCTATCAGAGCTTTTTCTTTGACAATTTCTTGTACTTCTACTGTAACTGTTACTTGAGTATGGAGATTGTGTACTCCACGGCCACGTCTGATCACCAGGGAGTCAAGAGTGAGTGAGTACACTCGTCCATTTGCACTGGTACACTTGTCCACGGAACTTACTCATCTTTGTAGTGGTTTGGGGAAATAGTACGGTGGTATTGCATATTTAAAGGGAAATAGTACGGTGGTATTGAATATTTAAAGGGGCCGCAAGGATTTCGTACTGGTGGGTGGTGTCCGACCGATTGTGGTGGTCCGGTCTGGGCCAAAAATGCCAGGGCTGATTTTTTGTCCCAGTCCAGCCCTGGCATAAAGTACCATAATCAATACATTTCAGCCATCCTTTTTCCTCAGAATAATGAGTCATGATCTCCCCCCCCCCCATCAGTATTTTTTTAACAGCTTAAAATGCAAACAGTACCAGTTGTGGACTTTGGGAAAACCCGGACTCTGTGGAGCGCCCAGCCAGGGTTAGGTTCCACACAGCTCTTTATCCGTTGGCTGACTCATTCATTGGCCAGGAACACATCTGCAACTGTGAGTGAAACTATGTTAGTACCCGCTTCCCTGTACAATTGAAAAGTAGCACACCAATCAGAAACATTGTTCACACAAACATGTTCTTACCCCATCCTTTTTGGAGAGCCAGGATACTGGGACAACCGACACAGTGTCCTTCCCCAGAAACTCCACACTGCAATACAGTCTGCCCAATAAACAAAAAAATATTAAGTTTATAAACACATTAGGACCCTATGGGAAAGTAGGCAGAGAAAGATGCGACTAAAACAACAATTCAACAAGTCATTACAGCCGATAAGTAATTAGTGACACGCCACTATTCTATACTTTTTTTTTTTTATTTTTATTCTCTGCCGGCATCTGCCTAGGACAGATGCGGTCAATGGCGGTCAATCATCAGTGTTGGAAACATGAAGCTAGTTTAGGCATTAGCCACTGCAGTGCACAGATTAAATGTATAAGGCCCGTGAATCACGCGTTACTACTCGCAGTTTTAACAGGAACGCCTTTTTTTTTACTCGTGAACTCCAACAATACACACCGATACTACTAATGTGGCAAACAAAGCTGCCTCCATCTTTGTTTCGAGCTAACGTTATTGTCCATGGTACCCCACTTACCTCGTGGGTGGCATCGTTCTCAGTCTCCCACTTTCCAGACAAATGGAAAATATATAAAGCATTATCTTGGCTTCGCCTTCACTTTTGCCTATGTAAAATTAGCCTAAGATTCGTGGTGGCCTTAGAAAGCCTGACACGAGCGAGCTCCCAATGTGAGTCTCAAATTCAGCAGTCAAACAAACGATTCACATTTCCCTCAATCCAGCGGCCATTTTAGATCAACGTTAACTAACACAAAACTTAACAGCTCAGACCGTTCGCTTTTGTTTCTGCAAATGTTCGCGGCGAACACAAAGCCAGCAGTAACAGAAAAAAGGTTTGCAATAGTTTGTCGGAGTATTTGCAATATTGTCTAAACGTTAGTCAAGTTCGGGCCTTGACTTAGCTAGCTAGCACTAGGTAGCGTGCTAGCTAGCATTAGCTAACGTTAGCTAGCTTTCATTAGGCTTCCAATTCCTGAACTTAGTTTAGCGTGCAGGTTATGAGTTACTTCTGTTTACTTAAATTATTACCGGTAAGTAAACAAATAAATAGCTAAACCAACAGTAAAATCAATGTAATTTGATGAGAAAAAAAACCTGAGGGAACTGGTATAACTTACCAGAGATGAAGTGCGCACCACACAAAAAAAGTGTTTGTTGGTCCCCAATCTGCTCTCTTTATGGCTTTAAACCACAGCTTTCGGCGGTTCCTCTGAAAAGGGTGACATCTCAAGGGGATGCTGAAGAATCTGAGGCCATCATCTTGTCCTTTTCTGTTTGTACAGTTCACAGCACAGCAGCTTTGAGGCATAATTAGCTACATGAAACGGAGCTCCTGGCTACTGTGGCTAGCGAGTTCGTTCCTCGTTCGCGCGTTCCTTTTTACCGAGAGGCTGCGTGCGCACCCCGCTGTGACGTAGGCGGCGAACACATCTATAGGGAGGGAAAGTAATCTCATCGCCCCCTAGTGGAAGCGTTCCATAATGCCGAGAGAATGAATGGGATTTCTCGACACGTCTTTTGAAAAATGATAGCTTGGTCGACACCGAAAAGTTAGTTTTAATTAATGAAAAAGCATTCAATTTATAACAAACAGGGAAATATACAATCAATAACATTTCTAAGATGAGTTATTCACCTCAACATACAGTACAATATGAAGGATATAAGCGAAAATTAAAAAAAAAAAAAAAATACAGGAGCAGTTTGGCAAAGAATCCTGCCTACTTTAACTGTGAACCAGCAAGCAGTGACGTCACGGGATAGCCCGATTGCTAGCCTAATAGGACTGTAATACAACGTTACTGTCACGTTATGTAATGACGTTGCAGGGACCCATGTTGCCAATGTTTCTGCAACGTAATTGTAACTGCAACGTAATTCTGCTGAATTTGAGACTCTCGAGCTCGCTCGTGTCAGGCTTTCTAAGGCCATCACGAATCTTAGGCAATTTTTACATACAGTAGGCAAAAGTGAAGGCGAAGCCAAGATAATGCTTTATATATTTTCCATTTGTCTGGAAAGTGGGAGACTGAAAACGATTCCACCCACGAGGTAAGCGGGGTACCATGGACAATAACGTTAGCTCGAAACAACATTAGTAGTATCGGTGTGTATTGTTGGAGTTCACGAGTCAAAAACAGGCCTTCCTGTTAAAACTGCGAGTAGTAACGCGTGATTCACGGGCCTTACACATTTAATCTATGCACTGCAGTGGCTAATGCCTAAACTAGCTTCATGTTTCCCACACTGATGATTGACCGCCATTGACCGCATCTGTCCTGGGCAGATGCCGGCAGAGAATAAAAAAAAAAAAAGAAGAATAGTATAGAATAGTGGCGTGTCACTAATTACTTATCGGCTGTAATGACTTGTTGAATTGTTGTTTTAGTCGCTTCTTCCCCTTTGCCTACTTTCCCATAGGGTCCTTATGTGTTTATAACCTTAATATTTTTTTGTTTATTGGGCAGACTGTATTGCAGTGTGGGGTTTCTAGGGGAGTTTCTGTGTCGGTTGTCCCAGTATCCTGGCTCTCCAAAAAGGATGGGGTAAGAAGATGTTTGTGTGAACAATGTTTCTGATTGGTGTGCTACTTTTCAATTGTACAGGGAAGCGGGTACTAAGATGGTTTCACTCACAGTTGCAGATGTGTTCCTGGCCAATGAACAAAGTCAGCCAACGGATAAAGAGCTGTGTGGAACCTAACCCCGGCTGGGCGCTCCACAGAGTCCGGGTTTTCCCAAAGTCCACAACTGGTACTGTTTGCATTTTAAGCTGTTAAAAAATACTGATGGGGGGGGAAAAAGATCATGACTCATTATTCTGAGGAAAAAGGATGGCTGAAATGTATTGATTATGGTACTTTATGCACACAGATCATTACGAAGGTGCCAGGCTCATGGCAAAAGTCTTGGCGCAACAGTCGTCAATGGACGAGTGCCAAGACGTTCGAAAGAGACGGCGCAACACGCGCTATCACTCCAGTGACGAAGGTAATATACTAAAGTGCATTCAACAGTCCCAAAAGAGTAGTACTTTTGAAATCGAGTAATCTGAGCTAATATACTGATATTCCACTAGATATTCCAAGCCCAGGACAGCCATTGGTCCCAACAATGCAGGCCAAAGACAGTATGCCAGGTGCCGGAGTTGAAAGGCCTCTGCCGGCTGTCCAGTACATTCCACGTGTGCTGTACAATCCAGGTATGCATGTTTGTGTTGAAATGAAATGTCTATGCCTGCTGCACACTGATAGTTGGACTATATTTTATTTATTTTGAATACCATTTTACTCATCTTGCAGATTTTCCAAGCTTGTCCCATGTGAGTGAGCGGGGCCCAGGCCCCATGTATAGCACCCCAGCCAGACCAGGTAAGAGTGGCATGTACTGCTGTGGTGTTGTGGTGTTTACCTTTCATGTCTTTATTTAGTTTCCCTCCAAATGCCAGAAGCCAAAGCCAACACCATAAAGTTTCCTGCTAATCCCTTTAGGTTTTCAGTTAGCTCTGTTAGCTCTGTTTCAGTTAGCTCTGGCTTTTTTAGATTGAATACCATTTTACTCATCTTGCAGATTTTCCGAGCTCATCCCCTGTGAGCGAAAACCACATGAGCCCAGGCCTCATGTATAGCACCCCAGCCAGACCAGGTAAGAGTGGCATGTACTGCTGTGGTGGTGTGATGTCTACCTGTTAATGTCTTAATTTATTTTCCTTCGAATGGCAGAAGCCAAAACATGCTGCCAACACCATACAGTTTCCTGCTAATCCCTTTCCTTTATCCCTTTTGTTTTTCAGTTAGGTCTGTGATGCCGTCGCCCAAGAAAACGGCTCCAGCACCATTGACTCCATGTACCCCTCTACCGAATCGATGCCGCTCTGCAGATGCTGGTATGGAACTACTTCATGTTGCATGCAGGGATATATTTTGAGTTTCATTTAGTTTTATGTCAATGTACTTATAGCCACATCTGTGTTTATCTAGATTTCCAGAGGTCTGTACATCAGCAGTTCTCAGACTTGCGGGAGCAACTCCGTGAGCTTGCGCAGAGTGTGAGGGAACTGGCCCAGAGCATGCGGCCTGGGGAGTCTGGAGCCCAGGGAGAAGTGCTGGATGTACTGGACCCTGCCCAAACGGAGGAGAAGCTGCAGGTCTTTGAGGCCAGGTTGAAGGACCGAGAACATCAGAGGAAGATGGTGAGTGTCTGCAGGGCAGAACTTTGTCTTATTTTTGCAGGGAAGGGTACAGTAAATGACTGTCTTTGTTTTGCAGACACAATACCTAGGTGCCATTGGTGGCAGAGACTTGGCGGACACAGTCCGACGGGTGCTGTCAGCTGTTGCCACACATGCGGTGTGGAGCGCCTACAGTGTGCACGGGAAGAAGGGGAAGAAGCCACTGAAGAGTATGACACTCTTCAATGTTCTAACACGTAAGAAATGGTTCATATTTGTAATATTTTTTAATACATCTTCTTTGTTCCATGACCGATGTGAATTGAAACCATTACCTTTCTTGATAACTTAAAGGTGCAGTTATGGTCTCCATGCCGAAGGCTACGATGGCGGAGGTGGCCGCCCAGCTGCAGGAGACATTAAAACATGCCCCTGCTAAATGCAGAAGGGTAAGTGATGTCTTTTTTTTTTGGTTTCTCCTACCCAGTGACACTGCATGGTTCCAAAGATTGTGTACCACTTTTTTGTACATGTATGTGCGTTGTGTATTTACGGCCATTTCATTATGTCTTTAGGTATCTGCAGAAGTCCGCCTGAGCACAGCCCATCCAAGAACTGTCCATCTGAGCACTCCCCAGCATTCTGATGAGGAAGACTTCCCTTCCTAGCTGCCCCCCAGCCCATCTGACGCCCACCCGCAGCCCATCTGAGCACAGCCCCCCCCCAGCCTATCTGAGCACAGCCTGTCATTTTTTTTGTAAATAACTTTTTTTTGTAAATAACTTTTTTTTGTTTTTTAAAATCATTTTTGTTTTTAAAACTTGTTTATTATGTTGCAGGCCAGACATTGTGTACTTTTTTAATAAAATAAATTGTTCTTAACTGTTAATGGTGTTGTCATAACTTTTGTACCATAATTTTGCTTGCTGCATTGACTATAGCATTAATAGGCTCTTTGCACAAGCTCCACTACTTCCTGACACTCTACAGGCGTATTTCTTTCCTGTCCTATACTAGTGGATGGAAGTGATTGATCAGGTGTGCTGCACACCGGATTCATCGCAATTGCTATCCAATAGTATAGGACGGTAAAGAAATATGCCTGTAGAGTTTCAGGAAGTAGTGGAGCTTGTGCAAGGAGCTGATTTGTTTTGTAATGCAAATTATAAATGTAGCCAACGGAAGTGTAGACTATGTTGCAGCAACGTAACAAAGTAATATATAAACGTGTAACATTGCAGCCATATACATCGAAATCATCACGGAAATCACAACGTCGTGTGCACATTGCAGGCACGTCGTAGACACGTTGGACCTGCACGTTGCAGCAACTTGTGTGCAGATACCGCGTTTGCGTTGCATGCACGTTTAACTTGACGTTGAGTGGACCATACAAAAGTCAAAATTGCACGTTTCTGCAACATTGCTGCAACCTGATTGTGTTAGTAGGGAGACCACCCACTTGGGTGATATATGAAAAATGTTTTGATTAGGGGACACTGAGGTGTGCTGGCTCTCAAACAGTTTGTTGGCAAATAGATTTGACAACTGGACAATGGAATACGTTGCACCGCAAATGCAGTATCCAACAGTTCGCTCATGGCTAGCTAGCAATGGTACAGCTATCCCTACTAACACACGCAGGTTGCGCAAACGTTCTACATATACGGCCGCTATAGGTGACGATTCATCTGCGCCACGTGCGGAAATTACGCGGCCATTTACGGAAACGCAAGATCTGCCGATTAGTAGCCGCTACGTTAGAACGACACGTCATTCAGAAGTTGCCGCCGCGTGCAAAAAACGCACGTGATCACGTGGGCAGGAACTATCGTAATAAACTCACTTGGCTGACACTTGATCTACACGTGAGCAGCAAGTACCGTCTTAAACTGACTTGGCTGACACTAGATTTACAGGTATTTATATGACTTGGTCTGCACGTCTTTTTCGCACGGTCACTTACTTACTAAACCCTGACCACTGGCTATATTTAGCATTTGCAGTACCACTGGCTATATTTAGCATTTACCAGTACAAAAACGAATTAATGCTATATGGGGATATAGCAGCAAGCATTATGATACAAACCAATATAAGACTGAACACCATTAACAGTTTAGAACATTTTATTACACAAAGTACATTGCAAAACAAATTAAAAGTATACATATTTACAAGGATGAGGTTTACGGTCTGTCACATTACGCATAGCCAGAAAAGCAAAAAAAAAAGTATGTACAAGCTCTGGCTAGCAACCCATTATCTGACAATTGAAAAAGTTCTAAAAACAAAAATGAAGCAAAGTGCGCATTCTGTGGCAGGCAGACCGGGAACAGACCGTTGTATCCCACAAAAAAAAGGTTAAAATTTACAAAAACTATTTAAAAAAAGGCATCCATCCTGGCAGGCTGGAAAGGCAGGTTTAGGGAGACGGGCTGGGGGTCACCCACATCTGAATCGAGGGTCTGGGCAGAAGAGGTCATCCTCATCTGAATACTCCACTGTGGTCAGGGCTGGAGCTGCGGTCAGGGGCTGGGCTGGGGAGGTCAGCTGGGCTGGAGCACATGCCTAAGGACATAATGAAATGGCTGTAAAAGCAAGTCGCATACGTTCATTGGAAGCGTGCCATGTCACTGGATACGAGAAAATTAACTGCCTGACATCACATACCTTTTTGCATCGAGCAGGGGCATGTTTCAGCATCTCCTGCAGCTGGGCAGACACCTCCGTCACAGTGGTGCTTGGCTTACAGGCCATAACTGCACCTTTTAACCAAAAGGGAATGGTTTCAATGCACATGGCATGAAGCAATGACAATGTATTATTTTGCGAAAATATGAACAATCCCTTACGTAATATGACATTGTAGAGGATCATATTCTTCAGAGGCTTCTTCCCCCTCTTCCCATGGACGCTGTAGACACACCACACTCTGTGTATGGCAATGGCTGACAGCACCTGCCGGACCACATCTGGCAGATCTTTGCCGCCAATGGAACTCAGATATCGTGTCTGCAAAACATAAAGACAATCATTTACTGTTACATTTCCTTAACACTTCCGTGCAAAAATAGTTCTGCCCTGAAGTTACTCACCATCTTCCTTTGATGCTCCTTGTCCTTCAGCTGCTCCTCCAAGACCAGCAGCTCCTCCTCCGTTTTAGCAGGGTGCAGGTCATCCAGTACTGCTCCCCGATAGCTGTCTGCAGACTCGCCGGACAGTATCTGCTCCAGCCTCTGCTCCAGCCTCATCATTGTCTGTGCCATTTCCCTCAGACTCTGCATGACGCTGGAGAACTGCTGACACATCATCCTCTGGAAGTCTGGATATTAAACACAGATGTGGCTATAAGTAATTGTACGGTCCCATAATGGATATTCAGCTCAAAGTATATCCCTACATGCAGCATGAAGTAGTTCACAAAATTCAGCATACCAGCATCTGCAGAGCTTGATGGCAACACTGCTGGAGCTGTTGGTCTCACAGGCGATGGCATCAGAGAACTACCTGAAAACCAGAGAATAAAGGGATGAGCAGGAAACTATGGTGCTGGCGGCGTAGTGATTCTGGCATAAGGGGAAGAATCAACTCGACATGAGACATGTCAGACCCTGACCTGGTCTGGCCGGGGTGCTAATCGCTGATGCATGCTGCTCGTGCCTGGACGTCCGAAGGGCTGAAGGGCCTGGGCTCACAGCGCCTTGGCTCAAAGGACCCGGGCGATGAACATCTACTGCCGAGTAGTGAGATGAGCGAATTAGTGAACTGAGTACATGAGTCTTCAGAAAGTCCTGAGTTAACTGTCAGTGTGCAAATATGCATAGACATTTCACCAACACAAACATGCATGTATACCTGCATTGATAACTGGCAGAGCAGGCCTTCCGGCTCTGGCACCTGGCATAGCTGGTCTGGTCTGAGTTCTGCCGACCGGCTGCCTGGGCACGGGAACATATATTAGAGGTAAATTAGCTCAGATTAGTCAACTCAAGTAGTACTCTTTTGGGACTGTTGAATGCACTTTATTATATTACCTTCGTCACTGGAGTCATAGCGCGTGTTGCGCTGTCTCTTCCTTGTGTCTTGGGAGTTAATCCATTGATGACTGCTGCTCAAACACCTTCGCCAAGGCACTGGCTACTTCATAATGCTCTGTGTGTTCCTCAGCAGAGACAGAGGTTGTCATGGCTCCTCTTGATGTGCTTGTGGAGGTAGATCTGGGAGGTATAGGAGAATGGGCACTCAGAGCAGGAGAACACCCAAGTCTTGCACAACTCTAACATCACAGCTAGGAGAGCGAATGAGAGAGACCATTGAAAAGGATTATCTCACCTGTAGTACAAGTTCAAATATAGAGTTATTATACGTCATTGTAAATGAGAGCTTACTCTCAATTGATTCACAAGGTTAAATAAAGATTGAATGAATATGTAGCTGGTGGGGGGTAACAACCACACAACTGTGGAGAGAGAATGAGACACTTGGTTCCCTCCTCTACTGGTGTTCATGGCCATGGCCACACACCTGGAATACTCCAACCCTGATTTAAAGGCATAAAAGTGGGGAACACATTCTTGAGACGGTTCCTAAAACTGGAGGGAAAAAAAACGGGAAAATGATCTTCCCTCTCCTCATCACTCACTTCTGCATGGGGCTGAGCTCTACCCTGTCAGCAGTGGCAATACATGGGATAGCGGCTCAGCACACAGGAGAACTGCACAGAGAGGAAGGAGGAGAGAGAAAACCAACAACAAAAAAGGCAAGAAGGGTTAATAACTGAGCGAATCTTGCAAGTTTGCACTACAGGGAAGCAATTGCTCAATTTCCCTGATATTGTGGCGTCACTGGCGTCAGTGATGCGTCTTATGAATCTCACATGTCTACCGCTAACATTAACTCAATATCAATATTCCCATTTGTTTATCCCGTCTATGGAAACGTATGTGCATTTGTACTTACGTGTGCCTGCCTATATTGATGATCAGGTGTTTCTCCACCTAAGGGCTGGCCAGACAGAACCATCAGAGACCATTGGGCTGAGCTGAGGAGAGAGCGACATGTTAGAGTGTATGTGTGCATATGTATATGGTGCTCTTCTGTTAATACTCATGAGGGCATTCAACTGAACAAGACTCACAGAGCCTGTGGTGCTGTCCCAGGACTGCCCCTGGCCACGCCTGTCCCCGTCTTAGCGCCTCTTCCTGTCCCGCTCACCTGCTTCTTGCTCAGTTCAAACAAGAACTGGGAGGTTGGCAACTGAGAGCATGGGAGGGGAGAGAGAGAGAGAGTGGGTGGGTGACCCTCTCGTTGGCTGACATGCACAGTCCACAGGACCACGTGATTTCTGACACGTTTAGAGGAACAGGGCAACATGTCTACCACCCTTCACACTCAGTAATTAAATAGATTTTGCAAGACACTATTAGTAGTCCACATCATGAGTACCTACAGTATTATGCAAAATTTGGATTTGTACGTGAGTGAAAACGTTGTACACAATTCTTTACCCGTTTGACAGCATGAGCAACCATTTCAACAGTTAAGAGTAACATGAAATCACATCCCAAAACCACCAAGATGGCTGCTGTAACCAAAAAAGCCAAGATGGCTGCTATAACAAATCCTGCTAGCTAGCCTAGCTCCGTTGTTGGGGCTTCTAGTATTCTGTTAACATTAACTTCGGAAAAATGAATGCCTAAAAACAAACACATACTAACGGTGTCGTGGGTTAATGCGAAATCAATGAGTAAGCTAATTATCGCATTTTATTCCAAGCGATGAAACAGTACGAACGTGCAGGAGCTCGCGCGAGCCTGCTAGACTCGAGAAGACTCCACCATTGCCCGTAATTAGGAAACAATGGCCCACGACAACGCGCGAGCCTGCTAGACTCGAGAAGACTCCACCATTGCCCGTAATTAGGAAACAATGGCCCACGACAACACTTCATAAAAGTTAGTGTACACAACTGAAATATTCTCAAGTTGCCAAGCCAACATTATAATTTAAGCTACAATTACACAAAAGCGAAAGTTATAACAATAATTGCGAAAGAGTAATTTTACGTAGGCTACTTAGCTAGCCATGATGTACAGAAAAAGGCTAATCACGTTAGCTGGCTAGCTAGTTAGCTAACATTGGAAAGAGAGCATCTGCATATAGATAATCATTACAAAAGGGTAGCTTGCACATAACGTTGGTGTTTTATCTGGGACGATACCAAAATACATAGCTACCCTACTAACACAATCAGGTTGCAGCAATGTTGCAGAAACGTGCAATTTAGACTTTTGTATGGTCCACTCAACGTCAAGTTAAATGTGCATGCAACGCAAACGCGGTATCTGCACACAAGTTGCTGCAACGTGCAGGTCCAACGTGTCTGCAACGTGCCTGCAATGTGTACACAACGTTGTGATTTCCGTGATGATTTCGATGTATATTGCTGCAACGTTGTATACACGTTTATATATTACTTTGTTACGTTGCTGCAACGTGGTCTACACTTCCGTTGGCTACATTTATAATTTGCATTACAAAACAAATCAGCTCCTTGCACAAGCTCCACTACTTCCTGAAACTCTACAGGCATATTTCTTTACCGTCCTATACTATTGGATAGCAATAGCGATGAATCCGGTGTGCAGCACACCTGATCAATCACTTCCATCCACTAGTATAGGACAGGAAAGAAATACGCCTGTAGAGTGTCAGGAAGTAGTGGAGCTTGTGCAAAGAGCCTATTAATGTCATAGTCAATGCAGCAAGCAAAATTATGGTACAAAAGTTAACACAACACCATTCAGTCAAGAACAATTTATTTTATTAAAAAAGTACACAATGTCTGGCCTGCAACATGATAAACAAGTTTAAAAACAAAAAGGATTAAAAAAACAAAATACAAAAACAATTTACTAAAAAAGTTATTTACAAAAAAATGGCAGGCTGTGCTCAGATAGGCTGGGGGGGGGGGGGCTGTGCTCAGATGGGCTGCGGGTTGGCGTCAGATGGGCTGGGGGGCAGCTAGGAAGGGAAGTCTTCCTCATCAGAATGCTGGGGAGTGCTCAGATGGACTGTTCTTGGATGGGCTGTGCTCAGGCGGACTTCTGCAGATACCTAAAGACACAATGAAATGGCCGTAAATACACAACGCACATACATGCACAAAAAAGTGGTACACAATCTTTGGAACCATGCAGTGTCACTGGGTAGGAGAAACCAAAAAAAAAGACATCACTTACCCTTCTGCATTTAGCAGGGGCATGTTTCAATGTCTCCTGCAGCTGGGCGGCCACCTCCGCCATCGTAGCCTTTGGCATGGAGACCATCACTGCACCTTTAAGTTATCAAGAAAGGTAATGGTTTCAATTCACATCGGTCATGGAACAAAGACGATGTATTAAAAAATATTCAAAATATGAACCATTTCTTACGTGTTAGAACATTGAAGAGTGTCATACTCTTCAGTGGCTTCTTCCCCTTCTTCCCGTGCACACTGTAGGCGCTCCACTCCGCATGTGTGGCTACAGCTGACAGCACCCGCCGGACTGTGTCCGCCAAGTCTCTGCCACCAATGGCACCTAGGTATTGTGTCTGCAAAACAAAGAGTCATTTACTGTACCCTTCCCTGCACTGCAAAAATAAGACAAAGTTCTGCCCTGCAGACACTCACCATCTTCCTCTGATGTTCCCGGTCCTTCAACCTGGCCTCAGACCTGCAGCTCCTCGTCCGTTTGGGCAGGGTTCAGTACATCCAGCACTTCTCCCTGGGCTCCGGACTCCCCAGGCCGCATGCTCTGGGCCAGTTCCCTCACAGTCCGTGCAAGCTCACGGAGTTGCTCCCGCATCTGAGAACTGCTGATGTACAGACCTCTGGAAATCTAGATAAACACAGATGTGGCTATAAGTACATTGACATAAAACTAAATGAAACTCAAAATATATCCCTGCATGCAACATGAAGTAGTCCCATACCAGCATCTGCAGAGCAGCATCGATTAGGTAGAGGGGTACATGGAGTCAATGGTGCTGGAGCCGTTTTATTGGGCGACGGCATCACAGACCTAACTGAAAAAAAAAAGGGATAAAGGAAAGGGATTAGCAGGAAACTGTATGGTGTTGGCAGCATGCTTTGGCTTCTGGCATTTGAAGGAAAATAAATTAAGACATTAACAGGTAGACATCACAACACCAAAGCAGTACATGCCACTCTTACCTGGTCTGGCTGGGGTGCTGTATGATCTGGCTGGGGTGCTATACATGGGGCCTGGGCCCCGCTCGCCCACATGGGACAAGCTTGGAAAATCTGCAAGATGAGTAAAATGGTATTCAAAATAAATAAAAAATAGTCCAACTATCAGTGTGCAGTAGGCATAGACATTTCATTTCAACACAAACATGCATACCTGGATTGTACAGCACACGTGGATTGTACTGGACCGCTGGCAGAGGCCTTTCAACTCCGGCACCTGGCACCTGGTCTTTGGCCTGCATAGTGGGGACCAATGGCTGCCCGGGGCTTGGAATATCTAGTGGAATATCAGTAAATTAGCTCAGATTACTCGATTTCAAAAGTACTACTCTTTTGGGACTGTTGAATGCACTTTAGTATATTACCTTCGTCAAATTCAGCAGAGTCAAACAAACAAACAAACAATTCACATTTCCCTCAGTCCAGCGGCCATTTTAGAGTAACGTTAACTAACAAACCACCAGCTCAGACCGTTCGCTTATGTTTCTGCAAATGTTCGCGGCGAACACCAAGCCAGCAGTAACAGAAAAAGGTTTGCAGTAGTTTGTCGGAGTATTTACAATATTGTCTAATGTTAGCCTAGTTAGCTTTGTGTCTGAAAACCTAACGTTAGCTAACGTGGATTTTAACGCAGGCCTGCGCTGGTAATGTACAAATGTAACTTAGTGCGCTCTTACCTTGAAGTCATTTTTCGAAGTAACGGTAAAAGTAATTAGTCGTCTTTGTCTTCGTCTTTGTCTTCGTCTTTGTGTTCGTGTTCGTCTTTCTCTTCGTGTTTGCGTCTTCTCTCTTCTTCGTCTGCGTCTCTCTGTATTTTTCTTCATCGTCTGGGGGTTTAAATGCCCCACCTGAATCCTCAGTCGCCGAGCCATTGGCCAGTTATTTGTTAAAACGTGACCAATGACAGTACAACTACAGTACACGTTAGCCAATAGGATCCCACCAGACCGATGCAAGCGGATGTCCGGCGCTTTAAAATTCGTCTTCTTCTCGCCTACATCTGAAACAGCGCCTCGCTCGCTACCATACACAGAAGAAGAGGAACAACAACAACAACAACAACTACCAACTACCAACTACTACTATTGAATTCAGGTCAGTACAGTGTGCATTTACCAGCTACAGTATAGCTGGTTAGCCGGCTAGCAATATTTTAACCTGCAGTAACCTGCTAACGTTATACGTTTTCTGTTATCCGGGCGGGCAAACAACAGACAGGCTGGCATTGAAGCTAACGTTAGCACCCCTGTGTTTTTAACTATTGTTGCCCACTGCATTAACAGATGTAATGTTTTTGATACACACGGTAGTAACGCCTTCGAATTCGTATCACTGGCAAGCCTTTTAAAGCTAGCCAGCCTAAAATTGGTTGGTCAAACCATGCAGTTCATGTATACGCCGCCATCATGGCTTTGTGTTGGAGTTCAGTTCAGTAAGATTGTGTACTTTTGGCCACCTCCGACATAAACTGTGTTTGTTTTTTTCTGATTTAATTACACTTTTCCTCATATTTGCATTGTCCCTGTTGACGTATTCCATAGTTATCGCCATCAACCAACTGTGTAATATACAAAAGTCACTCGCCTTGAAAATATTGCTAGCCGCCTAGCAAAAGCTAACAATAGCGTCGTTGTGTCTGTGGGTATGGCGCGTCACTGCTACGCGACGTGTTGTTGGCCATATAAGCTATAACTAGCCGGCTAGCAATATATTTACAAGGATTGACTTTTGAATAGTATGCACTGGGTTGAAATTTGTCCACAGGGACACTCTAAATATGCGTAGAGGTTTGTTTATGTATTAAAAAGCAAGCATGTCGTAGGTGGCTGAACGTACACCCTACTAACACAGTACGTAAAACTGACGGGACACATTGGTGTAATTGTGGTAACTTTGCGACGTCACCAGCAGCGGACCTAGCTGACACCTAGCTGACACTTGCCCTTTCAGTCTCAAAATAACCAAAATAGCCGTCCTCAAGTACACTGTAAGGGAACGTAGCCGCCACTGCTGCTTAAATCCGTAACTACGATGTAATTAAATAACGTGACAATGTGGTTAGATCACAGTCCCAATCTGACTTTATTGGAAATGTGTCACAGTGGGTCAGAACATTTGTAAATTACTTAGGTTTTAAAATAAATTTTGAAGTCATACAGTTACAGAATTGTAATAATGAGGAGAAATCCTGCATGTCTGTTTTGTGTGTAATTTCTCATTTACAGTTAATATTAACACTAAAGATTTGCAGTCTAGGCCTAATAAAAAGAATGATAAAAAATATGCCTATGAATAAAGTCCTAATTTTGCAACCTAAATGTGAGCAATGAACGCTGAGCATTGAACGTAGAATGCAAGGCATTGGGCTACTTTCTTAGACACAATTGAAGAACTAGACAAACAAGTTACACACTCTGTGCCAGTAGGTGGCTGTATGCACATTAAAGTTGTTTGCGATCCGCCACTAAACCTAGCGAAGGAGAAGAAGAACGAGAACGGTAAACTTCCGCCCCGTTTGAAACAGAGGAGAAAGACCAACACGCTTTGTCTCCGCGACAACACAGATCCTGTAAGTATCTCAATTTCAATGTATACATTAGTATGTATACATACATACTATGTATTTTGGTATCGTCCCAGATAAAACACCAACGTTATGTGCAAGCTACCCTATTGTAATGATTATCTATATGCAGATGCTCTCTTTCCAATGTTGGCTAACTAGCTAGCCAGCTAACGTGATTAGCCTTTTTCGGGCATGGTGGAGTCTTCTCAAGTCTAGCAGGCTCGCGCGAGCTCCTGCACGTTCGTACTGTTTCATCGCTTGGAATAAAATGCGATAATTAGCTTACTCATTGATTTCGCATTAACCCACGACACCGTTAGTATGTGTTTGTTTTTAGGCATTCATTTTTCCGAAGTTAACGTTAACAGAATACTAGAAGCCCCAACAACGGAGCTAGGCTAGCTAGCAGGATTTGTTATAGCAGCCATCTTGGCTCATTTTGTTACAGCAGCCATCTTGGTGGATTTCATCTTACTCTTAACTGTTGAAATGGTTGCTCATTCTGTCAAACGGGTAAAGAATTGTGTACTACGTTTTCACTCACATACAAATCCAAATTTTGCATAATAGGTACTCATGATGTGGACTACTAATAGAGGCGCTAAGACGGCCCCAGGCGTGGCCAGGGGCAGTCCTGGGACAGCACCACAGGCTCTGTGAGTCTTGTTCAGTTGAATGCCCTCATGAGTATTAACAGAAGAGCACCATATACATATGCACACATACACTCTAACATGTCGCTCTCTCCTCAGCTCAGCCCAATGGTCTCTGATGGTTCTGTCTGGCCAGCCCTTAGGTGGAGAAACACCTGATCATCAATAAAGGCACACGTAAGTACAAATGCACATACGTTTCCATAGACGGGATAAACAAAAGGGAATATTGATATTGAGTTAATGTTAGCGGTAGACATGTGAGATTCATAAGACGCATCACTGACGCCAGTGACGCCACAATATCAGGGAAATTGAGCAATTGCTTCCCTGTAGTGCAAACTTGCAAGATTCGCTCAGTTATTAACCCTTCTTGCCTTTTTTGTTGTTGGTTTTCTCTCTCCTCCTTCCTCTCTGTGCAGTTCTCCTGTGTGCTGAGCCGCTATCCCATGTATTGCCACTGCTGACAGGGTAGAGCTCAGCCCCATGCAGAAGTGAGTGATGAGGAGAGGGAAGATCATTTTCCCGTTTTTTTCCCCTCCAGTTTTAGGAACCGTCTCAAGAATGTGTTCCCCACTTTTATGCCTTTAAATCAGGGTTGGAGTATTCCAGGTGTGTGGCCATGGCCATGAACACCAGTAGAGGAGGGAACCAAGTGTCTCATTCTCTCTCCACAGTTGTGTGGTTGTAACCCCCCACTTGCTACATATTCATTCAATCTTTATTTAACCTCGTGAATCAATTGAGAGTAAGCTCTCATTTACAATGACGTATAATCACTCTATATTTGAACTTGTACTACAGGTGAGATAATCCTTTTTAATGGTCTCTCTCATTCGCTCTCCTAGCTGTGATGTTAGAGTTGTGCAAGACTTGGGTGTTCTCCTGCTCTGAGTGCCCATTCTCCTATACCTCCCAGATCTACCTCCACAAGCACATCAAGAGGAGCCATGACAACCTCTGTCTGCTGAGGAACACACAGAGCATTATGAAGTAGCCAGTGCCTTGGCGAAGGTGTTTGAGCAGCAGTCATCAATGGATTAACTCCCAAGACACAAGGAAGAGACAGCGCAACACACGCTATGACTCCAGTGACGAAGGTAATATAATAAAGTGCATTCAACAGTCCCAAAAGAGTACTACTTGAGTTGACTAATCTGAGCTAATTTACCTCTACTATATGTTCCAGTGCCCAGGCAGCCGGTCGGCAGAACTCAGACCAGACCAGCTATGCCAGGTGCCAGAGCCGGAAGGCCTGCTCTGCCAGTTATCAATGCAGGTATCCATGCATGTTTGTGTTGGTGAAATGTCTATGCATATTTGCACACTTAGTTAACTCAGGACTTTCGGAAGACTCATGTACTCAGTTCACTAATTCGCTCATCTCACATCTCACTACTCGGCAGTAGATGTTCGTCCCGGGTCCTTTGAGCCAAGGCGCTGTGAGCCCAGGCCCTTCAGCCCTTCAGACGTCCAGGCACGAGCAGCATGCATCAGCGATTAGCACCCCGGCCAGACCAGGTCAGGGTCTGACATGTCTCATGTCGAGTTGATTCTTCCCCTTATGCCAGAATCACTACGCCGCCAGCACCATAGTTTCCTGCTCATCCCTTTATCCTCTGGTTTTCAGGTAGTTCTCTGATGCCATCGCCATCAAGCTCTGCAGATGCTGGTATGCTGAATTTTGTGAACTACTTCATGCTGCATGTAGGGATATACTTTGAGCTGAATATCCATTATGGGACCGTACAATTACTTATAGCCACATCTGTGTTTAATATCCAGACTTCCAGAGGATGATGTGTCAGCAGTTCTCCAGCGTCATGCAGAGTCTGAGGGAGATGGCACAGACAATGATGAGACTGGAGCAGAGGCTGGAGCAGAGACTGTCCGGCGAGTCTGCAGACAGCTATCGGGGAGCAGTACTGGATGACCTGCACCCTGCTAAAACGGAGGAGGAGCTGCTGGTCTTGGAGGAGCAGCTGAAGGACAAGGATCATCAAAGGAAGATGGTGAGTAACTTCAGGGCAGAACTTTGTTCCTTATTTTTGCAGGGAAGTGTTAAGGAAATGTAAAAGTAAATGATTGTCTTTATGTTTTGCAGACACGATATCTGAGCTTCATGCCATGTGCATTGAAACCATTCCCTTTTTGGTTAAAAGGTGCAGTTATGGCCTGTAAGCCAAGCACCACTGTGACGGAGGTGTCTGCCCAGCTGCAGGAGATGCTGAAACATGCCCCTGCTCGATTCAAAAAGGTATGTGATGTCAGGCAGTTAATTTTCTCGTATCCAGTGACATGGCACGCTTCCAATGAACGTATGCGACTTGCTTTTACAGCCATTTCATTATGTCCTTAGGCATCTGCTCCAGCCCAGCTGACCTCCCCAGCCCAGCCCCTGACCGCAGCTCCAGCCCTGACCACAGTGGAGTATTCAGATGAGGATGACCTCTTCTGCCCAGACCCTCGATTCAGATGTGGGTGACCCCCAGCCCGTCTCCCTAAACCTGCCTTTCCAGCCTGCAAGGATGGATGCCTTTTTTGTAAATAGTTTTTGTAAATTTTAACCTTTTTTTTGTGGGATACAACAGTCTGTTCCCGGTCTGCCTGCCACAGAATGCGCACTCTTTCATTTTTGTTTTTAGAACTTTTGCAATTGTCAGATAATGGGTTGCTAGCCAGAGCTTGTACATGCTTTTTTTTGCTTTTCTGGCTATGCGTAATGTGACAGACCGTAAACCTCATCCTTGTAAATATGTATACTTTTAATTTGTAATGTACTTTGTGTAATAAAATGTTCTAAACTGTTAATGGTGTTCAGTCTTATATTGGTTTGTATCATAATGCTTGCTGCTATATCCCCATATAGCATTAATTCGTTTTTGTACTGGTAAATGCTAAATATAGCCAGTGGTACTGCAAATGCTAAATATAGCCAGTGGTCAGTAAGTGACCATATTTGCACCGTGCGAAAAAGACGTGCAGACCAAGTCATATAAATACCTGTAAATCTAGTGTCAGCCAAGTGAGTTTATTACGGAAGTTCCTGCCCACGTGTTTTGCATGCGGCCGCACCGTATTTGCACCGTGCGAAAAAGACGTGCAGACCAAGTCATATAAATACCTGTAAATCTAGTGTCAGCCAAGTGAGTTTATAACGGAGGTTCCTGCCCACGTGATCACGTGCGTTCTTTGCACGCGGCCGCAACTTCTGAATGACGTGTCGTTCTTACGTAGCGTCTACTAAACGGCAGATCTCGCGTTTCCGTAAATGGCCGCGTAATTTCCGCACGCGGCGCAGACGAATCGTCACCTATAGCGGCCGTATGTAGAACGTTTGCGCAACCTGCGTGTGTTAGTAGGGCAGAAACACCGTTCATAACAGTGCGTTGTCCCCCCCACTTCCGGAACTACCGTGTATACTAAAATCAAATATCGCAACACTCAACACCCACATCTAAACAATCACTATTGTCTGTCAATTATGTTGAGATTTCTAAAAGGGCTCTTCTGTGTTTTTGTGTTTTTTATAGGATGGACTTGGAAGAAAGGAGACAGAGAAGGAATCGGTATAGAAGGCATTGGAGAGCTGGACACAAAATGTTCAAGGAACTTAGGGAGTTTCAACGGCCCCTCCACGATGCTGAACACAGCCACATGCAATCCATAGATGGCTCTGCGGAGGGCTATAATAATCATCATTTATATAGATATAACAATCACTGCCACGCTCAGCCCCCTCATGGTCAGGTAAAGCACACATAGACATACATGCACGCACACACACACTACTGGGAGGTTATGCTGTATTCACTCTCCTCACACTAATCTAACACGCAGTCAGTGTCATGCACATGCAACCACCTCTAGATGATGAACAAATGTCACTGATGGCTGATCATTATTACAGATTTGGAATCTTGCCCCTGGAGCCAAGTCCAGAGGACCCCTCGTATCTGCAGAACTACCGTCATAGTAGTTCAGGGATGGAGCACCACCACAACAGGTAACACCTCGCCCCCGCACACACACACAGGGTCCAATTTGGTGAAAATGCATACAAACTGGATTTGTGGAGTTGTGTCTTTCATAAGACTAACTTTGTATGTCTGTGATGTTTCAGGTACTGGGTTAGAAGGCCTTTGGACAAGCCAGAGCTCCATTCAATCATCCTCTGTCTGCGCATGACAAATATATTTCTCACATACTGCAAGTGCAACGAGCAGTGAAATGTTTTGCTATGAGCCTCTAGACAAGCTGCAACTGTGATTCATGTAGTCCCAGTGGAGTGGATTGTGTGGTAGCGAGCTGTCCATTGAGGGGGACGACGCACAATTGTTGGCTCAATGGACAAGATTGCCCACACAACGACCATGAATGTAAATTAAATAATCCTCATTCTCAATCACCTGTTTGAATAGTGAGGGGGCGGGGTGGTCTCATTCATATATGGGTACCTGGGAGAAGGGTTTGTTCTGGGTCTATCTGGGAGACTATAATGGAAATTTGTGATTTCATTCATGTCATTTGAGTGAACAGTGAGGTTAGCCTGTTTGCTCGGTTCCTTTGTGGTACAGTTCTTTTAATGCATTGTTTAATTAGGTAATGTATTGTTTTAATGTAGTACTAAACACTCCCTAGTAGTGACGCAGGCTGTAGAATCTACATGGGGTCTATAAACAGAAAAGCCATCCTCTTGTGTCTTGTTTAATGATGGGGCAGAATGTCTTCTATTGTTTATCGCAGATGTTGACTAATCAGATTTGTGCACAACATTGTAAATAAAGCTTCAGTTGAGGATAGCCTGTAGTATTGTAGTCTTGTACCTGTTCACATAAAAAATGATGGATTTCTGTGGTTGTACACGATTGATTAGATGCCCAATTGTAAATAAAGCTTGGGGTTAACCTTGTGTATTCTCATTGTAATCTCTTGTACCTGTGCACGGCATATCTGCAATAATTAGCTGTGACTATGAAAATGTAAAACTAAAGTCCAGTTGCTCATGAGGGTGTCATTTAAAGGTGCTCTCCCTCCAGCTCGGTTTTCAGCAAGGGGGCATAAACCGTTAGTAGATTAGAAAAGAAACATCAAATTGTGTGCAGGTTGATTAGGCAGTTTGACAGGTCATTCCAATCATTTCACTTGGTCAGAAGTGTGATTGGTTGTTCTGTTTTTATCTGTATTGAGCATTCATGTGTCAAATCTCTTATTTCATTGATTACATTCCGGGGTGATGGCACCTTTAAACACATGATTTCCACCATGGGTCGCAGTGATAGAGAATCCTGCCTACTTTTTTTTTTAATTAATGAAAAAGCATTCAATTTATAACAAACAGGGAAATATACAATCAATAACATTTCTAAGATGCGTTATTAACCTCAACATACAGTACAACAACGAAAAAAAAAAAAAAAAAGACAGGAGCAGTTTGGCAAAGAATCCTGCCTACTTCAACTGTGAACCAGCAAGCAGTGACGTCACTTGATAGCCCGATTGCAATCCTAATGCTAGCCTAATAGGACTTTAATCCAACGTCACTGCAACGTTGCAGAAAAGTCTAATTAGACTTAGGAGGGTAAAGTTATTTTCGACCTTAGATGGACGTTGTCACAACATCGCCTGATGGTAACGTTGCAACTTACCTAAGTACAACTTATGTGCAACGTTGCTGCAACCCACTGTGTTAGTAGGGTAGCTATGTATACATTGAAATTTAGATACTTACAGGATCTGTGTTGTCGCGGGGACAAAGACATCGTGTTGGTCTTTCTCAATTGTTTCTGTTTCAAACGGAACGGAAGTATAACCCGTCTTCTTCTTCTTCGCTGGGTTTAGTGGCGGATCGCAAACAACTTTAATGTGCATACAGCCACCTACTGTACCAGAGTGTGTAACTTGTTTGTCTAGTTCTTCAATTGTGTCATCTAAGAAAGTAGCCCAATGCCTTGCAATCTTTGTTTTACGTTCACTGCTCAGCGTTCATTGCTCACATTTAGGTTGCAAAATTAGGACTTTAGTCATAGGCATATTTTTTATCATTATTTTTATTAGGCCTAGACTGCAATTCTTTAGTGTTAATATTAATTGTAAATGAGAAATTACACACAAAACAGACATGCAGGATTTCTCCTCATTATTACAATTCTGTAACTGTATGACTTCAAAATTTATTTTAAACCTAAGTAATTTACAAATGTTCTGACCCACTGTGACACATTTCCAATAAAGTCAGATTGGGACTGTGATGTAACCACATTGTCACGTTATTTAATTACATCGTAGTTACGGATTTAAGCAGCAGTGGCGGCTACGTTCCCTTACAGCAGGGGTGTCAAACTCTGGCCCGCGGGCCAAATTTGGCCCGCAGTGTAATTATATTTGGCCCGCGAGGCAATACCAAATGACTACTAGAGCTGGCCCGCCAGTATTATACAGCGCATTCACCGCTAATACTACAAATCCCATAATGCTCTGCTGTTGTTTTGGCGCGTCAATCAAGACAGGACCCAGAAACACCCTCTCTTCTGTGACAGTAGTCATAGCAATCTCATACTACAACTGTAACCGTGTCAGTGGCGATTTTAGCATGGCATTTCTGGAGGGGCAGTTTTATATTATGTCGCCATCACAAGAACTAAAGGTAGCCAATTAGTCTACGGTAGGTACATCAGAGCAGAGGCTACAACACACACAGTTAACGACACATTAACACACGCAGAGTAGGCTAATTAGATCCATAAGAGAGCGCATGCCCGGTCCAGGGTTCTGAAAGCAACAAGTGACAAGTGTGCACCCATCAGACCTGGGCACTACGCATAACCTATTAGTACTCCACTTATATCACAGCCAAATAGTCTACTACAGTGAAGGCGCACTGTCCACATTAGTCCCCCTCACACATCGTCTCAAAAATGCACCGAAAAATGCCTGGGTTCAGTGAGTTTGCTGACTCGTCGTGACCACGCAAACCTATTTCGCACTTCCCACAGAGTTGAATACAAGTGATCAGCCTCCCCAGAACATACCGATTCTCCTCGGTCTGTTTGTTGTGCTCCGCAATGGAACGGCGAAACGCATCAGAGCTGTGCCTGGACGTTGAGCTGCCCCAGTAAACCCAGCTTCATGGCACAGTTCAGATGGGACGCAGAGCTTTCATGCTTCGCTGTTCTTTCTGACAGATGTTTAATGTCTTTGAATCCAGACGATGCCCAAACAGAGTCTCCACCAAAAAGAATAAAAGGGAAACAGAACAGCGCACTTTTCGAGGTGCTAGCAGTTAGCCACTTCTTTTTCTCAAACCATTCCTGTTTGAAGGTACGGGTTACCTTATCTCCAGCCTGAAGCAGCACCAATTCTTCTGGTCGTGTGGCCCTAAACGTTTTATTTCCAGTTTCTCTTCAAGTTTCAATGTACTAAACCGCACATTCAACAAATAATCTACACTATTCATTGTTGCACCTGAAAACACTTAATTTCTACAAAACTTTAGCTAGCAGCATTGGCTAACGTAGATCGACATCGACAATGACCCAGTAGTTCAACTTTGATCAACCTTGTTTTATTATTCCCTGGCTAAACCTGTTGCCAGGTAGATTTCGTAGGGGAAGAGACTTTTCTGCCCCTCCACCCAATTAAATCTACGTGATATTTTTTCACATTACTCCCGACCACGCTCACATTGTCGCTATAGCAACAGTAGGGGAGAACGCTTCGGTGCCCCTCTGCCGAGTCAGAGCAGTCTGTGACACGCTCATACAAAGGGAATTACTGCAAAACAGCACTATACATAGTGTCAGTCAGGTTTATTATATTTATACATGCGTTTTTCATTTTCACCACTGAATCACTATTTTGTATTAATTATAAAATAGATTTTTCCGAAACACAGTTGTAGGCTAAGATGCATCTTGCGCAACAGCGCCACCTGGTGGGGCACTGCCCCACCTGCCCCTAATGTAAAATCGCCACTGAACCGTGTTACCCCGTCTTAAAAATGGCGAAAAGAAAGGCAGAAAGCAGAAGATTTACGTTATGTAACGTCTCACTGTGATAGAGACACCTGTGTTGACCTAGCCGGCCGCTGTGTTTGCTCTGTTCCTGTTCATTCAATCCTGCCGGCCTGTCTGCCGGCCTGTCTGCCTGCCTGGCTGTCTGTCTGCATGCCGGCTGTCTGTCTGTCTGCCTGGCTGTAGGACAGTCAGGGTTTTACAAGCTTCTCTACTGAGCAGATGGAGCACCAACACTTGTGTCTGAGGGCGTATTCACATATGTTAGTGCACACCATTGATGCGCACCAAAAGCGAAAGTGATGTGCATATTCATTGTTAAAGCAAAACTTGTTTGGGTCCATATGAAAATTTTCATTTGTTCAATGTTGGCCCGCGACTTTGTTCAAGTTTTAAATTTTGGCCCACTGTGTATTTGAGTTTGACACCCCTGCCTTACAGTGTCCTTGAGGACGGCTATTTTGGTTATTTTGCGACTGAAAAGGCAAGTGTCAGCTAGGTGTCAGCTAGGTCCGCTGCTGGTACCGTCGCAAAGTTACCACAATATCACCAATGTGTCCCGTCAGTTTTACGTACTGTGTTAGTAGGGCACCCACCCATCCATCACTGGATGAGGAATAAGCACCGAAAAGCGATCAATTCTCACGTAAGCAGGAGCCAGGCTGTGGATTTCTCCGATCCGGTGTTGCGACCAGTCTCTAGAAATGTTTTGGACGAGTTGCCTTCAGTTTGCGCCTCCAGCCAATCTGCGCGCCTGCCTATGCAGTAGCCTGACGTGCGCCTCGTAGCTAACGTTACCGGCTATAGCCAGCCAGTGGAACAGTCATGTTCAGACGGCTCTAGCTCAAAAAATATTTATGTCAGCTTAGATATTTAGATGGCTAGAATCAAGACAAATAGACGAATAGTTTGATGTATAATATGTCCCATAATACTTTCGGATGTATTATATTATGGAGCTACGAACACACAAAAAGTCTCCAATGGCACGGAAGAGCAACACAGACATCAACGCCGACTCAATCGGCCTACACTCAGGGTTGCCAGATTGGTGTGATGTTTTCCAGCCCAATGAGTGCTCAAAATCCGCCCAATGTGATAAAAAAAACGCCCAAATATTATAGTATATAATATATAGCAGTGCATGCTAAGAAAAATGCCTTTCAGTTGAAATACCGAAAATAATAATAACTCGTGGTAAACTGCAACACACGCCTACACATATGTCACACACAGCCTACGACAGAGAGAAAGATGCGTAATCCCATCAAATAGTCAAAGAAATTATAATGCAGGCAACACATTATAATAACACATGAGAAGCATGGCTATATCATGAATAGAGGAACGGCGGTGCTGCGGTCATAGACAAGAGAGCAACTCAAGATAACAAGATGACAAGCTAGATAACAAGCTTTAGTGGTGACAAGAAACCGCTAGAGAATGTCACAAGTGGACTAGGCTACACAACTTCCAATGGTAGACCTATATAACCACCTGTATAACCACCCATGAATACCCTGCCTGCTCGCCTACAATAACCGAGTCAGGAGTGTGACACTCAGGCAGGCAAGCAGGCAGAGACACAAGTAGGCTAATGAATCACTCAATGATGCGACATCCAGAAACACCATGCATATTGGATTCCCTATGCGTCTTTTGATGTAATTAAATCATATGAAGACTGTAGAAGAATTAGGAAGATGTGTTTATTACAGTACTTCCCACTATCCACAGAAAACAAGAATTAAACACGTGTTGAGCAAATTCACACGATACAGTGCAGAATTAACCATCAATAACAAAGTACTTTAATATAAAGTGCGTTATGTCTGTATAGTTGGTTCGAAATATTGACTGAATCAACAACGCTAACATCTATTACTTCTAAGGCTATTAATACAACACTTCAATGCAATTAATAATATACAAGGACACTGTATAACTGAACATGTACAAGTAACCCTAGACTACAATATAATACAAATTATAGAAAAAAAATTGCCTTCTTGTTGATGATAAATGTCACAAAGGGTCAAAGAATCAGAGAGAGCTTATTCTGGCGATTTATTCCATAGTGTGAATTCTGCCGTTTAACTAAACTACCCTTAAGACTAAAAGCTTTGCTACATTCCTGGCACTGATATGGTTTCTCTCCTCTGTGGATTCTTCCATGGTGAACTAAATAACCCTTTTCACTAAAGGCTTTGTCACATTCGTCACACTGATATGGTTTCTCTGCTGTCTGGCTCTCAGCCTCCCCAGAAGAAACATCTTCACTCAGTGTCAGAGTAGGAACTAGGAATAGGCCTGGTCCAGGGGCTGGTCTTGGTCCTGAGGCAGGGGCCAGGGCTGGGAAAAGGTCTAGAACACTTAGTCTGTGTTCTCCCTGATTTGATAGACAACTTCAGCACTCTAGTAGGTAGAGGCCTGAGGCAGCAGGCCGGTAGTTCAGGCAGCATTCGTCCTCTCTCCTCTTCTAAACTCTGAACTGTAGGACAGCCTGGGGCTACAGAAGGAGGCTGAGAGTCACTGGCTGGTTCTGCTCTTCCATAGTCCTCTTAAACAGACTGTGCTTTGATTTGTTCCTCCTTTCTCTGTTCTCCACAGGTGGAGTTTGGTCAGGAAGTAGGAGGTGGGAGTTGAGATGAGTCCTCTGGATCACAGTGGGTTTTCTCTCTGGGAGAAGTGAATATGGAGTCTGTGGTATCAGACTGCAGCCCTTGAAGCTGCTCTCCCCCCTGACTGGTCCACAGCTCCTGCTCCTCTTTAATCAGTGGGGGATCTGGAAGAGAGATCTGCTGGAAACAGGAAGATAAATATTAGTCTTAAAAGCCTACTTCATTATTCCACAACCTAAGATGTCTCACAGCGAAAAACACAAAAATGTAATTCAGTTGTTTGTTTTTTTAAACAGCTAATCACAGACATATTAGAATGTGTCACTTCCATGTCCTGCATGGGGAAATCTGTCAGAGAAAGCAAGCAGGATCATCACTGTCTGTGCCATCCTGCACAACCTAGGCAAACAGTGCAACATCCCACAGCCAGAGGAGGAGGAGGAGGAGGGCGGAGTGGAGTGGCATACCTGGCCCACTACACCAATACACACTTTGGGTAAACCATTACAACTGTATCCTGCTGATCAGAGCAGCATCACAGGCGTCACTACCGAATAGTGTGATGGTGCAGGTTGCTGTTGTTAAACATGGACCATAGCTTACTTAGACATAAGTGGTTCAATTAAAAATAGTGTAGCTTTATCTTCCATCTACACAAATCAGTCGAAACATGAGTAGTTATTATGTGATGTAGGCTATTTATTTATTTATTCAGGGGACTCTGCCTTTAAGCACCTTTAATCTACGAGAATAGTACTCCTCCTGCACGTCTATGAGCCGGTGCTGTCTGTCCACGAGCGCCTGCTGTCTGTCCACGAGCGCGTGCTGTTTCCTTAACAGGCTGATTTCCAGCTCCAGCTTCTGTTCCAACAGGGATCCGCCACCAGCGGCCGGAGGGCTGGCAGGGGCCGGGGGGCCCGTAGAGAGAGTGCCAGTGGCCGGGGGGCCCGGAGAGAGGGGGCTGGGGCCCGGGGGGGGGAGAAACAGGAGGGGGCCGGGAGGGAGGGGGCAGGGGCCAGGGGGGAGGGGGAAAGGCGGGCAGCCAGGAGCCCCGTCGTGATCACCCACTGAACCGCTGGCCCTAAAAGACGGAGAGTTTTGTCATGCCCGTTTTGTCTGACCCATGCATCTTTAAGGCAGCCACAAAATAAAGATTGTTGATTATGTTTTGCTGGGGCACTGGTCTTACAGTAGGCGATAGGAACAGAATAAATAAGCTTATAAAGAAGGCAGGTTCAGTATTACTCAGCCCTAGTAGAGGGTGGTAAGTATTACTCAGCCCTAGTAGGGGGTGGTTCAGTATTACTCAGCCCTAGTAGAGGGTGGTTCAGTACTCAGCCCTAGTAGAGGGTGGTTCAGTATTACTCAGCCCTAGTAGAGGGTGGTTCAGTACTCAGCCCTAGTAGGGGGTGGTTCAGTATTACTCAGCACTAGTAGAGGGTGGTTCAGTATTACTCAGCCCTAGTAGAGGGTGGTTCAGTATTACTCAGCCCTAGTAGAGGGTGGTTCAGTACTCAGCCCTAGTAGGGGGTGGTTCAGTATTACTCAGCACTAGTAGGGGATGGTTCAGTATTACTCGGCCCTAGTAGAGGGTGGTTCAGTATTACTCGGCCCTAGTAGGGGGTGGTTCAGTATTACTCGGCCCTAGTAGAGGGTGGTTCAGTATTACTCAGCCCTAGTAGGGGATGGTTCAGTATTACTCGGCCCTAGTAGGGGGTGGTTCAGTATTACTCGGCCCTAGTACAGGGTGGTTCAGTATTACTCAGCCATAGTAGAGGGTGGTTCAGTATTACTCAGCCCTAGTAGAGGGTGGTTCAGTATTACTCAGCCCTAGTAGAGGGTGGTTCAGTATTACTCAGCCCTAGTAGAGGGTGGTTCAGTATTACTCAGCCCTAGTAGAGGGTGGTTCCAACAAATGCATTCTATCATTGTTCAGGGAAAGATCATAAATAACCAGACACTCAAGACTGTAGTGATCTTGGTAAGACAATCATAGAGAATTTGATAAGATGGCTGAAATTCCCATGTCCTACCTTTGTTTCCTGCACCCTCCATGACCAGATAAACCAGCATTTCTTGATTGTCTGAGCCTTTTATTTTACTGTGGGAAATAATTAAGTTAAAATGTGAATTATTTGTTCTTAACCAAACAAACAGAATCCTACGTTGATATCGCTGGGGGCTGGTAACAGAAATGTTTGAGGAGGATGCTCCACTACGTCTTTCTGGACCAAGAAATGTTGAAATCTAAAATGAATTTAGATTGAATGCCATTTCCGGATATGTCTGTATGAACATTAGCTTATTGAGGCCAGGGGTTTGAGTACATTATATTAACTACCCAACATTGTGGTTCTCTTAACGCAATACATTTTGTTTTCTCGCGTTTTCTATGGTATTCTCGGAAGTGCGCCCCCACAGGCTCTGCGAGTAAGTGCACTGTCGTAAAGTTATCAGATTGTCTTTTTGTTTTTCTGGCTTCCTCCGTGATGTTTGGCTTCGGTTTTCTCACCTCCGCCATGATATCATTGAGCTAAAAAATGCATGATATCCATAGACGCCGGAATAGTTGGCTACTACTGTGTTGTTTAAGCACAACGTTGCGCATGCGCACTTCGACTGAATGCTGCCGGGGGCGCAAGTTTTAAAAGGTAATGTCAATGTATTATCTTTCTGAGTAGACTGTTTGGACGATTCAGCTTACTTTTAGTAAATCTAATTGGAGAATTAGCACCAGACATGTTTGTAAAGGTCCAAATATCGCAATGTATTGCTTTAAAGGACAATGCTCGTTTTTGACAACCTGGACCCCTACTAACACACGCAGGTTGCGCAAACGTTCTACATACGGCCGCTATAGGTGACGATTCGTCTGCGCCGCGTGCGGAAATTACGCGGCCATTTACGGAAACGCGAGATCTGCCGTTTAGTAGACGCTACGTTAGAACGACACGTCATTCCGAAGTTGCGGCCGCGTGCAAAGAACGCACGTGATCACGTGGGCAGGAACCTCCGTTATAAACTCACTTGGCTGACACTAGATTAACAGGTATTTATATGAATTGGTCTGCACGTCTTTTTCGCACGGTGCAAATATGGTGCGGCCGCGTGCAAAAAACGTGGGCAGGAACTTCCGTAATAAACTCACTTGGCTGACACTAGATTTACAGGTATTATATGACTTGGTCTGCACGTCTTTTTCGCACGGTGCAAATATGGTCACTTACTGACCACTGGCTATATTTAGCATTTGCAGTACCACTGGCTATATTTAGCATTTGCAGTACCACTGGCTATATTTAGCATTTACCAGTACAAAAACGAATTAATGCTATATGGGGATATAGCAGCAAGCATTATGATACAAACCAATATAAGACTGAACAGTTTAGAACATTTTATTACACAAAGTACATTACAAATTAAAAGTATACATATTTACAAGGATGAGGTTTACGGTCTGTCACATTACGCATAGCCAGAAAAGCACAAAAAAGCATGTACAAGCTCTGGCTAGCAACCCATTATCTGACAATTGCAAAAGTTCTAAAAACAAAAATGAAACAGTGCGCATTCTGTGGCAGGCAGACCGGGAACAGACCGTTGTATCCCACAAAAAAAAGGTTAAAATTTACAAAAACTATTTACAAAAAAGGCATCCATCCTGGCAGGCTGGAAAGGCAGGTTTAGGGAGACGGGCTGGGGGTCACCCACATCTGAATCGAGGGTCTGGGCAGAAGAGGTCATCCTCATCTGAATACTCCACTGTGGTCAGGGCTGGAGCTGCGGTCAGGGGCTGGGCTGGGGAGGTCAGCTGGGCTGGAGCAGATGCCTAAGGACATAATGAAATGGCTGTAAAAGCAAGTCGCATACGTTCATTGGAAGCGTGCCATGTCACTGGATACGAGAAAATTAACTGCCTGACATCACATACCTTTTTGAATCGAGCAGGGGCATGTTTCAGCATCTCCTGCAGCTGGGCAGACACCTCCGTCACAGTGGTGCTTGGCTTACAGGCCATAACTGCACCTTTTAACCAAAAAGGGAATGGTTTCAATGCACATGGCATGAAGCAAAGACAATGTATTATTTTGCGAAAATATGAACAATCCCTTACGTAATATGACATTGTAGAGGGTCATATTCTTCAGAGGCTTCTTCCCCCTCTTCCCATGGACGCTGTAGACACACCACACTCTGTGTATGGCAATGGCTGACAGCACCCGCCGGACCACATCTGGCAGATCTTTGCCCCCAATGGAACTCAGATATCGTGTCTGCAAAACATAAAGACAATCATTTACTTTTACATTTCCTTAACACTTCCCTGCAAAAATAAGGAACAAAGTTCTGCCCTGAAGTTACTCACCATCTTCCTTTGATGATCCTTGTCCTTCAGCTACTCCTCCAAGACCAGCAGCTCCTCCTCCGTTTTAGCAGGGTGCAGGTCATCCAGTACTGCTCCCCGATAGCTGTCTGCAGACTCGCCGGACAGTCTCTGCTCCAGCCTCATCATTGTCTGTGCCATCTCCCTCAGACTCTGCATGACGCTGGAGAACTGCTGACACATCATCCTCTGGAAGTCTGGATATTAAACACAGATGTGGCTATAAGTAATTGTACGGTCCCATAATGGATATTCAGCTCAAAGTATATCCCTACATGCAGCATGAAGTAGTTCACAAAATTCAGCATACCAGCATCTGCAGAGCTTGATGGCAACACTGCTGGAGCTGTTGGTCTCACAGGCGATGGCATCAGAGAACTACCTGAAAACCAGAGGATAAAGGGATGAGCAGGAAACTATGGTGCTGGCGGCGTAGTGATTCTGGCATAAGGGGAAGAATCAACTCGACATGAGACATGTCAGACCCTGACCTGGTCTGGCCGGGGTGCTAATCGCTGATGCATGCTGCTCGTGCCTGGACGTCTGAAGGGCTGAAGGGCCTGGGCTCACAGCGCCTTGGCTCAAAGGACCCGGGCGATGAACATCTACTGCCGAGTAGTGAGATGTGAGATGAGCGAATTAGTGAACTGAGTACATGAGTCTTCAGAAAGTCCTGAGTTAACTGTAAGTGTGCAAATATGCATAGACATTTCACCAACACAAACATGCATGGATACCTGCATTGATAACTGGCAGAGCAGGCCTTCCGGCTCTGGCACCTGGCATAGCTGGTCTGGTCTGAGTTCTGCCGACCGGCTGCCTGGGCACTGGAACATATAGTAGAGGTAAATTAGCTCAGATTAGTCAACTCAAGTAGTACTCTTTTGGGACTGTTGAATGCACTTTATTATATTACCTTCGTCACTGGAGTCATAGCGTGTGTTGCGCTGTCTCTTCCTTGTGTCTTGGGAGTTAATCCATTGATGACTGCTGCTCAAACACCTTCGCCAAGGCACTGGCTACTTCATAATGCTCTGTGTGTTCCTCAGCAGAGTTGTCATGGAGCCAGGTTGTCATGGCTCCTCTTGATGTGGTGAGGGAGATGAGGTATAGGAGAATGGGCACTCAGAGCAGGAGAACACCCAAGTCTTGCACAACTCTAACATCACAGTTAGGAGAGCGAATGAGAGAGATCATTAAAAAGGATTATCTCACCTGTAGTACAAGTTCAAATATAGAGTGATTATACGTCATTGTAAATGAGAGCTTACTCTCAATTGATTCACAAGGTTAAATAAAGATTGAATGAATATGTAGCTAGTGGGGGGTTACAACCACACAACTGTGGAGAGAGAATGAGACACTTGGTTCCCTCCTCTACTGGTGTTCATGGCCATGGCCACACACCTGGAATACTCCAACCCTGATTTAAAGGCATAAAAGTGGGGAACACATTCTTGAGACGGTTCCTAAAACTGGACCATTGGGCTGAGCTGAGGAGAGAGCGACATGTTAGAGTGTATGTGTGCATATGTATATGGTGCTCTTCTGTTAATACTCATGAGGGCATTCAACTGAACAAGACTCACAGAGCCTGTGGTGCTGTCCCAGGACTGCCCCTGGCCACGCCTGTCCCCGTCTTAGCGCCTCTTCCTGTCCCGCTCACCTGCTTCTTGCTCAGTTCAAACAAGAACTGTGAGGTTGGCAACTGAGAGCATGGGAGGGGAGAGAGGGAGAGAGAGAGAGAGAGAGTGGGTGGGTGACCCTCTCGTAGGCTGACATGCACACTCCACAGGACCACGTGATTTCTGACACGTTTAGAGGAAGAGGGCAACATGTCTAACACCCTTCACCCTCAGTAATTAAATAGATTTTTGCAAGAAGTAGTCCACATCATGAGTACCTATTATGCAAAATTTGGATTTGTATGTGAGTGAAAACGTAGTACACAATTCTTTACCCGTTTGACAGAATGAGCAACCATTTCAACAGTTAAGAGTAACATGAAATCCACCAAGATGGCTGCTGTAACCAAATGAGCCAAGATGGCTGCTATAACAAATCCTGCTAGCTAGCCTAGCTCCGTTGTTGGGGCTTCTAGTATTCTGTTAACGTTAACTTCGGAAAAATGAATGCCTAAAAACAAACACATACTAACGGTGTCGTGGGATAATGCGAAATCAATGAGTAAGCTAATTATCGCATTTTATTCCAAGCGATGAAACAGTACGAACGTGCAGGAGCTCGCGCGAGCCTGCTAGACTTGAGAAGACTCCACCATTGCCCGTAATTAGGAAACAATGGCCCACGACAACACTTCATAAAAGTTATAGTGTACACAACTGAAATATTCTCAAGTTGCCAAGCCAACATTATAATTTAAGCTACAATTACACAAAAGCTAAAGTTATAATAATTGCAACAGAGTAATTTTACGTAGGCTACTTAGCTAGCCATGTACAGAAAAAGGCTAATCACGTTAGCTGGCTAGCTAGTAAGCTAACATTGGAAAGAGAGCATCTGCAGATAGAGAATCATTACAAAAGGGTAGCTTGCACATAACGTTGGTGTTTTATCTGGGACGATACCAAAATACATAGTATGTATGTATACATACTAATGTATACATTGAAATTGAGATACTTACAGGATCTGTGTTGTCGCGGGGTCTTTCTCAATCGCTTCTGTTTCAAACGGCGGAAGTTTCACCCGTCCTCGTTCTTCTTCTTCTTCGCTGGGTTTAGTGGCGGATCGCAAACAACTTTAATGTGCATACAGCCACCTACTGGCACAGAGTGTGTAACTTGTTTGTCTAGTTCTTCAATTGTGTCACCTAAGAAAGTAGCCCAATGCCTTGCATTCTACGTTCACTGCTCAGCGTTCATGCTCACATTTAGGTTGCAAAATTAGGACTTTATTCATAGGCATATTTTTTATCATTATTTTTATTAGGCCTAGACTGCAAATCTTTAGTGTTAATATTAACTGTAAATGAGAAATTACACACAAAACAGACATGCAGGATTTCTCCTCAGTATTACAATTCTGTAACTGTATGACTTCAAAATGTATTTTAAAACCTAAGTAATTTACAAATGTTCTGACCCACTGTGACACATTTCCAATAAAGTCAGATTGGGACTGTGATGTAACCACATTGTCACGTTATTTAATTACATCGTAGTTACGGATTTAAGCAGCAGTGGCGGCTACGTTCCCTTACAGTGTACTTGAGGACGGCTATTTTGGTTATTTTGCGACTGAAAAGGCAAGTGTCAGCTAGGTGTCAGCTAGGTCCGCTGCTGGTGACGTCGCAAAGTTACCACAATTACACCAATGTGTCCCGTCAGTTTTACGTACTGTGTTAGTAGGGACCTAATTTACGAAATATTATAAGACGTTTGACTCACCGAGATCACTTTGGTGTAGTTCGGAGGCATGTAGAAGAAATTTAAAATCCAGCACGAGCCAGTATATCCATGTAATGGCGGTGGTGGGGGCACTTAGAATGCAGTTTCTAAAAATCTATTTTCTGCCGCGAAACGGTTGTTTTCATCAATCTGTCTTGATGAATCGCTAGTTGTGCTTACCCTACTAACACAGTACGTAAAACTGACGGGACACATTGGTGTAATTGTGGTAACTTTGCGACGTCACCAGCAGCGGACCTAGCTGACACCTAGCTGACACTTGCCTTTTCAGTCGCAAAATAACCAAAATAGCCGTCCTCAAGTACACTGTAAGGGAACGTAGCCGCCACTGCTGCTTAAATCCGTAACTACGATGTAATTAAATAACGTGACAATGTGGTTACATCACAGTCCCAATCTGACTTTATTGGAAATGTGTCACAGTGGGTCAGAACATTTGTAAATTACTTAGGTTTTAAAATACATTTTGAAGTCATACAGTTACAGAATTGTAATACTGAGGAGAAATCCTGCATGTCTGTTTTGTGTGTAATTTCTCATTTACAGTTAATATTAACACTAAAGATTTGCAGTCTAGGCCTAATAAAAATAATGATAAAAAATATGCCTATGAATAAAGTCCTAATTTTGCAACCTAAATGTGAGCATGAACGCTGAGCAGTGAACGTAGAATGCAAGGCATTGGGCTACTTTCTTAGGTGACACAATTGAAGAACTATACAAACAAGTTACACACTCTGTGCCAGTAGGTGGCTGTATGCACATTAAAGTTGTTTGCGATCCGCCACTAAACCCAGCGAAGAAGAAGAAGAACGAGGACGGGTGAAACTTCCGCCGTTTGAAACAGAAGCGATTGAGAAAGACCCCGCGACAACACAGATTCTGTAAGTATCTCAATTTCAATGTATACATTAGTATGTATACATACATACTATGTATTTTGGTATCGTCCCAGATAAAACACCAACGTTATGTGCAAGCTACCCTTTTGTAATGATTCTCTATCTGCAGATGCTCTCTTTCCAATGTTAGCTTACTAGCTAGCCAGCTAACGTGATTAGCCTTTTTCTGTACATGGCTAGCTAAGTAGCCTACGTAAAATTACTCTGTTGCAATTATTATAACTTTAGCTTTTGTGTAATTGTAGCTTAAATTATAATGTTGGCTTGGCAACTTGAGAATATTTCAGTTGTGTACACTATAACTTTTATGAAGTGTTGTCGTGGGCCATTGTTTCCTAATTACGGGCAATGGTGGAGTCTTCTCAAGTCTAGCAGGCTCGCGCGAGCTCCTGCACGTTCGTACTGTTTCATCGCTTGGAATAAAATGCGATAATTAGCTTACTCATTGATTTCGCATTAACCCACGACACCGTTAGTATGTGTTTGTTTTTAGGCATTCATTTTTCCGAAGTTAACGTTAACAGAATACTAGAAGCCGCAACAACGGAGCTAGGCTAGCTAGCAGGATTTGTTATAGCAGCCATCTTGGCTCATTTGGTTACAGCAGCCATCTTGGTGGATTTCATGTTACTCTTAACTGTTGAAATGGTTGCTCATTCTGTCAAATGGGTAAAGAAGTGTGTACTACGTTTTCACTCACATACAAATCCAAATTTTGCATAATAGGTACTCATGATGTGGACTACTAATAGAGGCGCTAAGACGGGGACAGGCGTGGCCAGGGGCAGTCCTGAGACAGCACCACAGGCTCTGTGAGTCTTGTTCAGTTGAATGCCCTCATGAGTATTAACAGAAGAGCACCATATACATATGCACACATACACTCTAACATGTCGCTCTCTCCTCAGCTCAGCCCAATGGTCTCTGATGGTTCTGTCTGGCCAGCCCTTAGGTGGAGAAACACCTGATCATCAATATAGGCACACGTAAGTACAAATGCACATACGTTTCCATAGACGGGATAAACAAATGGGGATATTGATATTGAGTTAATGTTAGCGGTAGACATGTGAGATTCATAAGACGCATCACTGATGCCAGTGACGCCACAATATCAGGGAAATTGAGCAATTGCTTCCCTGTAGTGCAAACTTGCAAGATTCGCTCAGTTATTAACCCTTCTTGCCTTTTTTGTTGTTGGTTTTCTCTCTCCTCCTTCCTCTCTGTGCAGTTCTCCTGTGTGCTGAGCCGCTATCCCATGTATTGCCACTGCTGACAGGGTAGAGCTCAGCCCCATGCAGAAGTGAGTGATGAGGAGAGGGAAGATCATTTTCCTGTTTTTTTCCCCTCCAGTTTTAGGAACCGTCTCAAGAATGTGTTCCCCACTTTTATGCCTTTAAATCAGGGTTGGAGTATTCCAGGTGTGTGGCCATGGCCATGAACACCAGTAGAGGAGGGCACCAAGTGTCTCATTCTCTCTCTACAGTTGTGTGGTTGTAACCCCCAACTAGCTACATATTCATTCAATCTTTATTTAACCTCGTGAATCAATTGAGAGTAAGCTCTCATTTACAATGACGTATAATCACTCTATATTTGAACTTGTACTACAGGTGAGATAATCCTTTTTAATGGTCTCTCTCATTCGCTCTCCTAGCTGTGATGTTAGAGTTGTGCAAGACTTGGGTGTTCTCCTGCTCTGAGTGCCCATTCTCCTATACCTCCCAGATCTACCTCCACAAGCACATCAAGAGGAGCCATGACAACCTCTGTCTCTGCTGAGGAACACACAGAGCATTATGAAGTAGCCAGTGCCTTGGCGAAGGTGTTTGAGCAGCAGTCATCAATGGATTAACTCCCAAGACACAAGGAAGAGACAGCGCAACACACGCTATGACTCCAGTGACGAAGGTAATATAATAAAGTGCATTCAACAGTCCCAAAAGAGTACTACTTGAGTTGACTAATCTGAGCTAATTTACCTCTACTATATGTTCCAGTGCCCAGGCAGCCGGTCGGCAGAACTCAGACCAGACCAGCTATGCCAGGTGCCAGAGCCGGAAGGCCTGCTCTGCCAGTTATCAATGCAGGTATCCATGCATGTTTGTGTTGGTGAAATGTCTATGCATATTTGCACACTTACAGTTAACTCAGGACTTTCTGAAGACTCATGTACTCAGTTCACTAATTCGCTCATCTCACATCTCACTACTCGGCAGTAGATGTTCATCGCCCGGGTCCTTTGAGCCAAGGCGCTGTGAGCCCAGGCCCTTCAGCCCTTCAGACGTCCAGGCACGAGCAGCATGCATCAGCGATTAGCACCCCGGCCAGACCAGGTCAGGGTCTGACATGTCTCATGTCGAGTTGATTCTTCCCCTTATGCCAGAATCACTACGCCGCCAGCACCATAGTTTCCTGCTCATCCCTTTATCCTCTGGTTTTCAGGTAGTTCTCTGATGCCATCGCCTGTGAGACCAACAGCTCCAGCAGTGTTGCCATCAAGCTCTGCAGATGCTGGTATGCTGAATTTTGTGAACTACTTCATGCTGCATGTAGGGATATACTTTGAGCTGAATATCCATTATGGGACCGTACAATTACTTATAGCCACATCTGTGTTTAATATCCAGACTTCCAGAGGATGATGTGTCAGCAGTTCTCCAGCGTCATGCAGAGTCTGAGGGAGATGGCACAGACAATGATGAGGCTGGAGCAGAGGGTGGAGCAGAGACTGTCCGGCGAGTCTGCAGACAGCTATCGGGGAGCAGTACTGGATGACCTGCACCCTGCTAAAACGGAGGAGGAGCTGCTGGTCTTGGAGGAGCAGCTGAAGGACAAGGATCATCAAAGGAAGATGGTGAGTAACTTCAGGGCAGAACTTTGTTCCTTATTTTTGCAGGGAAGTGTTAAGGAAATGTAAAAGTAAATGATTGTCTTTATGTTTTGCAGACACGATATCTGAGTTCCATTGGCGGCAAAGATCTGCCAGATGTGGTCCGGCGGGTGCTGTCAGCCATTGCCATACACAGAGTGTGGTGTGTCTACAGCGTCCATGGGAAGAGGGGGAAGAAGCCTCTGAAGAATATGACCCTCTACAATGTCATATTACGTAAGGGATTGTTCATATTTACGCAAAATAATACATTGTCTTTGCTTCATGCCATGTGCATTGAAACCATTCCCTTTTTAGTTAAAAGGTGCAGTTATGGCCTGTAAGCCAAGCACCACTGTGACGGAGGTGTCTGCCCAGCTGCAGGAGATGCTGAAACATGCCCCTGCTCGATGCAAAAAGGTATGTGATGTCAGGCAGTTAATTTTCTCGTATCCAGTGACATGGCACGCTTCCAATGAACGTATGCGACTTGCTTTTACAGCCATTTCATTATGTCCTTAGGCATCTGCTCCAGCCCAGCTGACCTCCCCAGCCCAGCCCCTGATCGCAGCTCCAGCCCTGACCACAGTGGAGTATTCAGATGAGGATGACCTCTTCTGCCCAGACCCTCGATTCAGATGTGGGTGACCCCCAGCCCGTCTCCCTAAACCTGCCTTTCCAGCCTGCCAGGATGGATGCCTTTTTTGTAAATAGTTTTTGTAAATTTTAACCTTTTTTTGTGGGATACAACGGTCTGTTCCCGGTCTGCCTGCCACAGAATGCGCACTGTTTCATTTTTGTTTTTAGAACTTTTGCAATTGTCAGATAATGGGTTGCTAGCCAGAGCTTGTACATGCTTTTTTTTGCTTTTCTGGCTATGCGTAATGTGACAGACCGTAAACCTCATCCTTGTAAATATGTATACTTTTAATTTGTAATGTACTTTGTGTAATAAAATGTTCTAAACTGTTCAGTCTTATATTGGTTTGTATCATAATGCTTGCTGCTATATCCCCATATAGCATTAATTCGTTTTTGTACTGGTAAATGCTTAATATAGCCAGTGGTACTTAGGGTTGGGCATCGTTTGGATTTTAACGATTCTGATTCCGATTCTGATTCTTCTTTTCGATTCCGGTTCTTAACGATTCTCGATTCCGATTCTTTGATGGGTGGGGTCAAAACAGGCTGCACGCTTATTTCACAGAAGAAACATTTATTTGTAATAATCTTTTAAAAACAAGTCATTCAAAATTCATTTCATACAGTTGAACCTGTGAATTCACATAGTTTAATTTGGTGTGTGTGACAGTGAATCTGTGTGTGAAAGAGTGAATAGGGATGCGTGTGTGTGTGTCCCCTCTCCAATCCTGCCAATCCCTTGAGACAACCTGCATCTCCCAGAATGGGAGAATCTTTTCAAAACCTCCACACCCCCTCCCTCTCCTCTCCCTCCATCCCTCTTCTCTCCTTGCGTCCCTCCACCTTCTCCTCTCCCTTCATCCCTCTCCATCCTCTCCTCTCCCTTCATCCTTCCTCCCTGTCCTCCTCTCCTCTCCCTGCATCCCTCCATCCTCTCCTTTCCTCTCCCTCCATCCCTTCTCCCTCCCCTCTCCTCCTCCCCCTCCATCCTCTACTCTCATCCATCCCTCTCCTCTCCCCTAGTTGAGCTAGCTAGCTAGAGTTAGAGCTAGCCTAGCTATCTTAGCTAGCTAGTTTAGCTCTATTCTTATGTTTGCTTACCTAAATGTCGGTGCCTCGACATCTGAGAAGGGGTGCAGCCGTTTTACCACATAAGCTGTCACTTTTCTGTGGCACTCTTCAACTTTCTCCACTGGCATCTTTCCCTTTGCCGCCAAGGTGAATGGCGTGTCACGTCGTGGATTAGCACTAGCAGCAGTAATGCCAGGCTGGCTACTAGCAATCTGCGGACGTTCATCTACGAAAAAATACATTACAGTATTTGCATTTGGCCAGTTCGGTCTAGTATAATTTGTTTGCTGTTTCGCTGTTGACAATAAGACAAACGTTAGTGCTATTTAATTTTCACGTACCCGATTGCGACGAGGTGCTGGCTGTTGGCTCGTTAGGGTTGACTGAGGACGAGGCGGGAGAGACGGAGGGAGACCGGCGCAACGCATCAAAGATGCTACATTTGTTGATTTTTATGCCATGCAAGCGCAGGTGTTTCATCAGATTAGTTGTGCATCCTCCCTTGCACGAAATAAACTTCTCACAGGTGTTGCACTGGGCCGACTCATCATTCCTCTGAGAACGGCTCTACATTCAAATCGCAAAGACGGAAACTACTTCTTCTTCGTTGGTTTTTCTGGCGGACTGCAAACCAAAGGCAAACGCGCAAGCCACCAACACGGAAACTGAAATTAGCGCAAGTGAAATTTGTTTAGGAACCGATAAGCAGAATCGAAATTAAAATATATAAACGATTCCTTTGGAATCGGAATTTTAGAACCGGTTCCAATTTGGTCCCGGTTCTCGATGCCCAACCCTAGTGGTACTGCAAATGCTAAATATAGCCAGTGGTACTGCAAATGCTAAATATAGCCAGTGGTCAGTAAGTGACCATATTTGCACCGTGCGAAAAAGACGTGCAGACCAAGTCATATAAATACCTGTAAATCTAGTGTCAGCCAAGTGAGTTTATTACGGAAGTTCCTGCCCACGTTTTTTGCACGCGGCCGCACCATATTTGCACCGTGCGAAAAAGACGTGCAGACCAAGTCATATAAATACCTGTAAATCTAGTGTCAGCCAAGTGAGTTTATAACGGAGGTTCCTGCCCACGTGATCACGTGCGTTCTTTGCACGCGGCCGCAACTTCGGAATGACGTGTCGTTCTTACGTAGCGTCTACTAAACGGCAGATCTCGCGTTTCCGTAAATGGCTGCGTAATTTCCGCACGCGGCGCAGACGAATCGTCACCTATAGCGGCCGTATGTAGAACGTTTGCGCAACCTGCGTGTGTTAGTAGGGTACATACAGCTCTGTAATATGATCTTTAGAAACGTCTTTAGACACGAAATAGCTTCCTCACTTGCTCCAGCACGCATGCGCACAGCGTGCTGGAGCAACGATTGCACGCTGTGCAAATGCGTGCTGGAGCAAGTGAGGAAGCTATTTCGTTTCGAAAGACGTTTCTAAAAATCATGGCATGTGAAAACCACAACAGGCCTATGTTCTATGTAAGCACAACTAGCGATTCATCAAGACAGATTGATGAAAACAACCGTTTCGCGGCAGAAAATAGATTTTTAGAAACTGCATTCTAAGTGTCCTTTAAATTAGGCTTTGTGAGCTTTTCATAACAAATAGGACCGTCTCACATCGTCTCTGCCTGTCCTGTAACTGGTTCTCATCACTCATCTGGACGGATCATGATGAATGAAAAAGTCACCATCTTTCCATTTCTCTTGCTGTTCTTGAACATTGAAAACTAGGCAGTCAACTAGTAAAGGTAGGCTGATCAATGCTATAGTTGCTTTAGCAATGGCCCTAACTGCCTAACTTGACCAGTTATGAAGCTAGCTTGCTTTGCGTTGTCAGACATTTTGTCAGCAAGGCTTTCAGTATTTGGCAAGATGTTGCTCCTGAAATAGAAAAAGTAATTCAAAGCTAATCTTATCCCCACATTGGTACCACTATGGTAGTTCTCAGCCAAATATTAAAGCCGAGTTCCACACTCAATGCAGGCAAATTGTATGCTCTGATTGGTGGAAAAGGGTGTCATTCAAACTGAAGCTCGGAAGATGTCCTCCAGAATCGGTTGTGTTTTATAGTATACATACTGTATGCCAGTGAAGAACATGTATTGAGGAGGGTTACCCCTACCCACACGTTTTGAATGGAAGGCTGTCTACAAAGCAGAGGATGTCCTCGGTCTGTGCAGTACTCTGGTCTGCCATTAACACCCTAGGATTGTTAGGTATCTAGGCTAGAGGGCGATGTGGACACCACTAGATTAAGATACACTGTCTTCCATGCCGTGGTCCAGGAACTCAGAGAGCTGATGCTGTCGTTGCAAAACTGTAAGTGATTAGAGGTAGTGTGTCTCAGCAGCGTTAACACAATCACAAACATTAATTTATGATATTTGTTGTTTAATTTTTGGAGGAGCCTCCTCTGATTGATCTCTATAGGGTACTAGTTGACTAGGAAAAAGCAGTCATCTACCTTGCTGTCTGGGTATCCTTCATCCTGTACAGAAGTCCTGAGCTGTTTCGTAGAAGGTCCAGCTGACCCTGCACAAACAGAATTATCCATGTTACATTCAGTCTTTGATAGGAATCACAAACAGTCAGAAACATTCAAGTTGAGGGAGCTAAGATGAGGCTGAGCTGCAGGTACAGGTACATTAGAATTCTTATCGCTTTTCCCCACAATATATTATCGGCACTAATCACTGAGCTCATTCCAGTTCCTAGGTACGCAACTAGACATTATAAGGTTCCCAATCGGGGGGGTCAATTGGCAAATGGAAGATGGCAAATAAGCCAATTTCAAATGAAAAACGCTCCTGCACACTGTCTACACACGCAAATAAACTAACAATGAATCGTCCAAAAAGGTTATTTGCATGTGTAGACAGTGTGCATTTCTTTCTCCTATGCACCTGACATTCTGCAGGGGTGTCAAACTCTGGCCCGCGGGCCAAATTTGGCCCGCAGTGTAATTATATTTGGTCCGCGAGGCAATACCAAATGACTACTAGAGCTGGCCCGCCAGTATTATACAGCGCATTCACCGCTAATACTACAAATCCCATAATGCTCTGCTGTTGTTTTGGCGCGTCAATCAAGACAGGACCCAGAAACGCCCTCTCTTCTGTGACAGTAGTCATAGCAATCTCATACTACAACTGTAACCGTGTTACCCCTTCCTAAAAATGGCGAAAAGAAAGGCAGAAAACAGAAGCTTTACGTTATGTAACGTCTCACTGTGATAGAGACACCTGTGTTGACCTAGCCGGCCGCTGTGTTTGCTCTGTTCCTGTTCATTCAATCCTGTCTGCCTTCTTGCCGGCCTGTCTGCCTGCCTGTCTGCCTGGCTGTCTGTCTGCATGCCGGCTGTCTCTCTGTCTGCCTGGCTGTAGGACAGTCAGGGTTTTACAAGCTTCTCTACTGAGCAGATGGAGCACCAACACTTGTGTCTGAGGGAGTATTCACATATGTTAGTGAGCACCAAAAGCGAAAGTGATAAGTGCATATTCAATGTTAAAGCAAAATTTGTTTGGGTCCATATTAAAATTTTCATTTGTTCAATGTTGGCCCGCGACTTTGTTCAAGTTTTAAATTTTGGCCCACTGTGTATTTGAGTTTGACACCCCTGTTCTACAGCTATGCAAAAGTTTTTTCCTTAATTAATCTAATTTCCCCAAAAAGTGTGACTTAACGATGAACTGTAACTGTTAGAAGACAGAAGTCTGTTGATGGTGATTAAATGTAGGCTAACTATCACCTACCAGAGACAGAAGTATGCTGATGATTAAATGTAGGCTAACTATCACCTACCAGAGACGGTAGTCTGTTGATGATGATTAAAGCCGAGTTCCACACTCAATGCAGGCAAATTGTATGCTCTGATTGCGCGCCAGGCCATCATTGTAAATAAGTTGTTCTTAATTCTGCCTGGTTAAATAAAGGTAAATTAAAAAATAAATATAGGCTATCACCTACCAGAGACAGAAGTATGTTGATGATGATTACATGTATGCTAACTATCACCTACTACAGACAGAAGTCTGTTGATGACGATTACATGTAGGCTAACTATCACCTAACAGAGACAGAAGACTGTTGATGATGATTAAATGTAGGCTAACTATCACCTACAGTACCACAGACATAAGTATGTTGATGATGATTACATGTAGACTAACTATCACCTACCAGAGACAGAGGTCTGTTGATGGTAATTAAATGTAGGCTAACTATAACCTACCAGAGACAGAAGTCTGCTGATGATTAAATGTAGGCTAACTATCACCTACCAGAGACAGAAGTCTGTTGATGGCCATGGCTCTGTGTTGGTGATTAAATGTAGGCTAACTATCACCTACCAGAGACAGAAGTCTGCTGATGATTAAATGTAGGCTAACTATCACCTACCAGAGACAGAAGTCTGTTGATGGCCATGGCTCTGTGTTGGTGATTAAATGTAGGCTTACTATCACCTACCAGAGACAGAAGTCTGCTGATGATTAAATGTAGGCTAACTATCACCTACCAGAGACAGAAGTCTGTTGATGGCCATGGCTCTGTGTTGGGCCTCCAGCTGCGGCATGTCATTCTGAATGACCTGGTCAGTTATCCCGCGAGGGAAGTGCTGGCAGAGTTCTTTGATCCTGTCCAGTTCAAGAAGACATTACATTTACAGTAGTCATTTAACAGACGCTTTTATCCAAAGCGACTTAGAGTAATTGCATTTAACGTAGGTAGTCAGTGTACTACTACTCACCAGAACTCAAGTGCATCTCCTTTCTAAACAAGCGACTAAGAGCATAATCTAGTGCCGAAGCCAAAGTGCAAGAGCAGCTTTGATCCTGGTAGTACATCTTGAAGAGGTGAGACTTCAGCAGTTATCAAACACACCAACAGCTATCAGAGGCAGTTATCAAACACATTTATCACCAGCTAGCTAACCAACACATCGGTAGCTTAGCTGAAGATAGTTTTATTTAATTTATTGGAGCTACAGCCTCAAAAAGTTTGCATTCTGAAGTAGATTACTAGCACTCGCTAACCAACCGACCATGCTGATGAAACAACGCACAAACCTGTTTTCGATCTCCTCTGTGGGTTCTTGCTTTATTTTCACATCTGCCATTGTGGAGTGATTTTTTTTCTGAAAACAGCATTTAACCAGGCTAACTAGCTATACACGTATAAGGATAATCTCATTCAAGTCTTCTCCAAATCGCGGGGTCGCATTTGTTTGGTAAGCTGTCCGGAAACCGCCTGCTCAAATAGTGGTGAGGCGGTGTCGTCATTTTGTAGGCTTTAGCACTAGATTGGCATTGTCGCCCTTTGGTGTGTAGTCCAAAATCCTATGTGGAAAAATGAAGGGACAGTAGACGCTAGCCCTCTATTTTTACTGCACTGCATGTTGTTTTGGGATTTTTTAGTAAAGTTTATTTATATAGCACCTTTTAAGATACACAATCACAAAGCGCTTTCAGTAAAATCTAATATAGTGGTAGACAATTAAAACAACCGCATATCGATTAAGACAAGTGCAACAATAAATCAAAAATACAGAATGAATAACACAAGTAAAATACAGAAGAATAAAACGATAAAAGCAAATACAGAAAAAAAACAAGTAAAAAGGCACAAAATAAAACATAAGGAGACAAATAAAAACTCCAGAGGGACAGCAGTGGCGATTGCTCCTATAAGCCAGGGTAAGCCTGGCTTACCCATACAAATCCAAATAAAACATGTTTTTTGCGCCTTCTTTCAGTGAAAGAAAGCACGAAAATCGACATTCAGACTGTTTTTGACTTAAATGTGTCTTGTATTCTGCCATATCGCTTCATTTTCATCTGTGTTTAGCGTTTTGGTAGTGCTCCGTCTCCCCCTACAGTCCTCATGAAAATAAGGTTCATAATACAAAATACAGGTCTGTTAACAGCTGTTTTACTAGCTCTTCATTCACTTAAAGGAGTAGTAAAGGGAAAATGCATGTTTAGCCCTGTTTTAAGGTTACTTATGATCATATACAATGGTTCAGACCAAAACGTTGACAAAGCTAGCATTTTCGAGGAAGTTGATAATTGCTCTACCACCGTTTTGGTCAGGCCCTACAGGATTCATACTTTGTGGCGAATTTGATGTCAGAACACCAATGGACACCAATTACACCCTCGGTGAGCTTCTTGTCTTTGAAATCGAGAGTTTAACATGTTTTTGAATGATTTTTCAAGATGCCCATCCACATCCTGGACCAAAATAGTGGTAGAGCAATTATCAACTTCCTCGAAAATGCTAGCTTTGTCAACGTTTTGATCTGAACCATTTCATATGATCATAAGTAACCTTAAAACAGGGCTAAACATGCATTTTCCTTTTACTACTCCTTTAACATTGTAGGCCAGGTAAAATTATTCTGGCTTACGGAAATCAAGACCGAATGAACAATCAATCAATCAAATTAGCCCACACATACAAAACCGCGAAACCGAGATCAGTCGAAATGTAACCTAATCTGTCATTTGTCAAAATGCTTAAAAGTGGGCGTAGGGTAAGCCAGTTCTCAAAGTGCTTACATTGGAATTCCAATTGACATTTTAACATTGGGACGGTTTATCCAATCAAAACGTGTAATGACTGCCCCGTCATTCACGTCACTTGTCAATCACATTACCCACTTTAGCTATCTAGCTAGCATCAATGAACATGGAAAACGGAGATCTTGAGTATTTGTTGAAAGTTGATTCCAAAGTGAAGTGGATTAAACGAGTTTGGGTTACGATCAGTGGCGGCTGGTGACTCAAAAAACTGAGGCGGACAGGAGGAAGAGAGGCGAACTGCCTATGGGCGCCAGTGGGCACTTTCCCTCAGTCAGTTATTATTTGAAATATCAGCTTTAAAGTGGATTTACAGTCAATTTTTAGCATATGAAAAATTTAATAACACTTTCTGTAACTACATGCAGCATTTATTTATCATATTCATGATAAAATATTACAAAACAACAATAAAACATTGTAAGCAATAGTTGTTGTAATGGATTGTACTCTTCTCTAAAGAGAGAAAAGAATTGATATTGGTGAGGTGCTGGAGAGGTTAGGTGATATATGAAAAATGTTTTTGATTAGGGGATACTGAGGTGTAGTGCTGGCTCTCAAACAGTTTGTTGGCAAATAGATGACAACTGGACAATGGAATACGTTGCACAGCAAATGCAGTATCCAAGTTTACTCATGGCTAGCTAGCAATGGTATAGCTATGGGATTAGCTAATTTGGGTTTCTGTCCAAGCTGCCACTCTTATGTTGCTATAGCCTACAATTATCAGAACAATATGAACATTCAGTTGAAAGTTTTCCATCCACCAATCCATCACTGGATGAGGAATAAGCACTGCAAAGCGATCAATTCTCACGCAAGCAGGAGCCAGGCTGTGGATTTCTCCGATCCGGTGTTGCGACCCAGTCTCTAGAAATGTTTTGGACGAGTTGCCCATAATACTTTCGGATGTATTATATTATGGAGCTACGAACACACAAAAAGTCTCCAATGGCACAGGGAAGAGAAACACAGACATCAACGCCGACTCAATCGGCCTTCACTCTGGTAAATCTGGAATCTGGAATGTGATTGGACTAAGAAAATGTCAATATCTCAATCCTGTTCAGACAGGGCCGGAGTACTGTCCTCCCTTGCGGTAATTTTTCAGCGTTTTGGCCAATCACAAATTAGCAAGAAAAAAGGCATTACATTAATTTAAGAGAAAAGAACCCGCCCTCCCTTCCTTCCATAGATATCTATGGGTCCTCCAGCTGCATGTTATATATGTCACTGTTGGAGCTTTGGAATTTCAATAATGGGTTTTTACCCATAGGGAAAACCTGCTTTATGAACAAAACTGAGATAATATTAATTATGAATAAATAAATTCATATATTTATATTTTAATCCCTCTCTTCTCTCCAAAAACTGAGGAGGACTGTCCTCCCCTGCCTCAATGGACGAGCCTCCACTGAATTTCACCCATGTTTTGGGTTTAGCAATGTTGCATCCAGTTATGACAGTAGCTAAGGGCTGAAAAACTGCACGAGGCAGCTTGTCCTTAACACTGCAGTAGGGGCAAACTCATCAGGGGTGAAAAAGGTGACAAAGATGTGAACCCCTAGGGGGGTCCGGGGACAAGATTTTCACTAAACAAGCCGTCTTCTCTTGCTACAAAGCATTTTGCGGTCATTTATTTATAATTTTTTAAACCGGCCAAAGATTGGCCAGCTAATAAGAACCTCATCGTCATGTACTGAGCATGCACAAGCATTTCTATGGCGTGCTCACAGCGCATGGAAAAAGTATTTTTCTATCTAATTTATACGGCTCCTGGAGGCTTCTAAAGAATGGGCCCAATGGTTAAAAACTTGATGATTAAAAAAAAGTTGTTTTTGACTTTGAAATCATATCCCCAAAGCTTGCAATACCGAGCTTGGCCACTACACCCATGCAGCTTCACAACACCGAGACATTCCTGTGGTCATGCTACAAACTATTGCTATTTAACGTGAGCTTTATTCAGCGTGGTTCAACATACAGCGTCAACAATATACGGCGCATCTACTTCCCGCTGATAAACAGAGGTGGCACAAAGCAACAGCACCATCCATTGGCAAAATTACCACATTACAACACTCCCACTTAATTTTACAATGACATTAAAACTTTAAATAATATTACAGAGCCGTACTCTCCTTTACAAAATGTCAAGAAAATAAATCTTCAAACAACAAAAGGCTTTCCCTTTTTTCCTCCCCTTTTTTACGTTCTCGTTTTGACTTGTTTAGTACTTTTCATTTTCAATTAAGCTCTTCTCATGTCTTTGAACACGTTTTCCCATTTACAGTCACCTTATGGAACTCTTTTTCACATACATTTTTACATTGATTTTACCGGAACTCTTTTTCACGTTTTCAGACTTGCTTTGACCAGGCAGCGTTTGGCGTTCACCTGTCAAGCATAAACAATCACTCTACAAGTCTAATCTTAAACAGGGAAAAGTCCAATCTCTCCCCTAAGATATTCAAACTTCTGTTTAGTCAGTGGCTTGGTCAAGATGTCCGCTTTCATGTCATTTGTTGGACAATATTGTAGTTCTATTTGTCCATTCTGCACACAGTCACGGATGTAATGGTGGCGAATGTCTATAGTCCTGGAGTGGTTCACAGGATTCTTCGCGATTGCGATGGCTCCTTGGTTGTCTTCCAGGATCACTGTGGACATAGCCTCCATTCCGAGATCACTCAGTAATCGTCTCAGCCAGATACCTTCTTGAGCGGCTTGACTGAGTGCGACGTACAAAGCTTCTGCTGTTGAAAGTGCAACTGTTACCTGTTTCTTGCTGAGCCAGCTCACCGCTCCTCCACTCAGTAGAAATATGTTGCCTGTTGTCGAGCGGCGGTCATCCTGATCACCAGCCCAGTCAGCATCTGAGAATCTGATCAAAGCTCCAGAGTCTGACTGCTCATACTTGAGAGCAAGGTTCACTGTCCCTTTCAAGTATCGAAATATCCTCTTTACAGCAGTCAGATGTGTAGCATCGGGATTTGCATTGAACTTTGACACAGCACTCACTGCTTGAGCTATGTCTGGTCGTGTGGCTATTGCAGCATACAGCAGACTTTCTACCATTGACTGATAGGTTGATTGGTGCACTGGCTTACTGACACCATCACTTTTCCTCAATTTTACGTTGGCATCAGCAGGAGTTGCTACAAGATTTGCATTATCCATTCCATATTTCTTAAGCATGGCTTCAATGTAATGCTTCTGATGAAGAAATACACAGTTCTTTTCTTTGTCTTGGACCACAGAGATGCCCAGGATATGGGACAGCTCACCCATGTCTTTCATCTTGTAGCGCTCCTTGAGAGCCGTTTTCAGCTCGTTCATGCTCTCAGTCGATTCCGTTATCAGAATGAGATCATCCACGTAAACGGCGAGTATCTCAAGCTCTTGTCTTGATCTCACAAACACACAGGGGTCTGATGTGCTCTGTTTGAATCCTATTTCTGTCATGAACTCTGTGAAAGCCTTGCTCCAGCAGCGAGGAGACTGCTTCAGTCCATAGATTGATTTCTTCAGTTTGCACACCAGGTGTTCCTGCCCTGGTTTGATGTATCCCTCTGGTTGCTCCATGTAGATCTCTTCTTCCAGGTGTCCATTAAGGAATGCAGTTACGACATCCATCTGGTGCACATGTAGATTGTTTTGGATAGCAAAGGACAGTAATGTACGAATAGAGCTGAATCGTACCACTTTACGTTACTTTGAAGACTACTCGTAGCAGCATATTTGAAAGGAGCCCAAGACAGAGGCGCTCCACTGTAAGGGTGTGCCCGAATACGGTATTCGGATGAGTACAAATAGTAGCTTTTTCCCGAATAGTGAATTTGTACGAAAATTGTAAAAAAAAAAATATTCGGGAGAACAGTCAAATACTGTATGAGCCAGCGATACGCGCACGTTCTGTCTGCTTGTTGACATGACACGACGAGGGAGAGAGAGACGGAGGCGCACGCGCTTGCCATCTCGCACCTGCTGTCTGTCTAGACGTCTAGACAACGTGGAGAGGGAGAGAAAGTTTGGAGCGCGCTGATAGTAGGCACTAGGCAGGCAACGAACGTAAGCAGCACCGAGGGCTTTTGTCCCTAGTTAACTGGTTTATTTAGACAGTTATTGGATTTTGTTTTCTTGTCGTAGCCTACCTGCTGCAATAGCCTATGTGAACTGTAGCGTTTGTTTGAGCAGAGGAGGACCGGTAGCTAGCTTGTTAGCTCAGTGTGTTGGCAATTTATGATAGTACAAAACTTCACAGGAGACCCAAGTCGTTTCAGCCTTTACGGGTATTTATTACGTAACAAGTATTCTGATACAGCCCCCCAGCCCAACTGGGCTCATCACCTTTTATATGCATATCCTCAAAACCTAGTGTGTGCGTCACATATGGCTGCTGGTTCGGAACTGGTCTTGGAACTTAGTTCCAAGTTACGTAAGGAGATATGAATCTTGTCATTGAGTGCGTTCACATGCACACTTAAAGGAAAATGCTCGTTTTTGACAACCTGGACCTTATTTACGACATATTATAAGAAGTTTGACTCACCGAGATCACTTTTGTGTTGTTCGGAGGCCTGTAGAAGAAATTTAAAATCCAGCGCGAGCCAGTATATCCATGTAATGGCGTCCGACGGGGCAACGGGAATGCAGTTTCTCAAAATCCATTTTCGGCCGCTAAACGGTTGTTTTCATCAATCAGATTGCATGAATCGACAGTTGAGATTCCTCTACGCGAGCCATTGTTGTTTTGGTTTTCAAATACGTGGTCTTTAGCCTCTGTAATATGATCTTTACACGCCTCTCCCCCACTTGCTCCAGCACGCATGCGCACAGGCCAGCGCGCAGACTGGCTATTCTCCGGCTCACATTCTCTGCGCTACGATCGTTGTTGGTGCCGAGAATATTGTCGTCGTCATTCGTCAGCAACAATCCGATCGTAGCGCAGAGAATGTGAGGGAGAATAGCCAGTCTGCGCGTATACATAATTGTTTCTAAAAGATACAAAATCATTTAGTGATTTTACAATCACAATAGCTTAGCTACTATCACCATTATTTTATTGAAGAAATTATAAGATTGACTTACCCATTGCGAGGTTGTTGGACATTTGTCATTGTCTGATCAACTGGGATTTTTTTATTTTTTTTAAAGTGCACTAGAATGCGTCGAATGTCGCAGCCTGTGTGCGGGGCTAGCTGGACACAGCGCCATGCGCCGTTGTACGACGTCGTACGACATCGTGGCGGATGCGGTCTGCGGGGGGCTTAATACGCCCGATAATGGTAATAATGCGATTATTGAAATGGTCTTGTGAACGCCTTTATCTGATTTCCAAAATCGGGGTAAAGTCTTAATCGGCGTTTTCAAAACCCGATAAAGACCCCTGGATTTTTGCCCAATCTTTCGATTCTTTGAAGCATGTGAACACCTTAATCAGCTTTCTTGCAGGTTTTGGAAACTGCGCATGTCAGGAGGACGATGCATTTGTTTTGATTTTACAGCGCGCGCGGCGCTGGTGAACCTTTAGCTAACGTTACACGGAAAGACCGGGGAAACACCTCAGCTAACCCTCTTTGGTTTCGTCATGGCTGTCCGAGCAACAAAATCCCAGCATTTTTGGTCAGAAGAGGAGACACGATTTCTAGTCTGTCAACTAAAAGATCTTAATATTCTGAAATATTTAGATGGGCGAAAACATCGTAACGGAGAGCTGTTCAAATTGGTGGCCGAAACCATGAAGGACGCAGGCTTCATTCGGACCATAGAGCAAATTAGATGCAGGTGGAAAGGATTGAAGCAGGCATATTACAAAACAAAGAGCCACAACAACACCAGTGGAAGTGACCCTGCTTCTTGCCCTTTCTACGACGAATTAAGTGAGCTGTTAGGGAGCCGTCCGATGGCCAATACCGTTGCAACAGGAGTGGACGTCGGTCGTGATGAGAACCCAGCAGAACACGAGCAGGCGACACCTTCAACACCCTCACCAAACTCCGGTGAGTAGGCCCAACTCTTCATAACTTTAATTCTCTTAACCAATACGTAAAATGTCTTGCTAGCTAGCCAAAGTCTGCTATATCTAAGTGTTATTCATGAAAATAACACCCAGCTAACGTTCTCAGAGCTAACGTTAGCTAGCTAGCTAGCTTCAGAGAGGACTGATTGGCATGACCGAAGGAGAAGGGTAGAGATCTCTACCCCACCCTAATATACGCGTGTGTGGATGTTTGTAGAGGATGATGACGACCTTGAAGTGGCAGGACCAGAGCAGGATGCCAGCGAGATGCCATCTAGGCCTACCTCCAGGTCTTCTGTATCTCACCCTGATTCTACTGGTAAGTTTCCATACATTCTGTGAAAAATAAACTAGAAGCTGAATGCAATGGCAGTTTATTAATGCTCCATATGTGCACCTGTGTGAGTGCAGCCCAGCTTTAATATAATGAATATTTACTAAACAAATACACTTTGGCAGGTGTGGGGGCCAGGAGACAGAGAGTTGGAAGTATGTCGACCCGGAGTACCCAGCATCAAAGCTTCCTGGAGAGAATGCAGCAGCAGCAGAATGCATGGCTGGCAGCGCAGCTGGCTGAGAGCCATGAGAGGGAAGAGAGAATGATTTCGGCAGTTGTGGAGGCAAATACTCAGTCCACAGAGCGGGTTGTGAGCCTACTCCTAGAGGATCTTCGAAACACCATGCCCCGACCCATACTTCCTCCCTACCCCTTTCAAGGACTTAATCATACACCACACACCTTTCCCAACTATTCAGACCAAGCAACCACTGAAAATGGGGGCAGAGTATACCGAAACCTAGATCATTTTGATTAATTTGAGTAGAAACCTGTAGCCTGGCTGTTAAATGGCCTCCTTGTTGTATCATTTTAGTTATTAGTAAATAGAACTTTGATTGCAGTTGCACTATTCTAAACATTAAGGTTGAGGTAAAGATGTTTGTGTGCGACATATATTGTTATGATCACAAATAACATATTTATTTATATATGTGGCAACAGCTTATATTAGTATGTTAATAAAGCTGTGAATATTCAAACCTTAAAGGAAAATGCTCGTTTTTGACAACCTGGACCTTATTTACGACATATTATAAGAAGTTTGACTCACCCAGATCACTTTTGTGTTGTTCGGAGGCCTGTAGAAGAAATTTAAAATCCAGCGCGAGCCAGTATATCCATAAAATGGCGGCGCACGGGGCAAAGGGAATGCAGTTTCTCAAAATCCATTTTCGGCCGCTAAACGGTTGTTTTCATCAATCAGATTGCATGAATCGACAGTTGATATTCCTCTACGCGAGCCATTCTTTCGGTTTTCAAATACGTGGTCTGTAGCCTCTGTAATATGATCTTTACACTGGCTATGCTCCCTCACATTCTCTGCGCTACGATCGGATTGTTGCTGACGAATGACGACGACAATATTCTCGGCACCAACTACGATCGTAGCGCAGAGAATGTGAGCCGGAGAATAGCAGGCTGCGCGCTGGCCTGTGCGCATGCGTGCTGGAGCAAGTGGGGGAGAGGCTTGTAAAGATCATATTACAGAGGCTACAGACCACGTATTTGAAAACCGAAAGAATGGCTCGCGTAGAGGAATATCAACTGTCGATTCATGCAATGTGATTGATGAAAACAACCGTTTAGCGGCCGAAAATGGATTTTGAGAAACTGCATTCCCTATGCCCCGTGCGCCGCCATTACATGGATATACTGGCTCGCGCTGGATTTTAAATTTCTTCTACAGGCCTCCGAACAACACAAAAGTGATCTGGGTGAGTCAAACTTCTTATAATATGTCGTAAATAAGGTCCAGGTTGTCAAAAACGAGCATTTTCCTTTAATACTCATGGCTCATTCCAGCAGGCTGATTGGACACTACGGTAAACAAGAAAAATATGGCGATTGAGAACTATGAACGATTAAAAACATCTTATAGCTAATTTACCAATAATCTGAACTGTAATAACATTCTCTTTTACAAACACAAACAGCTTCAAACAGGCAACTGATGGACAAGGGGGGCGGCGCTGTTTTTCCAGAGTCCCAGCCCCCACCCTTGTCATCACCACCACTGTCTTGTGCGGTCAGGGAGGGCGGATCTGTCCCAGCAGTGTCCCGCCATGTGTGAGGAAAACTAGAGGGAGGGAGAGAAAGGTGAGGGGAAGTGTGTACGAGAGTGATGCAGAGGAAAGGGAAGACTAACCTTTGGAAGTTGATGCGAGTTCTTAAACAGTATGGATTGTCAAAGAACATTTGCGTCATGTGCACTTCCTGGCACTTTGCAGCTAATGTTCCAAAAGCTATCAAACAGAGTACAAACAATTTTAGGTATCATGCATCATGTAACTCTATAGAGTTAGATTGTTACATAATTAAATATTTACTTAAATAGTTTGAGTGTTCTTGCTCTATATGACTTACCAGTAGGTGTCATCAACCACTCCCTGAAGAACGTATGATGTCCAGCCCTTTCTATTTACAAAATCTGCATATCCATCAGTCGGTGCCAGAACAGGGATGTGGGTGCCGTCAATACATCCTATAATTTGAGGAATGTGATATGCACCCTCAAACCTTCTTGCGATGACACAAGCCTCTTTAACTGATGGGACTTGAATTAGTTGATGGACGACTGAGGACATCATACCCTTACAGAACATGTAAATGCATTTCTGCACAGTGGATTTAGCGATCCCAAACTGGTTGGCCACTAATCTGTATTCACAGCAGCTTCCCAGTTTATACAGACAGATTTCCACTCGCATCTCTAGGGGTAGGGGGGCATGTACAGTCTCCTCTTGAGGGCTCATGACCTTTCATCAATCCACATAGCCTCATAAAAGAGTCTCGGGTCATACGGAAATTCTCCTTCCATTCGCTGTCGGTAAACTCGTTCAGGACTATCCGCTCCCACCAGTCCTTACTTCGTACCCGCATCCAGCATCCACGCCCTCTTGATGGAAAGCAGGGTAGGCCTATCTGTCCATAAGCAGGCCTCGTTTGCCAGCAATTGATCAGCATACGACGTTTTCTACTTTCCGTTAGGATCAAAAGTATCATGAACGCGATTGTCATTTGATTCTGGAGCAATAGGAATGACTGCGTAGAAGACGATTAATTTACTAAAATCCATTTTCGTTTTCGGTTTAAATAGGCTACTAAAATAATATCCAGTAGGTTAATCTAACGTTATCGGAAACCAACAAATTAGGCGAGGTGGAAAACCGTTTGGAAATGGAAAATGGAATGCTTTTTTGTGTAGCCTGCTCGCGACAAATGTGTCGCATTGTACAGTATATGATAATATTATAACCACCCTACTAACACACGCAGGTTGCGCAAACGTTCTACATACGGCCGCTATAGGTGACAATTCATCTGCGCCGCGTGCGGAAATTACGCGGCCATTTACGGAAACGCGAGATCTGCCGATTAGTAGACGCTACGTTAGAACGACACGTCATTCAGAAGTTGCGGCCGCGTGCAAAGAACGCACGTGATCACGTGGGCAGGAACCTCCGTTATAAACTCACTTGGCTGACACTAGATTTACAGGTATTTATATGACTTGGTCTGCACGTCTTTTTCGCACGGTGCAAATATGGTGCGGCCGCGTGCAAAAAACGTGGGCAGGAACTTCCGTAATAAACTCACTTGGCTGACACTAGATTTACAGGTATTTATATGACTTGGTCTGCACGTCTTTTTCGCACGGTGCAAATATGGTCACTTACTGACCACTGGCTATATTTAGCATTTGCAGTACCACTGGCTATATTTAGCATTTGCAGTACCACTGGCTATATTTAGCATTTACCAGTACAAAAACGAATTAATGCTATATGGGGATATAGCAGCAAGCATTATGAAACAAACCAATATAAGACTGAACACCATTAACAGTTTAGAACATTTTATTACACAAAGTACATTACAAATTAAAAGTATACATATTTACAAGGATGAGGTTTACGGTCGGTCACATTACGCATAGCCAGAAAAGCAAAAAAAAGCATGTACAAGCTCTGGCTAGCAACCCATTATCTGACAATTGCAAAAGTTCTAAAAACAAAAATGAAACAGTGCGCATTCTGTGGCAGGCAGACCGGGAACAGACCGTTGTATCCCACAAAAAAAAGGTTAAAATTTACAAAAACTATTTACAAAAAAGGCATCCATCCTGGCAGGCTGGAAAGGCAGGTTTAGGGAGACGGGCTGGGGCTCACCCACATCTGAATCGAGGGTCTGGGCAGAAGAGGTCATCCTCATCTGAATACTCCACTGTGGTCAGGGCTGGAGCTGCGGTCAGGGGCTGGGCTGGGGAGGTCAGCTGGGCTGGAGCAGATGCCTAAGGACATAATGAAATGGCTGTAAAAGCAAGTCGCATACGTTCATTGGAAGCGTGCCATGTCACTGGATACGAGAAAATTAACTGCCTGACATCACATACCTTTTTGAATCGAGCAGGGGCATGTTTCAGCATCTCCTGAAGCTGGGCAGACACCTCCGTCACAGTGGTGCTTGGCTTACAGGCCATAACTGCACCTTTTAACCAAAAAGGGAATGGTTTCAATGCACATGGCATGAAGCAAAGACAATGTATTATTTTGCGAAAATATGAACAATCCCTTACGTAATATGACATTGTAGAGGGTCATTTTCTTCAGAGGCTTCATCCCCCTCTTCCCATGGACGCTGTAGACACACCACACTCTGTGTATGGCAATGGCTGACAGCACCTGCCGGACCACATCTGGCAGATCTTTGCCGCCAATGGAACTCAGATATCGTGTCTGCAAAACATAAAGACAATCATTTACTTTTACATTTCCTTAACACTTCCCTGCAAAAATAAGGAACAAAGTTCTGCCCTGAAGTTACTCACCATCTTCCTTTGATGATCCTTGTCCTTCAGCTGCTCCTCCAAGACCAGCAGCTCCTCCTCCGTTTTAGCAGGGTGCAGGTCATCCAGTACTGCTCCCCGATAGCTGTCTGCAGACTCGCCGGACAGTCTCTGCTCCAGCCTCATCATTGTCTGTGCCATCTCCCTCAGACTCTGCATGACGCTGGAGAACTGCTGACACATCATCCTCTGGAAGTCTGGATATTAAACACAGATGTGGCTATAAGTAATTGTACGGTCCCATAATGGATATTCAGCTCAAAGTATATCCCTACATGCAGCATGAAGTAGTTCACAAAATTCAGCATACCAGCATCTGCAGAGCTTGATGGCAACACTGCTGGAGCTGTTGGTCTCACAGGCGATGGCATCAGAGAACTACCTGAAAACCAGAGGATAAAGGGATGAGCAGGAAACTATGGTGCTGGCGGCGTAGTGATTCTGGCATAAGGGGAAGAATCAACTCGACATGAGACATGTCAGACCCTGACCTGGTCTGGCCGGGGTGCTAATCGCTGATGCATGCTGCTCGTGCCTGGACGTCTGAAGGGCTGAAGGGCCTGGGCTCACAGCGCCTTGGCTCAAAGGACCCGGGCGATGAACATCTACTGCCGAGTAGTGAGATGTGAGATGAGCGAATTAGTGAACTGAGTACATGAGTCTTCAGAAAGTCCTGAGTTAACTGTAAGTGTGCAAATATGCATAGACATTTCACCAACACAAACATGCATAGATTCCTGCATTGATAACTGGCAGAGCAGGCCTTCCGGCTCTGGCACCTGGCATAGCTGGTCTGGTCTGAGTTCTGCCGACCGGCTGCCTGGGCACTGGAACATATAGTAGAGGTAAATTAGCTCAGATTAGTCAACTCAAGTAGTACTCTTTTGGGACTGTTGAATGCACTTTATTATATTACCTTCGTCACTGGAGTCATAGCGTGTGTTGCGCTGTCTCTTCCTTGCATCTTGGGAGTTAATCCATTGATGACTGCTGCTCAAACACCTTCGCCAAGGCACTGGCTACTTCATAATGCTCTGTGTGTTCCTCAGCAGAGACAGAGGTTGTCATGGCTCCTCTTGATGTGCTTGTGGAGGTAGATCTGGGAGGTATAGGAGAATGGGCACTCAGAGCAGGAGAACACCCAAGTCTTGCACAACTCTAACATCACAGCTAGGAGAGCGAATGAGAGAGACCATTAAAAAGGATTATCTCACCTGTAGTACAAGTTCAAATATAGAGGGATTATACGTCATTGTAAATGAGAGCTTACTCTCAATTGATTCACGAGGTTAAATAAAGATTGAATGAATATGTAGCTAGTGGGGGGTTACAACCACACAACTGTGGAGAGAGAATGAGACACTTGGTTCCCTCCTCTACTGGTGTTCATGGCCATGGCCACACACCTGGAATACTCCAACCCTGATTTAAAGGCATAAAAGTGGGGAACACATTCTTGAGACGGTCCCTAAAACTGGAGGGAAAAAAAACGGGAAAATGATCTTCCCTCTCCTCATCACTCACTTCTGCATGGGGCTGAGCTCTACCCTGTCAGCAGTGGCAATACATGGGATAGCGGCTCAGCACACAGGAGAACTGCACAGAGAGGAAGGAGGAGAGAGAAAACCAACAACAAAAAAGGCAAGAAGGGTTAATAACTGAGCGAATCTTGCAAGTTTGCACTACAGGGAAGCAATTGCTCAATTTCCCTGATATTGTGGCGTCACTGGCGTCAGTGATGCGTCTTATGAATCTCACATGTCTACCGCTAACATTAACTCAATATCAATATCCCCATTTGTTTATCCCGTCTATGGAAACGTATGTGCATTTGTACTTACGTGTGCCTGCCTTTATTGATGATCAGGTGTTTCTCCACCTAAGGGCTGGCCAGACAGAACCATCAGAGACCATTGGGCTGAGCTGAGGAGAGAGCGACATGTTAGAGTGTATGTGTGCATATGTATATGGTGCTCTTCTGTTAATACTCATGAGGGCATTCAACTGAACAAGACTCACAGAGCATGTGGTGCTGTCCCAGGACTGCCCCTGGCCACGCCTGTCCCCGTCTTAGCGCCTCTTCCTGTCCCGCTCACCTGCTTCTTGCTCAGTTCAAACAAGAACTGGGAGGTTGGCAACTGAGAGCATGGGAGGGGAGAGAGGGAGAGAGAGAGAGAGAGTGGGTGGGTGACCCTCTCGTAGGCTGACATGCACACTCCACAGGACCACGTGATTTCTGACACGTTTAGAGGAACAGGGCAACATGTCTACCACCCTTCACACTCAGTAATTAAATAGATTTTGCAAGACACTATATTAGTAGTCCACATCATGAGTACCTATTATGCAAAATTTGGATTTGTATGTGAGTGAAAACGTAGTACACAATTCTTTACCCGTTTGACAGAATGAGCAACCATTTCAACAGTTAAGAGTAACATGAAATCCACCAAGATGGCTGCTGTAACCAAATGAGCCAAGATGGCTGCTATAACAAATCCTGCTAGCTAGCCTAGCTCCGTTGTTGGGGCTTCTAGTATTCTGTTAACGTTAACTTCAGAAAAATAAATGCCTAAAAACAAACACATACTAACGGTGTCGTGGATTAATGCGAAATCAATGAGTAAGCTAATTATCGCATTTTATTCCAAGCGATGAAACAGTACGAACGTGCAGGAGCTCGCGCGAGCCTGCTAGACTTGAGAAGACTCCACCATTGCCCGTAATTAGGAAACAATGGCCCACGACAACACTTCATAAAAGTTATAGTGTACACAACTGAAATATTCTCAAGTTGCCAAGCCAACATTATAATTTAAGCTACAATTACACAAAAGCTAAAGTTATAACAATAATTGCGAGAGTAATTTTACGTAGGCTACTTAGCTAGCCATGATGTACAGAAAAAGGCTAATCACGTTAGCTGGCTAGCTAGTTAGCTAACATTGGAAAGAGAGCATCTGCATATAGATAATCATTACAAAAGGGTAGCTTGCACATAACGTTGGTGTTTTATCTGGGACGATACCAAAATACATAGTATGTATGTATACATACTAATGTATACATTGAAATTGAGATACTTACAGGATCTGTGTTGTCGCGGGGACAAAGACAGCGTGTTGGTCTTTCTCCATCGTTTCTGTTTCAAACGGAGCGGAAGTTTCACCCGTCCTCGTTCTTCTTCTTCTTCGCTGGGTTTAGTGGCGGATCGCAAACAACTTTAATGTGCATACAGCCACCTACTGGCACAGAGTGTGTAACTTGTTTGTCTAGTTCTTCAATTGTGTCACCTAAGAAAGTAGCCCAATGCCTTGCATTCTACGTTCACTGCTCAGCGTTCATTGCTCACATTTAGGTTGCAAAATTAGGAGTTTATTCATAGGCATATTTTTTATCATTATTTTTATTAGGCCTAGACTGCAAATCTTTAGTGTTAATATTAACTGTAAATGAGAAATTACACACAAAACAGACATGCAGGATTTCTCCTCATTATTACAATTCTGTAACTGTATGACTTCAAAATTTATTTTAAAACCTAAGTAATTTACAAATGTTCTGACCCACTGTGACACATTTCCAATAAAGTCAGATTGGGACTGTGATGTAACCACATTGTCACGTTATTTAATTACATCGTAGTTACGGATTTAAGCAGCAGTGGCGGCTACGTTCCCTTACAGCAGGGGTCTCAAACTCGCGGCCCGCGGGCCATTTGCGGCCCACCACACCACTCCATCCGGCCCGCGACATGATGTCAGAAATATAATGTAATCCGGCCCGCAAAATAATTCCTTGTAAACGGCGCCGGCAGGCAGGCCTACAATGCGAAATTCAAATTGTGGGGCGAAATTCTGTTATTGTGCACAGCGCGCAAGGTGAACGATGCAGTCACAGGTGCAATCAATCCGCACGCGACTGTGAACGGAATGCAGCTAGCTACCGAGAGGCTGTTTTCATGATTAACTAACGTTAGGAACACAGACCGTTTCAAGAAAGATGGACATTGTAGTATTTTTTGTAGAGTTCAATGGAAATGCTACCTGCCTGATATGCAAGAACAAAGTGGCCGTTCTGAAGGAATATAATGAGCTATTCATTAGGCTAGTAAACATGGAGAGTGTCGGGAGACGAGAGAAAAAAACGAGCCACACAGTTGAGAGGGCTGACGTCTCAGTCTTTCAAGATAAGTGTCTAGCCAGAAATAGAGTAGTAGCCTACACATGTATTCAAGTGTCTGGTAAGAAATGGAAACAAACCTGAACTTTAATAAATGCAAGTAGCTAGCTACAGGTCCAGGGCAGGCTTACAGTAGTGATGCATCTTGCAGTTAAAACAGAATAGTAGGTAGTACAAATGTAGGCTATTCAAGATCAAATAAAAGTAAGGAAAAAAGATTTGCAGCACTAACTGTTAAAATATATTAAAATGAATGGAAACCGGTTTGAATTTGTATGATGAAAATGTTAGTTATGGAATAGTCTTGCAACATTTAGAGACTGAGTTGTGAGTCTAGTTATGGAAATGAAAAATGACATTTTCCGAAATATTGCACTTTCTTATAGTTAGTAGTAGTTGAAGTTGACTTGGCCCTCCTATGAGTTGACGATACCAGCAGTGGCCCCAAGCCAATTTGAGTTTGAGACCCCTGCCTTACAGTGTCCTTGAGGACGGCTATTTTGGTTATTTCGCGACTGAAAAGGCAAGTGTCAGCTAGGTGTCAGCTAGGTCCGCTGCTGGTACCGTCGCAAAGTTACCACAATTACACCAATGTGTCCCGTCAGTTTTACGTACTGTGTTAGTAGGGCAGTGGCTATAGTGGGCTGTTCAACGCGTTGAATGAATAAAACATTTGTAGCCTAAGTAACGGCGATACTTTGCTGCAGAAGTTAACGGTGCACATATTTGTCTATGTAGCAAACACCGATTAATGCAAAGAATCAAGTAGACGCGTCTATTGAGTAATCGCATTATTAATTACACATGTGTACGGAATAATCGTATTATTGTCATAAGCCGACTATTCCCAATAATCGGGTTTCTCATGGTCATGTGAACGCACTGAATGATGCGACATCCAGAAACACCTGCTGTATAGTATTAAGTAAAAATGTCTTACCGTCACGCCGAACAGGCCAGGAGTCCATTCCAACTTCTAACGTAACTCGTCAATGTAAAACTATGTAGCCTACATGTGGTGAACTTGCTAATTAGCAAGTATTAATAGATGGTTGAGTCAAAGCTCCCCAACAACTGTCGAGGAGGGTGGAACGTTGCAGCCGTCAAACCGCTCCGTTAGACCAAGCGCACGTCCAGAAAGCAGCGGTAATCCCATGCGATTTCTGGCATCATCTTTAGCGTCACTTGGGAAAATTCTCTCTCCACATGAGCATTTGATATGGGCAGAGTGAGCAATCTGATTGCGCCAAGTGCCACATCCTGAAAGCACAGATTTCCTCCGGCATCTTTAAAGGCCTCTACCTCCAGCCAAAAGGCATCGATGCGGTGATCATGACAGAAACCGGCTGATCCCACATCCCCAAATTGGTATCTTTAGGTTTCTTCGGGGGTAGCTAGCTAGATTTGACTCCGACCTCGACCTTCTCCTTGACCGTGTGAATCAAATGCATTGAACAGGGAGAGCTCCCTCGCCCCTATTGGACACGTGCACATCTCCCATCCAATTAACATCATTGGATAAAATTGAAACGTCAATTTGACAATTGACAATCAATCGAAATGACAATCTCCCCCGTTTGTAAATATTTTTATGAAATTTGACAGGAAACAAGGTAAAAAAGATGACATGATTACTAGTCTAAAAGTGGACAACCATTCACCAAAAACCTTGATTTAAAGTTTGACAGAAACAAGGTAAAAAGATGACATGGTTACCAGTGTAAAAAGGGCAAAAAACCTCTTGGTCAATTTAGAGGAAAAACCCAAAGAAATAACTCTTCAATCTCATTTATCAACTCATGTTTCAACCATTGTAACTCTTCTAAACAAATATGATATTTTTTCAAGATAATTTCAAAGTTCATTCACTCCTGTTGTGAACAATCGAATGTCATTTCCTCTTCTGGATCGTAGCTTCCATGTTTGCGTCCAATGAATGTCTGAATGTCCAATGTAGGTTCCAGTGTGCGTGTTTATGTGGTGCAGTCATTGCTGTTGAGCTTGTTCACGTTGTCATAACAACGACCACGAGAAGGAGGTGACCGGCAAGGTCACTCTCCGATTGCTCATCAGAGGAGAGGACAGTGTGGCGGTGACCGGCAAGGTCACTCTCCGATTGCTCATCAGAGGAGAGGACAGTGTGGAGGTGACCGGCAAGGTCACTCTCCGATTGCTCATCAGAGGAGAGGACAGTGTGGCGGCCCCCTGCTTTGCTCTTGAGATCTCTGGTTCGGCTGCATGGACCGTCCTCTCAGCTACTTTTGACAGCTATTCCACACAGGCCTGAATGCCATGGTCCTGATTGTTCCATCTTTACCGGTAGGTTCACCCCGCTACTACTACTTCTCTTCCATGTCTTCTGGTCTCTTCTTCTCAGGCTGCTCGTCTGCTCCCTGGTTTGGGACGCAACGGCTCTCATGGACCCACAAAGTTCTCTCAGCTACTCTGGCAGCGTCTGCGTGGTGAGTTGAATCTGGTACGGCCCCAGGTCGCGGATCAGGACCCAATCCCCAGGCTTGGTGTGATGCAGGAACCCTTCTTTGGTCAGGAAGCCCCTCTTTGGGGGGCTTTGAAACATTGTTAAGTGCATGTCACATTCTATCATCTCCTCTTCCTGGCAGGAGATGATCCTGCTTTGGGGAAAATGGTGTTAGTCATGGTCAGGAAAACTTGAACAGGGTGCATTGGTCAGTCTAAGTGTCGTTAGAGCCAGTCGGCTCGTCAGTCCATGTCATTGGTCAGTGGGGACCTAGCTTTTGTCCATTTACCGAATCGGACAGTAGCAGGGATCTAGGCTCTGCAGTAGCCTACAGTGACATCAGGGGCAGTGTAAGAATTACTTTAACACGCCCAGTCCCCAGTCGTGATCAAGGTAATTTGCTCTTAGAATTTCTGTCGCCATTTTATGAAATAAAAATAAAATAAAAACATTCTCGTCTCAACAAAACAACACCCCCTAAGGGTGAAAACAAAAATTCCCTGAAGTCAGGATAAAACAGAGATGGGTGAAAAAATGCATTACTCAAATAAAATAACACTAAAATGAACGCTTCATTTACAATTAACAAAATATAAAATGAACGCTTCATTTACAATTAACAAAATATCAATTATCTAAAACTTCCCTCTTCTGCATTTGAGGACAGAGTATTGGGCACGCTTCGGACAAAATGGTCTCTTCCCTATGTCATACTTATCTGTCGCTCACGGTGAGTCGGTGACATGCATTGGCCCTGCATCCCACGAACCACAGGTGTCGCCCATCTGTAGGGAAGCAGGCCGGTAACCTCCATCTCCACCTCCGGTCCCGTCTCCTGGTTCGGCATTCACCCGTCACTCCCGGAACGACAGTTGTCTGTAAAAACACTCAGAAAAACACTCAGACCCGATGAATGTGCCTCAAACTATAAACATGAGATATTTAACATAAACATAAAAATAAATATATATAATTGGGTTGTTAGGAGATGCTGTATTCAGATTAAGACACTGGCAAACATTATCCATCCTCCCACCATCATGTACAAACCTTACGTCCTCAGCTACATCTGTCTTTTCCTGTTTATTTACCTTAAAAAGATTGGTCTATATTGGCTAGTTAAAATCTACCTTGTGGGTTGTTCAAGGGAACCCCAGCAGGTGGCGCCGAAACCCAAGTCTGAGAATTCTCCATTTCTTTTATCTTGCGGTAACTGTGACACCGTTCAAACCAGTGGCCATACTGACCACAATGGTAACATGAATCGTCTCTGTCTTCACTTCAATTATACCTTTTAACTCGCCTAACCCTACCAGAACGCTTCCTATTGTCTCTCTGTCGCCACTCTGGCCGTTGTTGGTTCCACCCCTCCCCGCCTCCATTTTGAAAAATGGGAGCAGGCGGAAAACCAGAGCTGGGAGGCAGGGCGGCAGCCACAACAGCGGGTGAAACAGTCATAGTTTGGGAAGGATGTGTGAGCTCTGAGTGCCGAGTCGGTGTGATAGAGTTCAAAACGGAATGACTAGGAGGGGGAAGGGACTTTGAATATTCATCTCTCTGATTAACTTCCTCAGCTAACCCTCTCTCTGACTTGAAAAAACACTCCTGTGCGACTAGTTCCCATTTCCTGAATGCATTCCATTATATGGTATTCCTAGGCTCCCTTCCTAACTTAGTCATCTCAAACTTCTGTAACTGAGCTCTAACCGTCGCTAACTCGAGAATCAAGAGTGTACCGGACAGGGGAAATCAGAATATCTCGCCCATAGCGAAAACTGCATACAAGCATCATCCCAAAACCTTTGCGCAACAATCTTAGCTGGGCCAGACAGCGAACTAGTATTGGTATTCATAATTAACACAATACCCTACAGCCAACAATGAAAGGAAACGTATAGTTAAAACGCACGGCGGGAAATAAACAAAGGAATACAATTTCAAAAGAAACAAAGACACATTAAACCACTACATAACTCACCCAGCAACTGGTCCTTTGTTGTCCCTCTGGCTCGGGCGGGATCACCGGGAGAGCGGAGTAGTTGTTGTTGTTCCCTTTGTCTCCCAGACAACCAGCTACCGGAAACCTAGCAGTAAAGATTTATGGCAGTCGAAATAGTGTCGAAAATGTAAACAATACTTACCTGGATAATAGGCGCGCTTAGCAAACAATACAAGGCAAGATCCGAAGCTCAAACAGTAAACACGGAACACAAAGGACGAACAAAGGCCTACAGAAAAAAAGGGCTACAAAAAAAAAAAGCCTGCCCGGCTGAACACCAGCCTCTTGGTTGGAAGCTAAACTCGTTATGCTATACCAACCACCCGGGATAAAGGGGAAAACGTTTCTCCAAGAAACGCGGATCGGACACTACCAAATCACTCCCAGTAGCTACCTTCGTTGAGAAAACATACAACGGCTTGCAGTTTGAATTACACCCGCGACTGGCCAAAGGGGAAGCCCGTTTCTGTGCCAACTTTGGCGCATTGACTGAACACCAACTCAACCGTTCTAAACTGCAACCGATAAACCACCTAAACTGTACATCAACTGCAGGGGAACAAATGGCATATGAAATGGCAGGGGTGGTCGAGAATACAGACACGTGACATGAGAAGAAAAGGCGGTAATTTCTTGGAGACAAAGGGACAAAGGATGGTTATTCTGGAGTAGACAGATTTCTAGGTGTGTGGACCTCCTGGAGGTCATCCTGTCATGAATTAGGTTGAGGGAGGTGGTGAATTACAATAGGAGAGAGAGGACAAAGGTTTAAGGTGTTTGGAATAGCAAAAGACGGGACTGGATCAATAGATTTTAAGAACAAAAGCTGAGATCTGAAAGGTCTTGAGGCCAGTTGTAAATTCTATGACATTACCTCGACTCAAACTCCATGAGATTGTCCTTTGACCTTAATCACTGTCACCTCCTTTGGAAGGCTGATGGCCTCCATGAGCTCTCTAACCAACTCTCCATTCTTAATGGGCGTCTCTAAATGCTAACAGGAAACCTCTCTGTTTCCAAAGCTCTCCAAAGTCATGCCATGTGCATACCGACTGACTACATGGATGTTTGCAGTCTTGCCCTTTAAGTGGAAAGTGATGGGAGACATTTTGCGTAGGTGATTACGCAACGCCTGAAGATAGGTGTCTCCATCAATATTGAAAGCTGTCCCCGGTTGCACCTCTTCTGCAAGAGGGACGCTAAGCCTTGTGTCGCGTTGATGACTGAAACCCATTGGTTCTCAGGTTTCAAGGCACTGAAAATGGTGGACGGGTCTGCCACTAGGGGCGCTATCTTATCCACATACTCATTGGCCACTCTGTAGTTCACACAGAGGCGCCATTCACCTGAAGGTTTCAACACAGGCCATGCTGGGCTGTTGGAGGCCCCGTGAGTTTTCTTCAGAAACCTTCAGAAACCATGGAATGTCATCTTTATCTCATAAGTCTATGGAAGAGGGACACCATTTCTTACAGAAAGCTCCAGCTACAGCCATACTCAGAGGTAAATCATAATAATTAGGAACAGCTAACAGGATCAGATTAAACCAACATTTCTCTGAAAATCAACCAAATTCATCAATATTCATCAATCCCCCATAGATTATACGTGAACACGCAGAATCATAATGATCAAGAGAAATGTTTACTTCCAAAACCTAAACCTGAACAGCCATTATGCAGAAAGAAAAAGAATAACTGAACAGAAAAGCGTGCTTAAGATAAACAGATGAACAGTTACATAATATCCCAATCATTGCTTCCTCTAGCAGGATTACAATTTCAAAGGAAAACAAAATAACTCTATTAGGTTATTTCATGTATGAATCCAGCATCCATACAGGTACGCCCTACATAGCATAGCTTCACGTGTCCCTTAGAACATTCTTACAGAAAACCTGCGGGCACTGGACCTCTCATCTCCAGTCTACTGACGTGCGAACGTGACCTCCCTGCTGAACATGCCCTGCTAAGGATACAGCGAGATGTGTGAACAAGTGTCGCTAGCTGCAGTAAGAAAGATATGAGCGGATTGCCCTGCAACTAACCAAACAGATCTGTGAAATGAGACACCTCGCCTATGTGTAGCGAATTAGTCATGGCTCTGATCTGTTCAATCTGATTCTGCAACGGGAGTTGATTATCCGCAATGGTGAAACAGCATGTCCGCCTTAATTTCTTACACTGCCTTTCGCATGCTAGACATCATTAATCAAACCCTAAGCATCAGTTGTTCTGTTGGACAACGTCCCAAATGCCACTGCAAGTTTCTCAATGTCCGTCACTAATAAATGACGAACATTATACCCACCGAATATGTAATCTTATCTACATCACATCTAGGCATGGTTTGAAGCTCACAAACAAAACCAAACATGTGGAGTGGAGGGCCATCACCACCGCTGTGAATGCCAGTAGGCTACAGTAGTATGGCCTACTTTGTCGGGGGGTCGGTTGCTGTTTTGGGCCTATCACAATTTCATGAATGGCATCACACAGGCCACAATGTTGTCACCGTGGGTACTATTAAATCTCAACAGATGTAAGTAGATCACATGGAGGGGTGTGTGCGTGGGCCTGTGTGTGATAACGATGTTGATGATATGGATGATAATAATGGTCCATTACATTTATTGGCCACTTTTCATGGCTTCTCAAAGTCGCTTGAGGGGCCTACTGTCATGACATCAATGTGTGGTTCTACTGTAGCCTAAGGAGCCTCATCATGAGAAATTCAGTCCATTCCAAGACAATATTTTCTATTTGAACCAATAATATTTAAAGGAGAGTCGAGTAGGATGACAGCATCATGCATCACAGTTTGTCCCGGGTGAGCCTTTTTCCCTTCTCTCCCTCACACATTGAAATTCACCGGCTCACCACCTGTGTCGCCAACTCCCCTTGTCCTCAAAAAATGTGTAAAACACGGTTTACCATGTCTGAAGGATGTGTAATTTACACACTTTTTGTTGTGTGTACTTTACACACTTTTCATTTGATAAATCCAAAAGTTGATGTAAAATTGTGTGTACATTTTTACACCATTTTTCCCAGATTTTGAGTGTAAACCGATGATAAATGAGGGCCCTGGTCCACATCACCGTATTTATCCTGGTCCACGTCATCGTATTTATCAGGGTCCATATCACTCACTGGGTCTGGACTGCACTGGACTGTATATAGCGCCTTTCTACCTTAACGGACAAAGCGCTCATTCACTCATTCAGACACCAATGGCGGCAGCTGCCATGCAAGGTCCTCATCTGCTCATTGGGAGCAATTTGGGGCTGAGTGTCTCTTGCCCAAGGACACTTCAACATGTGGACAGGAGGAGCCAGGAATCGAACCGCTGACCCTGCGGTCATTGGACACCGGCTCAGTGAAACAATCTGATATCAGGTGGTTTTAATTAGTTTTGACAGTGTGAATAAAATCACTGCTGGTAGCTTTAATTAAATTAATCAAGGAAGCATAGTGATGGATGAATGCCATTTTATTCATCAAGGAACTGATAATATGACAAATGTTTCACGTAACATACAACCTTTGGATAAAAGTAAAAATAAATAGTACTCACAGTCAAACAAATGCACAGCGTTGGATCTAACTACGAGGATTTCCTAAAGTGTCTCAGTGTTGGAAACCAGCATAAAAAACTGATCTGAACTGTGACTCTTCACCCATTAAGCCCTCCCGAATATTCATGACTTATAGAAACTGTACATGTGTCTATAACATAACACGCACATAACTTAATGATGCATTTAAATGGCTATTTACAAAAAAGGTATTTTATCAGCCAAGCATATTACATTTTCTTTTAGACCACTTCTTTACATAACCTATGCTACAGTGTTTAAAAGCAGAAAATAATACATCAGTTGATATATTAAAAATCCAACTATATGTTACACAACAACATTGTCACAGCTATCAACAACTCTTTAATACATTATTGGTATCAAATACTTTGCGTCACTGGACAGTCCCTTTAACAATTTACAAAAATAGCTCAGAGCATCTTCATTGCAGTGTATAAGTAGCTTAATTTCCCTGGAGAGAGAGACTGAATATCAGCAAGCCAGCTTCTGTAACCAGCGGAAAGATGACAGGAAAACTGAGTGAATAGTTCTTGTAAGTGTACATACACGGTATAACAATCATGACCATGACAACCCCAAAAAAACAGTAGACACACATGCTACAATGTCTCAAGCTTGTAGCCATGGCAATTAAGATTAAGTTCACTATTTTGGACCTTAAACCCTATTCGTGGTCTGTTTACCCTGAACCTGATACAGAGACCATAATTTCACTGATTGGTCCAGTATTGAGCCTGCTACAGTATAAAGCACGTAAAAATATTTTGATTGCGATACATTTCACAGGAGAGCATACAGGAGAGCATACGGAGACTGGTAACATTACACCCTGTGCTTCCCGTCTCCGAAAAGCACATTCATCATAGTTTTTCCCAACGCATTTACGGGTGTCCCCTTGGCTTCCATTGTAGCCCAGTGAGAGCCTGCAGAAAAACTGTAGTAAGCTCAATACCGGGACGGGACGATCAGATGGTCTCTATGTGTCAGTTTTATGGTAAAGACCACAAATAGGATCTAAGGTCCAAAATGGTGAACCTATATCCTTATCCTTTAAACTGTGGCAAACCACAGTGCATTTGTAAATGTAAGGGCTTTTCAACCAAGGTTAGTTTGACAACCATGGTGCAGTGTATTTTCCTGTCCAACAGAATGTTTCCAGTGGCTATAGCTTTCATAGGCTAGCTTTGTGTCAGAAGATAACAATTACAACTGCTACAACGTATGTGTATAAATGAAACAAATAAAAAACTGATGTAAACATTTCTTTTAGGGAAAAAAAAAACACCTGAGACTATACAACATGTCCTCACGTCACTGGACTGGAACATGAGTTCTAGTGTTTTAAATGTGGTACTTTATAACTATTGCAATGCTCCTGATTCAAAGTGGTTTTACAACACATGGTTTTGCACAGAGACGACACGTCCCTAATTCAAAACAAAGTCATAAAAACACACAATTATACAGTGACCTCTAGCGAGTCTTCACTCTCACTTCCCATCCCTCTTCTGGACTGTGGTCGGTCACCCAAACCCAAATCAACCCTCGGACCCGAGAGGATGGCATATTTCTCTGTCAAGGTTCTCGGGCCTAGGGGTCAATTTGGAAGAGTAGGAAAACATTGGCACTGTTCTATTTCACTGTCCTAGCTCTCCCCCTTCACTCTAATGCTGTATCCCCTCGTCATAAAGCCTAAGGTCCCTTATTTGATGGCTAGGTGGACCTGTAACCATATTACCAGCACCTATTCATCAAATACCAACACAGCAGAAGCTCAGGGAAGAGGAAATAGGATCAAATGGAACCACAAGATGTCATCCCAGTCTACCCACAATGCTGCGCATCTCAGTCTCAAGCGTCTCAGGAATTTGGAAGCATGGCTATTCATTGGTGCTGTATACATCACAACAATAACGCTCGGTCAGAGTACCTGCCGAGGGGCTCTTCTAAGGCTACATTTACATGTACATCCACCCTCTTCGCGATTGACCCTTCTAACAGGTGGCAGGGAGACGGCTGCTTGATCACAGCGGTTCTATGAGAGATGCATAAAGCTCCACCTCATTGTACTTGGGATTAGAGGTATTTGGAGAGTAGGAGGTACAACTTGAGGAAAGACCCGTTTCTCCCCGTCTCCAAGCGCCTCTGTCCTGTCCAGTTCCTCTCACAACTCTATGTTGCACTTAACAGGCACCAGCTGACAAGTACTTTGTCAAACATAAAGTGATATACTTACAAGTGAAAATGTTTATTTCATTTTGTTTTCTCTTTACATAGTCTAGAAGCTATGCAACTATATAAAGACAATGATTTATTATCAAAACCAAACACTAAATTGAATGCTTTACAAGCATTAATGTCTTTTTGTTGTATATTTTTGTATTATTCAATGAATCAGTAGCTAAATCTGCAGTTTAAGATTTCACACCACTTTCAAATGTAGGACACTCAAGAAGATGACGGTCCTGAACGATGTCGACCAGGTACTTTTGGTTTACTGGTATTGTTCCAATCCTTCATGAGTGTTTGGCTTTCATACGGTAATTCTCATACTGATCTACTGTTAGTGCATACATACAAACAAATAAGTCATAGAAACAACCACCAACCTGACAACTTCAGGCATAAAGGTCGACCAACGGTTGGAAAAGCACTGCTTGTTCCTTTATTTACAAACAAAAGCTGAACTACAGAACTATTGCTGAAATGTCCAAACTTTCCAAGACCAACAGACACTCGTTGGAGAACAGGTGGCCTACCGTACTACATGGGCATACAAATGAACATCCCATTTCAGAGGTACATGTTCACTGTTTTAAGGTTATAGAGGTGAAATCAAAAATAAAGACAAAAAGATGTTCTCAACATCCAGAATGATCCAGAGTTAACAGAGGAGCGACCCTAAGCAGAGAAGGCGAGGAGCAGGGAGCAGGCATCTAAACGCTTCAGTCAAACAGTGGCTCAGTCCAGGCTTGTGATTTCACTGGAAACAAAGGTGATTATATCCTAGTACATCACACCCACTGGCTGTTTGGCACCAGCGAACCACTGTTTCTGACGCGACCAGTATCCTGCTGGTGCGATCGACCCTGCCTTCAGTCCGCTGAGCAACGTGAGACACAAGAACCCTAGACGTGAGACACAAGAACCCTAGAACGTGAGACACAAGAACCATAGAACGTGCTGTGAACCAATGACAGAATTCTGTTGTGTCATCAGTCACCTGAAGATCCAGTGTTCAACAGCTCCCTCAGAGGTTGGTCTCAGCGTGGGGGTTGCAAGATTCCAGGAATATTCATGGAATAAATTGGAAATGTATGGGAATTAACAGGAATAAATTCTGTTTTCCAGTTTATTCCCATTAATTCCAATTAATTCCTGTTAATTCCCATGGCAAGTGTGTGAATATTCCCGGGAATTTTGCGACCCTAGCATGAACCATGTCGGTAAGTTTGTGATGTCTTAACCCACTGTCTACCCTTCTCAAGATCTCAGGAGGCTCCTAGGATTCCATGGGGAAAAGGGTGGAGAGAGACAGGGGGAGAGAGACAGGGGGAGAGAGACAGAGGGAGAGAGACAGGAAGAGAGAGACAGGGGGAGAGACAGGGAGAGAGAGACGGGGGGAGAGAGACAGGGGGAGAGAGACAGGGGGAGAGAGAAAGGTGGAGAGACAGCAACTGTTCAGGGGAGCGAGCCATGGAATGATGGATGCTTTGTACCTTTACAGGACCAGATACAGATGGGATTTAGGCATAGGGTTAGCTCGACCCATGGACCTGTGCTACAAGCATGATTAAATGCTTCCTTATTTACACAAACTCTTCTGATTGGATTCTGGGAAATCATCGATGAAAGTTCAGCTGGCGGAAGGGAAAGGAAACAAGATCAGGCTCCATTCTAATAAACCTTCCTTCTCCAAACAAGCAGACATTTTGGCTTTTCAGATATGTACAGGGTGCAGCCTATGGTATATTGTTTAGCAAATTTGCTTCGTTTCCTCCACATTCTACACAGGACAGTAGAATCAAATCAAGAACTAAAACGAGGGAGTTAAAAGCCTCAGATTCCTTTTTTGTGGTTGAGATGAGTTTGTGATTTCACTTAGTGGCCTTCAAAGAATAAGCACATTATAGCTCCTGAGGAGGCTACAACCATTCACCTGGGTGGGGGTGTGTGTGTGTGTGCGTGTGTGCGTGTGTGTGTGTGTGTGTGTGTGTGCAGCTGTAAAGACAAACTTTGGGGATGCTGACTGTGACTGTGCAGAAGCCGTTCCAACAGAAGCAGATCATTCCAGCAGACCTGGAGAGGTCTTTGTGAGGACCGGTCAGCAGGGTGCTCCCTCTCTGGCCGTCCCCCTCTTCCTCCCTCTTGCCGTCCCTCCTCTTCCTCCCTCTCTGGCCGTCCCTCTTCACACAACCTCCCTCTCTCTCTCTCTCTCCTCAGGCCTTCTCCTCTGGCCTCCTCAGCTGCTGGAGTTAGTGGTGAACTTCATTGGCGATCAGGCTATCCTCCCCCGATTGAAAATCCGCCTCATTGAGGCTGTTCCCTGCATTGATCATTTCCTCATCCTGCGAAGACCCCCGGTCGTCCTCCCCGCTGCCTGCCCCGGCCTCGTCTGAGTTTGGGTCTTGCAGGACTTGGGCGATATACATCTGCTGCTGCAAAAAGAACACAAAGTAAGTGATTAAAAGAAACCTGATCTAAGCACTTAAAGGTGCAATAGTCAAGACTTCGATGTAGACGAATCATTCGAAGAAAAAACGAAACTCTGAGCCAATAGTATTAGGACTGATCGCTCCTGACCGCTCCCGCCTCCCGACAGACCGCGTGGTACCAACGTCGTAATACTATTGGCTCAGCCTTGTTAGAGGCGGATACCAAACCAAACCAGACAGAGGTAAACAGGACGTTCTTGTCGAACCCGTCAACATTTCTTAAATTAATACATTCTGACTCAATTTTAGAATAAATCAATACTTTTATTCTGCACCTTTCTAAAAGCTCAGCGGACGTCAATATGAGATTAGGCTGAATTCACTCTGAAGAAGACAGTGGAAACGTCAGTGATCTGTGCACCAGTAAATGTTTTTCTGAAAGATCCTCCTCTCCTACTGATGCTGCTGGACCTTAACCGAGAGCACCAGTCCTCATCTCCATAAGCATGTTTTAGCGTGTGAACTTTCACAAATTTGGCTCTGTGGATGTTTTTATTATTATTATTCGTCTATATAAAAATTGTATCTCAATGACATTTATTGTACACACACTAAATTATGTGAAATGTTGTTTGAATAACATTGCACCACATAATAAAACGTTTTTAAAACCCGTCTTCCTGCGCCTTCGTAGCAGAGCCCTTCTTCTTCGTCTCCACCCTGTCCTCGTCACGATGAACGACGGAAGACGAATGTCTTCAGTCTCTAGTTGAGCGCAGCGTTAAGAGACGGACTCAAACCTGGACGAATGTCTTCGGTCTCTAGCCGAGTGCAACGTTTAGAGATGGACTTGTGAGTCTGAGCCGTCCCAAACCTCTGAGAGCCAAACTCCCCACAGCGAGACGCCTCCTAGCTTACCTGAGGCTTGTTGGTAGGAGAGGAGCGTTGGGGCCGTCCATTTTCAACCCTGTCCACGTCCGTCTCTTTGGTGTCGATCTGACAGAAGCATGAGGGAAAGGTGGTGGTGGGGGGGGGGGTGGGGGGGTGGCGGGGTTCAGGACAAAAAGAGAGGGGGGGTTAGAGTCTTCTTCGCGGTACGACAGGGGACTAACTCCACTACCTGAAGTGAAGCTGGAGAGCCAAGAGTGTGTCGCTGTGCCGTACCTTGAGCACGGTGACCCGTACCTTGTAGTTGTGAGCGCTGAGGTACTTGAAGTGTCCAAAGCACACGTGCGAGAGGCACACCACGATGGTGACGATGAGGACTACCAGGGTGAACATGGAGGTGGGCGTGACAAAACCTGGGTTCACACAACATCGTCAAAAGAATTAAGTGTCCTGACGTGTTCTGTAAATCTGAATCTATATTGGTATTTACATGTCAACATTCATACTGTGTTAACATAAGCTCCACCCCCCGGTCATCCTGGGCGGAACCTAAAGACCTGAGCCGTAACCTCTTAGATGAATAAACCCTCGTGTTTGACCTCTGACCTGTGCGCACGAAGGAGAAGAAGAGCAGCCAGAAGAGGCAGAGGATGGGGGCGGCCACCACCTGGGTCACAGCCCCGGAGTGGATCTTCTTGTCCAGTTTGGACGGCAGGTAGGCATAGTACATGTTGTATCTGTCCACCAGGTGTTTCAGCAGCATGTACATCAGACCTGGGAGAACAGGGACATGTTTTTTAGGACTGTTAAGAAGATAATAACACAATGAGCTTTTTTTTCCAGGAATATAAATAAAATACTAATTGAAAATGATTCGTAACTGATGTTGTTACATCAGATGTGGAGTGTATTCAGATATATTCTACTGTACAACTGTAAATAGTACGGATGTGGGATACATTATTACACTGTATTACAGTACACAAGTGAAAGCAGTTATGGGGGAGGGGGCACCAAGGGAAGGCTAAGTACATGTTAATATTGATCTTGTTGTGGTAACATCTTCAGCTGCTTTTTTTCCGCCACATTCCCTTACCCCTTTCCTCTCCCCCACATTTTGTTCCACTATAATAACCTATACCGTAACTGAGTACTCTTCCGCCTGGACTACTGCAACTCCCTCCTTGCTGGGGCCCTGGCGTCAGCCATTAAACCTCTGGAACTTGTCCAGAAAGCTGCTGCTCGCCTGGTGTTCAACCACCCTATGTTCTCCCACACAACTTCCCTTTTCTGTTCCCTACACTGGCTCCCTGTAGCGGCTCGCATCCAGTTTAAAACTCTGCCGCTGACCTTCAGGGCAATTAAAGGAACAGCCCCCTCCTACCTCCAGGCCATGGTCAAACCCTACACCCCCTCCCGACCGCTACGCTCTGCTACCTCGGGGTGACTAGTTGTCCCGTCACTCCGAGGCCCCTGCGGTCGTTGACACAGTCACAGCTCTTCTCTGTCCTGGCCCCGCAGTGGTGGAACGAACTGCCCACTGACGTCAGGACAGCAGAGTCGCTGCCCATCTTTCACCGCAGGCTCAAAACTCATCTCTTCAAGAAGTACTACAACAATCCTCCCTCCTAAGCACCTATTGTATTTTAGATTGATATTCTTGCACTTTGCTTTCAGCACTAGATTATGCTCTTAGTCACTTGTTTTAGAGAGAAGATGCACTTTTGAGTTCTGGCAAGTAGTAGTACATTGCCTTTTCCAACATTAAATGCAATTATTGTTAGTCGCTTTGGATAAAAGCGTCTGCTAAATGACTGTAATGTAATGCACCGAGCGTTTTCACTGAAAACGTCTAGTAGATGGTGTTACAAAGACAGAAGGTCTCTCTCTCTCTCTTTCTCTCGGTCTCTCCCTCTCTCCCTTTCTCTCTGTCTCTCTCTCTCTCTCTCTCTCTCTCTCTGAGGAGAGGAGCGCTGACTCACCAAAGGGGACGATGATGGGGCAGGTGATGCTGTAGGTCATGACAACGGTGAAGACGCACATCATCCAGGCGTAGGCCGCACCAAACTGGAACTCATAAGCTTGATGCTGCAGACACACACACACACACACACACACACACACACACACACAGACACACACAGACACACACACAAAACCTCAGTTCTAAAGGTTCCCAATAAAAAAGATAAATTGATTTAAAAATAGAATTACTTTTGTTTTTTTCAGTCCAAGGATTCTGCTTATAATATACTTGGTCAGTGTTGTCTGAACTGGTGTTGAACTTATGAGGTTGACATTAAATAATCCCTTATCAATAGTCCCTGAGATCGACTTTTTTCATTTGAAGCAGGTAGAAAGTATCGCTGCACACTGATTATCTTACACAATGTCTATGTTTTTGTTTGAGTATTGGCCAACTGTGGAGATAACCATGGACACCGTGGATAACAAACGTGCCTATGTACCTCCTCCTCATCTGTCATTATATACTAGATGATCCCACCACTCACATTTCAGTCAGATGGTTGGTTATTCACTTACAAGCATGTACATGGTCAACACATGAGGTCATGGTATTATCATGTACATGTTCAACACATGAGGTCATGGTATTATCATGTACATGTTCAACACATGAGGTCATGGTATTATCATGTACATGGTCAACACATGAGGTCATGGTATTATCATGTACATGGTCAACACATGAGGTCATGGTATTATCATGTACATGTTCAACACATGAGGTCATAGTATTATCATGTACATGGTCAACACATGAGGTCATTGTATTATCATGTAAATGTTCAACACATGAGGTCATGGTATTATCATGTACATGGTCAACACATGAGGTCATGGTATTATCATGTACATGTTCAACACATGAGGTCATGGTATTATCATGTACATGGTCAACACATGAGGTCATGGTATTATCATGTACATGGTAAACCCGTGAGGTCATGGTAATATCATGTAAATGTGAGGTCATGGTAATATTATGTACATGGTAAACCTGTGAGATAATGGTAATATAATCTTAACATGTGAGGTCATGGTAATATCATGTACATGGTAAACCTGTGAGGTCATGGTAATATAATGTAAACATGTGAGGTCATGATAATATAATGTAAACATGTGAGGTCATGGTAATATCATGTACATGGTGAACATGTGAGGTCATGTTAATATCATGTAAACATGTGAGGGTATGATAATATGATTAACATGTGAGGTCACGATGATATCATGTAAACATGTGAGGTCATGTTAATATCATGTAAACATGTGAGGTCATGGTAATATCATGTACATGATGAACATGTGAGGTCATGGTAATATAATTTATATGGTGAACACGTGAGGTCATGGTGATGTCATGTAAACATGTGATGTCATGGTAATATCATGTACATGGTGAACATGTGAGGTCAGGTAATATCATGTACATGGTGAACAGGTGAGGTCATGGTGATGTCATGTACATGGTGAACAGGTGAGGTCATGGTGATATCTTGCGTGCTGGTTGGGGGTTCACGGCGCTGCTCACCCTCTTCACGTTGCGCCTCTCGGCCGCGGAGCGCGCCAGACACAGCCGGATCATGTACATGAGCAGACCAGGGATCCTCAGCAGGTCCATGGCATTCCCGATGAACGCTGAGGCGATGACGTAATTGACAAAGAAGGCTCCGTTGTCAGGGAGAAAGACACACCTGAAAAAGAGATGCACAACAAGATAGATTAGGTACTGGCTAGATTAGGGTGGCCTACAATTAATACTACTTAAAGGTATAGTCATGTACGATTGGATAATTACTGGCACTTAAGTGAAGAAGTGTAGTTTAGTTTATTGAGTTTAAAAAGGACAGTGTTCACATACATTAATTGCTTCGGTTAAAAAGTCCTTACATAGAACATGAACACAAAGTAAGTTCTAATGCCTTGTCCACACGTACACAGGTATTTTTGAAAATGGGGTTTTCCCTCCTTCATTCTTAATAAAAATCTCCATCCACATGAAAACGCAAAAACACACTGCCTAGGCTGTCGCTGGCTCATTCTGTTCGATAGCTGTAACACACACATCAAATAAGCTCCTTGCTATCAACAATTACTTTCGGACTTCTGCTCCACTCCAACTTTGATTTTTAGCCCTTTATTAGCCAGAAGAAAACACCAGAAGAACAGCATTTCGGTAACCGAGAGCTGCAGAGTTGTGTGGTTGAGTCCACAGGGTTCTCATTGTGGCATTTTATGTAAACAGGTGGTAACAGCGTCTTAAAACAAAACTCAAAGCCAAAACTCCGGTTTTCCTGCCCACACGACAACACTGAAAGTGGAGTTTCTAAAAATGTTCACCCTGGATGGAGTTTTCAAAAAAGTCTGGTTTCAGTGACCTAGAATGCTGTTTGCGTGTGATGCCCGGTTTCAAAAATACCCATGTTCGTGTGGACAGGGCCTAAGTTCTACTTCTACTATCACAAGTGATTTGAACATAAACACTACTTACTCAAATCTGACTGCACCATCAGCAAGGAATTTCTTGTCAAATAGCCAGCGAAAGAAAACATCCAAACTGTATTAAAGGACAAAACAAAACATAAAACAGTATCAGTATGAGATGAACCTGTGCGGCCGCCAAAACACTTCCAACATTGTTGAAACATTTGAGCAGACATCGCCCCAGTGCATCTATCACAGGAGCCAGACAGAAACACAAAAAAACAACACAACTCCATCTGCCCTCTGCATTCAAGCAATCCTTCACAGCTTTTTCTTACTGGCCCAAATAGGCTACATTTCAAGAGCAATATTACCAGAATCAGAAACGTATATTGCCATGTAGGATAGTAACAGGAATTTGTTTCGGTGCAGAACATGGAGACAACATTGGACAGGGTGCAGGGACAAGACAGGACAGTGCAAATGAGCAGTACAAAATACGAATGCAAAAATAAAAACGATATACAAAATGGAGTGTGGTCAGGGTATATACAGTACAGTGAGTGTGCAAAGTGTAATGTGTATGTGATGTTTATGTATACAGTGTATTTGCGGACATGCGACCACTCAGTGGTTGACAATCGAGGGTTTCAGCACCAGGTGAAAGTGCTTGAGCCTCGTTAGGAACTTTCCTCATGGGTCCCATTTCAGCAAGCAGATATACCTCAATAATTCAACCCACACCTAGTTTTCAGAGGTGATGCCAATGTTTGTCCTTTTATCCATTCAAATAAAGGGAAGATGTGAGCCAAACTCAGTCCAAATGCACTAATGCAGAGCTTTTACATCAAATGACCAACAGTGAATGTGTAAGTGCGTCATTTCTGGGATGAGGAAAGAAACATCCATACAGTAAAGACATGGGAACAGCCATACAGTAAAGATATGGGAACAGCCATACAGTAAAGACATGGGAACATCCATACAGTAAAGACACGGGAACAGCCATACAGTAAAGACATGGGAACATCCATACAGTAAAGACACGGGAACAGCCATACAGTAAAGACACAGGAACAGCCATACAGTAAAGACACGGGAACAGCCATACAGTAAAGACACGGGAACAGCCATACAGTAAAGACATGGGAACAGCCATACAGTAAAGACATGGGAACATCCATACAGTAAAGACATGGGAACAGCCATACAGTAAAGACATGGGAACATCCATACAGTAAAGACATGGGAACATCCATACAGTAAAGACACGGGAACAGCCATACAGTAAAGACATGGGAACATCCATACAGTAAAGACATGGGAACATCCATACAGTAAAGACATGGGAACATCCATACAGTAAAGACATGGGAACATCCATACAGTAAAGACACGGGAACAGCCATACAGTAAAGACATGGGAACATCCATACAGTAAAGACATGGGAACATCCATACAGTAAAGACATGGGAACAGCCATACAGTAAAGACATGGGAACATCCATACAGTAAAGACATGGGAACAGCCATACAGTAAAGACAGGGGAACATCCATACAGTAAAGACATGGGAACATCCATACAGTAAAGATACTGGGTACCTGCTTAGACCAAGAGATGGCAGCAGCAGGACCATGAAGATGAGGAAGGTGTAGCATTTGTGCATGGTGGTCCTGTTTTCTCCTGACCTGCCCGTCAAAAACACAGATAAATACTAAATATGTAAGTCAATATGCAAAACACCGCTGTCCGCTTAAGAGGATTGTTTTCCAATGTTTTCTAACAAACGGATCTCTGAAAATTAAGTTAAATGTGCAGACTACCCAAAACTTACTATGAGCTATAATTAAGCAATAAGCCGTAAGCGTGGTTTACAGTGATTTCAAAACAGTTAGGGGGCGCTGTTAGGCACAATTATTGTTTTTATTCAACAGTAACATCAGGACATCATTATGGAATAAATACAGACTATTTCAGTGTCTTTTATATCGATTTTAGTGATCTCCTTTATTTCAGGAAGTTTCCCACCTCTGCTTCACGAGAATGGGACAGACGAATGGACAACCCGAAAATCTAATGTTTCTCAATTCATATCAAAATCATATTTTAACAGCCAAAAACATATTCCCAATGTACAACATAAAAGGAAATCAGACTGATAACTTGTGGTGACAGTGCGGTGGAGTGTGGTACCGAGTCCAGTGGGCCTCGAAGAAGGCAGAGTAGTAGACGATGGTGGGCAGCAGGGCGGAGAAGGCCCACAGCAGCAGGGTGGGGAAGAACTGGGTCACAATGGGGTTCTAGAGAAACCACACAGAACAAGAACAATACGTCGTATTTACTTTTTTCAGGCAGAGTGGAGAGTTACATTACAGCCATTAAGCAGTCCGATCAATGCCACTTAAATCTTGCATTCAATGCTTGTTTCGGTGAATTTGCCGTCACTGTTAGTGTATTAGCTTTAAAATGTGTGAATGCAGATGGTAATGGCTAACTAGGTTGAGTTAAGAGAGACAGAAGCCCTTGATAAGTGGTCAAAAGCTTTGAGGGAACAAGAGAAGGGATCTGCTCACATTGAGGTACTCCACAGGCTTGGTGACGTTGAACTTGTCCATGGTGGAGATGATGATGGCAGGCGTGGTGAGGAAGAAGAGGAGGAGGAAGAGGATGCAGTTGATGACGAAGCAACGAACCCACCAGGACACGCCCCCTAATGATAAGTGTTCCCTGTTAAAAAAAAAAAAGTAAAAATGAAAGATTTTTTTAGACATACAGAAACTGAATATACAGTATATAGTCTGGCTCCCCCCCGTGAATCAGAATTTTTGAATGCGATTCAGGGTCTGGAAAGGCTCTCGTCCAGAGTGATCTCTTGGTTGGAATTCCAACCAGGCGAATCAGCATCCTTTAAATCTGATTACAAATGCTGTGATTGGTTCAACTTGGCTCCACACTGTTAGCGTCAACCATCAACCATCAGACGCTAAGGAAATGAATCCATTGCAATTAATGACAGCGGCTCCGCTGCAGCCATCGCGTTGCGTTCAAGGTTCATTTCTTGATTTTTGACAGACACTGACAGTTGACGCTAACCAGGGGCAGCGCATGCACTTGGCATAAAAGGCAATTGCCTAGGGCGCCGAGGCACTAGGGGCGCACAAATCTCTGCTAGCACCCCCCCCCCAATCTTCTGACAATTTGAATTGTCCGCTAGCACCCCCCACCGCTCAACAACTTGTCGGGGGCGCACTGTCGTTATTTTGCCTAGGGCGGCCAATCACCTTCCGCCGGGCCTGACGCTAACGGACCCAGTGGAGCCATGGGGTTAGGGGGACAAACTAATCGCTGAGGACTCCCTCTTTGCCAACTCCCATCTTAATACGGCTGCGATGGGAGCCTGTTCAGACTGTATGTGAGACAAGATGGTGATTCAGTCTGAGTGTCTGGCTAGAAGATATAGACCTTTTCAATAGTTTTCGGTCACTAGGGCAACGACCTGATCCAAGTACACATCCAGTGTGTCAATCTGCACTTATAGTCACACTAGCAAGTCGAGAAATTAACTTTGGGACCTTGTTGTTTGGTGGTGGGATTATTATTTACTTATCTCGACTCTCCTGCATTTGGGAGGCTCAGCTTGTTAACGCTAGCTGACTGTTATCATCGGGGCAAAACCAAAGGTTGCGATCGACAAAAGTAGTGTCATCTTTTGAATATGAACATTCCGTGAAACGATCTATAGTAGCCTACACTCCTATCTATGCAAGCCCACAAACAATCTGCCGTTCAGTCGTGCTCCAAAGTCAGGGGGTCATGAAACGGCTGACTAGAGGTTGAGGGGGGGGGGGGGGGGTTAGGGTCAGTAATGAGTTTCAACTAATATCTATGACCTCCCACCCTTCCATATCCTCCACCACAACCGTCCTTGAGTGGAGAGGTGTGCAGCGGAAAAGCTCATGCAGAAACATTACTCGGCATTTCAAAAGCACTGACGGAGCCTCCCCTGCTCTGATTGGCCCTTCGATCATTTCTTTTACCTCAGGACCCGTGTTTAGCAACTGCTTTATGCTGAAATTCCTCTCGGTAACAGCTGGAGGTGCTCTGCACGCACCCCGGGACACACCTGATGCAGTATAACTGTACAAATAAAACGTAACAGACTATGATTTCAAGGCCTAGAAAGTAAACACTCTATTAGCCTCTGTAAAAGGATGTACTGTATATCAATCTTATTTTGGCACCAGAACTTTAAGTTGCCCCTGGAGAGCTCCTCTGCAACAAGCCTTCCACTTATGTAATTACCAACACCGCCAAACTCTAATACCATGGAATGACATAACTATACCCATGTATGTAACTATATAGTAGTTGTTACTGCAGGTATTACCATTTTCAATACAGAGGTATAATGAAAATGGAAAGAAAAAAGTTACTAACATATTTTCTACAAGTAACCTGTCTCAGTTTTGTCTCCAATGTGAAGGCAAAGAACACACCAGTAACTCTACTCTACTCTACTGGATTAGCTTGTATTGAATTCCTACCGTAGCGATGGTTTAGAAGTCTCCAACTGCAATTAACTTGACATTGCTCCTCCCATTCATAAGATAAGATATAACTTTAATAATCTCCAGGAGGGGAAATTTGGGTGTTTGTATCTTCATTCCACCAAATGAGGCAGTAAAACATTGGAGAGTTTCACAACGCAGGCATGGTGTGAACTGAAGGAACACGGTGTCTGGTTAAAATTATCTCATCATAAATATGTGGGGAGGGCCACGTTCTTCTCCCCCGGCCTGTGTGACGCTAGCCTCATGAGACCATCCTGATCTGACAAGCTCACATCGTTTCACTCCACTCACCAGTCTGGCAAGGCTCCACAGAGATCAGTTTGCGCCTGATCAGAGAACGATCGGCCAATCAGCGTTCGATGAGGAAATACTAGCAGCTACGCCGGGTGGGGTTTACAGTAGGTGTGACGACAACGAGAAGCAACTGTTCGTTTTAAAACAACAATGGCGGAGGTTAGCGTAGATGCTGTTATAGCATCAGTTTTATCCGAACTGTAGAGTATTTCCTCATTGAAAGAAAAGCAACGAACAACACTGAAGGCTTTTCTCTGTGTAAAAGATGTCTCTGCTCTTCTCCCGATTGGCTTTGCTAAGAATTTGATTCACCCCGTGATAGACGGTGAAAGACAGGTTGTTCATCCAATCGCCTGCCGAGCAGTTTTGACAGTGCCTTCCCTTTTCCAAACAGTTTCAGACGAAGCCATCCGGCGCCTGGCGTCAAGACTAGTGTGACATAAGCACTCACCAGCGCACGTTCTGCGGGTCCGGTGCGTACGTCACGCTCCAGTTGGAGACGTGCAGGCTCTCGCTGAACTGGGACGATCGCGGTTCCGTGCGACACTTACAGTCCTGGAACTGACACGCGTTGAAGTCCTTCAGGATTCTGGGGGAAAATAAGGATCAGTCCTGTGAGTGAGATTCTTTAAAGGAGCACTTCCCCGAATAGCTTTGTATCATTCCAAAATCTGCAGTATGTTACAATGAATGTGAATTTTCTTCCCTCCATGTTCCCTGCACCTAGCAGTTTCAAAAAAACAAAAACTCCACAAATGATGTCATCAATGTATCATTTGTTTGTATGTTTGTTTTTAAGAAAAAAAAGCCCAGGGAAGATTGAGGGAAGAAAATTCACATTCATTGTAACATACTGCAGATTTTGGAATGATAAAAAAGCTTGCTAATCGGGAAGTGCTCCTTTAAGACAAGACTTTACATGTTTAAGACAAGATGGTGGGGGTATAACAGATGGTACTTCCTAAAATAGATTGATGTATAAAATATCTATAAAATCGTAGATGGAGCTACATCGTGTGTTCTTATTATCAGTTAGGTTATGACACACAAACATAGCCAAAGAGCCTGTGAGAGCCTGACAGAGCATTCGACAGCGGCATATACTGGAGCTCTTTTCATAAGTAGACCTGCTATTCGCAGAACACTCAGTCAGTCTATGTACAGTACAATACATGTGAAGCAATGAGAAGAAGCATTTGTCTCGGAGGCTGCTGAAAACAGTATGTGTTTGTACGTTATTTGTAACAGCGATCAGATTCAAATACATTACTATCATTTAGCAGATGCTTTTATCCAAAACGACGATAAGCAGAACTCGCCAGAACTCACTCAAGCGCATCTCCTTTCTAAACAAGTAACTAAGAGTATAATCTAATATATAACATGGATGTGGCCTCACATGGCAGTCATGGCCTCGTTCATACAGACACACACCCATACACACACACACACACACACACACACACACACACACACACACACACACACACACAACATGGATGTGGTCTCACATGGCAGTCATGGCCTCGTTCTTGAAGGTGATGAAGGCCATGCCCAGAGGCTTGGTGTTGACCTTCTCTTTCTCCTTCCTGTACTCTTCCTTCAGCTTGGCCTCCAGCTTCGTGTAGTAGTTCACTGCCTCCTCCTGGAACACAACCACGGCAGAGGGACTGCACTTAGAAAACACCTTTCTACCTTAACGGACAAAGCACTTGACCATGGCTTCTCATTCACCCATTCACACACACATTCACACATACATTCACACACCAGTGGCGGTCAGCTGCCATCCGAGGTGCTAGGCTGCTCATTGGGAGCAGTTTTGGGGTTTAGTGTCTTGCCTCAAGCACACTTCGACACGTGGAGAGAGGAGGAGCCGGGATTCGAACCGCCGACCCTGCGGCCATCAGACGACCCGCTCTACCTCCTGAGCTAAAGTCTCCCTCCAGGTGGTGGAGGTGCGTTCGTAGGTCAGAGTACGAACCCAAAGCGGGAGGGTGGACGCTCTAGTTCTGAGGAGCGAGGCGGTTTCACGCTACCTCCTCACAGCCTGTGATGGCGCAGCAGCAGAGGTGTCCGCAGGGTTTGGGGTTGATCATGGTGGGGACGTGCTCTTTGGCCATCAGGTCTGTGAAAAACTTCTTACTGCGTTCTGCCTTCTTCCTGTAAGACGTGCGCACGTACGCACGCACGCACGCACGCAGGCACGCACGCGCGCACGCACACACACACACACACACACACACACACACACACACACACACACACACACACACACACACACAAACGTACAGACATTATATTCAACCAGCAATCTCATATAATATAATATAATATAAAATAAAATTATATAATATAATATATATTTTAAAAAGACATGCACAATACACTGTACTTATAAGTCTGGGTGCTTGATCACAACATCTTGTAGATAAGGAGAAAATAGAGTTCCGCACACCAGAGAGCTCCCATTAAAAATGATTGTTTTTCATTGTGAGCCCGAGTGGCGTTTAGAGCCCAAATGCTCTTCCTCAGACTCGACAGCGAACTGTCCCTTTACCTCTCGCCGTTGAGCGACATCAGCTTGGCAACGTTGTAGCAGATGCGCGCCTCCAGCACCGTGCAGTTCTCATAGGCCTGTCTGCAGGACAGGAGGACAGGTATGAGGACACTAGCACGTCTAATATGTCCCTTATGTCTGGTACTCCAACTCAGCATCTACTACGCGACTGTAGAGTCCGTTCTCCTATGTGGCTGTGAATGCTGGACCCCTGAAGCCCACCCTGCAGAAGTCCCTAGATGGGTGCTACCAGAATGCGGTGTGCAGTACTTAACATCAACCAGAACCAGAATGAGGCTGGCTGGTCACTGCCAGAGACACCAGGAGCTTCCAGCCAGCAAACTGGCGCTGTGGGAGCCGACACACGGGCATCGATAACGAGGGCGTCCCACTCTTACATACGTGGGCGCGCTCAAGAAAGACGCAGGGGCGCAAAGAACGGTACCGGCCAGCTAGCGGGTAACATGCTCGCTCTGGTTGATGTTAAGTGCTGCGCACAGCATTCGGGTGTAGAGTGTGGTCTAGTGGACCCATATAGGGACTTCTGTGATCCAGAGAGAGGGTGTTGGACTGATAAAGTAGAACCTGAAGCATGTACGCTCTCGACCCGCTTATCTGCACAGGCAGGGGCTTGAAGGTGGAGGGGGGCTGAGAGGGGCTTACTCAAAGTGCTGCTTGATGTGCAGCTCCTCGGCATACTTCGAGATTCCGTTAATGAATAAAGTTCGCTTCACCTGAAACAGAAGAGAAGCTCATTTGTAAAACTGTCAGTAGTACAGTCTATTAGTTTACCCCAAGAAGAATATAAAGTTATTTTTAGGGGATTCATTTGGATTTTCTTTCATTCTTAATGCCGGGCTCAGACTACAGGATTTTTGGGCCGATTTATCCCCGATTCACCCCGCCCGACAATCGGAGGAGAAATCTGGTCTGGAACGTTGGTCGGGGACGATGATTGGCCCAGATGATCTTGTAATGTGAGGGGTTTACAGATCCAATCTTATACCTTCCGATCGGCTCGCAGACCCATCGGGGCAGCCCCGATAATATCAAACATGTTTGATATTTAAGATTATTACGTCCCGACTTTACAAGTGAGACAGCGAGACCAGTGGTTCGTTGCTCCCTCGGGCACGATAAGATCCTGTAGTGTGTGATGAGCCGTTATTTTCAAATCTTGCTGTGTGCTTGTTTGAGATGCGCAAGAAGAATATCTGTTAAGATTCTCCTTATGTGTGTGATGTAACCTGATTTCTAAATTGATTAGGATTTTAAATATCCTGTAGTGTGAGCCCGGCATAAGGGTTTTTGGATTACAACAACTGACATGGTATTCATAAACAAGCTGGGCCAAGTCAGCCTTACAACTGAATTAACACCCTAGATAGATAGATCAACTGTGAGAGTGCATTAAGTGTTCACTGCACTTTCAAAGGTCTGTGCAAAGTCAGTGAGATCAAAACATCAGCGGCAGCAGCAGCAAACTAGCATCCATACCAGGTCATCCTCCTTGTAGTGCATCTTGGACGTGTGTCGTCTCATGCTGTACACTGTGAGCAGCAGGTAGATGAACGCAAACGTGGTGTGGAGCCACAAGAGGTTGGTCCTGAGAGAACGACGAGAGACGAGATTCAAAACGTCAGCACATTTCCCTTTCACCTCGATAGGAAAACAGAACAACATATCATTCTTCATTTTCAATTTGTGTTATTCGACCAACACCACAACTTTTAAAATTAATCTTTAAAAAATGTGCCTACCCAGACTGCAGGTTGGCTATCGTCGTCCGGCCGAAGCTGTATGCATTATTCTCTGGTAAAGACAAAGAGATACGACACTATTAGTCATTATGAAATGACAACTCTGACATAATTTTTAGGTTAGGTTAGGACACGGTCATGGCTCTTCTCTGTCCTGGCCCCGCAGTGGTGGAATGAACTGCCCACTGACGTCAGGACCGCAGAGTCGCAGCCCATCTTTCGCCGCAGGCTCAAAACTCACGTACTACCATGATCTTCCCTCTTAAGCGCCTATTGTAATTATAATTTGCTACTCTTACACTTTGGCTTTAGCAGTAGATTGTGCTCTTAGTCAGAAAGGACATGCACTTGTGAGTTCTGGCGAGTAGTAGTACACTGACTACCTACGTTAAATGCAGTTATTGTAAGTCGCTTTGGATAAAAGCAACTGCTAAATGACGAATGTAATGTAATGTTTTTAAGGAGAGGGCTAGGGTTAGGAGGCACCAGGCCTCCTTGGTATTTGTTAAACTAAGAGCTTGTGGGATCGTGTGTTGATGATGACAGCCTCTTTTTTTCCCAAAACACTTCAAACAAAAACTTGTAGGGTTTTTAACTGTTAACATCCAGCAGTGAGAGTCAGCTTGATGACAGATAATGACAAGACATGAACACGATGTGGTTGTATTTGAATACCAGAGAGGAGCTACTGTTCTGCAGGGGAACTGTAATCTGAGTCTGTAGCCTTAGCTGTAACTGTAACCTTATAGTCATTATTACATTAATAATCACTCCCAGTAAATAACGTGTCACTGTCCAGATACTGTTAGTGATGACTACTACTGTACATGCATGTCAAATCTGTGAGAGGCACCGTATGATACTGATGTATACAGGACAATAACACCACATAACAGTCCTGATAATAACATTTCATGTGATGTATGTGTGGATCCAACAGAGATTGACAGAGAGAGTGTTATAGGAAGAGAGAGATAGAGGGAGAGAGAGAGAGAGAGAGAGGGAGAGAGAGATAGGAAGAGAGAGATAGAGGGAGAGAGAGAGTGATAGGAAGAGAGATAGAGGGAGAGAAAGAGAGAGTGATAGGAAGAGAGAGGTAGAGGGAGAGAGAGAGAGAGAGCGAGAGAGATAGAGGGAGAGAGTTCATTCTAAAGAATGGAGGGCGAGAGGAAAAAGAGGGAAATAAATAAAGCATGATACTAGAAAGAAGGAAGATGAGAAGGAGGAGAGCACAGCCCTGCTTGTACAGGTCAGTGGTACAGTCCGCTACACCCCTGCTTGTACAGGTCAGTGGTACAGTCCGCTACACCCCTGCTTGTACAGGTCAGTGGTACGCCCCTCTACACCCCTGCTTGTACAGGTCAGTGGTACGCCATGCTAGGCCAGCCGCAGAGAGCTCGCGTTTGATCAGATAACATAACAAGGGTGGGGGGGATAGGGCACGGTCAAAAAAACAAAAGGGTTTGGCACAATGGCTGCTGGGTAATGTCCTACATGTCCACCTCTGCAGACGGCGCTGGAACCCAGTTACACTGAGATCAATCCCATTACAGTCTCTCTAAGCCCTCGGGTTCTAATAATGTACCACCCAGCGATGCTGAGAGAGGACCGGTAGCTAGCGATAACTCTTAACCCAGGAAAGGACAAGGGGGCTAAGTTATCTCCTCCCTGTGCAGTGGAGGCCACACCGTTGGCGGTACTCGGCTCGTTGTAGACAGAGAGAGAGCTTCTATGGTCTGGGAAATAAAGATCCCAGAGTCATGCCCATCTCTTTTTTTTTTTTGAGTCCACATAACAAGATACAACTGCAGAAAATCTATAATCGAAATATCAGCCAGCCAATCTCAGGCAAATTCGTCAGGAGCCAACTGCTTGTGAAAGAAAGTAAACAATTCACCAGAACAAAGCATATTTCTATATGTAAATGTTTATACGTGCCTATTTCATAAAGCACACAAAGTATATATTACATTATCTATGTGCATATATATATATACAGTAAATGTTGCCGCTTCCTCTGCATTATGTGCTGGCAACAGGCTAATAAGCAACGTTTCATACTGTAAAATCACTTATTCAGACGGATATGATGCTTTAAGCTTATTTACAGTATAGTGATACACGTCAATCCTGGTTAACATTTCAACATTGTGTTGCAAAAGTGAAATACTGGTAACTTTATAACAATGATCAGTTATAAGACATTTATAAGCTATTAGTAGATAATTAACTAATCATGAACAAACCATTTGTATACATTTGTAAATGATTATGAAATCATGTATAACTAAATTTGTATAACATTTACAAATGATTCATATGTTTATTTTGATGGATTTTTGAAATCTTTGATTAAAGCTACATGTATAGATTTTTTTTCATGGTTAATAACTGATTTGTTCAACATTTAGTGAGACTCTATAAATCATTAGGGTTAGGGTTAGAGTTCCCTCACCCAGAAGGTTCCCGGAGAAGTTGACGGGCAGGACGATGCCCACGGAGAGAACACCCACCACCACCAGCAGGCCGATGATGTGTCTCTGGAAGGACAGGTAGTGGACCGCGTCCTCGCCACACTTCTCCCTGATCTCCTCGTCCCTGACAAGGACAATTACGGAACATAAGACAGAGTGACAGTGCATAGGATTCTGGATATAATACCAAACTTGGTGCTGTGGTCTTCAAGAAGGTTGTGGATAGAAATTGATAATGCATGATGGTGCTTGTCCACATTTATTTTATTTTATTTTATTTACAATTTTATTTTTATACGGACAGTACACATTCATGACATTGCTGTAAATGCATCAGTAGTAGTTGTGGCTAATTTTCAAATGTTCCCGGTGTTGAAAAAGCTACATCCCATGTCCAGGAGACATCTTAAGACATGGTGTGAATGGGGATGACAACAGAGCACAGTAGACCCTCTAATCACATACTTACTTTATTCTGAAGATGGCTGTTAGCCAGGAACAGAAGCCCTATATTAAAGACATGGATATTGTCAGTGTCAAACATAAATTATTGAAAAAGCACAGAAAGAAAATGTGTAAGTTGTAAACATAATACAAGAATTGATTCTATAATCTTTTTAAATTTTTTGACTGAGGAAGATTATAGCTCGGGCAGTACGGTGAACGCTGCTCTAACGTGTAGTGCCTTCAGTGTTGTGAGAGAGAGAGAAGTGACTATTAGATTCTGGGTTTCAAGTATATCTGTGTAAATAAGATGAAAGAATACTAAAGGGAGATGAAAATAACGCCCTTTGTTCGTTAGTGATTTGGAAATGCAACCTACTTCCTGAATTTGGAATTTAGATGGGTGCTCCAGGATTCTGAATATTTAGTTTGTTTTGCACTTACTGGGAGTAGAGGGATGCACATGTTTCCGACTGCGATCTATGTCTTTTTGAGGAGTTTTGGATGCTGTGCAGGCTAATGCTAACTGGAGCTATAATGCTAACGGGAGCTATAATGCTAACTGGAGCTAGCACAGATTACCCAAAGTGCTTAGATTACGCTCAGAAACATCTGGGCACCTGGTCAGAAAGGCCAAGTCCATCCTGGCCGACCATCCCACCTCCCTGGACCAGGATATCCACCTGCTGCCGTCTGGGCGTCGGTACAGGGTCTCTAGACTCAGGATCTCCAGGCTCCTTCATTCCTATAGCTATCTTTGCTGCCATTAATCAGTAAGTATAGTCCATCTTTCATTGTTAGACTTGGGAATACTACTACTTGCACTTTTATTTACTCATGAACTTTGTTAATAGACTGGGTGCAGGAACAAGACAGGACAGTGCAAACATATCATACTATTTTTTTGTGTTTGTGTTCATATTTTTAAGCGGCACCAGAACTGCCCTCCAAGGACAATAATGATGTATTGAATCGAAATGAATCCTTCTACACTCCCAAATGCATAAATAAGCTAAATATTCAAAACCTTGGAGGCCCCAACCAAGAAATACTAGTTCACACTGTAGATCTGTAGACCCGAAGGTATCATAAATATTGGGAGTGTGTGTGTGTGAGGGAGGGTAGAGACTCTAATAGTGACGTCACGGTGAGCGCTGGTGTCAGGGAGAGTGGGAGGAGGATTAGGAGGGGGAGAGGCAGAGGAGGGAGTGTGAACCGGGGCTGACCTCTTAAGAGTCAAGGGAGAGCTAAAGAGCAGCAACTGGATTATAGCTGACAAGTCACAGGCCTAAAAAATCCCAGAGCGATTAGCACTAGGGCCCAACCAAGGAGCTGTGCTGTGAGTGGATGGGTGGATATTGAGGCCATTCTGGTCTCCCTCAGTGGGCCTCCATCTGTACGCCTTCTGTGCTTGCTTCCATAGGCTGTTCTCTTCTGAAGTGGGTGTTGTTTGAATAAATGTGCCTTGTTTGTATAAAGTTAAGAAAGCTGCTCTGGGTAAAGAACAGGGACATTCTATAGACAAACTGGAAAAAAAAGACTGGTTCGCATTTTGGTTTCGTGGCTTACTTGTTGCTTTGTCGAAAGTTTTAAAACCAAAATTGAATTGGCTCTTAAAATGTTTTTTTTTCCATTACAGATTGTTGTTTTTCTTTAATGTTGTTCATTTAGACAAATTAGAGAAAATGTTATTGCACTGGGGGAGGGGAAATCTGTGCGCATGTTTGTGTGTGTATGTTTTTGTGTGGGGAGGGGGGGGGTATCGCCAAGATGAGACATTCTTTAAGTGGAAATCTGTGTCAAGCAGAGAGGAGGAGGGTGCACAGTGAAGCGCACACACACATCGCCCCCGCCCCCGCCCCCCCCCCACCCCCGCCCCCCTCGCCGGCACGCCTGTCCGAGGATTTGCCTTCCGCCGCTTATCCTGCATTATTGAACTGAGATGGGAGCCAAAGCCAATAGGAGTGGTTTAGACAGACGCACGTGTGACCAATTAGAGGCGATTTCCGAGGTGGGGAGACATGGGGAGAATGGGGGGAGGGGTGTTCTTACGTTGTCCCGCTGGTCGAAGTCCACGGAGCTGGACACTGACGTCAGGCGCTCGTAGCGGTCGGGCGTCTCTGAGTGCATAGCTGAGGCCACACTGGAAGCAGAGGACAACGGTCACTTTTTGGATGTTAGCAACAGGAGGAGACCAGAGGACAAGACCGAAACACGTCCTTCCTCCGCACTGCTGGGCGTCACAGTTAATCCTCATCGTGTTTACCGTGTCAAAAAATGTTCCCTTTAATATGGCCTCTGTGTAGAACCATTTCAGGCAGTTAGTGCTCCTCATTTTGAAAGGCCCTATCTCTTTTCTGAGGTTCTACCATGAGGTAACTCAATTTCCCACAATGCACAGCGTTAATAGTTAAAGCCAAACTGGCCAAGATCCGAGCATGCAGCAAAGCCCCATCCCACATTGCACAGAGGTGTCTGTTACAGCAGGGTAAAGTCAGTCAGTCAGTCAGTCAGTCAGTCAGTACAGGAAACTTTTCAACTACTATTCTATTTTTTTTTTTTACAATCCCCAGAATCCATTATGGACCTCAACATCTAACATTTTACCTCAGGTCAGGGTGATGTGAGCAGGGCAATACAGATCAGAAACAAGTGTAACAAAATAATAAACACGGCATGCAAATTTAGGTTTGTCAGTTTGTTAGGTATGGTTCGTTTATAGATTCCAGACCATTTCTTATGATGTAAGCAGGTATTTAATAACTAGTCAGTGGTGTGAAGACAAGTGCACAGCTCACACACAATCCTCTTGCACAGTGGTTTAAAAATAATGATGGTCCCTTTTACATTGTGGTTCCAAACATGCATTAAATATGTATCAGATTGTGAGGTATGCTGTTCCTGTCTTATTGCAGAAAACGACAACACTGCATTTACAGTCTGAGTCCTACAACCGTATTGTACTTCAAGTAATTATACTAGATATCCCATTAGACTGTAATACCACATCAGATCTTCAGATCATTTTATGTAATTATTACTTTTTCTAATTATATTTTTTCCTGTTTCACAAATGACGAGCAGTTCAGTTGTGAAAAATCCTTTCAAAAACATTTGAGGGCATTTTTCCCAAAACTAGATTTGCAACGGAAGCACTGTTCAAAGACTGATGATTTCCAATGTTTTCATCAGCAGGGTGGGGTTATCACAACTGGAGATCTACTAGAATCCAAGGACAGACCTGTAGTACACCAGAGAGACATTTACACAGACAGGGGAAGGTGTCTGATAAGGAGAAACATAAACTGATGATTTGAAGACTACTATTCACTCTAGTGCTGTCTGGATTCCAATCCCAAAACGTACACCTTTACCACCCACCTTCAAAGCCACCCCCTTAAAATCCTGAGTAGACAGAATGGAGGAGGTGTTGTTGTTTTAGGTTGGAACCCAGCCGGTGCTGAGAATGACAACTTGACATATAATATGGTCTAGTGGTACAAGGATCCAATCGGGACTCGCTAAGCACAGCTAACGTCACAGGGACTCATACGAAAACTCCACACAGTTGGGGGGCTACTGAGATTCATATCAACACAGATACGCCTTTTACCTTTTCACAGGCTCATAGTTATCCCTGTCTTTTCTTCGACTGTGTTAATGATAAATAAAGTGAATAATAAGGTGAATGATGATTAGAAGCATGGACGTAAAAGATTAATAACATGTTAGGAAGTCCTTCAGAGCACTGACAGATTAATAACATGTTAGGAGGTCCTTCAGAGCACTGACAGATTAATAACATGTTAGGAAGTCCTTCAGAGCACAGATTAATAACATGTTAGAAAGCCCTTCAGAGCACTGAAAGATTAATAACATGTTAGGAAGTCCTTCAGAGCACAGATTAATAACATGTTAGGAAGTCCTTCAGAGCACTGACAGATTAATAACATGTTAGGAAGTCCTTCAGAGCACTGACAGATTAATAACATGTTAGGAAGTCCTTCAGAGCACAGATTAATAACATGTTAGGAAGCCCTTCAGAGCACAGATTAATAACATGTTAGGAAGCCCTTCAGAGCACAGATTAATAACATGTTAGGAAGCCCTTCAGAGTGCACGGCAGGTAGGCTATCAGGACCAGGAAAGACAGGCAGAGAAGGTCAAAGGTGAAACAGCAGAAGAATTCACAGCAAACACCAGTGAAAAGAGACACCCGTAAAAACCACTATAAGCTTGTTATGACAGACACACACACACACACGCACAAACACACACACAAATACAGAGAGGGAGAAAGTGCGTGTTAATTCACCAGTAAGCAGGTCAACATCGGGACAGTGTGTACCAGCTGACCAGCCAGTGAGGAGAAACTATTTCAAAACAGGAGAAAATCAAAAACACAAAATAAGGACATACTATTCCCGCTCCTCCAGGCCGCTGAGACGCTTCTTCAATCTTCAAAAGAAGAACAGGGAGGAAGTGTAGAAAGTTAATATCGTCAGTGACTCGTTTATTTGGTGGTTACTCCAAATGTGCAAAAGACTTTTGTGTCTTTACACAAAATGCCAAGAATGCATACTCCCCTTTCCGCTAAATTCATGGACACTGAGATTTGGAGTGTATGTTAGTGATTTGGACAAAGAGATAATGTAGACAATGGTATGGTGGCTTAACAGACCTCTGCTGCTAGCAAAGGCGAGTGGCCCAATCATAGATACTGCATTTTTTGACACAGAAAAATCAATCACCAATGAACATTTGCTCTCTTTTTAATGATTGCAATCAGACTGTGTGCTAAAGACCATCTTACTGGAGCTAGAGGTGCATTTTCTGTGCTTGTGTGTGCTTTGAATAAACAAAGGATGGCCCAGAGGTAAACAGAGGTAATGTAGAGCTACAGTAGCTTCCCAGGGCTCTGGTTCACACATCGGGGCTCAGGGCTTTAATTGTATTAAAAGCAAATGTAATACTGCCACTCACTTATTTGGATTTTGTGGTATGACCACCACACCAAAACCGCCCCACGTCAGCTACTGTACAGTACCTCATTACAACTGAACAGAGCACCTTTCCCTTTGCAAACACAACAGTGGCAAACGATAAACGATCACCAAAGTATTGTGGTGGCATCCTGGGCCGACCCACTGGCCCCCGCGTAAGCAGATATGTTCCCCCCTCTCCCCCAGACAGCTGCCTCACTGGGGACAGGCCCTGGTGCAACACAACACCCCTCCCAAGCACAGTAGCCCTGTCAGCAGCTGAGCGGAACACGCCATAAACACGTGTTCCTTGTGAACTGGTGTTGGTGTAGTAATGGGTCAGGCGGGGTGTTGAGAGAGAACGGGAGGCAGGTTGCTATGGCGAAGGGAGAGAGTGAGATATAGGAGAAAATGAGTAAACGGCCTAGCCTGGGTCCAGACGTCCGGATCCGCCCACTCCACCCGGGTTGGCTGATTCTTGGTCTTGGTGTTGCTACATGAAACGGACGTTTCTCTGAGTAAAAAAAGGATCGGCCCAATGAGCGCCACAGGGTCTAACAATTAGCCAATCAGCGCCAAGGGCGGGACTGCCACTGTTGTCAAGCTGTGCGTTGGGGCAATGTGACACCTGTATTTGAGAGAGCGATTGGCAGTAGACTAGTTGGTAGTATTAGTAACAAAGTAGCCTACTACCATTACATTGGTTCACTTTGCTCCATGTTGTCAACATTGTCTATGGTTTTCATGGCTACACATCAGCAATGACGTTAGATTCAGGCAGATACATTGGTCTCTATTGATTGGTTAGGGAAAATCAAATATCCCTCCCCCATGGAAATCAGTTAGAGTGGAAGCAAGATCAGACTGAAGATCTAAACAGACTCTAACGTCTGTTGTCAGGCTATAAACAGCCTGTAGGAGTGGTCTGCACATCACAGGGCTTATAGGAGGGAATTGGGAGCCAAGACAAGAGGTTGTCATCAGAATACACTTGTAATATGAATAATCCTTTGCTATTGCTGCATTACTTTGAAAACAAACTTTTAGCTTCTGTTTCTCAACATTGAATACATTTTAATTTAGTATTAATGATGATAAAGGTTGCATCTAGCTACCTGACAAGGTAAGTTAGAAGCATGCCAGTTCATAATTAAATCCTGCTACTGTAGATATCAACTAATGACAGGTGGAGTAGTATTGAAGGATTGGTAGCTATCAATATTGGGCTATAATTTTTGATGAAACAACATCATAGATTGTGTTCTAGCTGTAAAAGCCGGTTTCTGGGTCTGTCAGTCCTTTGGAAGGCTAAACACTAAATTGCCAAGGCCCTTTTTTTTGCATAATTAAAAATAGAAACGTCTGCACAACAGCTACTGCTCCTCCAAGTTTTATTGTGCTAAAACATTTCGATCAGAGTTGGTCTTCATTAGGTGAGTCTCAAACTATTAATTTTCTGTCCTGCACTAGCTCAGTAGCCTTGTACTGTAGTTAGAATGTCCGCCCTGAGATTGGGAAGTTGGGGGTTCGATCCTCAGCAGAGTCATACCAAAGACTATAAAAATGGTATACATGCTAGGGTCATTTCCAGGGGGTGGACTTGTACATCAAGCTGCCTCACGCTAAGGAAGCAGGAGATAGGCTCCTGCCCTATGGGCCACTAGGCTCCAGAACCACTGGTTCTCAAGGCTATTTACTACATACGTGCAGTACCAGCACCAAATGGATGTGCATACACTTCTCGTGAACCACCAAAATAACTAGGACTTAAGTAGCAGAAGACAGGATCCAGGCATATTAGCTATATTATTGCTTCCATCCATTCCATGTAAAAATGATAGTGACAGAAATAAAACACATATCTCTTCCTTCTGTCCCTGCCAAGGCAAGGCATCCTTATCCAGGTCTAGGGACAGCAGAAACCATCGGGCCTTTATAGTGTTATTTTATTAAAATGGCACAAGCCCAGTGGAGGAAATTGTAATTTCAGCCTTGGCAGGAAGATGCAACAATGTGGGGAAGACAGCTTAGTCAGGCAGAGATGATGCATCTCGCCAGTCTGGGAAGCTGTTCTCCTCTCTCTCCTTAGCGCAAGTATTTCCATGTAGAATCACTTGGCTAAAAGGAGTCCTTCCAGAATAGACAGTTCCTAGGAAATTGTCCCAGCTGGATGGTTCGAACAATATTTTTTCTCAAGAAATTATTATAGTGCCATCGATGCTGACGACTAGCAAAGGCAGAATGTTGATATTGCTCACTCTCATATAAGCTTCCTATTCTCCACTTGTCGATTGTTAACAAGGAAAAGAAACCTCTGATAAGGAATGAGGTTCTACCTCTCTTCACCCAGACAACAACCAAGCCAAACCCCGCGTCTCCCCTCGCATCCATAGCGGGCAATCATTTGACTGGCATAACATACAGTATCACAGAAATCCTCTCCATGCTGTTCAGATGCGCGTTCTGCGGGTGGTACCGTGCCGTGCAGAACCTCAACGCAGCCCATGAGAAACGAGTTCCACGTCAGCACGTTGCTACCGTGTCCCGGGTGAGAGCCTCTGGGTAAAGACGCTAACACAGTGGTCTGCAGCCTGCGGCATCGGAGACGCACTCATCACTTTAGCCCCTCTCCAGTGGCTCCCTGGCTTTGAGAAACATTATATGGAAATGAATGAATAAATAAATACACATTTATTACTAAAATAAATGCTCATGTTGGCATTCAAGTTAGCTAACTACCTACATAGCAGCAGACAGGCTAATTCAGCACAAATTAGTGGATACAAATTCACCAGAATGCAGGAAATTATTCCCCTTCATTAATGTGCACAGATGTTGCGGGGTTGGGTGGTATCCTAAAGGGATTTTATTTCTTTTTTTACGCTCACAATATGCTCCTCGATACCACCAAAACACTGCTGCTCCATTTTCTATTAAACTGACAGATTATAAATGCTGTTTGTCAACTAACAGTGTTTAAGTTCACCACTGTTGCGCTTGGAGAAAGAGTAACCGTGTTTCAAACTTTAGGAGGGTGTCCCCTTACTCCTGGGGTCAGGGGTGTTTCACGTGTTCCTCCAAACACAGAGAAGGAAGCGGATAAAAACAGAGGTTAACACTCCAAGTCTGCACGCACACCGAAAGATCTCTTTGAGCGAAAGTATGTCCAGGTCCCAGGAAGTACACAAACCCAGGAGAGTTGGCAGCCATCACATTATCTCGCTAGAAAGAACAAGCAGATTTTGCCAGTAGAATGTCCATGTCCATATGAGCTGAATGTCAATAATATTGCCACAGACACACTGGTAAATTTAGAGCAGATATATACTTTGATGATAGAAAACTATCTGGATTCGATGTGAAAAACCTATAACAGCAGCATACCTTTAAATGTTATGGTGATGTTGAGTTACTGTAGATAGCAGATAGTCAGAGTCTGACCACTAGCCCTGCACTGTAACAGACTCCTTATTGCTGCAGACTCAACATACTGTAGGCTACAAATGACTGCTTGCACATGTACTATGCAATTAGACTGGATATCCCCCATGACAATCAGTATGAAAAAATAAATAACGCCCAACACTTGATCTTTTAATTATTATTATTATTGTTATTATTATTATTATTATTATTGTGTATTGTTCTGTTGTTATTTATGTATTTGTGTGAACTCGTCAACACTGTAAATGAGGGAAACCTCAGTGCTTTACGAGTATACAGTAAATAAAGGTTTGAAATAATATGAAACCCTAGTATTTATTATCAAAATGACAGCTTGCAATGTGGTCACCAACAGGGAGCCAAATGGGACATTTGCAGTAAGATTGGGCCTACACATGAGTGAACCCGATTGCCTTGGAATCAACAGGAATGGATAGAAAATGCCTGATGAAATGTTATTTAAGGCACAAGGTCATAAACGCAATAGCCCATTTACAACAACAACAACAACAACAACAGACAGGGCAACAGGAGAGGTTTTGGTTGGACTGGTTAAGGGTGCAAAACTGCAAGAGGAATGTTAACATTAATCATCGATGACATACAGTACTAGTAAGGTGATCTGTACAAAGGGATCATGTACAACTGGGGTAGAACAGAGTACAAGTAAATGAGAGGATGTACGCACATGTTATTCTGGCATAATGTTAAGACAGATACAGTAGCCTGCATCCAATGAATGGATACAAAATACATTTATTTTAAGAATTGAATGTTGGTGAACATTCCACACACATTTCTCATTTTCAGCACAGGAGAGTTTAGATTATGCTCAGTGCCAAAATTGTTGTTTGCAACAGCAACAATCAGAATTGACAGAATGATCATTATGTTCTTCCTTCACTAACACAATGAAACCACGAAGATCGGACTACAATCAATTATGTCTTTTAAGATCTCTTTTGCCAAGTCCCGTTCCTACAGTGGAGTAAGACAAAAGCAATCTCTGATGCATAGATAGACAGTAGATGCCTGTGTAATGATAAACAGGGCCCCAAATACACTACGGTCATAAACAAGGCCTAACACAGAAGAACATATGGATACTGTGTTGTGTTGGAGAGTGTATGTACAGATGTTGGAGAGTGTATGTACAGATGTTGGAGAGTGTATGTACAGTAGGCTTAAATGAAACGGAGAGAACTAAATCATTGATTACCTGTCAGCGTCTGTCACCAGCGCCAGTCGTCCATAGTCCCAGGCCACCTTCCGTAAGATGGAGAAGACGAAGAGAAGAGCCTGAAAGGACAGGAGGGGAGAGATAACGCCATGACACCAACAGTAAAACCCCTCCTCAAACAAGACCCCTACTTTCCCCTATGCATATCATGTATGCCCGCTGAGCTCATGAAGCAGGAAATGTACTGTCTGATATATAAATTTTAAACACAACTTTGCTATAATTCTACCCTCTAGTTGTCCCCCCAACTGATGACATCGGAGGGGGGAGCAATTAAAATGGCCTCAATCCGTGCGTGCATCCGTGTGTGCGTGCATCCACCTTTCACAAAGATGTACCACAGCCCACCACTAGGAGTGCTAGTCCATTTTCAGTTCATTTTTCCCATTGCCAATATATTTCATTAGGTACAACTATCTGGTATCAGGTAGATCTCTCTTTTGCCTCCAGAACAGCTTCATGGTCCGAGACGCCCTTCTGCACATCACAGTTGTAATAAACAACTGTTATTTGAGCACTTGTGGCCTTTCTGTTAGCGTGAACGAGCCATTCTCCTCGGATCTCTCTCATTAAAGGGGCAGTCACACCTGTTTCGGTTGATATTATTTGGATTAAGTGCTTAAATTATATGTGTAGGCCTTCAGCGTAGCTGTTTCCCTACACGGAAGACGACCTCTATCTATATCTACATATAGATTTCACTCTCTCCCTCTCTCATATATATATATATATATATACACACACATTTCCTGTCTACTCTTATTCACTGGATTAAGTGTAAATGAAGTAAGTAAATGAAGACTGAGTAATATGGTGCTTCCTCCGTTCACATGTCATCGGAAGGTAGCAGGCTTCTCTGTGGGCAGACTCACCAGGAAGCACATGAAGTCGAGGGCCAGGACGGTGGGCACGCCCCCGAATGGCAGGCCCTGCAGCACCGTGCTGCTGATGCGCGCTGAGTAGCAGTAGGCCTTGGAGCCGCTGTTGGAGCAGTTGTCTGGGCCCGCACACGCCTGGCCACCGCCAAAGATCGCCATTGTCAAGATCAGAACCACACTGAGCATGCTCACTGCCGCATCCTCCTGGGAACCTGTTGGGGGGGGGGGATGGGGGTTAGAGTCATGTGACCAGCCTGATGATGTCATGTCACCAGCTTTGAGGTAGATATTCAGAAAGAGCAAGAAAACTTGAGTACAGAAAAGCGACAAACATACAAGACTGTACACACTACACTAGGCTATATATACACTACACTAGGCTATATACACACTACACTAGGCTATATACACACTACACTAGGCTATATACACACATGGCAAATCCAACAGGTTCAGATACAGAATGAAGTGAACATTAAATTAATATAGGGGGTATTACAGCACAATCTAAAGTCCACTGTTAATACTGACTGTGTAGCCAACTCTTATGTGTAACCAACTCCTAAGCAGTCGATGTTGTGCACTTGCATAGTTATGCCTTCATAGTCACAATAGGAAATGAATTGAATACAGGTTGAACCAGCTACGCAAACTGTTAGCTGTCAAGAATGTTGTTACGGGCACAGCTGAATGGGTTTGACTTCCATGGACTTAACCATTTGCATTTCATCAAAACATTTCACTGGCTTACAAAATGACTGAGTATGGCCTAAAAGTACTGTATCTATATTAGCATCTCTACAGTAACCAGTTTAAACTGGCAGGGTTGGTGAAGTCAATGTTTCCAAGCCTGGTTTGTTTACATTTTGTGCAACAGATTCCAGCTTCCACCCAGCTGACCAATCACACTGTGCAACATCTGGCTCCTGCAACCTTACCAAGGTCAACACACTGCGACACCCCAATTCTACGTCCACGTAGTGTAAACTACGTTGTTGATTTCACACAAATACAAATCACATTAACAGTAAGAGGGGCTACTGTATGTGCAGGAGGGGTTTTGAGCAGTTTATGGTATAAAGGGTGTTTATAGGATCTACACGCCATACAGAACACACACCTCTGTAAGGAACGTCTGAGTGTGAGAGGTAGTCAGAGGGCAGAATCTGCTTTACAGTGAATGGAAAACAAAGGAGAAGAAAGAGACATCCCACAGCCTGATCTCTGCCGATCCCTTCCTGTGTGTCTCCTTCTCTGACACACTCTCAGATCTGACAAAGGAGTCAACCCGTCGGCAGGGCTGCAGTGGAAAAGTCGTGACTCACCGAGAGACGCAGACGAGCCACCAAACCTCACCCAGGCGCTGAGGCGCCGACGCACCAAAGAGACAGCAACCAACAGAACGTCGACCAAAAATACTCTTCATATAAACATGAAAGACGGGTTTGTTTGGATATCGACTCTGTTTACTCATTGACTTACGCTGCAGTTTGTTCGTTGACTCTGTTCTTTCTGAGGAGCAAATGGAGCCAGGGGGCCATTTCACAATATTGTTGCCAGCAGGCAAGTAGGTCCTCTTTGGATTAAATCATGTCATTTGTGGTTCTAATTGATTGGACATTGATCCAATCGTCTGCGATTTAATTTAGGCAACACCCATTGAGAAAGAAATAGCCTCAAATGATTTCTATCAGAGCAGCCAAACTGATCACTACTCCAGACTGATCACTGGTCCACTCCAGACTGATCACTGCTCCAGACTGATCACTGGTCCACTCCAGACTGATCACTGCTCCAGACTGATCACTAGGCTACTACTACGAATGTGTTGCCAAGCCGGGAACATTCTGAAATGGAGGGCAGCCCACGCCTGTGCCCGGTATGTACCGGGACCCTCCCGGCTGCAGATCGCACACACACTTTCATAAAGATGCGGCACTCGCACTACTAGACAGCTGTTACTTCACCTGCATGGCTGTCTCACACAGGTGGTGGAATATGGAAACAGGTATACATCCTGGCCTTCAGGACAAGCTGAAGCCGAGTCCTGTGTATCCCTGTGGGAGGTTCCTGAACTAGGTTACTTTCTGAAGGACATAGCTATTTTTAACTTATGTTGCCTACTTTTGTTTGTTTTAAATTATTTTTGTGTGTATTTTGGTTTATTATTTTATTCAGTCAGGCAAAGATCCTAGTTTCAGAAAGACCACCTCAGATGACAGCCATCTGATCACGTAGGTTCAGTTTTAGGTAGCACACTGTATACGGACTGACATATACAGCATCAGACAGGCACACATGTGCAGCGGCCACATTATCTTACTTGATCCATGAGAGCAAAGTCATCTGGGATGAACAGATAATATGTATGAACAGCACAAGTGAGTGGGAGGGTGAATAGCTGCTTTTTGAGGAGAGGCCTAGTGTTAGAATCCCTTGACTTCTACACGAAATGTGTATTTATTTAGCCCACCGATGTGTTTAACCTCTGAGAGTGCCAGAAGAAATTAAGTGAAATGGTCAGAAATACCATGTGGTAAGAAAGGTGTGGAGGATAAGCATAACAGCCGTGCATTCTGTGATAAAAAAATAAATTTTAAACAGAGGTGTATTTATAAAGACGTACAGTAGATATCGGGACATCACAGAGATGTATGTAATCAGGACGTTACAGATTTGACCTGAAGGCAATTTAGATGCTGCCAGTGAGATACGTTTTGTATGGATAACATTCATAATTTAATCCAGAACATCTTTTAAGGCAATTTCAGACTTTTTTCAGACTATTAAATATCTATTTTTCTCTGCCAGAGCTCCTTTGAAAAATGAGTTTGTAATTTCAACAGGACTTCCCTGGTTAAATAAATACACAAATCTAGTAGTCAAATATTTAGCCTCTGATGGCCATACTAAAAATTTCCCAAGTTGTCTGCCTGTTGGCGACTACTGGCATGGCTAACATCGATGATAAATATTTTCATAGTGCATACTGTAAATAGTCTTGTGAGACCCTCTTGATCTCACATTGTGTTTCTCTCTTTAGATCAGCCTAGGGTTAGGGTTAGCCTTCCTCGTACCTCCATCGATTTCAGTGGGCAGGAAACTCCTTCAGCCAATTGCGTTTGATAAATCAAACTTTTGGATAAAAGCGTCTGCTAAATGACTGTAATCTAATGTTATGTCAAATTCAGTCGGAAGAACGGTGGAAATGTCTTTCACGCCGAGAAACTCCGCTAGTGCACACTCTTGTTCTTGTTCAATAGCTGTTATTGAGTCTATTTCTGCAATATCTGCACTTATGGCTGTGTTCATTACCTCCACCCCAGTGACTTCACAGCGCAGGGCGAGAGGTCATGTTTTCATGAAACTTGGTGGAAGGGTGTAGCATGGGCCAATTTAAAACCCATTAAATTTTGGAGCGGATTCAAATCACGGGGCGGGTCCACAAGCCGCCCAAACACGGACGGCCATTCACCTCCATTCATTTTTTGAACTCCATTGTCATTGGGGAGAATTGTGGGAAGGTCACAGACACACAGGACTGGCATAAAGCTCTCGGCCTAACGAATGCAGCGATACCAAACATGTCCTGTTCGCACGCACGTGCACAGAGCCATGAAATGCATTCATGGGCAGAGGTCTGTGCTCTCTGAGCTCCATTTCTAGTTCTGCTTGTGTTAGCGCGTTACCGCTCTTTGCTTTTGGAGACGCCATCTCTGTTTTACCAGTGGCGGTCTGTATATCACGTCTTCAAGTACGGGAACCAACCAAGCTAACACTACCATTCCCTACTGCCAACCAAGCCAACACTACCATTCCCTACTACCAACCAAGCCAACACTACCATTCTTACTGAGCTCCAGCTGTGGAGGCTAACGGATCACTTCTCGCTAGTCAGAGGTGTGAGTGGTGGGGGGGTGGACTCCCCCCCCACCCATCGACCCCCGTGAATCCATAGGGAGGTATGCTATTGTGTTTTGTTGCCATTGAATATGGTTTATAATAGTGTACATGTACTGCACTTATATAGCACCTTGCTACTGTATGCAAAGTGCTTTAGAATGGCCTCTCATTCACCCATTCACACACACATTCACACACCAATGGCAGCAGCTGCCCAGGAACACTTCAACTTCGAGCCGTGATTCGGAGCTAGGATTTGGACCCGGGATTCGAACCGCCGACCCTGCGGTCATTGGACGACCCATTCTACCTCCTGAGCCACAGCCGCCCAATAGAAATAGAAACCGCTGATGGAAACCGCATGCTGATTGGCCAAAATTGAAATTAGGATATTAGGTGTAATGAATGGGCATCATTATGCATTTATATAGAGTTGGAATAGAAATAAACATAAACGTGTTAGAATGGCAGAGTAGTCTATAGGCGGTAGGAAAATGTGCAGAGCAGGCGGCGACAATGACCTCCTTCCAGACACATTTAGCTCTGGACAGGTGTTGTCCGTCATGTGCTGTGATGACTGGACTGTTATAGTCTAATAACTAGTCTGATTGATTGATATTCAAATCGTATTGTTATGAAAAACCAATGTCAACTGGTGAGCGTTATAATTAACTAAGACAATATTGTCACTAGCATCGTTCCCAAAGGACATGTCTGTGACTGTTTAAAGGGAATCTCATTTTAGTATTCTTGCCGAGGATCAGGCTCTAACCTACTTCGGAACAAGGCACTGGGCAATGTGTGGACGAGTGCTCCTGCGAGCTGGGCGTTTTATTTCCAAAACACAAGGTCAAGACCGAGTTTGCCCACCCTGATTGATCAGAAAAGGATATAGCTGCTCAGTTCTTTGCATGAGATGCGATATCACAGCCAGTGTATCTAGGCTATATAACAAAGGTAGATTGTCCTCTCAAATGACACCTTCTGATCATGTAGGCTGTAGATCACGTAGGCTGCACATCCGATGGTAAATTCATCCCTTATTCTGAGAATAACTGCAGTATAATAACCCTGTATTTATGTAGGGTAGGTAACCAGAGTCGTCCTATGATGAAATATTAAGATCCTGTTCGTATCGCTGAACTTGAGGCGTGATCAGGCCCAGGAGCGATAATGCCAACACCGTTCTGCATGATGAGGGCGCTGCGCCAATCCCAAAACAAGCTATCGACAACATTATTTCAGTGCATTATTTCATGATAAGTAGCATTAGCGTCTTTTACCTGGCAATCCGATTGGATTTTCCCCCCGCCTTCAACTGATCCAATGGCAAAACGCCAAGATAGATTATCCTTTAGGCTACAAATCCACTGCTGCGGTGATGTCTGTAAACCGAGCCATTAGCCGCAGGAGGAAAAAACACACATTCAAATGCACATTCCTTAAAATACAAACAAAAACACGCAGGCAATCAACTTAATGTTTGCCTTATTACCTACTATTCAAAGGGAGAATGCTTTACAAGCGACATAAACGGTAGCTACGGCAAAAGAAACGGTCGAAGTCGCTCCGAGAATACCGGCGACTGGAACTGGAGATCCATCACTGCGTTTCTCTATTGACGAACACTGGAGGGCGATAAAACACCACTTCCGGTAGAATTCCAGAACAAAAGTGTCATATTTGTTATTTCTTTTTTTTTGTGTCAAACATTGGCATTGAGCGCCACTTGTCTGTTTATAACCCCTGGCGCTGTATATTTGTTTGTTGCTCTTCATTATTATTATACCGTTGTATACTACTCTTTGTATATCTGCATTTGAAGATTAATAAAAAAATAAAAAATAAATAAATAATAAATAATTAACTCTTAACTCGTATGCCCACCTCCCTTGTTCTCTGTAAAGCGCATTGTGTTGCCTCTGGGTATGAAATGCGCTATACAAATAAAGCTTTGATTGATTGATTGAACTTCTCATATGTCAGAATTTGGATAGGCGGCCTACATGGACCGTTGAGTAACATGATACGCAAGGCTCCCTTGCAAAAAAAATATAGGCTAACTGTTTCAAAAGATCACAGTTTCAATTAAGGTTAAATAGAAAATAAGGGAGTGACTATATATTTCAAGCATTTTAGCCATAAATACCTTGTATTTGGGCTGGTTATATGATGGGTAGGGTTAGGGCGCCGTAAGAATAGCCTGTGCCAAAAATAAATAAATGTGTGCCAATGGACATCTGAGCCTCTTGCCTTTCGATCTTCCCTCCAGAACTCGTATGGAGGAGTACCCCCTGTACTGTCCACCGTGACCCGCCCCGTTCTGCGGAGCCATGGCGCCCGACGGACAGGGGGGTAGGGATTCCTGGGAGCCGGCACGCCTCAGAGGCGCGGTGGAGGCGGAGAAGACGGAGCCATAACACGTTCAGAGATCCTCTCAAATTGTTATTACGAGGCTGTTAGATCTACCTTCTATAAAAGGGAATACCATTTTGTAGGCTACTAGGCTATTATAACCACTGAGCACCTTCACCAATGAGTTCTTTATCTGGCAATGATAAAATAAGCATCAGTTATCAGGATTGTGTCGCTGTATCCATGATACAAGAGAAGTGAACACTTCGAAGAAGCTATCATGCTCCCCTGTGTCTGTGAGACTGCAAGCGTTTTTCTGTTGAAAGTAGAGCCAAGGTAGTCATGATGTTCTATGTAATCTATGTCATGATGAAGAGGAGTGTGAAATGCTCTTTATTTCATACTTTATTCATAAAGTATTTGTTTTGTCTGTATAGTTATATATTATCTTGGAGACAAATATATATATTGTAGCATATATGTCTATGTCTTGAGTAGGTTTAAAGTGACAATCATACATTGTACCACTTGTGTAACCTATCTGTTTCGGCATGCCCAGTGCAGGATTAATGGCGCGTTCCAGGCAACCCGTAACTCGTGTTTTTCCGACCTCCTACACGTGAAAATGCTCTGGAATGGCAGTCAAACCCGTAACTTCCCACCCGTGAACTCGTACAGATCGATGTACTCCCAGTTGCTGGGTGGGAAGTTACGGGTTTGACTGCCATTCCAGAGCATTTTCACGTGTAGGAGGTAGGAAAAACACGAGTTACAGGTTGCCTGGAACGCGCCATAAAACCCGGATCTTCCGCTTGGGAGGCGGACACACTGACAGTTGCGCCAATAGGGACGTCCGTCTTGGGAGGGCCTGTCAGCGCTCCTTTGAGTTTCACCAAACACTCCACGTTTCACTCCGTTATACATGCAGTAGATAGTTGGATGTGTATGAGTGGGACAGGAGGTGGAATAGCCTACAGTGGTCGGTGGAGGACTTCGTTGAGTGGTGCATGCAAAACCACTTGCCGCTCAACATATAGGCAACCAGAGGAGGTGGTGGTAGACTTCAGAAGGAACAGGCTCCATCCAGGGGGGTTGCTGTGGTCCAGTCATCAAGTATTTAGGAGTGCAACTGAACAGGCTGGACTGGGCAGGAAACACAAGGAGGGACAGAGCCAACTCTACTTCCTGAGGCTAGGTTTTTTGTTTCAGAGAGAGAGCAAGAGATTGAAGGGCAGACTTCCGCCCATGAAGCATGTATAATTGCTGAATGTGTGGAGTGGAGTGGGCTGTTTCTAGTTTTGAGAAGGACGGATGTCAATGTTAAGTGAGAAATTTTCTGGTTTCGCACCGTAATTTGGAACCGCTCAAATGTGATGGATTATTCCTTGGCCCATGCTACACCTACACCCAGTGTCATGAAAATCGGTATGGTAGTTTTGTTTGAGCCAAGTGAGAAGCTGGCAGTTTGACCTAAAAAAGTATAAATGTCACAGCTAGATATTTACACCATAGGAATCCTGCATGAACATATTAGTAGGCCTACATACTGTGAGTTGTGGGACTCTGGACTGAGCATGGATTCACTGATTGACTTGATTGAACACAGGTGGCACTGATTGAGACAAAAGACTGGTTAGATGAAGATATTAGATGGTTTATAACAGATGGTTTCACACTGACTTAAACATCACAATCACAAGGGTTGCATGTAAATGTGAAAGGTACATGTAACATGGAAGTTTCAGCAGTTTCCACAAAATGTTTGTTAAAATAAAGGCACCATGAGGGGCAAAACCAAAGACAAATAAAACTAACGTATACACTCAACAAGTGGAGAACAAAAAGACAAAGCTTACAAGATTACAGACTTAGGCTACAAGTTGGCACAGGACAACACCAGGGACAACGCACAGCTACAGCAAATAATGAACAGACAAAGAAAAAGGAGCTACATGTAGGCTATATATACACAGACTAACAAGACAGGTGGAAACCAATCAAACAATCAGTGGCACAGGTGTCCAGAGTCAATTTAGCCAGTTGTAGTCCTAAGGTCCACTATTGGGGTGGGGTTGCCAACACCAACATATCTAATTGGTGGAGACATTGCTGTTGCACTATAGGATTGTGGGTAGTGTATTGTTTCCTGTATAAACAGCAGTAGTTTGAGGGGACAAAATGTGGACAGACTTCAAAATACTATCAAAAATTCAGTTTTTCAGATAAAATTCAGAAAATTGTCATTTTTTCATGATTTATTGAGTATTTGCAATAGCTGCATACAGTACTGTTTACAGTAAAACATTTTCACATGCTGTGGGCTCAATTTTTTATATTTGTTGTGTTTGATGTTGATGTCTTTGGAGGACAGTCTGAAGATGTAGAGTAGCAATTGATGTGTCAATTGACCAAAATGTGGGAGGAGTATGGTTTGATAAGTTTTACAGTTTTTGAGAAAAACAGAGTGATTGACTTCATAATTCCTGTCAGCTCAAAGCATATGGAAGTTTCTGCTGAAGTGATAGCATGTACGGCTGATTTTTGTTATGATTTTTTAAAGTTGTAAACATTAGACGGTAACTGTAGTGCCACCATTAGGACTATTGCCCCCCTATGCCAGTTGAGGACTTCTGGCATAGGACTGCACCTATGAGCACATTTTGGTGATTTTTCATGCATGGGAAGTCAGACATCCTAGGAAGAAGAAGAAGATTCTGAATATTGGTAAATACAAGAGGGACCGTCAGGTCAGGTCAGGTCAGGCTGCCCGGCCCCTAAAGAAGAACAATATTGGGAAATAAAAGAGGGACCAGCAGCTGAGGCTGCCAGGCCCCTAAAAAGCTTGTTAAAGTTGTGAGGTGAGGGGCTACTTTTGGTGATGTATGCCCCACAAACGCGCCCGCCCACACACACACACACACACACACACACACACACACACACACACACACACACACACACACACACACACACACACACACACACACACACACAGCCTACAGTGTCTTTACTTATCTGGATTGCTTTGTCTTTACTTCAATGTCATTCCAGTTCTAGTCCAAAATCCCAATGGGAAAATTTTATGGGATTTGCACCAGTCAGGAAAGCTCGAAAGTCTGGTATCGCGAGACTAGAACATCAGTAGCCGCCAGTCGAGAGAAGGTCAGCGCTTGAGAGAAGTAGCCTAGCAGAGACAGAGCGCGACAGAAATTATATATTTTACTATTCCCAACAGGTAAAGTGACTACACCGATGGGCAATATTAGTTGCCTACATCTGAGTAAAGCCTTAGCTATTAACTGTAACGAGAGACACTTAATTAGATTGTAGCTGCCAGCCCAGGAATGAGTTACCTAGCTAGCTAGTTTCTGTGGTAAAATTGGCGGGTGCTGATAAAAAGAATTCTGCTATGGCTAACTAGCTAAACTAGCTAGCACTAACATGCCCATTCCTTGTAAGCAAATTCAGTGTAAAGCCTAATTTATGACGAGTTTAGACAACGTTAGCAAATTAAACACAATAGTTAACATAACTTCGGCTGGGTAAATTGGCTAATGTTATTGCTAAATTAGACTATAAAACAGGTAATTACCAGAAGTCATCGTCGACGAGCAGCGAGAGGGAGAGAGTGAACTTCTAGCAACAGAATGAGCTCTTCAGAGGTGAGGACAAGTCGAACGCATGTCTGTGAGCTAGCTACCCAGCTAGTTAGTTAGCTAGCCAATATGTTAGTGAGCTAGCTGACAGCTAGTTAGTTCTATGAACTTGTAGCTGACTGTAGAGGAGGTAATATACGCAGTTTGCTTTCATTGAGTCATAAACCGTCTTCGTTTGCTTTCATTGAGTCATTAACCGTCTTCGTCCTGCCAGGAATATGAAGGCCTGAATACCCATTTCTCAAAGATGGAGTCTCGTCTTGAGAAATGTGAGAAGATCCTCTTCGGGAAAATGAAGAGGAATCACCTGGCTATAGGTCAACTACCATCAAGCTATGCTTTTGAATGAATTATTTGCAGCTCCAACCCCATCTCTGGCTGATGCTAGAATGAATCGTCTGGATGGAGGGTGGGAGGGAACTCCACTATACATCAACCAATCACAGCACTAAGCAGCTAGTGGGTCAGACGTGGACACAGGGATCAGGCTGATTTACGAAATTGGACCCAGGAGTGGAGCTACTCGGACGTCGCTGAGAGGGCGCGCTCGGCATATCACAATACCCCTGGTCGGGCACGCTCGCCTTGCACTAATACTAATTGTAGGTGCTTGTTATACTGACAGTGTCAGCCTGGGACCCTCTCAAGTAAGCAGCTAGTGGGTCAGACGTGGACACAGGGATCAGGCTGATTTACGAAATTGGACCCAGGAGTGGAGCTACTCGGACGTCGCTGAGAGGGCGCGCTCGGCATATCACAATACCCCTGGTCGGGCACGCTCGCCTTGCACTAATACTAATTGTAGGTGCTTGTTATACTGACAGTGTCAGCCTGGGACCCTCTCAAGTGTGTGTGTTTCTGTGTTTATTTTATCTTATTATAGTTTAGTTTATCTCCCAGAGCTGCTGCGTTATACTGTTAGTGTCATCAGCTGGGAGAGGAAAGAGAGCTGTCCTTTATGATAAAATGGAGCAGTACTTTACCTTTCCACCTGTTCGTCCTCCACACACACACACGCACACACACACACACACACACTCTTACACCCACTAACCACACACATTAACCACACACACTCCCAGCCCCTCGGAGCTTCAGACCCCCTGCCAGGACACCAGCAGAGTCTCAGGGAGCTGCTCCAGCCCCCAGCACAGCTGAGTTATAATCATCTGTTTTTACAGTGGAGTTATAATAGACCTGTTACTACAGCACAGGGGAGTTATAATAGACCTGTTACTACAGCACAGTGGAGTTATAATAGACCTGTTACTACAGCACAGTGGAGTAATAGACCTGTTACTACAGCACAGTGAAGTTATAATAGACCTGTTACTACAGCACAGGGAAGTTATAATGACCTGTTACTACAGCACAGTGGAGTTATAATAGACCTGTTACTATAGCACAGCGAAGTTATAATAGACCTGTTACTACAGCACAGTGGAGTTATAATAGACCTGTTACTACAGCACAGGGAAGTTATAATAGACCTGTTACTACAGCACAGTGGAGTTATAATAGACCTGTTACTACAGCACAGGGGAGTTATAATATACATGTTACTACAGCACAGGGGAGTTATAATAGACCTGTTACTACAGCACAGGGAAGTTATAATAGACCTGTTACTACAGCACAGGGAGTTATAATAGACCTGTTACTATAGCACAGGGGAGTTATAATAGACCTGTTACTACAGCACAGGGGAGTTATAATAGACCTGTTACTACAGCACAGGGGAGTTATAAGAGGCCTGTTACTACAGCACAGGGGAGTTATAATAGACCTGTTACTACAGCACAGGGAAGTTATAATAGACCTGTTACTACAGCACAGTGGAGTTATAATAGACCTGTTACTACAGCACAGCGAAGTTATAATAGACCTGTTACTACAGCACAGGGGAGTTATAATATACATGTTACTACAGCACAGTGGAGTTATAATAGACCTGTTACTACAGCACAGGGAAGTTATAATAGACCTGTTACTACAGCACAGTGGAGTTATAATAGACCTGTTACTACAGCACAGGGGAGTTATAATATACATGTTACTACAGCACAGGGGAGTTATAATAGACCTGTTACTACAGCACAGGGAAGTTATAATAGACCTGTTACTAAAGCACAGGGGAGTTATAATAGACCTGTTACTACAGCACAGGGAGTTATAATAGACCTGTTACTACAGCACAGGGGAGTTATAATAGACCTGTTACTACAGCACAGGGGAGTTATAAGAGGCCTGTTACTACAGCACAGGGGAGTTATAAGAGACCTGTTTCAACGGCACAGGTGAGTTACAGTACAATATACCTGTTACAACCTTCCCTCTCTCTCCCTCCCTACACCCCTCTGTCCCCCCCAGCCCCCCAGCAGTGAGCCATCAGAGCCCAGTGGGAGCAGAAGGTCCCCCCAGCCTCAACTGGAGGAGGAGCCAACAGAAGAAGTGCTGGCCTTTCTCAAAAACAGCTCCCCAGCACACAACACACTCTCACACACAGCTCAGGAGGGTCAGGGTGGAGTGGAGTCCACCACTCAGAGAGGGGGGGCAGAGAGCTCTGCGACCCCCTGGGACAAACATTCAACTTCAGGTGAGATAGACGACTGTCAGACGAGTAAATACTGAATATTCATGTATCCTTTGTTTGAGCGGGGTGTGTGTGTGTGTGTACGTAAGTGTTTGTGATATGTGTGTATAAGAGATAGGTGGGTTGCAAGTTTCACTGATTGAAAGGCAGCGTTTCCCCTAAGATTTTTTTCAGGAGGAGTGGTAGGCCCGCTGAAACTACTAGTGTTATCGTGGGGCACACATGTCAGGGATACATGGTGTCAACAATGCATAGATATCCATAACAATGCATAGATATCCATGTTTGTTAGTATCGGTGCATTTCTCTACACTGAGCTGAAATGAAACTAGTGCTTACCCAGCCAGCATTGACAGGTGGGGCCCACATGGGTGCTACGCAGGCTGCCAATATGAGTCCCAACTGGGTTTGGCCATGGTTTCCACAGTGGCTCCACCTGGGTTTGCCTACATAGGCTTGAAATGGGATCTGACTAAGGCCTGGTAAGTTGCTGGCTGGGTAGGTAAATAAATATTAACCATGTATGGTTAGTGCATAAAGTGCATAACCGTTTTTTAGGCCTACTAAAAAAAAAGAAATCCTGCAGAAAATGTGTGTGAATGCTGAACAGAGAAGTCGCAAAAGCATTGTTGAAAACGCACAGCCTAAATGGGAAAAATGTGAACTAACTTGAATGCAACACCATTTAGTCCGCAACACATAGCCTAACTAATATTAGGCTACATAGTTACTGGCCAAACGGACATTCACAGAATAGCTAGAATAGTTGGCTGGCTTAAGTTAAGAAGCTAGCCAACCGTTTGTCTCCAGACCATGCTATATCTAACTATCTAACTCTTATAGCTAATGTTAGCTAGCTATTTTGCTTCGTTACCGACTTCAGTCCCAGCAACTAGGCTAGAGTAGCTAACGTTAGCTGAGTTATAGATAATTTCGTAGCTGCATGATACACTAATGGTATAATTCAAAAGGTTTAGTATTAGCTAAATATTAGCTAACCTAGCCAATGTTAAGAGTTGGCTACAGCTAGAGATGGCATGTGAAGCTGAAGTGAAAGCTAATGTTTCTTTTGACCTAGAGTGGGGACCTTTTCTGGAGTTAGGGTTACAAATTGTAGGCACTTTCCTGAATCGAGGCACTTTCCTGAATCGATTGTGGTATATTTGTATTTATAAGGAGAATGTTACTGGTTAGTTTATTGCAAGATTGAGTTGCTAGGGAAGGTTTTGGTCCTCTCTTGTGATTGGTTGATTTAAAATGAGGGTTGACCGTTAATAAGTTGGCTTAGTTGTGATATGGTGTCCAGACAAGAAACACGCAATGTATGTCTAGGAGAACAAATAATAAAGAAGTTATTTAAAGGATAAACGGAGCTTGGAATAATTGTTAAATGAACCCACCGAAAAGACACAACATCGATCATTGGTAATGTTAACGATCAATGAATCAATAAATTGTAATTAAAATACCAACATTTCCAAACAATACCAAATGCGTTTTTTTTTTCTTTACGCTTTGTTATGGACGGACTGGGTTATTTTTTCTGTTTTTCTGTTGCGCATCACAGCTCCTCGCAAACACTGAGCTCATGATGGGTTTTCTGCAGGTGAGACGAGGAGGAGAGCCAACTTATCCAAGTGAACGTTCTTCAAGTGATAGAGCATTGCTGTTGTCGTCATGTTGTAGGCTAGAGGACCCAAAGCTGCCTCCCCTAAGGACAATGTCAATTTGTGGCTTATTAAATACATATTTATAACTGAATTGAGTATATACATGTTAGTTATGTTGAAGACTTTACACTTTAATAGCAATGCAATGCAATTGATAAACATAAATAATACAATAAATAGATAAATCATTTAATAATAATAACAATATTAATAATAATAATAACAATATTAATACAAACACACAAACTTCTCTGCTGTTGCACAACTACAGTCTTCATGTGCCCACCTCATACATTGCTCCCAGCGGACCCACTTCCCTCCACTAATAGAAAAAAGTTTGCAGCAATAAAAGCATTCAGCATCTTCATCTTTTGTGTTTTTTTTTTCAGGTTTCTTCCCCTTTGGCAATATTTTTCTCTCCTTGCTGATCCTTTCCTCCAAGGACCTCTTGTATGGAGACGATGTTAACACCGCAGCTGACTCAGCTTTACGCTTCCGTGGTCTTGGCTTCTGCAGCTTTGGCACTGGAGACAGCTCTTCCAGTACAGAGGAGATTGAAGGCTCAGCTACTGCGGTGGGTTCAGAAGTGGAGGCTGCTGGTGTAGCTGAAGATGAGGGTGGTGATAAGGCTGAGGATGAGGGCGGATGGTAGGGCTAAGGCTGCAGGTTGGCTGGTTTGGCTGAGGCCGCTGGTCTGGCTGATGTTGAGCGCAGTGGTCTAGCCGAGGATGGAAGCAGTGGTCTGGTAAAGGTGGATGGCGGTGGTCTGGCTGAGGAGGAGGGCGGTGGTCTGGCCGAGGAGGAGGGCGGTGGTGGCGGTGGTCTGGCTGAGGAGGAGGGCAGTGGTGACGGTGGTCTGGCTGAGGAGGAGGGCGGTGGTGGCGGTGGTCTGGCTGAGGAGGAGGGCGGTGGTGGCGGTGGTCTGGCCGAGGAGGAGGGCAGTGGTGGCGGTGGTCTGGCCGAGGAGGAGGGCGGTGGTCTGGCTGAGGAGAAGGGTGGTGGTCTGGCCGAGGAGGAGGGCAGTGGTGGTGGTGGTTTGGCCAAGGAGGAGGGCGGTGGTCTGGCCGAGGAGGAGGGCAGTGGTGGCGGTGGTCTGGCCGAGGAGGAGGGCAGTGGTGGCGGTGGTCTGGCCGAGGAGGAGGACGGTGGTCTGGCCGAGGAGGAGGGCAGTGGTGGCGGTGGTCTGGCCGAGGAGGAGGGCAGTGGTCTGGCTGAGGAGGAGGGCGGTGGTCTGGCCGAGGAGGAGGGCAGTGGTCTGGCTGAGGAGGAGGGCGGTGGTCTGGCCGAGGAGGAGGGCGGTGGCGCTGGTCTGGCCAAGGAGGAGGGCGGTGGCGCTGGTCTGGCCGAGGCTTCTGGTCTGCCTGAGGATGGTGGTGTTGGTCTCGGGGAGGATGAGGCAGCTTGTCTAGTTAGAAGGAGTGGTTCTGGCTCAGGCTCCTCTGTCACCTGAGCTGCCTTGAAATCATCTTCGCCAAACACTTCCCTGTTGCAGGGCCACAATCCACAGGTCCTGAACCCCTCTACTCATAAGTGCCGTCTTGGTGTATGCCTCCCGGAAGAGTCCAGCCATGTCGTAGATGGTGATCCGCTCGGCAGGGTGACATGCCATCCACTTGTCAGAAGCCTTGTTGTACTCATGCTTCAAACCCCTGAAGAATGTTCTGTCAAGTGGCTGCATATTATGGCTCGAGTGAGGTGGCAAAGTGATCATGATCACTCCCAGCTCCCTGGCCAAGGTCACTGCCTCCAGAGTCTTGTGGGAATGGTGCCCGTCTAAGATGAGAAGGTGCGGGTCCTCTTTCGTGCACTTGACAGTGCTGGCAAAGTGGTTTAGCCAGTCGAGGAAGAGGCTCGCATTGCTCCACCCCGAGTCAGACAGTCCTGCTGCTGATCCTGGAGGTGCTTCTCGGAGTAGAAGATCGTTCATCCTCTTCCTCGGAAAGATGAACATCGGAGGAACAAACTGCCCAACCGCAGTCATGGCACAGATGACGGTCAGACTGAAGCCACGCTCCGCACTTGTCATCCTCCCCACCTGCCTGGCACCCTTTGTAGCCACTATGGGCTGTGGCATTCTGAATCCCTGTCTCATCCATGTTCCAGATCTTCATTGGAGAGATCAGGGATCCAAGTCTGCCCAGTTCCTCTTCATAGACCTTGAAGAACTCCTCCACCTTCGGCCTGTTAAACCCCACAGCACGGGCAATGCTAGTGGCCTGTGGGGTTCTCACAGACAAAGTGGGATGCCTGGCCATAAACAGGCTAAACCAACTCTTTCCCACAATGCCCTTATTCACATTGAAGGGGTGTTTGAGGCCCATCCTTGTTGCCAGATCAAAAGCCAGCTGCTTTACGTCCTCTGATGTCAAACCGAAGAGGGCTCTCTCCATCGCCTGGATATGGCACACCAGGTCATTCTTAAAACTCCTACTCAACACACTCTTCCTGCCGAGGTGAATGTGTCCTGGCCTTTTCACTTCTGCATCTCGGTGGCGTCTCAGGGTCTTTGGAGGAATATTGAACCTCCTTGCAGCCGACTTAACTGGTTCCCCCTGTTGAATGCTCTCAAGAGCTTTTTTCAGCTTTGTTTCTCCATAACCCCCCCTTGAGGTTTTCCTCACCTATTTCTTCATCTGAAATGGAAGAAAAAACTAAATGAATAGGTTATTTTCAAGTGCCTGTAGCTACAAAAGCTAAACAAACACACACACACACCATCATTTCTCTCCCACCTCTGCTCTCACTAGTAAAATTATTAAGATTATTTTTTAAATATGAAGTGCTTTATCACCAATGGACATTAGTCTACAAATAGCCTAGCTAACCGATAGGCTTTCAGTCATAGTCTAAACTCCTATATTGGTATTGAAATCAATAGTCCACTCAATCTCTTTCTCTAGCTACGCACTTATTCTGCATGCCCACAAATAGTCTACAAGGTCATTCATTTAAAAATAACTTACAGTGTTGCACTTCATTCATGAAAATGCGCTCGTTCGTTTGAGGGGGCGGAGCATGCCCGCTTCTTGCAGCTCTTCTCTTGCAGCTGAGGGAGCTATTAGTCTATAAACGAACCGTGATTTATCAAACGTAGGCTAGCCTATCAGAAATGGTTGATTTAGTCTGCCTATTCAAGATAGGTGGTGTGGAAATGACAGTGAAAATGGTCTGGGATGTTAATTTTTGCGCATCGAGACAGCTCAGAAATATGAGACAATCCCCCCATTGATTCAAACGGGACTCAATTTCATACGGGACAATTCAGATGGCAACCCTTTCTATAAGCCAACTAGCTAACAATCTAGACGGGTCTAGCTAAGGAAGCATGTATAATTTTAGACTGATATACACTATATTTCTTTAACCCAATGTTTTTACCTCAGACAAGCTAGCTAAAGTTAGCTAAAGCAAGTTAGGTCTTGCGAAAGGGTCAACGATAACGCAGGGGGGGCGTCTTGCACTCCTGTGCTACATTTGACATTTTCATTCATACTAACCTACCAAAAGTAGATAAATTCTCCAAATGAATGGGTTACATTACCTAGAATACCCCTGATAACATGTACAAAACGACTTGTGTATACAACTTTCTAAAATCTGATATATGCTTATTTTCTAACAGCAGAAAATTAGATCAACTTATCTCAAAAACGTTTTTGCTTAATAACTCTGTCAACTGCGATGTGACAGGTCAAATATTTGATGTGGTGGCCTGGTGTCATCTGAGAAATGTTTTTGGTTGGAAAATAGCATCCCCTGGTGTTCACAGGGGGAATTACAGGGGGGGGGGCGTCTTTGGGTCCTCTACTCTACGTGTACAAGGCATCACAATATTTGCAAGTGGCTTCTTCTCCTTTCTTTGCAAAGTGGTACCACACAAGGTCCCACACAAATTTTTCAAATTATGCCGCTGTTGATTTGTCGTCTGCATTTCTCCTGAGATGGCTGCTTCGTTATAGAATAGTTATATTGCGCCCTCTGGAGGTTCATTGGCTCCGCCCAGCGACCAATGGCGGAGGGTATATTTTCGGTCGTGTGTGTTATTTCTTTCGTTTGTTCATCACATAGCAGGATTATACAAAATCTACCAGAGCGATTTTCATTAAACTTGGTGGAGGGGTGAAGCATGGGCCAAGTTAGAACACATTACATTTTGGTGCGGATCAGAATCACTGGGCGGATACACAAATTAAAAGAAAACAACATTTGCCATACTTGGACCAGCTTCCTTCCCTTTATATCTACTTCTCCTGCCGGGTTTACTATACCGCCAGTGGCCGAGCGGTGATGTCAGTCTAGCAATGTGTCGACCCGGGTTCAGATTTTGATATCAACTTTTTGGGAGGAGGGGGGGTGTTTACGCCCAATATTGTCTTATGTTTTTATGCATGTAAAACAAAATCCTATATGATTCATGAAAAACAAATCGGATAAACACTGTATTAGGAAAAGTAACATTTTCTTAGCCTGGATCCTGTGGTATTAGCCTACATATAAATCATAAGCTACCTGCACATCTGGGCTGAGGTTTTGCCCCTTTAGTGTCAGGTTTCACTAACTGTGTTCTTTTTAATTTGAGTGTTGAAGCAAACGAAAAAAACATTATTATCCATCACATATCACTAAACTCAATGGAGGGATGTAATATAAGCCAACTTAGAACCTATCCAAGAGACATGGACACTGAACTAGTGCCCCTCTACCCCTCCCAGGGGCATGGAAACAGGACTAGTGTCCTTATACCCCTCCCAGAGACATGGACACGGGGCTAGTGCCTGTCCTTTTTACCCCCCAGAGGAATGAACACTGGACTTAATTTCTGTATATAGTTTTGTAACTTATTTATTCTATTATTGTCTGTAATGGCTGATTGAAACGATTACACAAGTATGTTCACTTGTGTTCATACATGACCACCTCTAATAAAAATCACTATCAGTTACACCACCAAAGCTTACTCTTCAATGGTGCAAGTGTGCTATATTTAGACTGAGAAGTGAGTTTAACCATTTTAACTCGATTACACCAACAAAATGCATTAATGGGCGGAGCCCTGTGCTCTCTGAGCATCCTTTCTAGTTAAAATATGATTTGAAAATACACAATCCAACCACGTTGTTTGATAGTAGATCAGGTAAATTTCACGTGTTCGAGCAAATCCTTAACTAATCGATTTTTGATTAAATGTTTGCATCCCTAGTTGGAACATCTTTACAAATCAAGATAGTCTCCATAGCCGAACAATCGCATAAACATCAGTGCTTTTCAAAAAAAAAAAAAAAATTATTTTATTTTTTAGAAAATCGAACTGAAAAGTGGCCTTAAAATTTAAAATGTAATTGAATTGTGGATTTGAGAATGACACCCCTAATAATCACTGAGTAGCTCTTTACAGTCCTTCCTTCTCTCCTCTATCTTTTTTTCTCTCCTTTCTCTCCTCTGTCAAATCAAATCCAAATGTATTTATAAAGCACCTTTAAAACGACAGCAGTCGACCAAAGTGCTGTACAAAGGTGGGTCCTAGGTAAAAACATCTCAACAAAACAAGGAAATTTCAGAAAACAATACAGACATTGAACATAAACAAGGCTCTCCCTCTCTCAAGCTCAGCCAGAGGAACCTCTTTTCCATCTTTCTCTCTCCACAATCTGAAGATTTGGTGTGATTATGTTTCCCTCACTAGCTACATAATCACTCTATATTTGAACGTGTACTACAGGTGTGAGAATCCTTTTTAATGTTCTCTCTCTCTTCCAGGAGTGATGTCAGATCTGTCCCAGACTGAGGTGTTCTCCTGCTCCGAGTGCCCGTTCTCCTACACCTCCCAGATCGTCCTCCACAAGCACCTCAAGAAGAGCCACGACAACCTCTACGTCACTCTGCTGAGGAGCGGAGAGATCAGACCAGAGAACCTCTCCTCCTTTCGATCACTCCCTGTCACCACCTCCAACACCCCCCTCTCCTAAGCTCCCGCCTGGAGACAGAGAGACACGGACCAGCCAAGACCCTGTGGCAAGAGCTTCAGTAGAGAGGACAATGCCAGGACACACCGAGACAGTGGTAGAGGAAAGAAGCCGTACAACTGTGACCAGTGTGGGAAGAACTTCGAGATGGGGTCCCATCTCAGGACACACCAGCGTGTTGATACAGGAGAGATGCTGTACCACTGTGACCAGTGTGGGGAGAACTTCACTGAGTGAGGAACCTTAAAGAGACACCAGTGTGTTCAAACTGGAGAAAATTCGTACCACTGTGACCAGTGTGCGAAGAACTTCAGTGTATGGTATAATCTCTGGACACACCAGCGTGTTCATACAGGAGGGAAGCCGTACCACTGTGACCAGTGTGGGAAGAACTTCACTGAGTCAGCATACTTACAGAAAGACTGGCATGTTCGTACAGGCAAAAAGCCATACCACTGTGACCAGTGGGGGAAGAGCTTAAAAAGATGATTTCTCTCGTCAGTTGTCCCCTTCTCACCTATCAAGCACCCCTCACACACACACCTATGCAAACGACAGGCAAAACTATTGGTTATGTGTATCAACTATCAATTAAATTTGTCACAAGGGACAGCTGACATTGACGATATGATTATATGCATTATATTTAAGTTCTAATGCAGTTCATTTATTATTCCGCCATAGTTTTTTTGTGAAACAATACTGCCCTCGTAGAAAATGTTCATTGTTTAATGTAATGCCAGTTATGTCAGTTAACCATGCACTATTCGGGTGAACATATTTCCCTCATTCAAGAACTTGTATGCCAAAATGTGGTGATCTGTTCTCAATCATTCAGGGATAATCATAAAAGTTAAGTGCAATAAATGTTTTCATTGGAAGACTACATGCAGTGTGAGTCTGCTTGAGTCTTATGATCTGTTGATATATCTCTCCAATACAGAAGGCTTGACACATCCCTGATTGAAATTGCTGGTCACAATCAGCAGGGGCTAGAGGGATTTGCCTTTTGCAGACAATAGGCACAAAGTTCCTCACCATTGCAATTGGTGCACGGCCATTTAATATATTGGTCTCAAAATACCCAGGAACCCAAAGCTCTTATTTAAACTAATCTTTGTACATGTAACCCATATGTTTCGGCAGTGTGGAACCCAGGGTGGGATTTGAACCCTGGTATCCTGCGGGACAGACATCGTAACCAGGTACACCGTATTTATGGGGGAGTGAGTTTAACCAACAACATGCTTCCAACTCGGGACTCATGAGGACTGTTTCACTCGGTTACATTCCTGACTCAAAACTGATCGTGAAGTACCATTATCTGGCTTCTGCTCACACCCCTTGGGTGGCTGGAGTTCGGGAGCCAGGCCCACCCCTCAGGATGGTTTTTGCTACCTTTTTTTCACTATTATTTCCTGTTAGCCCATATCTTGGGCCATCACAAGTTGATAACGAGCAACTCATGGCCATTTGGGCTCAGGGACCCAAAAAAACATTTTGGTAAACGTTTTTGACGAAATTATGTAAATTCAAATATTAAGGTACTGCAATTGCATAAGTAGTCACATAAGTATGAACATTTTCTTGGAGTATCCTTAAACAGTGGAAAAGAGTAAATAAGATTCTGGGGCTTGCTACCTTTCTATTTTCAAATATCTCCCTCAACATACCCCAAAAAGACAAAAACAAAAAGTCTGCTTGACAAATTCTCATCAAAAGTGAATCAAAAAATTTCAAGCACTTTATTGTACATGTGACTGCCCCATTTGTATATAAAAAAAAAAGTCAGAAGTTTATGAGCTTCTATTTAAGCACAAGATGACTTTTCTATGTACACTTGCTAGGGCCAAAGTTCTTCATGCCTCTATGGAAGGAGGCACCCGTTTTATTTTTATGTTCTGGTGTAGTTCCCACAGCAGAGCCAAACGGCAGTCTACAAGGATGCGTTTTTCACTCATCTTCTTTATTAATTGCAACATGGATATTTAAATGTTTAAAATCATACAATAAGCAACATACATGCAAGTTTGACCTAACGACAATTACCTTGTTGGGAGAGCTCCAATGCTTTAACTGTCAACCATTTTATTTCCTAGAAGAGAAATCTACAAAAGAAGTTTAGAAAAGGTGTACACTGCCCATGACATCCCCAGATTAGCCATTTTGTGGCTCAGGTTTCAGAGAAATTGTCCTGCCATGTTAAGACCCTGTACATGTTGAAACCGACGGAATGAAAACAGACAGCTCAGGAGGTAGAGTAGCCAGTTGGATTCCAGCAGCAAGTGGAAGAGTCCTTGAGCAAGGCGCTGAACCCCCAGGCCCTGCAACACCAGCAGCCCAGCACTCGGTCAATGCACAGGTGGATTTCCCCAAGGGGATTAACAAAGTGCTATTTGTTTATTTATTTTATTGAAGCTCAGGGTACGCAACATTATGAGAAAGCCAAAAGTAACCAACCTCTAACCATACACAACTTAAGAAAACAATGAACAGCTCTGTACATTTATTTACTACAATAAGCCATATTTACATAATCAGCGATTACATAAATAAATCAACAACAGCAAAAACGGGCAACTCGTAGCAATGTTTCCACAGTCCAAGATTTATGGCCTTACATTGCTACAGTGGTTTGTGCACACCACCACTACAGAACATTCTGAAAGAAAATAAATAAAAATTGCCCCCAAAAATGTGATTGTGCCCTCAGGCAGGCACGGTTGATGACTGATCAGGGGTGAGAGGTCAAGGGAGGCCGGCAGCCAGCATGCTGCCAAGCAGGGTACGATCTTTCAGAGCGTTCTCCACGTCCCTCTCCTCTATCTTCAGAGAGATCTGAGAATGAAAAGCAGGAGGTTCATTGGTATGGCGGCCAGGCACATGCTCCAGAGACACACAGCAGATGGACACATGCATCCACTGTGGCAGCAGTAACCACACATTAGCAGAGTATACACTTGACCGGTCCATTTTAGCACACCCCCTTCCCTTACTGCCCAGTGTTGTGGAGGTGTGCATGCATGCATGCGTACTCCTAGACATATCTATTTATAGAGACTGGATGCATGTACATATATTTTTTATTTTATACTGCACACACAGTGCATATGGATGTATATGGTCCCTGTTCTTCCTCTTTTTTATGCATACTACTCTGTATCTAGTGCATTTCCAACCTTGCTGTATTTTTTCCACTGCTGAAACGCCAGATTTCCCCCTAGAGGGATCATTAAAGTATCTATCTATCCATCTAGAGCATGGGTTCCCAAACTCTATCAATGTGGGCCTCCCCTCTGAAAACAGTGACACACCCCCCCCCCCCCAAACTTGTCCATTTTGCAAGGCAGTGTTAGCTAGCCCATAACGTTACACAGCTAAGTTAGCTCGGTGGCACCTGCTGGTAGTTAACATTATGATGTTTTCGCAAAATACATTCATGCCTGCGGGGGGAGGCACAAATTTAGGATACATCTCTCCCATTATTTATTTCAATTTTCTGACCTTTAAAATCATGTTTCATTCATAAAAAAACAGAAAATCCTTTTCTTTTTTTAAAACCATCATTCCGCGCCTCCCCTCTTTTTCTTTGGGGCCCCCAGGGGAGGCGTGCCTCACAGTTTGGGAATGCCTGATCAAGAGTGAACAGACAACAGAGGGAGAGGCTGTCTATGTACATGCACAGGAGAAGTTGACATTAAACTGACTGGTCGGGTGTGTACCTTGGTGAGACGCGCCTCCTTGGCCTTCTTGAGGGCAAAGATGCCCCGGCTCTCCAGCAGCGCACAGAGGGAGAGGCACTCGCTTTGGCCCACGCTGCCCACCTGCCTCTGGGCACACAGACGGCTGTACACCTCATGGAGCTGAAGAGGAAGAAAGGACATTAGAGAGAGTGCATACAACTTCCCCAAAACAGCCCTGCGGCATGCCACTCCCGAGGCCCCTGCCGCCGATCGACGCGGTCATGGCTCTTCTGTCCTGGCCCCGCAGCGGTCCCACTGACGTCAGGACAGCAGAGTCGCCGCCTCAAAACTCACCTCTTCCAAAAGTACTACCACGATCCTCCCTCTTAAGCGCCTACTGTATTTATAGTTTGCTACTCTTGCACTTTGCCTTCAGCACTAGATAGTCTTAGTCACTTGTTTAGAAAGGAGATGCACTTGTGAGTTCTGGTGAGAAATAGTACACCGACTTCCTACATTAAATGCAATTATTGTAATAACTTTGTAACTCTGGATAAAATTGACTGCTAAATGACTACTGTAATGAGGTAGGCTGCATCCAAGGGGTTCAATTTCAAACACTTCAGTGGCACAGCAAGGGATGGGAAGTAAGTTGTCTCCCTACAGTACATTCGCTAACAGTCAAGGTGGGAAAAATAATATCGGTTCACTTGTACATACTGTATAAAGGGCTGCAACAATAGTGATGTGATCAATGACTGATCATGAAAATTAACCAATCTGCTTTTCTCTCTTTTTTCTCCCTCACGGCATCTCTTTCTCCTGCTTCACCGGCCGGCGGCGCACGTGACCCTCGTGTTCCCCAGCGGCTGTACAAATACACATTTTAGATTTGATTGGATTTACCTTCCCCAGCGGCACCTCCTTGCTCTTGCGGCCGTGCGTGAGCAGCAGCAGGCAGCACACCAGCAGCTTCTGCTGCAGAGGGAAGCTCTCGCCCTCGCCGGCCTCCGGGGCGGCCATGCGGTCCCCGTACACCTCCGACAGCACACGCGCCACCTGGGGCACGCTCACGCGGCGCGCTGGACAGACAGGCAGAGGCGGGGGCGGAGAGGCGTTAGGTCACATGGATACACGCTGCGTCTATCTATACCAAGATGTGGCGCGTAGATAAGAGAAGATGCACTTAAGCATTTCACTAAATCAGAACGGTAGTGCAGTTTGAGGGTTGTCATCTGGTCTCATGAATGACATTTTAATAATGTGTAATCAGTGTTGGCATTTGATAGTTGTATTTTTGCATTGGAGTCTAGATTAGATTTAGATGGATTAGTGCCAACAGTGCACACATTTCAACAACAACAACCACCCTTAACTGAGTTAGGGAGAGGGTTTCCAAGCCCTACTAGGATTTATCGAATCTGCTTATGGTAGGCCTGAATGAAGGACAGGTATGACTGCTTCAGGCATGTGTTCACTGACAAAAACAATAAGATGATATCTTGAAAGTACAGCTGCTTACCTTTAGTTTGGGCTTCGGATCCTTTCCTGTCATCAGATTCCACCATCTCTACAGCTCTCCTGTAACAGAGAGGTGGCAATTAAGCATTAATCATCACTGCTTTTAATTAGGCTAATCTAAATATTATTTGGCAGCTGTATTCATGAAATGCCATCTCTCCCAGCAAAATTACTCCATTTCACAACGAGTATCGTCTTTGCATCGATGTCAGCCATTTCAAACAAAAGAATTATATTAGTCTGCATACTCATACTCACACCACATACACTACGTTTGTTTCAAAAAATGCATTCCTGTTAATTTACTTGCTAGCAGCTAAGGGGGTCTGTGGTACAAAAAGGTTTATGAAAAAGATTTGCGTGGGGCGGCCAAGTCTGGTGTGTCGGTGACCTTCTAGACAATTGAATCAGGTATTTGCTACCAAACAGTTCACCCGTCCAGGGGACTGCTGAATCCAATTTTAGTTCATCCTGTAGATCATTCCAATAGGCTGTTGTCCGAACACTAGTCTAACTCAAAAGTTATAGGTTTTGGGGATAAGCATTGTCATTTGTTTATTACTGCCCAAACAGTAGCGACGGGTCTGATTCCCAGCCCAATCAGATTCAATCCAGACTACGAGAAACAACAACCTAGCAACCATTCCACTCAAGACGATTGTGATTGGTTAAAAAAAAAAAAAAAACTCCCCCTTATCGCCGAATGGTAATGAGTGCAGCTAGACCTTTTTCCAGCGCTTGCACAGAGTAAAAGAAGTGTGGAGATACTGTAGCAATGAGAGACTACTCTAGCAATGAGAGACTACTCAAACGCTAAAATCTGTCTCCGCAAGAACATAGGCAACAATCTAAATCTGAATCTATCCAATAATGTTGGGGCCATGTCTGGTGTCTTGTAAAATACAATTTAGAAGCAATTTAAGTAGGGTCTCCACAAGTCATTTCTGTTAGAGGGAGGGTTACTATGATAACCCCCCCCACCCCATGTCTGATATGAAGTTTCCAGAGGTGTTTAAACTTAAAGCGTTACCTGCAGATGTCTAGAGCTTTCCTGGCGTCTCCTGATACCGCCGACACCTTCCTGGCACAAAACTGGACAGCTGATGCATCCAATACCCCTTCTCCTGACACCTAATATGGAGGGAGAGAGACGTATATAGAGAGAGAGAGGGTATATTAGAGGAACACAAGAAACAACTTTCCGGCCCTTGAATACAATTACCCACTGACTGTATATAGACACCATACATGGAATGATGTGATACTCCAATTTTGAGTCCTATGCAATCATTCAAATATAGAGGCGATATTGCACTTGGTCTAGGTAAGCCAGAGCCCCCGTGCCTGCCGTGTACGGTGGTCTGTTGTATGCGATGGTCGCCCCAGAGCCCCATACCTGTGTGAGTCGGTCATGTACGATGGTCGCCCCAGAGCCCCATACCTGTGTGAGTCGGTCATGTACGATGGTCGCCCCAGAGCCCCGTACCTGTGTGAGTCGGTCATGTGCGATGGTCGCCCCGTACCTGTGTGAGTCGGTCATGTACGATGGCCGTGAGCTCCTGGCGGCTGTAGGGGGTGAAGTGTAAGAGCTGGGGGTGACAGCGAGGCAGCGCCTGCAGCCGGGGGAGGATCCTGTCCGTTAGGTCCAGAGCGTTGGCGATACCTGGAACACAACACACTTGCTCACAGGATGGCAAGCACATTTTTGAAGACTAAATCTTGTTTTTATTAAGAATTTTGTTTTATATGAAAATAATGATCATAAAAACACTGAATTTGGTATTTCTAATACCAATTACCGGTAGGCCATCCATCTCATACCGAAAACAACCATGTAGCCTATAAAAATATCTATAACTGCAACCATCAAGCCATACTGGACTGATTTAATGCTGTGAGAAAGTGTGTAAGTCTGTTAACACCAATGTTAGAACGTTGCTATAAAAACACCACTTCAAGAACTGAAAGAGTCAATATCAGGCAGAATAGGCTACACTATCAGAATTACAAACTCATAATTACCTGACTGATTATTTTTCACTGCCATAGTGTTAGCGTTTGGAAATACATGGGAATGAACTGGCCGACAACATTAGTTGTGAGCAACTCGCTTCAGTCAGAGGGGAAGAGTCAGTTTACAGATAGGCTATTTGGCGCCACCTGCTGTAGTGAATGTATAATAACATGTAAAAGTCTAAATCCTGAATATAAGACTACCCATTCACACTAGTAGTATTATTACATTTAGGCATCCACTACGGTCATTTCAGATTTGAACTACAAGCAAAGCACTTCAATTCGGCTAGAAGAGACCAACAAAATGGGGTTAAATCATCCAAATAGTGAAACAATTGGTGCTGTGTCCTAATTCCTTCCGCTCTGAAAGGTTGCGGTGTACTTTTTTATTTTTTATTTAACGCAAAGGTGGCTTTGGATTTTACCTAAAACCAAACAGAAAATTATTCTGTTGCCTGAACAGCAACTGTACGAAACAAAATTCACTTCATGACAGAGAACAGCATGCTCTGATGTGTCCTAATGAGTCGAGCTGAGTGTGAACTAAGTCAAGTGTTTAAGTCTTAAAGCACAACATACCAATGAGACAGAGGCGGGACTTGGGCAGATAGGGCCACTCAAATATTGTGTAGAGGACATCGTGGGCCTTGCTGTCCAACTGGTCCATCTCGTCCAGGACTAGAAGACTGGAGAAAAAGAGGGTTGGTACAGATGAGGCAAACAAAACATTATGCTTATTAGCCAAAAAGCCTATACTGGACAGGGATGGACCAAAACTACAATTTGACCAGGGATTTTAAAGTGGAGTAGCAGGGGGTCCATCACCTGACACGCCATACCTGGCAATCAGAAAGTCTCAGGTGAGGGCTGGTCCCAAGGTTGGGAGACATGCCACTCTAATGAATAAGCCACTCTAATGAATAAGCCACTCTAATGAATGAGCAACCCAATCAGGAGCGGAGATAGGGTCGCACTGGCGAACAGCAACCCTGTCTGGTTTGGGCTGCATGCGGGAACAGGCTACAGTCGCTCACAGTTATTCTATGTGAGCCAACAACTGCCGTTTTCTGTGACAGTTGTTAGCTTACAATTAATTTTGCAACAAATGAATTCCTCACCATTTAGCCTTCAACTTCCAAGACAAACCTATCAGGGCCAGTCCTAGACTGCTCTGACAAGGGGGGGGGGCAGTCAGAAATGTTTGTCCACACCATACATTTTTTTCAAGGTTCCTTACTTTCCCTTAAAATGTGTTTAAGACTTGCTATTACATTTAAGAACATTTTAAGATGTATAGGGTGTTACCTATAACCTCTCTAAACGTATGGCTCTTAATGTCCAATCATGATGCTAGAGAATAGCCTGAACTACAGGTGTCTGATTTTGGTCAACAAGTCAAGGTTGTTGATGGCCGCTTTAGACAGACACTCACACTGCGGGTCCAGCGCTGGTCAGAAGTTTCTGCAGCTTGGCATCTGAGTGGCTGCCGGAGACGCCCAGCCTGTCGGCCAGCAGGGGGAAGATGCCATAGGAGCTGCGCAGGGTCATACAGTTCACCACCACCGTCTGGACCGGCTTCAACTGGTCCTGAAACACGGAAGAAGCGGGTTTGAGGTTTACACATGGGGTCATTCCCCCAATTATGCTCATTTTCAGCATGTTAATATATACATACCTAATAATGTATGCATGTACTGTTCTTGTCCTATTTGCTATTTGTTATATTGTATTTTATGGTTTTTGTGCCTTTAGCCCACTGTACAGCACTTTCGTCAACCACGGTTATTTTTAAATGTGCTTTATAAATAAAGTTTGTTCCGGAGACCCAAAACATGTCTTTGAATATACTTAGTGAAAAGACATTCTTGCTGAAAAGACATTAAACATTCTAGCATGCCTCTATGCCCCAGTCAATGCTAACCTTCATCTCCTGCAGCACATAGTTGAGACAGGCTGTCTTGCCGGTGCCAGGGGCCCCTGAGATGTAGAGGCTGGCCGGGCGCCCCTGCAGCACCCTCTCGTCCAGGAAGGAGCGGATGGTGCCACACTCAGTCTCCCTGGACAACAGGCGCTCTGGAACGGCCGTGTGGAGGGCCTGTTTCACACTCTGGTACCTTGACTCTGGAGAACAGAGAACGTCGTTAAATGTTAGCTACCGATCCAGAGATCTAGTGCGGATTTCAGTCGAAGAAATTAAGATATACAGCGGTGGCCATGTTTTTGCTATGGGTGCACGGGTGACATTTTTCCAAAACAGATCAGAATACAAATAATTTACTTCTGGCTCTGCCTGCCAACACAACGCACTGATCTGAACAATAGATATTGGCATGAACGCTAACCGATGGTAAATAAGGGTATCTGCACACTGCGTCAACCAACACCAACTTTGGATTGGTGTGCCATGTTTGTTGGTGACTTGGCGTTACATCTGAATTTCAAACTTCCAACATTCTAACGGCTGCCAACCTTAGAATGTTGGGAGTTGGTTGGCGTTGGTTGTGGCGTTGGGCAGACACCTAAACAACACAGAGGTAGACGTGGGGTTCTTACTTTCAGCAAAGAGGCGGACTACCGGGGCCTTCTTCTCTGGTCGTTGAGAAGAGGCGGGGCTTCCGTTGGGCGTCTCTGGTAGTCTGCTGGCGGACGGTCTGGAGGCGGGAGAGAGGGGCTGTTTGGGGGAGACGGGGACCAGCCTCCCAGGGGGGAACGCTGGGGAGTTCTCATCAAAGCCCAGTTTGTGTGGCGAGACCGTCGAGGGGCGGCTCTGTTTGGGCGGCGAGCCCAAAGGGTTGGCACTGAGGTTACAGTCGTTTTCGTCACCTGTGAACAAAACGCAGACACAAAAAAAGAGAATGGTTAAATACACAATAGCGGCTTCCTTTTAGACAAAGTTAAATATCGGTCAGTATGAGAAAACACAGGTAAATTAGACTAAATTATATGTATATCTATACATCTATATGACATACATAAACAGACTGGTGACAACATAAAGTGTCTTAGTAAGGTGTTGGGCCGCCACAAGCCGCCAGAACAGCTTCAGTGTGCCTGGACAGTCTCTGGACAGAGGGACGTCACAGCATTCTTCCAAAAGATATTCCCTCATTTGGTGTTTTAGTGACGGTGGTGGAGAACACCGTCAAAATCCCTCAGTATTCTCCAGTTTCATGCATGTACACACCTACGTACCCCAACACTATGCAAAGCTGCACACATACTCCACTGCGTGTTTTGTCTAAATGGAGGCTATAATTAACAACGGCACAGAAAAGTGTGTGTACTCGCCTGTGCGTTTGCGGGGGCTGAGAGGCAGTCTTGCAGCTTTGAGGCGGGTTAGTTTGGGGGACAGGGGCACCAGCGGGACCAGGAGCGGGAGTCTGGTCTCCCCTGGACTGGGAAGCTCCAACTCCTCCTTCAGATGGCTGCTCTTGGAGCGGGAGCTCATCCTAGCGGACTTGCGTCTGAGGAACACTTGGGTCTGTGAGCGAGTGCTGGAGGACATTTTATTTTTATACCTGAGGAGGAGAGAGAAGGGTATAGTAAGTTGATGTGTGTATGAGCAGTTTGAGAAAAGCCTGTGTCTGTAGGGAAGCAACAACATATTTGGTTCTGTACAAACAGGGGAGTCGGAACTCCGAGGTGACTAGTAGCTACCCCCTATGCAAAGATTAGTAGACCTCTTGATTCCCCGTTAAAATACGACTGTCCACGTTATTTAACTTCCACGTTGCAGAAAAACAATGTGCGTTGTGCAATAACGTTACAGCTTTCATTTCAATATGCAAACGACATATGTCTGCGCTTGGTGTTCGGTGTATAAGTTAGTTACACAATTCAGCTACAGTAACGTTTGCAAACTCGGTGCAAATTTGACAATACAATAACGTCAGCTGCAAGTCTTACTTTCTGGCGCCAACATACTGACTGCCGAGCCAACACACCGCCCTATTCTTAATGTGATGGCTCCACAATAGGAACATACACGGGATAAAACAGACTATCTAGCTACATTTACAAGCTACAATATTATTTTCGTTTCGAAACAGCTAGTTAGCTGAGGCCAACAACTCACTTGATTAGAGCTAGCTGGGGGACGTCCTGAGCTGGCAATACATTCAATTAATTTGCAATTGTTTGCAGGTCTGCCCCACTTCAAATAAGCCAGATTTCGCAAATAATATATCCAAACACGAGAACTCAACTTACCTTTAATCGCTTTATTCAGCAATCCGCAACAAGTCTCTGTCGTTTCGTGTTACAGCGCGCGCCTCTCCTCAGAATTAGAACTAAAGACTGACTGAGCTGGCGCCAACTGCTTTTCAACTCCTCCCCTTACTGACATCTGATTGGGCTTCTCGGTATGACCGCTTTCATTATTCGAGCTGCCATTGGCTCGGCTCGCAGACTGGCCTTGCGTTATCGTCCACACTGGCGGGATATCCATCTGGGGTGAGTTGAGTCTGAAAACCGTGTGCACCGTTTTGGTACGGTTTCCGGGTTGACCAATACGGCCCTTTCTGAATCCAGTCCCTCCCCCACTCGCACTGTCACCGAGTGCACTCCGTTTTGTAGTCCCCTCACAGCTGAATGTAGTTCCCTTGATTAGGGTGTAGGGTATAAAAACCTTAGGGACGCACTCCCCTCACTCCAGCGGAAACAGGAAACACAAACCACAACGGTTACCATGGTTTCGCGTCAACAGCACTTTGCAGAGGCATCGTTCGTATCCTCCTTGTTACAGCTTATGAGGATTGCTTATATCTATGGCTTTATATATATACATTTTCCCAACGCAGCTGCTTCAGCACGATTATTTGTAGGCTAATAGTGTATTCTTTGTATTTTTGTTTTTATTTGCATTAAAACAAAGCAGGCCTGATTTTGTTTGTCCTGATTTTATGCTCATTTCATCTTCACTGTTATGAAGCACTTTGGGCTGCAATTCTTGTGTTGAAAGTTGCTATACAGTTTATTAAAACAAGCCCATAAAAACTGCACAAGCTGGCTGTATGAACCTGTGTTTGTCCTCTTGTCATTTTCTGCAAATGACAGAAGCTGTTAAGCTGTTATGATGAAGCTGTTAAGAAATATGTCCGGGAAGATGGTTAAAATGTTTTGGTCAGAATGAGTGCTGTGTGACTCCTCCAATCACTCCACATCTTACCAAGTAGTAGTCCTACACATCATTTATCAAGTCCTAGTAATGGGATACAATCACACAATTAATCTTCTTTCAAAGAATCTTAAACATTAAGGTGTTTTTGGTTGTAGGCCTAATCAGTGAAATCTGCCAATGGAACAAGTGAAACTTTGCTTAATGTTTGGAAGAAGATGCATTTATCTAAAGACAAATCACTTGTCCTATATCTCACTGAAATGTTGCTTGTTGGTTGAGTGTCTACATTACGTGTAAAAAGATGTGTTTTGTGGTGAGTGGCAGGCCGTTCATGGACTCAACCTATGAAAAAACTTACTCCCAAGCTTCTGTAGTGCCGTTTCGTTTTTTTGTGGACAACTTTTCATTTTCCATTCTCAGTTTGATCAGCTGTTTAGTCTGAACAACAGTCCTGGTAAATATCCACCAGCCACCACTTTACATTACAATCAAATGAACATAATCTAGCGTTTTCTGAACTGGAGAACGGAATTTGATGCGAAATACAATGCAAATGTCGTATAATTTGTGAGGAACTTACATGTGTACGGCGCATTTTCCATTTCGGACAATAAAAACAGCTGCACATGTGAATCGAGCCTGCATCGGTGAGGGGCTGGATTGGCCCTTTTCGAGCTCCTCGTCCCTCGCCCTATGCACTCCCCCTCGGTTTGCGCGTTCACGCGGAGGCCGCGCCATATTAAGTGCCATCTGAAACCAATTTGCGCCCAGTGGAAGTGGCTTATAAAACCCTCGGTAGCGAGTCTGCGCCGATGCAGGCTCGATTGGCATGTGCAGCACTGTTAAGGCTCCGAAATGGAAGACACACCATACAAATGTAAGTTCATCACCAATCATACAACATTTGCATTGTACTTTAAATCAAATAGCCTACCGTTCTAGAAAACGGTAGATTGTGTTCATTTGATAGAAGTGGTGGATATTTACAGTGACTGTTGCGCAGACCAGGGGCCTCATATATCAAATAGCGTGTAAATTCAGGTGTAAAAGAGGGCGTACGACGAAAACGAGAAAAGGGCGAACTGCCGCGTACGACGAGAATATTTACACGCTTTTCGGATCTGTCAAACATGGCGTACACGCTGCTGCGCCGATTCCTCAAAGAAAAATCCGACGGTGTCGTAGATTTATATGCTTACCAAACAGCAAACAGGTCCACATGATCACATATTAATGACAATCTAATTGGTCAATTATTGCCGTTTGATGGAGTGCCTGCATTAGGTGTGCGCATAGGTTAAGTTTGGGGAACAAATCCATATCGGACCATTAGAGGATAAGATCTTGCATTGCGATATATGTTTGTGCTGAATTGGGCTATTAGCCTACATGATTGTGCGTTCATAAACTTTCGCTCTTATTCTCTCCATCAAACATTGTAATACAATGACGCACCACCTGTGTCGCCAGTTCCCCCTGTGTTCAAAAAGGGTGTAGAAAACCGTGTAAATCGGTACGACAAGTTGAGAGGTGTCCTACAAAAGCGCGTAGAAAGGCGACTAAATATCCGCCCTTTTGGCTTGATAGGTCGCGCTGTGGGGGGGGGGGAAATGGCGTACGCCTGAAATCGCGGAAAAGACCGTGTAAAAGAAGGCGTACCTCAGTGATATATGACAGTTAATACAACTCAGGGGCCTCATTTATCAAAGAGCGTGTGAATTCAGGTGTAAAAGAGGGCGTACGACGAAAAGGAGGAAAAGGCGAAATGTCACGTACGACGAGAATATTTACACGCTTTTCGGATCTATCAAACATGGCGTACACACTGCTGCGCCGATTCCTCAACGAAAAATCCGACGGTGTCGTAGAAGAGAGCGGACGTGCACGCGCCCCGTGTTCCGCCCTCGCCACGCCCAAATTCAACCATATATGGTCAAAACTATGACAGCGCACAACGTGGATACCCCGGAAGGAACCGACATAATATAGCGTGGAGAAAAAAAGGCAAGACAATTACGTTTATGGAAAAACGCGGAAAGAAGATAAACTTTTCGGAGACGGAGGTGCATGTGCTTGTTGGTTAGGTCCACGCGAGGAAAGAAAATCATCTTCGGAAGGTAAGCTATTTGTACGAGCCTACATTTGTCTGATTGCTCCTACAGTTTAGGTAGCCTACTGTACGTTTCGTGCATCCTGTATTTGGCGTAGGCTACACGGACATGCTGTATTATGTGGCTGTGAGGAAAGCAAACATTCCACACATTCTGTGGTAGGCTATGATTGATTTAGGACCAAAAACAGGGAACGATAACACAGATGATCACTTCATCATGTTAGACCACATTAAACATTTTCCCCTCTGGGAAATTAAGACTCATCTAAATCACCCGGTAAATCACACTTAAGCATTTATTTGGCTGCCAACAGAAAAACATATAAATTGAATATGGCTACACAATGAAATGTTTAATGCATAATCAAGTTAACAGACAAACGACTGAAATTGTTTCTCCAGACTCTGACGTGGGGTGGGACTCAGAGGAGGGGGAGTCTGCAGTGGTCCTTGACCTGACGGTCGTGCCCCCGCCGGTTGCAGCCTCCACCTCCAGCGCCACGACCTCCAGTGCCTCTACCTCCAGCGCGCCGGCCTCCACCTCCAGTGCCATCTCCAGCGCCTCCGTCTCCGCTGCCAGCGTCCCTGCCTCAAGGGTCCCTGAGGGCTGGGCTTCCTCTCAGACACTGTGCTGGAGGCTCATGACCCTAGAGGCCCAGAGGGACATGGCAGAAGGGATTGGGGCAGTTGTGCAGCAGTTGGTGGAGGTCACCACATTACACCACCAGAGCCAACAGGACATCCTCACTGCACTTCATTCCCACACATGCTGTCACGGACCTCACACAGTCACTCACTACCACACTCACGGACCTCACACATGCACTCACAAACGCACTCACACCTCACACAGTCATCCACCAACAGACAATGAAATGGTAACAATGTGAACCTTACTTGTTTGTGTCTTCATAGCTGGCGCATGACCTCAGTGCGGGCCCTTTGGCCCCGCTGGTAACCCTCATGACGGGGAGGGGGCTGAGGGCTTGGGTCTTCATTTTGTGGTGGGGTCTTGACTGGTTCTCATTCTTATCAGCTTTGAATATATATCTTGGCAAACATAACACAGGATGATGTACAAGGAGGGGACAGATACCTAGTGAAAGTACTATTGGTTGCTAGTAAAAAGACAATAATGAGCGCTTGGTATAAGGTGGAACCCCTAACCAAGTTCACGCATGCATTGAGGATGCAGGAAGGAAAGTTTGAAGGGAGATGGGAAAAATGGATGGATTCTAGAAGGAAGTGTGATGATGCCACTAATATTGAAATTGTAATATTTCAGTAAGAGAAAAAAGCTGCATGGATGGAAGTAAGTTTTTATGTTTTATTGTATTGTCGTTGTATGGATGGAAAATGCTAATAAAGATTAAAGTAAAGAAGAAAAAGAATATCTTGGCTATGCACACCAACAAGCCAGCCGTCACGCGCAGCGCCTGCCTCCAGTCTAGCCCCTACCCTGCTGTGCGCCAGGATGGATGAGTCATGCGTGGAGCCAGGCCACCGTGCCACTACACTTGTGATGAACATGTCGGCGGCACATATGATTTGGGTATTTATAGTGTGCACATTTTTGCGATTCACATAGACGTATTCATTCAATGATGGTGCCCTTATGTGGGTGCAGTCGCCATCGCCGTCACCTCTTTGGAGTTCCTTCTCGGCCAGTAGGCCGAGTAGCGCCGGATTCGTTTAGGCTCGCATTACGCACAGGAGGACTGTCATTTATATGCTTACCAAACAGCAAACAGGTCCACATGATCACATATTAATGACAATCTAATTGGTCAATTATTGCCGTTTGATGGAGTGCCTGCATTAGGTGTGCGCATAGGTTAAGTTTGGGGAACAAATCCATATCGGACCATTAATGAGCCGGTTAGAGGACACGATCTTGCATTGCGATATATGTTTGTGCTGAATTGGGCTATTAGCCTACATGATTGTGCGTTCATAAACTTTCGCTCTTATTCTCTCCATCAAACATTGTAATTCCCGACGCCTGAAATCGCGGAAAAGACCGTGTAAAAGAAGGCGTACCTCAATGATAAATGAGGCCCCAGAACACAACACGAGAAGCTGTTTACAAAAAAAAAGAAACGGTACCAAAGAAGCTTGGGAGTAAGTATTATTTATTTCCATAGGCTAAGTCCGTGAACCTGGCACCCACCACAAAACACTCATCTTTTCACATTTCACCGATTAGGCCTACAACCAAAACACCGGAATGCTTAAGATTCTTTAAAGATTAATTGCTTAAAAAAAACATACCTCACTGAAATGTAATTAGGTGATTGTATCCCATTACTAGGTCTTGACAAATGATGTGTAGGCCTGATGTGCTGTGATTGCAGGGGCCACACAGTACTCATGTATATTGTGAGATTATTCTGAGCAAAGCATTTTAACTATATCTTCTAACTATCTTCCCTGACATTTCTCCACAGCTTCATCATCAAACAAATGGACCTGGAGGGACAGGCAACCTCAAAGCAGGCCTCCAAAAAATGGGAAAACCTAAAGAAATACAAGGTAATTTTCTTTATTTCATATGGACCTGTGTCTGCATACAGAGTGTTATTATTATTATTAGACAACATGCATATAGCCTTCTAGATGCTGCAGACATCTCATGCCTCTTTTTGTTTTAGGAGCTGAGATTGCCACCCACCAGCTCTGGGACCGACCAGGGGGAGGAAACACCAGCCACCTGGAGCTTCTATGATGACATGCATGAGGCAGTGGGGTCAAAACCGTCTTTGACTCCACCTGTCCTCATTTCCTCATGCATGTCAAAGGCAAGTCCAGAGCCGTCGTTCCTCCCAGACCCGGGCACATCCTCATCTGTTCCACCCTCCCTCCCTGGCACATCCGTGTCCTCACTTGCCCCCCCCCCCACCTGCCAAAAAGAGACGGGTGTCCACTGATGGGGTGATGGAGGTCCTGGAGCGGGAAGCCGAAAAGGAGGAAGAGCGACACCAGGAGCTGGTACAGACCACCCAGAATTTTTAACACCATTTGAGCAAATGGTCAACAAAATGTGAAGTTTTGTCATTTATTTATTATTTATCATTATTTCATCAGTTTGGCCAAGATGCCTTATTTTCAGTTTGTAGTGGATAGGCCAAGATGGCCAATTTCAGTTTCAATTTCAAATTTTTTCATATTTTTTGTGAGAATCCCTTTGTATCCTTTGCACATTTGTCTCCATATTCTGTGTGATCTCTGGTTGTCATATTAGTGGTATGGTCTGCCCTCTAATACTTAAGACCACAGGTGAACGCTGCTCTGAAAAGGATGATACCACAGCAAAATCTAAATCCTGGTTTACTATTGATGTTTGAGTAAGAGCTTTTGCTATATGAGACTACAGCTCTTCCTATATGAGACCACTGCAAAATCCTGGTTTACTATGTATGGTTTAGTATTTATAGATGTTTTTGATTAAGTTCTCTTTCTACATGTACAAAGTCAGACATTATTTGTAGAAAATTACAAGAGGACAAACGGGTTCATACAGCCAGCTTGTGTAGTTTTATGGGCTTGCTTTAATAGCAACTTTCAAAACGAATTGCAGCCCAAAGTGCTTCATAGCTGAAAATGCAATGAGCGTCAAATGCCCAAAATAAAATGGCCTTTTTGTAAAACAAACAAAATCGGGCCTTACCATTGTTTTGGTAGAAATTAAACTCCAACAAAAATAAAACATTTACAAATAATCATGCTCAAGGAGCTGCTCAACTAGCTCAACAGGTGCAGCCAGCTGTTGGGCAATCCTGTCCTGAATGAGTCCCAGGATGTTCCGGCCCACCTATGCCAATGGGAGGACCATCCTGGGGATCTTCAGCAGGCTGGGGGTTCTCCATCTCACCCAGGTGATCATTCATCTCCAGGCAAAGATTGTGGAGCATTGCACAGCAAACGATGATCTCTGGGACGAAGGTGGGATGGACCTCCAGGGCCTTGGACAGTGTGGCTCGCCAGCGCGCTTTCATCATTCCAAATGCTCGTTCGACGACAGAACGAGCCTGGGAGTGATGCCAGTTATACTTCTCCTGGCTACAAGATACAAAATAGAAGATCAACTTCATTGTTCCCATGGGTGGAAACATGTCATGGGCTGTCAACTATACCACAGCCTTAAAAAAAGAAGTTATCACTGCATAACTGTTATATTGTATGTGTTATTGCATATTGTATGTACTGTGTCAAACAGAGCTGCTAAACATAATTTCGTTGTTTTCTGACAATGACAAACTAATCTAATGTACATAACCATGTTCTAGTGCATCCATACAAACAAACCTGGACCCGGCCGTGAAGAGGGTGCTTGTAGTGTGTGAGGATGGCCATTGGTGTTTCCAAGCAGGGATAGGCACCATCCGCAAGGATGTAGTAGCCAGCTGGAGGGTACAGGGCCTGGTGGAAGACTGGGCTGTTGCGCAAGATCCTGGCATCATGCACTGAACCTGGATAGCCCACAAAGACATCCAGGAACTTGCCTCTATAGTCACAGATCGCCTGCATCTGGATGGATGGAAAGAGCTTGTAATTGTAGTAGTCTGCCTGGTGCTGCTCCCCTGGAGACCTGATCCTAATGTGGCACCCGTCCATGGCACCAGCCACATGGGAGAAGGCATCACTATGTGCAAGCAGACTGAAACCTGCAGCGATGGTGGGGAGCTCATGGGCTGATGGCAGACGGATGACAGTCGAGAGTTCGGCCTTGATCTCCTTGCTGATTCTGTGAATCATGTTGTGGACAGTGCTCATAGGGATGTCAATGGCCGAACTCACAACTGACAGTGACAGCCCAGGCCAAGCTGTACAGGAACACAAGCACCTGAAGATGATGAAAATTATAAAAATTAGCATTCCTGCTAACTCTGGTGTATTTACAGTTAATCATGTAAGCTATGTTTATTAATGCACACTGTCCCTCCCAAATAAAACTGATCTTTGTTTCTTTCCTTACCTCCATCTCCTGGCCCCAACCGTGGTCCCTCGGTGCGGCAATCATCTGCAACAGATGATTTATAGTGGCTCGGGACATTCTGAAGTCCTTTTTGAGGCAAGCTTCTGGGTCAGCAGGCACATGATGGGAGTGGCAGCATTTAGCTGCATGTATGGCCCTCTGCCCTGAGTACAGTCCTAGGAAAAGAGGATTATTTCATTGACAATAATATAAATACTACTACTACTAATAATAATAACAAATTACAGAAAAGGGTTAATTAATAGGTAAGATTTATTAAAATGAAGGTTAAATAATTGTAAATGCCTTGGCCATATTGTCATTTTGGATATTCCCACTTAATGGAACTGGAGAAAGGTAGGCTATTCCCCAAAAATATGTAAAGAAAATAAGTCAATTGAAATAGCGCAGCAGATTACTATTAGCAGACAACTAAAAACATACCTGTAGCTGGTGGACAACCGATAAAAGGCGCCTTAAACGTCTACGCCTTCGGGCAGATTGCATCCTCATCTGGAGCAGTTGAAGGAAGATGAGAACAGCTGCCGCTACCGCTACATGTTTACGCGAAACCATGGCAACTGTTAGGATTTCTGTTTCCTGTTTCCGCTGGCGTGAGGGGAGTGCGTCCCCAAGGTTTTTTACACCCTAATCAAGGGAACTCCATTCAGCTGTGAGGGGACTACAAAACGGAGTGCACTCGGTGACTGAGTGCTAGTGGGGAGGGACTGGATCCGCAAACTTTTGAAACCGTGTCCCAGAGTGGAATCGTTTAAAAATGCCACCGTAATTCTCGCCGTGTAAACTGGCAATACGCAATTCTTGCGAAAAAGGTGACGACACAGCCCCACAAGATATTATTCCCGATTTTATACACGATTCACAATCCTGCCGAGTCTGTCCTAGTCAGCAGCAGTCTGCACTAGTTGGGGGTAGTCGGAGTGGAATTTGGCACAGAAATCTGTAAGTGTATGAGGGGTACAGATTTAAATCGGCAAGTGTATGATGAGAACAGACTTCTCCCGATCCGAGTCGGAGCAAGTCGGAGCATATCAAACATGTTAGATATTTTTGAGCAGATTCTGGACACAATCGTGTAGTGTAAACTTGTCCAGTCGTTGTGCGATACCCAGTTTTTCAGTTGACATACAAAAATCAGCAGAAGCCAGTCGTCTAGTGTATACTCAGTCATTTTATAATCTGTTAAGATTGTGAAAGTCTTCTAGTGTATCCGAGGCTTAAGCCTGGATCAAAGACATATTACCGAGCGGGCCTACCGGGCCCAGGGGCCCAAGATCTCAGGGGGCCCTTTGCATTTCTTGTTGCAGGGACACCGATAGAAATTTAGGGTGAGATTCCTTACACAAATATAAAAAAAAAAAAATAATATTTTGAACAGTTTATAAGGGCCCACGTCTTTTAAAAAAAGAGAGAAGCTTGTGTGTCTTTAATCTAATGGGTGGGAATGTAGGCTACCTTTCCATAGATACATGAAGGCTATAAAACTAGTCTATAGAGGGAACTATTCACGTTTGTGAACTCAAGACAGATCACACAGGTGCAGGTCACAAGGTCAATTGGTTCAATCTGTTTGATCTTGACAAAGAACCGTACATGTAAAATGGAGCACCGTCACATATTAAGCGGAGCAGCAAAACGAAAGATTTGAAAAGAAAAAGTCAAGGCAGTAAGATGCTTTACAGCAGGTTCCTCGCATTTCCAGTTTTTTTTTATTTTTTTAAAGAAAACAAACGCTGAGAACAACAGTGTTGCGGCGAAAGCTGTAGGGGGGTGGGGGGGAGCTGGTAGGGAGGGGGGCCCCTCTACACATCCAGGCCCAGGGGCCCATTTTTCATGATCCAAGGGGATTAGAGGAACATGAATCAGAAGCCTTTAGAATCAGAGTCAGAAACAGGTTTATTGCCAAGTAGGCGTTCACATACAAGGAATTTGCTTTGGTCTGATTGTGCATTAATAGTGCTAGGACAAATCAGGCCAGAGCAAAATACAGTAACATACAAGTGACACATAGGCTAGAGTACAATACAAATACAATATAATGGATCGTAAATGGTAAATGGATTGCACTTATAACGCTTTTATCCAAAAGTGCTTTGCAATGGCCTCTCATTTATCCATTCACACGCAAATTCACAATGGCGGCAAGCTGCCACACAAAGCACTAGCCTGCTCATTGGAAGTAATTTGGGGTTCAGTGTCTTGCCCAAGGACACTTTGACATGTGGACAGGAAAAAAGTGTGTGGGGGGGGGGGGGGGCAATGAAAAGGGCAAAAGGACAACATTAAAATGTGTGTGTGTGTTATTTATTGTTTGTTTGTGTGGGTGCGTGTGTGTGTGTGATAGAGTGTATGGGCTTTGCGTACTCAACTGGGCAGGATAATAGGAGAGTTACTAAATAGCGCCGGCAGGCTGGGCTGCATCCAAAAGGGAGAGGAGTCGCTGTTCCCACATGTGGACCCACTAATACACCACAAACTATCCCAGCGGACAGGCTGTTACAAGCACTTAAGAGCTGCTCACAAACTACCCCAGCGGACAGGCTGTTCAAGCACTTAAGAGCTCTCTCTGTAAACCTCGCTGTGTGCTCTGGGGAAGTCAAGCACACAACGACTCCCCCTCCTCAAAAACAACCCTGTCACAGCGTTACTGGTGAGACAGTTTCTCCTGACATTGTACCTCTATATGACTCCACAGCCGAATCACTCAGCCTCAACAATGGCTGTTATGTACAGCCCGGTCAAGATGCAATTCTGTTTTTTTTATGGGTGTCTGAACTGTAGCCAAGACGTTACAGCTGGCTAGAGAGCAGCAGGTGTTCTTCTGACTTGGACCAATGGGCAGAAAACGAACCAGTGCATCTGACGGAGACTCCCTCAGATGGTTGAGAGGTGGAAGAAACAAGCAGAACCCAAGTCTCCAGTGCCCCCTAGTGGCACACAGACACATTACAGTTCAAATACTGTATCCAGAACAGCTAACTCAGCCGAACAAAGAGCATCTCCTCACAATAAAACCTATGGACCTCAATCTCATCGGCCAAGCTACCTATATAGTAAAACACTTTAAAACATATCACAACATGTTATATCATGGCAGGCCTACTGTCAAAGACATATTCAGGCACGTGCTGGGACGAAGAAACGGCCATGGAGTCTGAGCCGGCCGCTTCAGTATATACGGCGTGCTGAGCGATTTTCCTAGCGGCCACCTGGCAGCCGACGGCCGTTATCGCCGGCGGCCGTTCTGTGATTCTCCAGAACCTACAGATGGCCAGAACGGCCCTGGACATATTACCGAATGGGCCTACCGGGCCCAGGGGCGCAAGACCTCAAGGGGCCCTTTGCATTTGTTGTTGCAGGGACACCGATATAAATTTTGGGTGAGATTCCTTACACAAACAGAGCCACTATAATAATGCTGTTATCTGACTCATCCAGACGCTGCATACATCAAATTCCTTAAGAGTGCATGAAAGGTGCAGAGCAGTGACAAACTCACACTACACACACAATTCAAATTAGATTTTTTTTTATTGACTTTCCCCTCGGCTCCGCTCTTAAACAGCTAACGTTTCCCAGCTAAGTATCATTGCTTTAGGGTCATCCACTTGCTCCGGAGGAATATCGCGTCATTTTTTGAAGCGAGCAAATCACGTGACCCCTACCTCTTCTTCTCCTGCCTAAATTCGAAAAAAAAGTGTTTCCATTACACTTTTGCGATATACTGTACTTCTTCTATATTGAAACTGCTGAAAAACCACCCCATGAGAGCGTAAAAACGTTTTATCGAAATTTGAGAGGTTTTTCATAATGTAGGTGTTTCCATTATCAATTTTTTATTGCGATATTTAGGTTTTGCGCAATTCTAGGTGTAATGGAAACACGACTATAGACATACGTTCATATCTATAGCTGCGTTTCCATTACACTTTTTCGCAAAATAAAAGCGATATTTCTAAAGTTTCGACAAAGTAGCCTAGCCTACAATTGCGACTTGCAGGTGTTTCCATTGAAAGGTGTTTTGCCCAAGAGCCGTAATTCTCGTAGTCTAGTCTCGCGTTGCCACACAATTCACGCAAAGCGCAACCAGGAAGTAAACAAAGCGTTGTAATATTTGAACTTTATTTTAGCTTTCCCCTCAGCTCCGCTCTTAAACAGCGCGCGTTTCTCAGCTAAGTATCATTGCTTAGGGTCTTCCACTTGCTCCGGAGGAATATCGCGTCATTTTTTGAAGCGAGCAAATCACGTGACCCCTACCTCTTCTTCTCCTGCCTAAATTCGAAAAAGGTGTTTCCATTACGCTTTTGCGATATACTGTACTTCTATATTGAAACTTCTGAAAAACCACCTCATGAGCGTAAAAATGTTTTATCGAAATTTGAGAGGTTTTTCGAAATGTAGGTGTTTCCATTACCAATTTTTTATTGCGATATTTAGGTTTTGCGCAATTCTAGGTGTAATGGAAATGCGACTAATGATTAGCATGATCATAGCAGCTTCATTGCTAAAAGCATAGCAAATGTTAGCCGACGTCATTACATATGACTTCCTTAAAACTATCCAATCAGAGGCAGAGTAGGGCGGGTCTTCCTATGGTGACGTGTTTTCCGCCGAGTTCGCAGGACTCATGAACGCGAGCCCAGCGTCCCCGAGGCTCGTTCACAGCATGTTTCTCAAATGGACTCGATACAGGTATTGGTGGCCTCAAAAACAAAAAAAACAAATTGAATTAAAAGTTTATATTGATTAGATTGGTCTCTGATGCTGAATGATACCCAGAAAATTTTTGTTTTCCTTTTCTAGTCCTATCTATCATAATCCACAAACCATGGGAAATAAGGGTCTTGGGCCGCATGCCGTCACTTGACTTGCAATACCGAGCTTTGGCCACTACATCAAATGGCTTCATGCACCGGTGAGCAACTTTCATTGAAATGAATAGGCAGCCATTTTCAATGCCGTCTCCAGTTTATATTATACCTCCATGGTGTTAGCCAATCGGCAGAGTGTTCCAACCAGGGGTGAAAATTAACTTTTTGGTTCACGGTGAGTCACCTGCCAAGGGGACTGTAGATGAAAAAATCTACCGGCCAATTTTATTTTATTTTTTTCAGATAGCCTTCCGAAATCTAGTCGCCAATTGGAAATTTTACCTGCATTTGGCCGGTGTTAATTTTCAGCCCTGGTTCCAACGCACCTCTGTTACCGTTTCAATAACCGTTTTGCTATAGGTTTCATCAGGGCTGAACTCACCCCAATTATAAAATCACTCACTTTGTAAGGCTTTGGTTGACTACCTAAATGTAGGCAGTAATCCACCGCTGGAGCCACTCTAAGTCAGATGGCCTATTTTTAATCATGGACTACTATTCCTAACGTTATCATAGCTTATAAAAACGTATTTACATTCCTTGGATAGTCACAGGCAGACTAGTCTCGGTGCCCCACAATCCCTGAGCACTGACAATACAGACAAACAGAATGTCGAGCTTACAAAGACTTGCCGAAAATAAAGACCTGTATCCCAAGCAGTCAGACAAGCCCACAAAGTTAACCATTGTTATAATTTTTAATAATTTTCTTCTGTATATTACAAGCTTTTTACAAAATCAAAATAGATCAATAACAATGCTTTGATTACCGAAGGTTATTCCTCATACATTATGTAAATATACATTATCTATTGCCATTTTTAATATATTTCTTTTTGTAGGTTTTTTTATTACAAATGCACTGTAGGTCTACCGACAAGTACAACAAGTGTGTAAGGCAACCACTGGCAAGAGGCTCATAAAAAATCAAAAGAAATCATCTAGTCACATTATAGCTGGTCCATTTTGTTCCCTTTAACTATGGCATGTTAATAATGTTCAACAGAACACTGTTCCACACTAAATAAAATAAGTTCTCAAATCTCAACAACAAACTTTTTCAGCCCCAAATAGTCACCATGCCCTCATGGGGCTTCCTGTTCTGGTTAGTTCAACACCAGTCCTGCATAGAACACCAGTCCTCCATAGAACACCAGTCCTGCATAGAACACCAGTCCTGCATAGAACACCAGTCCTGCATAGAACACCAGTCCTTGCATAGTGATGCACTCAAAACAAACATCATCCCTGTAGTTATACCTTCTCAAAGGGCCAAACCACAGAAAAATACAATATTTTTGGTACAAAAAAACAACACATTTCTGCTTGTGTTCCCTTCCCTATAAGTGATAAGGTATCCCTTATTAACCCCTAACATACCATTTGTTGCTTTATAGCCTGGGTTCTAAACTGAATTAAACTTTTTACACCTTTATTTACATATTGGAACCTACAACTTTCAGGTGAAAAAAATAATCAATACATTAAAGCAACAAAAGGTGATGATTTTGAAAAGGGGTGTAGACTTTCTAGGCACTTAAGTTCAGCAAATGTTCTTGGTCCATATTCGAGTTTCTAAGCGACAGCAGGAAGCGATGTCCCATGGGACCTTATTTCGGAAAATAATATGTACGGTAGTCAATCGCAAGAGACAAATAATTTAGTGACTCGTGCCATGACCATACACGTTTGCCAATTTAAAACATAATTTTTTAAGTCAAGAAAGTTACAGTTTGTCGTAAAAGTCTAAAGTAGCCCAGAATGAGTTTAAAATTATTAAAAGTGAAAATCACTAGTAGTCTGGCCATATAGAGCTTTAGTGTATGTAAGGAGAGTTAGTCAGTTCTGTAAGAGATCAAAATAACTTTTTATTCAAGTCAAGTCGTGTATTCATGCTGTTGTGAATAAAGTTGTGCCCGCCCCCCCCCCCCCCCCCCCCAAAAAAAATAAAATCTGTAAGAGCAGCCATGCAGGATCAGCTTTACAAGTTTTTTTTTGTTGAGTGCTAAATGTGTAGTGTCAGCTAGCTAATATTAGCTAACTTGCGAGTAAAAAAAACCAACAGATAAAATTTGTTTTAAATTGACAAATATATGTGATGGTCATGGAACAATTCAAACGGGCTCAAGAAATTATTTGTCTCTCGTCACTGACTACCGCTCATATTTTTTCCTATTTAAGGTCCCATAGGGGGTTTCTCTTCCTGCTTCCGCTTAGGCACTCTGTATAAATGAATGAGGGGAGAACAATTTAGTCTCCTCTTTGTGGCGAGAAATAAGAATAACAGCAACTATGGTAAAGCTTATCCCATCACATACAGCATTCAGAGATCAATGAAATAAGTATAAACGCTGTGATGCTATCCCAATAAAACAAGGAGAACTGGTCTGAGACTGTTACTGTGTATAGTGGTAAAAGAGTGCTTAAAGAGTTAAAACACCTGGGTGCAGCACTTTGTCATCCAAAATATCTGTCTCTTCACAGGAAAATACCTGTCTGTTAACAGCTGCCATCCTGCACAGCCCAGGTTCTGCTGGTTAAGCTGATAGACTAAAGCATGTACAGGAGTGGCGAGACACCACTTATAACAGGACAAGCATTCATGCAATGTCTTGTGTCTCACAGTCTGCATTCAACTTAAGTGGAAAAAAGTAATTGTTCTCTCCTCCTTTGCTCTATCCACTTTTGGCACACTGGAGGTAGGCTGAGAATTGTAGTCCATAAACCTCACACAGGGGCACTGGTAGAACATTAAAAAACACAATGTACCCATATCACTCATAATACAAAAAATATCTGTTGTGTGGGTGGTGGGCCTACAAAAAAAAGAGTCTAAGAATAGTCTATAGTCTAAGAAAAAAAGTAATTGCAAGCCAACGCCTGAAAGGAAAGAACAGTGAATTTCTGCTCCTGTAATGTTCAACAACAGGCAATAATTTGAATTTGAAAACATTAGTCACAATAATGGAAATCACCGACACCCATCTTCACCATGGAATACACCTCAATTAGACTACAGATACATACAGTTTCGCACTGGAACAAAAAAGGTCCCGTCACCATCACCATTCCATCAAGAAGGGTTTCATGCATGGCGCAACACAATCACCCTCACAACACAACTCATGGCAAGCCAGGCAGCTGCGCCTTAAAATATCAAGAGAGAAATCACTTAGGCTTCTGTAGCAGTACCTGCCTTCCTTGTGAGACTTCCTGTAGTAGGTACTTATACTTGTTATTTTGTAATACATCCCAACATTTAACAATATTTGTTTTTTTTCCAAACATTACTGTAAATTCTCATATAGTATTCCAGATTCCAAATTCCAGACCTCTGAAAGTCTGCCAAATAATGTCTGAGCATTTTTTTCCACTGACAGCTGTGCTGTCCAGAAAGAGAGATAAGACCTGGGTTTCGAATACTATGACATCCCTTCAATTACTTGAGCGTTTACCTGTGTCTGCCTGGATTCTCAGGTGGGAGGAGTCAGCATTTTTTGGGAGTAGCCTATTGGGTCTGTTGTGCCAGAGAAAAACAATCGAGCACAGATAAGTAACTGAAATGATTTAAAGGTACCACAGAAAACGTTTTCGTTTTGCAACGATCAGCAGGCCATTTAGCCGATTCTGAAATGTGCCAATGCACGCTAGTTACTTCCGTCTCATGTTAGCAATGTTGATGGCTCATGCTAACTGCACTCGTACCCGGTGCAGACAGTAGCAGACAGAATTTGCGAGGCTATAAGGAATTTATCTAAACGCTGATGGTGTAATTTTTCTATAGCCATGTGTGTGCAATGTACACATATTTCATAACATATTAAATCAAAAAAGCTGTCTTGTGTTACCTTTAAAACAGTATCTGAACCCAAGTCTGAAGCCCATAAAAGCCTCCAGGCACATAGCAGTGTTTATTGACAGATGGCAGCTTTCTGTTGATGATGTTAACAAGGCCCATGACATCAGTCTCCCAATATTTTTTGGCTTGTCGCAACGGCACAGTGAAGGTCAGTTTCTTGGTGCAAAGTGGTTTTGTTCCCTTATATTAAGAAAATGTGTTTGGGGGGGGGGAATTGTAGTGTATAAAATACAGCATTCGTTCAAGAAGTGGTGCATTTGTAATGTGTTTAGTCAACTTCTGTTGAGTATTTATGTGTTTCTAAGTATACACGTTTTGAGTGCTTTGTACATCACTCTCCTGAACATCCCACTGATTAGACTGAGAGGTATTGAGTCATCATGCTCCGTAGTTCACCTGCCCACCGGTGGCAACGGAGGCGCTCCTCTGGTCAGGGCTAAGGGAAGAAGAGTTAAAGGAGGGTCATGTTAGGTCTTAAAGGGATAGTTCGGAATTTTAGGCACAGGGCCTCATTTTCCACTTAGTAGTAGGGCAGTGGAGCGATACTTCATGCTGCCTAGGAACGTAAACACTGTGCACTGTGTTAGGCACTGTAGGTAGCGAAGTATCGCTTCAGCCTTCCAAGCTAAATACTCTCAACAGGCTGCACCTGGCCGACGCAATTAGATGCTTCACCCATCCAACGGCTAAAAACGTTTAACAATTTCTTAGCTTCACCTGCCCAACGCAATTTGATTGGCTAAGAACATTGTGCGGGCGACAGACTGAAAATGTAATCCCTATGTCTCTCCAGCCCCTCCGGGGGCGAGACAAGGAGGCCCTTTGTCCAAAATGCCAAACTATCCCTTTAGGTCTGTTCTTCCTTACTGTAAAGAATAACTAACATGAACAGAAATCACTGTGGCAGCAATTCCATTATGGTTATAACATCGTGAGGTAGTTGTCATAAATAATGCTGCATGTAAGTTCACAATGCATACCTTTGTTGGATTTGCTGGGGTAGATCTTGTTGAAATGCCTATATTCCTCTGGGGGTGGGAGATCTTCAATAGGGTGGAAGTTGAACTTTGACTCAAAATCATCTGAGAGAGTACAAACATAAAAAGGTGCTTTAGTGCCCACTATATAATAAAATGAAATGGATTATTAGGGGTCTAAATTCCTGTCAGATACAACGTCGAAGACAACTTTATCTCAAGGTAAATGTGATACCAGACATTTACACAAACAAGCAATAAACATGATATCATTACAAATTACTACATACATACAGTAAAAGTGCACCTAGATTCACCACATTTTATAGTTTCTACTCCTCAAGCTCAAAAACGACAGCAAAGCGACCATCAAGGTCTGCTGTGATAGATTTTCCGCCAAAAGATAAGATACTGTAAATATATCCTTCTAAACCACATCACCAATCTGCACAAAATCTGCTATTAAGCATCTGTACTGAGCTTGCATAAAAATAGTGTTGACATCTCAAGCAACATGGCCGCATTAACCAATGACATTTCCAGGGTGCGTGTGACCTACCACATAAATGGTTATAAATCAATGATATCATCATATTGAAACTTGGCATGCATACATTCCAGGTTTTTATCCCTGGAATCATGCCCTAGAGCCATTTTCACACAACCCCATTGTGGCTGTCGTATATTACTACTATACTTCTTATTACTATTTCATATTTGTATTGTTATTCAAATATCCATTTTGAAGCAGCCGATTGTAGCCATTCACAGACAAGCTCAGTGGTAAAGTGAGGAAAAGTACATATTTCACACCATCTATCTTATTTGATTTGACTTGACATTGCAGGTATTGCACTCTTCTACAATTTGGGCTTGTTGACTAATATCTGATATGTATTTCTATAGTGTACTTGCTGTAAATTAGTCAGTTGTGCGTTGTTTACTGCTGTAACACAATTTCCATTCGGGGATCAATAAAGGACTGTCTGTCTGTCAACACAATAAAAAGGTATGGTATTGCCCACCTCTCACCACCAATCCAACAATCTTAGAATCTACAGAACCCTCACACAATAGTCCGTTACAGTGCAGGAGAAACTATGAAGGGACTATTTGAATTCCTACAGGGGTTATTTGCCTACAGGGTTATATCAATACTATGACTGCATCCCGACAGCCATTCCAGACCATGAGATTGATAAACAATGCAATATTCAAATCTGCAGGTTTATGTTGGGGCTAGCATTAGAAGCAACAGGCTCATGATAACACCAGTGACCAGGGTTGCATCTTGAAAGTCTACCCCTCATTCCTCACATCCTTGACCTGCACTTCCTTGTCTAAATAAAATAGAGGTTAAATCCTCTCACATTGCCCCCGAAAAGAGTCAAAGTAATGTTGTTATATTTATAAGCAATAACAGAGGCTACATTTGAAGCCTACTGCACAGATGAAGAACCATATGTAAGCCATTTACATTTGCAGGTGTGTTACTGTTTTGCAATCACGGTGTCTTCTGACTTTTACATCAGAAGAGGGTTAAATGCATAGCACTACATAGAGGACATAGTGTATTGGAAAGTGACGCATGTCATTCACACAAAGCCTCCTGAGGAAATTAGTATACCACCTAGCCTCCAGAGGAACTTAGTATATCACCTAGCCTCCAGAGGAACTTAGTATACCACCTAGCCTCCAGAGGAACTTAGTATACTACTAGCATCAGGAGGGAAATGTCTCCAGTAAATCAGTGGTCCACCAAGAGTAAAAGCAGGATATGTTTCACACAGCGGACCCGCGTGGACCAGGCCTAGGGAGAGGAGGGGCGGCCGGCGCGCCTCCTGACTCACCCATGGTGCACCTGGCGGAGGAGTGTCCGTTGCGGCTGGGCGGGGGGGGCGGCGGGGGTCCGGCAGGGGTGCGGGCGGACAAGGACGGGGGCGGAGGAGGGGGCTTGCCCTCCCTGCTGTGGGGCTCTGAGGAGGCGGCGTGGGCGGTGGAGCTGTGGACCCGGTAGGGAGGGGGCGGAGGGGGGGCGTCCCTGCTGCCGTTGCGTGACCCAGCAGGGGGCGCCTGAGGAGCTGGAGAGGTAACAAGCGGTCAGCGGTGTCTGGTTAAAATACAATAAAAATGGCAAACACCAATGTGAAGACTACCGTACTCAAATTGTTGTTTACACTGTTAAGGTGTATTTTACAGACAGATTAATAGATGATCAAAACTGTTGTTAGCTGCAGTTAGTTTGGCACCTGACAGCAATCAGCCACCCCGCATGCTAGCGCATATACTGTAAGCTTATAGCATATAAGCATCATGCTAACGCATATAAACTCATTATTCTCCTAATAATGAGCTGTTATTATCATTTTAATACCCCACCCAGATTCTTCCGGCAACTTAAAATGGAAAGACAAAATGAGCTGCTGTTTCTAAACACTCACCTGCTCGTCGGCCGGGAGGCTCCCTCGCGGGGGGAGGCGGTCTTCCGCCTCCCTGGTGTGACGCCGAAGACGGGGGTGGGGGAGGGGCCAGGGCGCGCCCGTGGCCGCCGCCCCCACCGGAGGCAGCTTTTTTTTTGTGCAGCGAGTTGTGCCTCTGGGGCAGCTGCGGCGCCCCGTCGCTGTGATGGGCGCCCGAGCGTCCGTTGGACATCCCTCCCCCTGGCGGGTGCCTGTAGGGCGGGGGCGGGGGAGGGGCTGAAGAGCCGCTGGTGGGCGGCCTCGTGGAGGAGGGTGGTCTCGTGGAGGAGGGTGGGGCGGGGCCGGGCACGGCGGGGCCTCTGTGGGGTGTGGGTGGGAGGGGCTTTTCACGGTTGTGGGAGGAGGAAGAGGAGGCTTTCTGGTTGGGGGCGTTGCCGCTGCGATGGCCTCTGCTGAAGGGCGGGGGAGGGGGCGGAGCCGAGGCGCTGTGCTTCATGCCTCCCCCTCCGGCGGCGCTAGGGGGGCGGGAGATGTCGGGGAGAGAGGGGCGGTGCGAGCGCTTGTTCTCCGAGGGGGGGGGCTTGTCGGCGTGGGAGGGGGAGGGGGAGCGCCCAGCGTGGGAGGGGGAGGGGGAGGCGGAGCGGCCAGCGGGGGGGCGGGGCGCAGCCGGGCGGGAGCCAGGGGGGCGCAGTGCCGACCTGCCCACGGTGCTGTCTGGGGGGGGGGAGGCACACACATGGACACAGAGACACACATGGGACGCCAATAAATAAACACAACTTTAGGAGAGAATACGGAACAACTGTGCGCATTTTGGCACGAATAAATACGCCATTTAGGATGTGACGACACTCCACGACACCGGTTTTCTTTGCGTCACGTTCCCAGACATTTTATCTGAAATTCCTCGTATGAATCAAATGCAGCTCGTACCTCCGACAGGTCGCAGTTTTGGCACGCCTTCTTGGAAAAGCCCTCCCATCAGCATCGGTCCTCCTGATCCAAACCCACCTCCTCCTCCTCCTCCACCACTACCTCCTCCTCCTCCTCCTCCTTCACCACCTGTCTCTGGGGGAAGCAAAGGGAATAATGTTATAAGTTTGAGGTTATTAGACTATGTGTGTGTGTGTGGGGGGGGGGGAGGCAGACACCTTCTTGTAGTGCCCCCTTGTCAGTAGCTGCGATTAACCCCCGCAAGCGAAGCGAAGTCTGCCAACTGAGCGCCACCACTTGTTCGGCTGCCACAGGCGGGGAGGGCAGCTTGCTCTGCCGGCTCCCAACCCTGAATTCTGCAGCTGAACACCGAAGGGCTCACCCCCGGTAAGATGGACGTCATCGAGCACCTGGCCTGCACCACCAAGGCCCTTGTCATCCTCCTCTGGAGGAGAGCCCTAGTTGTCGCGATCCCTAAGCCGAACAAGCCTGAATCTCTCTCTCGCCCCATCTCTCTGTTAAAATCCCCTTCAAGATCCTCGAGCGTCTTATCTACGCCTGCGTCGAACCAATCATCGACCCGCTGCTCCCACAGGAGCAGGCCGGGTTCTGACGCGGGAGATCGACCGTAGATCAAGTCACTTTGATGACTCAAGACATCGAGGACAGTTTCTCAGCTAAAAAGAAGGCCGGAGCCGTCTTTATAGACCTGAAGGCTGCATACGACACCGTATGGCACCGCGGCCTCACCTGCAAGCTGCTCCACCTGCTGCCGGACAGGCACATGGTCAGCATGATCATGGAGCTTGTCCAAAACCACAGCTTTACCCTCACCACTGGTAGCGGACAGCGAAGCAGGTTGCGACGCCTTAAGAACGGTGTCCCCCAGGGATCTGTCCTGGCCCCCCTCCTTTATAACATCTACACCTACGACCTGCCGATCACAGTCTCCAGGAAGTATGCCTACGCAGATGACCTTGCGCTGGTGTACTCAGCTGGAGACTGGCAGGCCGTGGAGGAGACACTGAGCCAGGACATGCAGACACTAGCGGCATACCTCCGGAAATGGAGATTGAAGCTCAGCGAGGCAAAGACGGTGTCTGCTGCCTTCCACCTTAACAACAAGGAAGCCAAACGTGAGCTCCGAGTGCACATCGATGGAACACTCCTGCCATGCGGCGCCGAACCAACCTCTTGGTGTGACACTGGACAGGTCGCTCACGTTCTGCCGCTGGGGCGCCGGCGCAAAAACACAGCCCTAACCCTGGTCTACTCAACCAGTGAATACTGCGCACTGGTGTGGTGTTGCAGCGCTCACACCCGCCTCATCGACCCGCCTATCAACGAAGCCTTGCGCATCGTGACGGGATGCCTGCGTCCCACTCCTGTGGACAACCTTCCCATTCTCACAGGGATCCAGCCCGCTGGCCTCCACCACATAGGAACCACAGCACGTCTCACCTGCCGGGCCGTGGAGCTTAACCACCTGCTCCATGACAGGCTCACTGCAACAGCAGAGCCTCCCCGGTGTCTCAAGTTGAGACACTCTTTTGTTCCTGCCGCACGGGATCTCCTGCAGCAATGCAGAGACCTTAACATCAGTGAGGCAGGATGGGCGGACTTCACCTGGCGTGCGGAGTGAGAGGAAAACGCCTCCAGACTCCGTGATTTCATCCCGGCCGCCGGTCCTTCCCCTCCCAGGATGGACTTACCCAGACCGGCGTGGGTGAGGCTTAATCGTCTCTGGACCGACGTCGGACGCTTCCGCTCATCGATGCACAGATGGGGCATCCTGTGCGGCATGCGAGTGTGGCACCGAGGAGCAAACCGCAGACCACGTCATCCAGGACTGTCAGATATATCAGACACCCAACGGAATGCATGGCCTGATGGTTTTGGATGAGGAAACGGTGACATGGCTCCTGGAGGTGTGCCCGGATATATAGCCCGGGTGACCCCCTCACCCAAGCTCGGGGTGGTAAAAGGACAGCCCCTCGGCCCCGAGCCTGGGGGGAGAGGAGGCAACAACCGACCCATACAAAGAAGAATAAGAAGATGACTATATGTGGCTATTATTCTAAGTAGACGTAATTTAAGATGACTTGTTTAAGATGAAATGTACATACACTAAACAAGAGTGTGTCTGTCTCTCTACGCGTGCTTATTTGCAACAGAGAGGCAATGCATGAGAATTTGTATCTGCAGTGAGTTACAATGTGTGCTACTTACTCTCAATGATAGGTGCACTTCTGTCGTTGACCACTCCAACCTTCTTCAGATTGCTCCCTTTGCATATGTCGGACAGCAACGCCCCGCGACCCTTCACCCCATCCCGGTTCAACTTGCTGTTGGCCTGAGGAGACGGTAATATCAAATCAGTGCAATATACAGTACGTTTTTTCCCCCAAAAAAATAATTTTATTTAATTCTGTCTGGAATGTAAAATGGGCAGGCGTGCATTTAAGGGACTTGTCCGTTGGTTCACATGCGCTGTACTATTAAAGTAACAGTTGAGCCCAGATTTAAGACAGGCTGTATTGTAACGTGTCTATGGGGTCAATATAACATCCAGCCTCATCAGGAACACAAGCCTGCAGGAATCCCCATCAGGGTGCCTGAGTAGTGCACATGTGTACAGGTATGCGTGTTTAACTCACATACGAGTCTTACAGTAATTACTTACAGTAACACTATACAATAAATAACAGGTAATTAACTATATTTTGTGCAAAAAAATATAGGAAACCTATAACCTAAATATTTGGACAAGCTTTAAAACAGAGTGGACTGTCTGATTGAATGGTATAGATTGAAACTGACCTGGTTGAAGGTGGGGGGTGGTGGCGGTCCTGGAGGGGGAGGGGGGGGAGGGATAGGCATCTTGTACCTCTGTCGGCACCCTGGAGGGGGTGGAGATTATTTCACCGTCTCAGCACTGGGTTCACAGGGGAACCTGCAACACACAGAGGGAAGACTGGTGAAACGCCAAGTTTCATCGGTGGATGCTCCAGCCATTTGTGTGTGTTTCGCCACCTACACCGTGTAATGTGCTGCCTCTCACCGTGTGATAGATGTTTGTTTGTTTTTGTTCTCCCAGTGTTTGCAGTGTTTCCTCCCAAAGAACACAATATGAAAAACATGCAGAAGAACAGATGCTCTTCAGTCCGGTCCCTAACCAGGACCTGGACTGAGCACTTCGACTTGGTCCCCGGGGGCCATGAACGATGTCTGCCCCCCTGGAGGAGGACGGCTTGGGATGGGATAAATGCAGGGAACAATTTTCACCGGCGGCCCCCGAAAGTTGCATGTGTGTGTCATGTGGCTGCTCATGTAATGTGTGTGTCACTGTGTGGCAAAATAAAGACCCCCTCGGGTCCTGTAATTTCTAATTTAAAAAAAATATTTGACGACAAAAACATCTTTATTCGTCATACAGTGAGTATGCACACACATCACACGATGTAGGCGGCAATGCCAAAACACACACACACACATGTGGCTGGAGCATCCACCGATGAAATTTTTTAACCCTTTCTTAACCCTTCCCGTCATCCTTCCCCCAAGGACAGCCAGGAGCAGACAGTAGGCAGTGTGCATGGGACGCGCCCAGGGACCAACCAAGTACTCCTGTCCATCTTCGCCAGGGACGGACAGCGTTAGCCATCTGTTCTTCTGCATGTTTTTCATATTGCGTTCTTTATGGGGGAAACCCTTGCGAACACGGGGAGAACATGCAAACTCCACACAGAAAGGCCCGGAGACCTTCTTGCTGTGAGGCGACAGTACTAGGTACTTTGCCACCGGGCCGCACGTTAGCGATGTTGGGGTTCAGTGTCTTGCTCAAGGACACTTCGGCACAACACCGGAGGCTGGGATCGAACGGGGGACCCAGCCAGCCCCCCCCACACACACACACACACAAAAAGGGGAGAGCGCTAACGCAGTCCCCCACTACTAGAAATGATGCAGTTGAGATTCACACATTTGGGGGATTGGCAAGGGTCAGCACAGCCAGAGTGCAATGAGCCTTGCCCTGGGTGAACCTCGTCATGACCTTCATGATCAAGGTGTCTCTCCTGTCAGGTAAGTATCAGACAGACAGACAGACAGACAGACAGACAGACAGGCAGGATACAGTACATAGAGAAAACGCAGAACAACCACGACGGGCACTTTGCACTAGTCCTTAGCTAAATTGAGATGTTTGGATGGTGTATTTTGTTCTATGAAATTAACTGATAACCAGTAGCTAGCACAACAATGTGGTTGTTTCAATGCATACCTGTCTATGGAGGACGTCTCGACAGAGCATACGCCTGTCTGTCGACCTCGATTGCCACCTTATTCCCACAGGTGTTTCCCCATACCACTAGGTTAATGTTAGCTATAGCTTAGCTACGGAGAGTTTGATGTATTACTGGGTGGACCGGCACAGCAACTTACCCTGTCTAGAAGGACTGCGAGTCTTCCCGTCTTCAACAACAACATGAATGGGAATTTAGTAAAGTTAAAGTCGTCTTTAGCTGGAGCAAACTAAAGTTAAACTCACGCGTTCATCCAGTACAAACTCAGAAGCACTAACATACTACTAATTTACCAATAAAATGTCCTAAATTGTAGCGTCATAAAATGTCATAAAGACGTTAGCTAGCTAGCTAGCTAAATTAGCTAACTATCAGCAGGCACTCTGTCCTTTGTTTTACAAAAATATGTGCATATCTATTTAGTTGTCCGAGCTATCTAGCTGACGTTAGGATAGCATTGTTGACGTTAGCAAGAGAGAGTTTAGTCAAGTAAAGTAGTCCAAATAAAGGAATAAAGTTCCTAGGTAGCTAATATAAGCTACGCATAACAGCAGACTCAAAGGTCAGTCTCTGTTTCTTTCGACTTGACCTGCGCACAAGCCTGACTCAACCTGCACTAAATAAAGTCATTTTATCCCTTTTATCAGCCTGTTTATCAGCTGGGCTGTTCCTGGAAATCTAGCCTGATCACGTAATACTCAACCCGGAAATGGGCCGTCCTACACAAAATGGAGGCGTGTTAAAAAGCTGTTTAAGCAGCATATGTAGCATTTAAACGAAATATGCAATTCTATCCCGCCCTTTGAAGGACACATACTTTAATATTTGCACTCTGTAAGCGAGATACCTTCTAAAATCTTGGGATTGTTATTGTTGAAAAGCTACCCTTATATGTTAGCACTAATGAGTAAATGTTGGTGAAACGTGGGTTCTTTTATAGAAACAAATCATGTGTGATGACATGAAGCTTTCTGTCTACTTTGTCAGTAATTAGGCTAACTAGAAAATTGCATTTCCTGCAAGCTGAAAAAACATTGAAGCTTAGCTGAAATGTGAAACTGGCACAATAGGAAGCTGAAGTGCATTACCTAAAGAAGCAAATAACTTAAATACATTACTAAAAATGCTAGAAGATAAACTAATACTGTCAAAGCTAAAATATAGAATAAATGATGGAATGTAGGTTATAGCTAAAAAGCTTGGAAGTTGAAAAATCTGGAGACAGCTGAAATGTGAAACTGGCAGAATTGGAAGCTGAACTGCATTACCTAAAAACGCTAAGAACTTAAATACATTGCTACAAAAGCTCTGATGATAAACTGTAATACTGTCAAGGCTGACATCTGGAATAAATTATGGAAGGCATAGCTAAAAAGCTTTGAAGCTAAAAAAAAAAAAAAAGGAAGTTAAGCTGAAATTTGAAATTGGCAAAATTTGAAATGTGAAACTGGCAGAATTGGAAGCTGAACTGCATTGCCAAAAGAAGCTGCAAACTTAAATACATTGCTACAAAAGCTGGAAGATAAACTGTAATACGGTAATACTGGAAAACCTGGAAGCTTAGCTGAAATGTGAAACTGGCAGAATTGAAACTGCATTACCTAAAGAAGCTATGAAATGAAATACATTGCTACAATAGCTGGAAGATAAAATGTAATACTGTCAAAGCTGAAATATAGAATAACTCCTGGAATGTATAGTTAAAAAGCTTGGAAGCTGAAAAAACCTGGAAGCTTAGCTGAAATGTGAAACTGGCAGAATAGGAAACTGAACTGCATTACCTAAGGAAGCTAAAAACTTGAAACATCGCTACAAAAGATAGAAGATAAGGTGTAATTCTATCAAAGCTGAAAGATGGAAAATAATGGAATGTATAGCTGAAATAATGGAATGTGAAACTGGCAGAATTGATTACCTAAAGAGGCTAAGAACATAATACATTGCAACAGAAGCTGGAAGATAAACTGTAATACTGTCAAAGCTGAAATATGGAATAAATGATGGAATGTATTGATAAAAAGCTTGGAAACTGAAAAAGCTTGAAGCTTAGCTGAAATGTAAAACTGGCAGAATTGGAAGCTTAAGTGCATTCCCTAAAGAATCCAAGAACTTGAATAATTTTAAACTTTTCATCCTGAGTAGTTAAAGTTTTGTTCTGAGCCTGTACTGTAGCTTGAAAGATGAGCAAGTTGTTTAAATGCTGCTTATTGACCCTAAGAGAGTATATGAAGTAGAATGTCAAAGGAATGATCCTTTAAGCAATGAGACCTCTCCTGGTCACCGACTTGCACCCACCGGTGAAGATGCTGTGTCTCTAGCCCGCTCAGGGGCTAAGTTGTGGGGTCTGTGGCGTGGATAGTGGCGTGATGGTTAGACTCCGCCTCCTTGGGTCACAACCCATCGGGGACAGTACAGTGACCTCTTGGCAATCTCCATGCACCCACCCGTGAAGACCATGTGTCTCTAGTCCACTCAAGGGCTGAGTTGTAGTGTCCGTGATTGCCAGGCCATCCCCATGCACCCCGCATTGGAGACAGTGTTCTATAGCCCACACCGGGGCCGAGCAGTAGCTGTGGAGGTGTTGTATGGAAGTTAAGGTTAGAACCAATAGCAGTGAGAAGCAGTAGGTGTTTGTTATAAGTACTGCTAGTACTACACTCAAAAATAGATTAGACCACTCATCATAACTCATAGTTTTATTGAGTTCAATAGCTGAAAGAGGAGAAAAGGTATTAATATGAGTTTACAGCCTGAAAAAGAGTGTCATTCTGAATATTTCTTTGAATATAAGGAAGGAAGGAATATGCACATAAAGTACATCAGAAGACTGGAAGACAAGCTAAAAAACGAAAACAAAAGAGAGATATTGAACTTGCAGTCTTGACACAGTTCAGTAAAGCGGGACGGAGACAGAAAGCAGCATTGGAAGCAGCAGCTACTACAGCTCAAACTGAGATAAAGGAAGTCAACAGCAAGACGGACATGATGCAAAGTGAAATTGATGCTCCGTTCTCACACACGGCTCCAGTTTTGACCCCGCCTCCCTATGACATCAAGAGGGAATCTACTACAGCTTATTCACAGTTACCCGTGTTAAATACTGAGGGAAGATATGTCATCAAAGATGATAATGACGACATTCTGCAGACGGGAAATGCCAGAACGACCGTCACAACCCATCCTGATGTGAAGTGCAAAACCAGGAAGTTAGCCCAACCTTTGACACCAGAAAAGATGGTATGTAGTAAAAATGGATGGTATGAAAGCGACAGTGATTTTTCTGAAGATGGAGGAGTGAATATTGGATGATATGATGAAAGTATTAGAAGGATTATGGCACGTGCTGAAGAGAAAGGAAGGTTTGCTAATGAAACAGACTCTAGTAGCAGTAGTGAAGAAGAGAGTGAGGAGTCTGACTCGAATGAAGATGATACAACGAGGACCAAGGAACAAGTGGAAGTAGAATTGAAGGAAATGAGGAAGAGGTTGGAGGACATCAACGTGTCAAAGGCTAAATTTGAAACTGAACTGACTACAGCTCAAGATGAGGAATGTGTTTCGATTGGACAAGGCTTAGAGGATCTTACTGCAGTTGGAACAGAGATACAGGCACAAGCATGGAGTTGGATATACATGACCTTCGTCCAAGACTCAGTCAATCAATGGAAAAAGATGAATCGAAAGACAAACGCAAATCGAAAGGGAAGAAAAAATCAAAGAAGAATATTTCATCAAGAATGCTTCCGGTGGTGATTAATGGCGCTCATATGAATTAGAAGCCTTGGCAGGCTAGTGACATGTCTGCAATCTTGGATAAACTGCCAATTCTCCAAGAAGGCGCCCATCCTTAGACGACGAAAGTTGATCAGTTAAGGCATCTCACTCGCCATGGGTGATATTAAGAGGATCCTGTCTTCAGTGGTAGGAGTGCAGCCAATGGAAGAGATCCTGGAGAAGGCTGGACTTGGAAGATATGTTCGTACAGCGATTTATGATGCTGAACTTTTTGCAGCCCATAGAGGATTTTTGTGGAGGACACTGAAGGAAATGTACCCCATCAATGTACACCCAGACAATATTATTTTTGATGCCTTAGGTGAAACTGAGAATCCCAGAGCGTATGTGGCACGAGCCTATCAACAGTGGAGAGATTTCATGGGAAACGTGTGAAGAGAACAAGAACAAGCTGAGACAGAAGCTCCAATAAGGCTTGCCTCAGTCTGTGAGGAGTAAATTGGCAGAAGTGGTTGGCCTGGGATCAATGGTGAAGAACATCTACATTGATCATATTGCCCATCAAGTGGAGCATTACCGAAAGGAGGAACGTGCTTTGGAGGAACAAGATGCAGAGATAAAGAGGAAACTCACCCAAACTCAGCTAATGGATGGAAAATGGAAAGAAAATTAGAAGAAACAAGCTGTTGTTTTGCAGAATAAACAATCACAAATTCAACAACAACTTCAACAACAACCAATGATGCAATCTTCACTCCCATTCCCTGTTTTCCAACAGCCTCAGACATGGAGAGGTGTGGAAGAGGCTTGTTATTCATTCTGAAGAATTCAAAATGAATTCGAAAAAAAAAAAAAAATGGGGGGGGGGGGGGTGAAGAGGAAGTCGATCACGTCATTGGACAGGTGTCAACAGTTCCAAGCAATGCCAAGAGTCATGTCATCAGAGGATGATGAGAGTCTCCCTAGATCAACGTGTGCAGTTGAAGGAAAGGAGAAGTCAAGCAGGAAGTGGACATGGCTTGAAGGTCAAGGAAGGATCTGTGCCGTGGAGATACAACACCTGATGGACAGTGATGCAGGAGTCTACAGGTGCATGAAGGAAGTAAACAACAAGAAATCAGTGACAGTGGCAACAATAACCTTGACGGTGCAGAAGAACAGAGAGTTGACCCCCACAGTACAAACCACTACAAGAGTGTTGACAGAAGATGTCTGGAAGGAAGTAATGGAGACATAAATAACATGAATCAACTACTGGTGCATCAACGATCACAACCTTAGGGAAGAATATTAACACAACACAACAAGTATTTCTTATGTCTCCGGCATCCATTTTTGAGAAGAGTGATAACGGACTCTCCACCTACGTTGTCACCTTTGAGCCTGAGCTCATTCCTGAAGTTGAAGCGATAAGCAATACTTCTATTACATCTGTGACATTTTTGAGAAATACTCGTCTCCAGAAGATTATTATAGAAGCAAGCTAGTTGAATATAGACTCTGGAGCATGAACCATCTTTTTGTTCAGATAAAAAATATTATATCGTGTTGGATGGTTATTGATGCTTTGATGTTTTGTTATTGTGTTCCTGTTTTGAAGAAATGTGTGATGCAAAATATTGAAAGAGGGATGAATGTTCAGTTTATTACAGGAATTTGTCATAGTAGTAGGATTATATTCGGTTATGGACTCTTATAAGACCCGTTTAGATAATTGGGCTACAAAGCTGGTTAGTCAATTCAAATGGTTTGGATTCTTGATAAAGTTGGTTCCAGTCTGGTATATGGAAAGCTTTGATTTTTAGGATTGCTCTAGTTCTTTCTCTGGTATTGACGTGTTGTGTGATTCCCTTGCTTCGAGTTATGGTTCGACAGATAGTGAGAAGTTTAGCTGGACAGCTTATTGTTATATCACCTGGTGAGGTTTTCAGAGACTGTGATGAAATAGATGAAGAGTGTCCAGGAATTTACATCCAAACACCTTGGGCCTTTGTCTTTGTAATTTGTCACCTCCCCCCAAGTCCCCTGCAAAACCCAGTTTTCAGTCATGTAAAACACCTCAGCTCTCCCTCTTTTGTAATTGTGAACACACTCTGCATAGCTCTTCCTCATCTCTTTGTTTAGGTCGGAGGGGCCCCACCTTGGTCTTCCTCGTCCTGATTCAGAGCTTTGTTTTCTTTGTTTTCTCATGTCACATGTTTTTACTCTTGGCCACGCCTGCCATTCATGTACAATGCAGTAGCCAATCACATCCTGGAAACACTGTACCTTTGTTTGGACTGTACATAAGCCACAGCCAGAAGTGACTGACTTCACTTCTCTGACTGAACCACCTTTGCTGCGTTTGTCAGGAAGTCCTTGCGCTCGTAATGTTTTCATTCAATAAACCAGACTCAACCTTTTGAACGTATCTTGGTAAATCTTTGGACTAGACAAGTCTAAAATAACTATCACAAGAGCCTTTGAGTCTTAAGAGTGATGATGATAATGATTCTGAGGATGATCTTTTAGGTATTGGTGCAAACTCAAAGTCTGACATGTTTTGAATAGGTGATTGAGTTTAGGTTCATGTTCTCACTTTGATTTATGGGTTTATATGTTGTCAATAGTCAATAAACGGCCTTAAGCTGTTCTTTTATACATTCTACTCTGTGATTTTCCATTCTCATAATGATGTTTTTGTTTGTGAGGAGTTGGCCTTTGGGCCTTCCCCTCTGCTATTGACTCCAGTCTGTGTTGAGTGTTATTTTTCAGGTGCCATGGACCCTGGGCGCCAGGCCTTTGCTGTGTCTGGATTACGCCTTCCTGGAGACTGCCTGACACCTATCGTTTGTCTATTAACTTTTTGTTTAATCTTTTCTATCTCTTTCTGATATATGTTGGAACATGAGGTTACTTGATGTGCAGCATTATATGTTCTATAGCTCACCATTGCTGTTGTGTATTGCCCACCTTGCCTACTGACCTTTCCTCTGCCGTCACCTCCGCCCTCCCAGCCCCTGAATTCTTCTCTCTCCTACCCTCTGATACTGCCACTGATCTTCTCCTCTCTACTCTTTCCTCTTCTCTGAAAAATCTCTGTCCCCTCAGGCCTGCACGCCAACTCCACCTGCCCCATGGCTGTCGGACTCAGTGCGTACTGATAGACGGAGCCTGAGAATAGCTGAGCGTAAATGGAGGAAAGGCAAGCTCCCAGAGGACCTTCTTAATTTCCAATCTCTTCTTTCCACATTCTCCTCCTCCCAGTCTGCTGCTAAAGCTGCTTTCTTCCGCTCTAAAATCCTACGTCTGCTTCCAATCCTAAAAAACTCTTTGAAACCTTCTCTTCACTACTCCAGCCCCCACCTCCTACTCCCAACTCCTCCCTTCTCCCTGATGATTTCGCCAACTTATTTGACAAGAAAGTTAACGATATCAGATCCTCTTTCCCCCCTCCCCCGGTCAACGCTCCGTGCACAAACCTCACCCCCCCATCCTGACCCTCTCTCCCCTCTCCGCTCCCCCCCTCCTCTCCACGCCCCACCTTATCCCACTTTTCTCCCCTTTCCCCCAACGAGGCCCTCAACCTTGTAACATCTAACCGCCCCACCACGTGCTCCCTAGACCCTGTTCCCTCGACTCTCCTTCAGTCTGTTGCACCCGAAATCCTTCCCTTCCTAACCCACCTCATCAACACATCTCTTGTATCAGGATGCTTTCCCTCCACTTTCAAGACTGCCAGAGTCACCCCCCTCCTAAAGAAACCATCTCTCGACCCCTCTGATGTCAAAAACTACAGACCGGTTGCCCTTCTATCCTTTCTATCCAAAACACTTGAACATGCTATCTTTAACCAACTGTCTTCGTACCTCCACCAGAACGACCTCCTAGATCCCCACCAGTCCGGGTTCAAGGCTGGCCACTCGACAGAGACATGCCTCCTTGCAGTGACAGAGTCACTCCATGCCGCGAGAGCGAACTCTCTCTCCTCTGTCCTGATACTCCTAGACCTGTCAGCAGCATTTGATATGGTAGACCACCAGATCCTCCTCTCCACCCTCGAGGAGAAAGGCATCGCTGGCTCTGCACACTCCCTGTTTGCATCCTACCTGACGGTCTGCTCCTACCAGCGACATGGAGAGGGTCGATGTCGGAACCGCGTAGTCTGACTACGGGGGTTCCACAAGGGTCTGTCCTGGGTCCTCTCCTGTTTTCCCTCTACACTACATCTCTGGGCTCTGTCATTCGCTCGCATGGCTTCTCCTATCACTGCTATGCCGATGACACCCAACTGGTCCTGTCATTTCCCCCTTCTGATACACAAGTGGAGACATGCATAGCTGGGTGCTTGGCTGACATCTTGGAGTGGATGACGACACATCACCTCAAGCTCAGTCTGGACAAGACTGAGCTGCTGTTCCTCCCGGGGAAGGGCTGAAGACACAGTGGTGACCCTGACTGGGACTGCGAGGAATCTGGGTGTGACCCTGGATGACCAACTGTCGTTTTCCACACGTCACATCCATCACACGCTCCTGCAGATTCATGCTCTACAACATCAGCAGGATTCTCCCTTTCCTCACTGATGAAACGGTGTAGGTGCTCATCCAGGCCCTGGTCATCTCCCGCCTGGACTTCTGCAACTCCTTCCTTGCTGGGGCCCCAGCGTCAGCCATTAAACCTCTGGAACTTGTCCAGAAAGCTGCTGCTCGCCTGGTGTTAAACCACCCCAGTTTAAAACTCTGATACTAGCCTACAGGGTAATGAAAGGAACAGCCCCCTCCTACCTCCAGGCCATGGTCAAACTCTACACCCCCTCCCGACCGCTACGCTCTGCCACCTCAGGGCGACTGGTTGTCCCATCACTCCGAGGCCCCTGTGGTCGATCGAAACGGTCAAGCTCTTCTCTGTTCTGCCCCACAGTGGTGGAACGAACTGCCTACTGACCTCAGGACAGCAGTCGCTGCCCATCTTTTGCCGCAGGCTCAAAACTAATCTTTTCAAGAAGTACTGCCACGATTCGCCCTCTTAAGCACCTATTGTATTTTCGATTGCTATCCTTGCACTTTGCTTTCAGCACTATGCTCTTAGTCACTTGTTTAAGAAAGGACATGCACTTGTGAGTTCTGGCAAGTAGTAGTACATTGGCCTTTCCAACATTAAATGCAAGTCGCTTTGGATAAAAGTGTCAGCTAAATGAATGTAAATGTAAACATTCATATAACCTCATAATCTATAATTTATCTATAGCCATGTACAGCCTCATAATAGTCTCACTACTTCATTTCTAATTTTTTTTATGTTTAACCTGTTTTATTGTGCTTCTTGCAAGTCCTCTGTGCCCCCTCCAGTCAAATTTCTTGTATGTGAAAATGTACTTTGCAAATACACCGAATTCTGATAAGAATATTCTTTATCTATTCAAACATATTATATTATTATCATATTCTTTCAGTTATACATACCTCAATGAACTAAAGAGCTGTGATGAAATGAGCTGGCCAGGCTGGCGTGCAGTCAGACCACAAAGCTCACCAGCAGAAGACAAGCTCACCAGCAGATCTGGACACTCATGCTTTCCTCATTCCCATTCACTGCACTCCCATTTTAAACGACAATTTTTAAGTTGGGCAGCAGTGCACTTAAATTATTGCAATACAAAAAGCAAAGTATTGGAGCAGAGTGTAAAAACATCAGTTTGCAAAGATAATTTATTATCTTTATTTGAAAATTTTACAAAAATTACTTGCATGTGACGTGGCATTGCCATTCAGCCAGTACATTTATCATCAAAGGCACTGTTCAACATTGCTCAGTGGGTAGGCCTACAATGACTTTTTTTATTTTGCATAAGTCAGGAGAAATTTAGAGCTTGTTATTTAATTAGGCTCACACGAACAAATGATTTAATGTAGAAACCCATCAGACTGTTCCCGTTAACGACACATTTGAAATAATTTGTGCAGATTTGGAACCCTCTTAACAATTTGGATAAAATACGGAACCTTTCCATTTCCCGAGACCCATGAAACGGTGCCTTAGCAGCCCACAAGCTAAAAGATTAGGCACTACCTGTCACACAAACTTCCATAGTGTTGATTTCCCACCATAAATCCCAATTCTGCAACATAGATCGGACGTCAACGTTGTCATCAGCATTGCTTCCTCCCACACTGGGCTCTCACTGGGCTAAACACTGGGCTGAGTTCAGCCCCGACAAAACATAGCAAAACGTTTATTGAAATGGAAACGGTGGGTGCGTGCGTTGGAACACTGCTGATTGGGTAACACAGAGAAAATGTGTCGCTCAACCTGGAAACCGTAGCAAAACGGTACACACCGTTTTCAGATTGAACTCACCCCTGGTCCTCTAACTTATAGAATATGACCACCTTCCGGAATCACAGAACTACCTGCACTACCAAAATGCTAGGAATTCAATGGCGCCGAATGGTGGTATTTCAACCACATGAGTGAGCCAAACCATTTCAACTCGGATACACAGATATGGGACCATTAAGACCAGTGGTTTGATTTAATAATTTCCCAGATAAGCCTCTGCTTATATTGTAGAAGGTAGTTGGTTGACAAGCGACATAAAGGACTGGTTTTCCTACATAATGTAGAGAAATGCTGATCTTAGACTAAAACATCTTCTATCGACAGTTGATTGTTTCTCCAGATATAGCTGGTAGATAACAAGCCTCACAGAATTACTCCTGGGAATCAATTTACCAAACAAAACAAAAAATCACTTCAAATAGGCAGTGAAATTGTGATATTAAGTTTCCTATACCAACTCATGAATGGATTTCTTGTTTCACAACACATTTCAAGCCAAAGGATACAGTATAAAGATGGCTGTCCTTCGTTTGTGATGAGGATTCAATATCTAACACAGTCATAGCCTTTGTCACACTTAAGGCCTGTGTAGTCTTAGAATATTAGAATAGCCTACTGTATATTAGACTATAAAATCAATGAAATTTAGACATAATTGTAAGGTCAATCATCGTTATTTTTTTCTGTAGGGCTAAAGCTTGTTTTATGGTACATGTTCTTGTAAAATCACTGTTGACATCGCAGACAGAATTTCAACCATAAACCAGGCTTGACAATTTGCAGTATTGTCAATCAAAATGAATTGTTAATACAACGTACGTGCGTGTGTACTGAAACTGACAGTCCTGCTGCAGGAGAAATAAGTGTGTAGCCTTGTAACAACATTTGGTCACATCGCTTTTATAATCTTCTGGCACAATTTGAGAAGCTTCATAACTACCAGCGCAGGACTAGGCTTCATCTGGGAAATTGCCCCGCAAAGCCTTAGTCACAGATAATCAATTTAATTATGAAAATATGTTCCACTCAAAAAAAACATTCCACAAGTTAAATTCTGTACAAAAAGTCAGATCCTAAGAGGCCAGATTTACGCTACACAAACACACGAGGCCCGACATCAACAACAAAAACATCCTCCTTCCCTCTAAATGCTCTGGTTCTTTCATTATGGCAACAATTTTTCAGAACAAAATTTCAAGTATAATCTTAAGAAGTCCAATCAGAATAGTCCAAAAGATGGACTCCTCCTCCTGAAAGTCTTCCTCCGGGGCTTGGTGGTGTTTCTGCGGCCCTCGTCCGCCCTCGGAGGGGTACAGGCTCTTATCGAACGGGTCCAAGAGGGCAGTCTGATCGTAAAACACGCGCATCTCAAACTCGCTCTCCAGGTGGGACGGGTGGCCGTAGATGCCGATGCCCACGGGCCTGGTGAAGTCCCCGGGCACCACCACCACGTCCTGGCCGCACGTCACCGACTGCAGCTTGTAGGTGTCAAAGCTCGGCCGCAGGGTCTTGTCGGACACGTACAGGTCAGCGTCTCCCTTGAGGCTTCTCATCTGCAGGACGATCCGGCCGTCGTGGTTGAGACGCAGGTAGCTGTAGTTGCCGGCGCCGATGTGGCCCTGGACCACGTGCAGCAGCAGCCACTCGTCGGGGACGGCGTCCTCCTCTGGAGCGCGGAGGAAGGCGCCAGCCTGGCACACGAGGACGGCCACCGCCAGGAGACGCCACCACAGGACCATAGTGGAGACGGTCGGTCACCGGCTGGATGTCACCATCACTCTACCATCTGTTGATAACCTGGGAAACACGACAAAAAGGAAATCCATGATGTACGCCTGCATGGGCACGATGCACAACTTAGCAAGCTTAAGAGCTTCGTACGGGAAAACCCATCTGGGAGTGAATACGGCTTTCATTTGAGGTGTCCGAACTGCCGTTAACTGATCATTATTGATAAATAACAGAGAGCTAATTCTCTTCCACTCTTCAGATGTGAATTTCATAGCGTGCTGCTCTAGCATACAACACATATTTAATGGACCCATGTCATGCCAGCCAATGGAAATACCAGAATACCAGTCGTAGTTTAGACCAGAATACCAGTCATAGCTTAGACCTGACTATCAGTCGTAGTTTATACCAGAATACCAGTTGTAGTTTAGACCAGAATGTCAGAGTAGAAAGTTTATTTGCCATGTGTAACAAGTACGGGTACAGGTACATTGGAATTCTTGTAATCGCTTGTCCAGTATCTTATAGGTGCGTAGTACTCTTGTCTGCGTTGTGTTTCTAGTTCATTTGACCTATATCAAGGGATTGTCCAGGGCGGGACACAAATCTGCAACCTTGCGCTTGCAAGTCGGATGTGCTAACACCTATGCCAGCCAAGAGAGATATCCCTTTCAGCAGGGTCACATTCTTTATACTAGGGCAGTGAGTTTCACCAGTCACACGCTTCCACTACCTTGGAGGACTACACTCACTCCACGAGGACTCACGATTCACTCGGTTACACTAATCAGCTCCTCATTCCAGTCCTAGGTACTCAGCTAGACATTTAAAGGTTCCCAAACTGGCAATTTACTATACTATCCGTCGTCTCTTAGTATCATCCTACTTATCCCTTCTGATCACGGATGACTATGTCTGTGTCCATGATAGGAAGCGTAATTAAGTAGCGTTCGAGTATACAGTATAGCTATATAGTTGTGCATGATGATAAATTGTTCCGAGTGTCGGTTCAAGTGTAGTGTTGTTGTCTATATGCATGTCCAGTCGTAATTTAGACCAGAATACCAGTCGTGGTTAAGACCTGAATAAAAGGTAAAAAGTATGGGATGGAATGCTGGGGGAGTAGGTGAAGTTGTGCAGATGAGTTAAATACTGTAGATAAATGAAGGCTAAGTTACGTATGGGTCAAATACATCTGTCTATATATCCAGTCAGTGTTACTGGATTGAATGATATTGATATTCGATAGCATTTTCACACGGGGGAAAACTGACAGAAGTGTTGATCATGATTCACTAGCTTGGTTAAGTCAGGCACAAGCTGACACCTAACGAACTGCGATCCTGGCTATGCTCTATGAATAACTTAGCTAGTTAGTCTCTGTTCACGCTGGACCTGTTAACGTAGAAGATCACAAAGATCTAGCAAGTCAGGTGTGTGCTAAACAGCTAAACAGTATCCTAATGCACACAGTAAGAGCAGTTACCGAATAATAAACTAGCTAATTCCCAACTTTAATGCATCCACCCAGTGGTGGGAGACAAGCTAGATAGCCGTCTGACGAGTATGCTGTCATTCGCTAGCTCGGCTACGTTAGCTAGTGCTAGCTAGCTTAGCTATCTCACAGGCATTGCCAAGTTAGAATAAAAAGCAGCCATTTGTAAACATTTTTTATAGAAAACACATGTATCTATGTGTGTGTTTGTGAAATAGTATCCCAATAGGTGGCTACATAGTTTACTTACCCGCACATTTGGATTCGGTAAGCTAGCTAGTTAGTTAGTTAGCAACATGGATGTATTAACAACTATCCATGAGCAGTTGGCTTGACAGTCTAGCAGAGGTGTAATCATTTCCGGTACCGTATTGTTCACTTCAAAATAAAAGTACCGTAGGCTGCTAGGCCACACTGTTTGAGAAGAGGGGGAAATCAGTTATTAGTGTGCTTGCTGAAAGAAAGAACACTATGGTAATCTTGCATACTTTTTATGATTATTGGTGTTCTTTCTGCAAGCAAGACTACTTGTAATCGTGCATATTTATTATTAGGAGGAAGATTTTTCTTCAGTCAATGGTGCATAACAAGAACATTGAGACAACATTGGACAGGGTGCAGGGACAAGACAGGCAGTGCAAAGACAAGACGGTGCAAATGACCAGTGCAAAATACAAATAACTGCAAAATGGAGTGTGATCAGACAGTGAGTGTACAAGCATAATGTGTGTGGGAAGTTTATATATACAGTGTGTGTTATGTGATATTTGTTTTTTATGTGTTTTTAGTGTTTTTATGGTGTGAGGTCTTGGTCCTGATGGACCTCTGTCTCCTGCCCGAGGGGAGTGGTATGAAGAGATTGTGGCCAGGGTTGGAGGAGATGGCCACAATCTTTCTATCCAGCTTCAGGGTCCTGGAGTTGTGCAGGACCAGGAGGGAGGGCAGGTTGTAGCCGATCACCCTCTCAGTGGAGCGGATGACTCACTGCAGTTTGGCCCCATCTTTGGCTGAAGCGGCGGAGTACCAGATGGTGATAGAGGTGGTGAGGATGGACTCGATGATGGTGTAGAAGAGTACCGATTAACAAATTCTACCTGAGATTTGATCAGTTTGACTTTAGAGATGAAGTTGAAGGACTTGGATGTAAACTTAGCACTTCATCCTGGAGCAGAGAGAAGTCAAAAAGTCCTTCCTTTCTCTTTACTGAAGTGATGTGCATTTCCATTGTATTTCCAATATGTCTCTGAACCTACTACGTGTACCTAACCTGTGATTACCCCTGTTCCTCAAAGCAGCATCCACTCACTTGCCCTCACTTAAGATAAGATTAACTTTAATAGTCGCGGCGAGCGGGGGTTTGTGCGTTACAGAAGTGAGATAAACAGATACAACTTTGTACATACATACATACTGTATACATTCTCGTGATGAAAAGCTTGCAAAGACAGAGCTTGTGAGGGAAAGCGAGCATACCCTCGACCCTATGCAATAGGCAGGACAATAGGCAGGGCACACAATCACTCTACTCAACCTTTTGTTTAAACACCCAGAGGGGAATAAAACCTACAGTCCGATGGGCTGGATACTGGATTTTCTGACAAACAGAACACAAAGAGTGAAAGTAAATGGCGCTTTATCAGTTTCATTATGCTCTTATACTGGCTCAGCCCAGGGCTGTGTTCTCTCACCCTTCCTTCATATTCTGTACACAGCACTTATTTATTCTTGCTGGCCAGTCTCTATTTCTTTTATTTAGGAGTTAATGGTTGAGTTTCTTACCTGTCACGGTATATTATATTCACTCTCATTGTCAATCTGTTCCTGTTGTGCTGTTTTTAACTGTGATGATGTATGATTTACGTGTGCTGTAAACAAAATCGCCCTATGGGGACAACAAATAAAGTGAACTTGAACACGAGTAACAAAGTAAACATGAGAATACGACCATTTTGAAATTAGCAGATGATACAGTCATTGTGGAGTCTGCTACACGACAATGAGACCAGCCACGGCCCTGTCACTGATGAGTTTGTCACATGGTGTGACAGATCTTTCTTGGAGCTTAACACATCCAGAATAAAGGATATGATCATAGATGTTAGTAATTGTTAACTAATCACTTCAACTAACAATTCTACAATCATTAAAGACCATGTGAAGAAATGATCTTAGGAAGATCAAGTCAAATAGCTTTATTGGCATGACGTTTCATATGAAAACATGTTGCCAAAGCAGAAAGACAGTAATAATAATAATATAATTATAAATTAACCAATAAATAATTATGTATATTATATGTAATTTTCCAATAAGAGTTGTCTCAGTCACAGACTTGTTTCAACCACAGGCTTGTTTTAGTCACAGGCTTGTTTTAGTCACAGGCTTGTTTTAATCACAGGCTTGTTTTAGTCACAGGCTTGTTTTAGTCACAGGCTTGTTTTAATCACAGGCTTGTTTTAATCACAGGCTTGTTTTAGTCACAGACTTGTTTCAGTCACAGAATGTTAATTGACCTACAGAGAAGAACTGTGAGGCAGTCGGTAACCAGGCCAGGTCCAGCCTGGCTCATGTGCATGGCTGGCTTGTTTCTGTTCAGAACTGGTAGAACGGAAGCTAGTCATGCCACTGAAATAGCTGTGAATTGAAATGACATTAAATAAGGTCTTATAAATTAAGATAGGTCTTGTCGCCTGGACACATCAGTTCCAATGCTTCCGATGCTAATCCAGCACAATAAGAGTGGGATAGCCAGTTAGATCATGAGCTCACAACAACTAGCAGCAGCTTCCATAACATTAATGGCAGCGGTCAGTGGCTAAAGCAGTTACACTGATTATTCCTTTAACGTTAGCTATTTTGCTGCAATTGGTTCAATTTCTGTTTCTGGACAAAGGTAAGGGATAAAAACGTGTGGAGGTTTGGGGTATAGTCCAATAAAATCATCTCCAACGGGGCCTTTCACAGCTACTCTACTTGTGAAGTAGAGTGAAGATCAGTGGGTTGATTTTGGTGTGCTTCTTTATTTTGGTGCGCTGGGACTACTGCCTCTTGTGGTGCCAACAGAGAAATGCAGGTCAACATTCAACGGAGGGAGGGAGTGATAACCGGACCAACACTATCCTAGGTGCGCTGGCTTACAGCCACGCATAAAAAGGGCCACCAGTGTTGGTTTTGTCTCAGAAAACAGTCCAGTTTCCACATTGATAAAATCATGTCGATGACCCTCTTTTATCTGGCGTTTATTGAAGTAACCTTGTCTTTTTCCCGTGTGACTTGCGGTTTGGTAACCTGTCTCTGCAAAACAAAAACTCTCTCAACCAAATTGTCAGGTGGTCTAGCGAGATTATATGTGAGTCTCAACCTAGCAGTTGTTTACTCCACACATATGCAGTTAAGGAGGTGAAAGCCAGAATAAAGGTGGACTTTGAACATTATAGAGCAATGACATACCTGTGCCCGGATTTAAGATGATTTACTACAGTATGTATTGTGAAATACTGTGGAACAAGATGTCGCAATATAATGGCCTGGTTACCTAGTTTCTTGTTACTCAAAGCTGTCAAAGTCATAGGCGAAGGAATCATTTATTTCACTCAATATGACTTTTTTTCTTTACACATACACGCACAAGCACGCACACACGCACACACACACACACACACACACACACACAATTCCATTGGATTATCGCCTTCTCACCCCAGCCAGACACGCATGTGACTCGGCCGGGTCTCTTCTAACCTTGCTTTAAGTGCTTAAGTTGCTTTAACTATTTAGTTTTTTGACACTTGGTGCTTTTGCACATTAACCAATGATATGTGTGTAATTATCAGTACCTTTGATTGGTAGGCATACCAATCTGTTAATCTGTCTTTTTCTAGAGATTGTAGTCATGCAGGCTAAATAGTTAATTTTTCACCAGTAAGACGACACAAACTACGTAATGTTGTTAGGAGAGGAGGAACGCCAAATCCATTTTCAGTTAAACGAAAATGAAACTAAAGTTGAGCAGCCTACTGGCATCTGTGAAATGTACTGTGGCCCACAGAGATATTTTATTTAAAGAATAACTACAAAGATTGTCATTTTTCCCTTTTGTTGCCAAGGAGTGGACAGCGAAGCAACCATACAAATACGAACCAGTGAGTGGAGAGATTCACACTGACAGGTGAGTGTCAACTCAGTTTTGGTCATGTAATGTCTGAATTACGATATTATTACAGACTGATTTTACACACTGGTTAGATGAGTGTTACAGCACGTTACAGTGTGTTTAAACTAATCTATTGAGGCCAGTCTAAAAACTCAGTATCTGTTACTATTTAGGGACGTCTCATACCAGCAAATGGTCTATGGTTTCACTGTTGCCCTCTTGTACAGGTGTTAATGGTTTCGTCTTTGCTCTGTGTCCAGGTATGGCCACACCCAGCAGTCTGCTGTCTGAGGAGCAGTTTCTCTGCTCCGTCTGTTTGGATGTCTTCACTCTGCCTGTCTCTATTCCATGTGGACACAACTTCTGCATGGCCTGCATCGGGACATACTGGGACAGCAATGACCCGTGCCAGTGTCCCGTGTGTAAAAAGACTTTTGATAGGAGACCAGAACTCTTTGTCAATACCTTTATTTCCGAGATGGCTGCCCAGTTTAAGAAGTCAGTTCAAGTGAAAGCTACAGGCTCAGACCAACGCCCTGCCAAACATGGAGAGGTGTCATGTGACATCTGCGCCGGGACGAAGCCACGGGCCCTCAAGTCCTGCCTGGTGTGTCTGGCCTCCTTCTGTGAGACTCACCTGGAGCCTCACCTGATCGCCCCAGCCCTGAAGAGACACAAGCTGATCGACCATGTGAAGAACCTGGAGGACAGGCTGTGTAAGAAGCACGAGAGACTCCTAGAGCTGTTCTGTAGGACTGACGAGACGTGTGTGTCAGTTCTGTACCGAGACAGACCACAAGACCCACAACGCCGTCCCGCTAGAGGAGGAGTGTAGAGAGAGGAAGATTCAACTGAGGAAGACTGGGGGAGACCTACAGCAGATGATCCAGGAGAGATGGGAGAAGATTAAAAAGATCAAACTCTCAGTAGAGGCCAGCAAGAGAAACGCTGAAAAGGAGATATCAGTCAGCGTGGAGGTCTTCAGTGCGCTGGTGCGCTCCATTGAGAAAAGCCAGGCTGAGCTCATCAAGGCGATTGAGGAGAAACAGAAAGCGGCAGAGGAACAGGCCGAAGGGTTCGTCGAAGATCTGGAGAAGGAAATCACAGAGTTACAGAGGAGAAGCACTGATCTGGAGCAGCTCTCGCGCACTGAGGACCACCTGCACTTCCTCCAGAGCTTCCTGCCCCTGAGGCTCCCTCCGCCCACCAAGGACTGGTCTGAGGTCAGGGTCAAGGGTGATCTGAGCGTGGAGATGGCTGCGTCTCACCTGGAGGAGACACTCAGGAACGAGACGGAGAAGCTGTCTGGAGTCAAGCTGAAGCTGATGCAGCAGTATGCGGTGGATGTGACTCTGGACCCGGACACGGCTCACCCCGAACTCACCCTGTCTGAAGATGGGAAACTAGTGCGACATGGATTCAGAAAGAACCAACTCCCCGACAACCCAGAGAGGTTTAATATCACTCTCAACGTCCTGGGAAAGCAGGGCTTCTCCTCTGGGAGGTTCTACTACGAGGTGCAGGTTAAGGGGAAGACTCAGTGGATTATAGGAGTGGCTAGAGTCTGTCAACAGGAAGGGGGTTACACCACAGTGCCCTCTGAATGGACTCTGGACTGTACAGATGGAGAATGGACAAACGTACAAGGCTCTGGCCGGCCCTGATGTCCACCTCACCCTGAGGGACAGGCCCCAGAAGGTGGGGGTGTTTGTGGATTATGAGGAGGGTCAGGTCTTCTTCTATGATGCGGAGGCCAGCTCTCATATCTACTCTTTCACTGGCTGCGTCTTCACTGAGAATCTCTACCCATACTTCAACAATGGTAAAAACACTACCCCCATGATCATCACTCCTGTCAACCCTTAGTGTCTGACTGACATATTATAACTGAAATGCTCTTTATGCCTACAATACGCTAGAAGACATCGGAAATACTTTTAAAAGACTAAAGTTTGACACCCTCTCACATCTAATGACAATGTGTCATGTTTTTGGTTGCAGACTATACGATTTTGCAAAGACTGGGATCATGCAGGGTCATCTGCATGAGCCAAACTTCCAATAATATTAAACGTTTGATTTTATCGGAAAGTCAAGACGAGAAAAAGACTGATTTAAGACAGCTCGGATTGGCGCCTTATACCAAACGATCAACGAGATGACAGGAGCGCGCTTCAACTCTAGCAAAACTATTGCTTAAAGTTTTTATCTTGCAAATTGACATCGGAAATTTGTTTGCAACAATCATTATGCATTTTGAAGGACTATGCACCACGTCATTGATGTTGTCATCTATGTGATGCTTGGTAATATGTCAATCAAACCAGCATGGTTGGTTGGGTAGGTAGTTATTTTATTAATCTCCGGGACCCCTGCCAGTATCCGTGCCAAATATGGATGCCGTAAGGCTGACGGTGTCAGATGAAAATGGAAACCGATGCAGATAGACAGAGGTTTGCTCATCTATATGTTAGATATTTAACAAGGTGCCAGTGTGCAAGCTACAGTAAAAATAGTAAAGAGAAATTAGTGGTTTTTCTTCTGCTCTGATAGGGTGGGTTTGCTCTTAGGAGACCACTGAGCCTCGGCCAATAAGAGATGAAGAGCGCCAGAAAATTCAGGTTGTTCTAATCAAAATACACCACCATATTTACGTATGTACCGTACACCACACAATAACTAAGAAACCTTGCTCCGATAAAGGATATCACCACATGACTTTATTATACTGCATCTCCACGTTTGCTTTGGCAACACTAGTGTCAGACAGCTGTCCTGCCAGGACTTTTTGTCATAATTTTTTGAATCAGAATCAATGTGACATTCAAAACCATATTTGACCAAGTTTGATATTAAGATTGTAAGATTGAAGAGCACTCTCTCTGACACTATACCACAAAGCATCTGATCGCAGCGTAAGACTGCACTGAAAATAACAGCATGTGAGTCTGAAATCTCAGACATACAGTAGTACCAAAATCCAACACCGCAAGTTTCTACAGACAGCTTGTGGAATAAAATGTATAGACTTTTGAATTTTCTCACCATCATCTACATCATAACCATCTTCATTCTCATTATGTATACTTTAATTGTTATGTACAGTGCTCATATTGCAGTTTTTGCTAGAACCATTTCTAATCCATTTATGACCATGTCCTTGCCTATAATGTATATGATCATACAAAACGTATTAAATTGGATTAAGAATTGTTAAATTACAAACTTGTTTCCAGGCATGCACACTCACACCTCACTCAAAATCAACTGTACTAATTTCACATTGTTTGTATTTATGGTCAATTTTTTTTCTCTCACTTTAATGAACACCAACTATATCTTTCAAAAATAATAAAACACAACAGATGTTCCAGGGAAAGTCTGACAATTAGTTGGATGATCTTGTCCGGTATGTTATCAAAGCCACAACATATTGTAAATTCTATATATATTTATATACTCATTCAGCAAGTCTACAGGTATGTGAAGATCTGTCATGTTAGAAACAACACTTTGGAGTGGACCACCTTCAGTGTAATTATTATTGCAAACCACTTGACCAATTTAAGGCTTAAGAGTTCAATTGCAAAGTGAGCAATATCCTGTCACTTTAAAGTCTAAACTAGGCAATATGTTTTTTACACTAAACTCACATGGGCATTAACTGATATTACCTCAGGCCCACCAGTAGTGTTTGTACTCGTCTTTCCAGAGGGTTTTAGCAACATAAAAATAATAACTATAATATGATCAAAACAAATGTCAACTTGTTTTTCTTTTCTTTTTTACACAATGTGGCAGATTAGGAATTGTTCTCTAAATGCAAAGTTTTGTTGTTTGCAATATCCTTTCTGTGACTACAATGTAGTACCATGCTAGCACTGCTAGTCTTGTCCTATAACAGTGTAGTAGCGTTGAGGAATTCAGTGCCATTGCTGCAAGTTCATAACTACCGCCAACAAAAATACCACACGCAATTATTAACCCCATTCTGCCCAGGTTCCCTCTGCTCTCACCCAATCACAACAATTTGTAGGGGAACAGCAACTGTGAACATCAATGGTGGACAAAAAGAGAAACGCAAAATTATGTTTGTACAGAAAACAAACAAAAGTAAACAGAACAGCAACACAGGATATACCATACTTCATGCTTTAGAAAGAGTGGTAGCAAGGAGATTGAGGATAAAAAAAAAAAAAGAAGAAATTCACAGTATTCAGACTACGATGCAGGGTTTTATGTGTGCGCGGAAGTGTATAATAGTTGAATGTGTTGTTTGGGAGTGTAGTACGGAGAGTGTGCATGATAACATAGCTAGTAGGCCTTTCCAATGCTAGTAACGTTAACTCGTTTGGCGCATGTATCACTTCTGATAGGCAGAATGGGGGTAACTACATTCCTTGTCAGACTTAAATTCATTTGTATAATCTCACGATTGCCAATGCCTGGTCTGGCGTGTTCTTGTTTTTTTCTTTTGAGAAATGTAGCCTTGCTCTGAATACGCCTGCTGTCCCTCCCTGGGCTGCAGGTGGCGCTAGCTATGAGTGGGGAGGCTGGCGGCGCTGGAGGGGGAGGAGGGGGGGGGGGGGGGGGGGCGGAGGAGGAAAGGGGGAGGGGGGGGGTGGGAGTTCAGACCGGGGGCGCCTTGCGCTGCAGTAGATACTTGTGGATGTCGTCGCCGTCGCGCTTAAGCCAAGCGGCGTTGAGGAGAATGTTCTCGCAGCACTGCTGCACCGTGCGCTCGGCGGACGGGGCGTGGTGGCTCTCGAAGAAGCTCTGAAACACACAGCAACAGGTCCGCAACGTTTGTTAGGCTCATGACGACAACCGCAATGGAATTATCTTGAAAGAAAGACATGGGAGGGCAAACAACCTAACGTCACAGCGAACTGTAAGAAAACGCCGGAGTCTAGTGGCCTGACTAAAACTAGTCCATTTAGTCTCGCTAGCAACTCACACAAATCATCTCTCAAATATTGCGTTATATATATATATACACACATATATATATATATATACACACATATATACACACACACACACACACACATACATACATGCACACACACACACACACACACACACACACACACACAGTATGCGCAGTGGGAAACAGTCCCAAAACCTGCAATCACCAAAGGTTTCACCAAAAATAAAACAAAAAGTTTGAGATCACCACCAAGTGCCGCCTTGACGGCAAAATATAAATATGCGAGTTGTAAGTCAGGACTATCACAGTGTTGTAAGTTTTATGAGGTACTATGGAAACCTGAAGTCAGGGGAAGCAGAGTAGCATCAACAGATGTGCTCGCTGCAGGACACTCACCTTCACCTCAACCGCCATCTTGTCAATGGCGAATCCATCCACAGAAAGCTGTGAGTGAAAACACTAATTACTCGTAGCACGTACAAAACCATATACAAAACATGCATCTCAAAATAAACAAGTGCTCAGTGAACCTTTCGTCCTGTTGCTGAATGTGTAAAGAGAGTGGGCTTTTCTAGTTTAGATTTATCTATAGCCTAAGCTAGATGTCAAGATGTCAGCATATAGGCCCATCATTATTTTTAGTTTGGTCTTAAAATGTAAGCATTTATTTGAAACTAAGTAGGGAATTAACACATCAGAGGTTACAATAGTCAATATAAAAAGAGCTTCAAGCAATATTAACTTTCTGTAGGACAAAAAACTGTAATATTATTCTCCTCATTGGAAACAATTGGTAAAAAAGGCACTGGTGCTCAGAAAAAGGGTCTATGTGGACCCGGGCTCTCAGGCAACGAGCGAGGAACTACAACACCCAGAGGCTTTGCAGAGCCGAAAGCGTCCAGAGACTCCGTATGTCACACGCCCCAGCCTCTCATCACTCACCTAGCCATACTATCTCTCTAATCTATCCAACATGATCCAACTAGCTAAATAAGAATCATCTGATCTATGTTGTGAATATATAACGACTATAACTAAATTCCCACAATGCACCTAACCCCGATACTAGGCTGAGAACATTTAGAACAAGCGCCAGAAGCTACTAAACACCTCAAGCTCTGAACTCTGTGGATTTAGAAAGTAGACGGGCTGCTGAGTAGAATATACAAAACTTTTACTGAGACAACAAGCATAGTTTATGTACAAAGCAAAATATACTTGGCGATGGAAAAAAATTAATTGTGGTGAGCGCCCCCTGGGGGTGGACCCTGGTACATGGTGTGATGGCAAACGCACCGAAGCACCAACGAACACACAAACTTAACATACAAGGGTCAAATGAATACCCCACCCCACCCCCTCAATTCTAATAGCAGACGGGTTGAGACTCTGTACCTTGATGAGCCGTGATATGAGGAAGCCCCCCTGGTAACGGTTGTGAAGCTCCTCCCAGTTGTCCTTCACGAACTTCCAGGCGGCTTTCCGTCCCTGCTTACTGCTCCCAGCCACGCCCCCGATCACCGACACCGTGTCCTGGGGACGCACTTCCTCCTTCGTTAGGAAAAGGGGAGATCACAGGTGTTTCATTTGAACAATCGTCTCCCACCACCGTCAGGACGGCAGGCTCTTTAGATAAGAGCACCCCGGGCCTTCACCTCCTCCTCCTCTGACCTTCTCCCACGCATAACGCTCCCCAACTGTTGCCCAAATCAAATCAAACTTTATTCAGATAGCACCTTTCACACACTAAGGCAACAGGAGACATTTTGTCTAAGGAAAGTGAGCATGTAGACGAGGCGGTGCGTACCGAGAGGGCGAAGGTCAGGACCTTCTGGATGAGGTCGGGGGCAGAGATAGCGCCCAGCACTCTCTCTATGCGGTTCCTCTCCTCCTGCATGTCGGCCTGCTTGTGTAGCTGAGGAAGAAGTGAGACAGGGGGGTGAGGATGGATCTGACCCTGTGGTGACCTTCCTGATAGGGATGAACATTTTGGCCGATATCTACCGATATTGATATGGTAAATGTGGTAAACGGTAAATGGACTGCACTTGTGTAGCGCTTGTATCCAAAGTGCTTTACAATGAAGGCCTCTCATTCACCCATTCACACACCGTCACACACCAATGGCGGCAGCTGCCATGCAAGGTGCTAGCCTGCTCATTGGGAGCAATTTGGGGTTCAGCGTCTTGCTCAAGGACACTTCCACATGTCGTCAGGAGCTGGGATTCGAACCAATTATTGGCTGTTCACATTGGCCCTGTTTTGCATATCGGACTGATAGCGATATATATTAAAAAAAAGACTAACATCGACTGATACTGATATGATTGCAGATATATTGTGAATCTCTCATTTCTGATATGAACAAGTGCACAATGAACCTGTCCCCGCCCCACACCCATGATGCGTGTCGTCAGCATGTACAGTTGTTGAATGTGTAAGTGGAGTGGGCTTTTCTAGTTTAGATTTATCTATAGAGCCGGCATATACGTCCACTATTATTTTTCGTTCGGTCTAAAATGTAAGCATTTTTCCAAAGTAAGTACTGAATTAAAATATCAGTGATTAAAAATGTTAATATAAAAAGAGCCAAGTAATTTTCGCTTTTTGCAGGACCAAAAATATGTAAAAGAAAACAATGTTTCTCGGTACCAATCTCCACAGTCTCTCTGGTCAGTATCCCTCACAGATGATTGGTCAGAGTGAGGTGGATGGCTCTCGGTTAATGGTTTAACAGTGTGAAATGTAGGACTAAATATACTTCATGTAATGTCTAGTTTCCCTTACCTTCAGCATTGTGTCCAATGTGGCACTGTCACCATGCTTAAGCACTGTTAAGTACACCTGGAGAGAGACAAACAACATATTATGGTGCGTGTGTGTATCACTTATGAAGCCGTAGTATTATGTATACTTCAGTGTACAGTATATACTGTAAGTCTGTATGAGAATTATGGCTGCAACTGTGGTATTTGACTAATCTGATTATATTTAAATCAATGATTATGGTAATTGCCTAATCTGATTATATTCAAATCAAAGAGTATGGTAATTGCCTAATCTGATTATATGTAAATAAATGATTATGGTAATAGTGTAGTTATAAATTATAAATATTAAACAATATTTTCCATGAATGTTCAAGCTGCTGTATTGTAAGAATTTCTCAAGTTTTTATAAACTGCTTAACAATGTTAATAAAAGCCTTGTTAGTTCATTATACATAGCCTACTTATCATCCTTTAATTATACACTTAATAAGCACGCTACTATGCATAATAAACATACTTAACAAATACATGGTGTGGACAACAGACGGACAGAAAATGTAATCCCTATGTAATGTAAATGTAATGCCTATGTAATGTAATCTATGTGTCGCCAGCCCCTCCGGGCCCCTCGGGGGCGAGAGAAAAATGTTTAAGACAACTATTTGGTTCAAACTGATGAATCAGATTTGACCAAATGATTTCTTACTCGGGTACAGCCCTAGATTGAGTACAGGCTGCCTGTCACAGTCATTTTCTTAGGAGGCAACAACAGCATTGATATAACCTTACACTGCCATCTTGGGTGAAAACAAATTTTCCACTGTGTGGAAAAATAAAGTTAAAATTGAATCTTCAAAGTGAGGAAAGCATGAATGCAAAGATGTGAAAAATATAATTATTTTCAGCCCTGATAAGAATTTCACTTATTCGCATTTACATCATTGAATTACTGCACTTTAATTCAAGCACTGAATGTGTGTGCATGTGCATATTTGTGTGTGTGCGCGTCTGTGTGTGTGCGTGCGTATGTCTGTGTGAGTGTGCATGTGTACGTGCGTGTGTCCGTGTGTGTGTCTGTGTGTGCGCGTATGTGTGTGTGCGTGCGTATGTCTGTGTGAGTGTGCATGTGTACGTGTGTGTTTGAGTGAGTGTGTGTCTGGCCAGGCGCAGAGCTTACTGGGCTCCTCAGGTCAGCAGGGAGGGTCTGCTTGCCTTCCACGTGGTCCTTGAATCTCCTCCGAGCCTCTTCCAGGGTGGGCTTGTGACCAGCCTTGCCCAGCTTCCCCAGAACCAGCCCCCGCAGCAGGGCGTCCAGGTGACCTGAGGGAGACACACACACACACACACGCACGCACACAGGCACACAGGCACGAAGAATGAGAAGGGTCAGGGTTCGACTGTGTGTCATATATCCCTGACATAAATAGGTATTTGCAATAAACGGGGTCAACTGTTTTTTTTGTGTTAAATTCATTTATCTTTCATTTTGAGATGAGGCTACTGGTGACATAATTGCAAGCAATTCAAACTAACCAATGAAAAGTAATGGGTAGGCTAACAGATTTGCAATGTGATAGATTTAAGCAATTGACCACGAGAGGCAGTGGGTTACAGGGGATTTTACCACAGCTACGGGGCGTTGTTAGGCCTGACGCGATAGCGGAGTACCCTGTAGCTGTGGTCAAATCCTCTGTAACCCACTGCCTCGAGTGGTCAATTGCTTTTCTACAATGGTTACTACATATATATATATTCACAAAAAACACTCAGTAGTAACATTCAATCATTTATTTACCGCTCATTCTTATCATTTTAGTATTTACAAAATCTTCCGCGATAGGCTATAGTTCTGAATTAAATGGTTGCCAGGCAACATAGGCTATCTCGCCTATTTGGGTTGGCCTTGTTCACATAAACAATAAGGCATAATTCGGGTGGTTCACGTTTATTTGAATATTTACAGCTATGGTGCAGTTATTAAAACAGTTCTCCAGAGCACTCGTTTTTGCTGGTAGGGGTGTGGAAGTGTTGGAGTCGGACTGATGAGTGCGTTTTTCTAATAGGATACGTAAAAGGCGAGGTTGCTCCGAGTGGTTGCTACGCAAAACATAGCCTACCGCTTGATTTTATCAATGGCCTCGTCAATGAGATTGACAGCGCATTAATACTAATTGTTATGCGGTCGCAGCCGTGGGTTACAGAGTATTTTACCACGGCTGCTAGCCAATCAGAATCAAGTATCCCAACTCTCCGTTGTAGAGTAGATGCTTATTCTGTCACTTATTTAAACAATAACTTTGACAGTCAGCAAATCTCGGCAATGGCAGATATGCCCTAGAGGGTGACACAGGACTGCATTCTCACTCCCGTCCCGCCCAACTCCAACAAACAAAATCCTGTGCCGTCCCCAATCCCATGACAGAGTAAACAAATTAATCCTGCGTCCCAATCCCGGGAAAATGGAGGGGAAAAAAATCCACAGAGAGGGAGCAGTGTGGCGGTGTGCCAGTTTGGTTTCAGAATGGTCAAGAAGGGTAGCCTTATGGCCTAGGCCTAGCTCCTTATGGCCTAGGCCTAGCTCCTTATGGCCTAGGCCTAGCTCCTTATGGCCTAGGCCTAGCTCCTTATGGCCTGGGCCTAGCTCCTTATGGCCTGGGCCTAGCTCCTTATGGCCTAGGCCTAGCTCCTTATGGCCTGGGCCTAGCTCCTTATGGCCTAGGCCTAGCTCCTTATGGCCTAGGCCTAGCTCCTTATGGCCTAGGCCTAGCTCCTTATGGCCTGGGCCTAGCTCCTTATGGCCTAGGCCTAGCTCCTTATGGCCTAGGCCTAGCTAGGCTACATGATTTTGAACGCCGTGTCCATTTATTTTGTCACACAGCTGAATGTAGCCTATTTTCTTTTCTTATAAATGTTTCTTATGTTTTAAATGTCATGGCCAAATATTAAATGTGTGCTAATTATTATTTGGCCAGACCTGAGTCCGACATCATTAGTTTTAAAGCTACAGCTTAAAGTGTATAGAATAGTAGGATTAGTTAGCCTACTAGGCCTACTGATACATGTTAATAATTGTAAATAAATGCTTCAGAAATTAATTTAAGCTACTATATGGAAATAATTGATGATAATTAAATGGGGAAATGCTAGAGGGATTTTCCTGGACCACAGGGAGGTTTTCATGGAGAGAGACGAGTGGCTTTTGGACGAGCGGTCAGAGAACTTTCTCTTCTTGTCCGTATTACGCATCTCTGGCTGGACTCTATTATTCAAGGATGGGGGGGGGCACTGTATATATATTTTTTTAAACCAATCACACTCGTCTTGGGTGGAGCGGTTTCTGGGTTGTTGTTGTCTCATGTAGTCCAAATTTAATCTGATTGGTCGGGGAACAGATTCTGCCACCGCTGATTGGGCAGTGATAAACTAACGACAAGGCTTATCTCCAAAACCAACACCCGCTGAGTCAGACTACACTAACCTACACCCGCTGAGTCAGACTACACTAACCTACACCCAGACTTATCACTAAACCCATCTGAAACCTCAGAAGCCCCACAACAACCCTCTCCTACAACGGGTTCCAGAAAAGCACCGACCTTCCCCCTGCCTGCTGTCCCAGCCCAGCTTGAGGCCAATGGGGGTGAAGAGGTCCCTGATGAACTCCTGGATGTCCTCGTGGAAGTCCGTGTGGGAGAGCAGGGAGGACAGCACGCCAAGGTTGCAGCTCAGGTCGCTCCACACCGTGTAGTTGGGCTCGTTCACGAAGGCCTCCATCACCTTCAGCGCCTCCACCGTGCTGATCATACCAGCCCGCGCCTGGGGACGGGGGACGGGGGGGACGGGGGGAGGAAGAGGACGAGGGGGAAGAGGACGAGGACACATTTAACGTCTTTAGAGTTCTGAATATGTACTTAAAAGGAGTTGGACAAGGAACAGGCAGGGAAATACATTTGGTGAGGTGACGTTGATGAGGTGAGGTACATTTCACTGTAATTACCTACCAGAGGCTTTGTTACATCAGGGGCATGGCAGCATTCATTATACAAACTGATAACGGAGGGTGGAAGGACACCAAGTATTGTCTCTGTGACCTTTCCATATTGAGATACGGCCACTTCAATATCCTGCTCCCTGCAGCAGCCTCTGGCGGCTAGGCCTGGTCGTCGAGATATGGTCGGTCGACCCTCCCTCCCCACCTGTACCCCTACCGCTTCTGTCATTAGTACAGATATATTCCCCAGGGGGGAGGGGAAACTCACAATTCGCCCCCCTGCCCGGCTGCTATGTCTCCTGTAAGAAACCCTGTATGGTCGTCTCACCAGCGAGTAGAAGAAACCTTAGCTGTGTTCCAAACCACTCACTCATTCACTCACTCACTCTTCCCTATGTAGTGTAGTGATAACCCTAACGAAAAATTGTAGGGTACATCCTCTGTTCACTGGAAATCCCTGTGCATTGTGGGTATTTTATAGTGAAACAAATTAACCGTTGAGAATTCGGACACTAGAAGAAAATGGCGAACATACTATATCGTCCACTATTTCTGTAATAGGGAACAGTTTTGAACACAGTTCCTGTATGGTGGTCTCACCAGGAAGAACCCGGTACGCTGGTCTCACCAGGGAGAACCCGGTACGCTGGTCTCACCAGGGAGAACCCTGTACGCTGGTCTCACCAGGGAGAACCCTGTACGCTGGTCTCACCAGGGAGAACCCGGTACGCTGGTCTCACCAGGGAGAACCCTGTACGCTGGTCTCACCAGGGAGAACCCTGTACGCTGGTCTCACCAGGGAGAAACCTGTACGCTGGTCTCACCAGGGAGAACACTGTACGCTGGTCTCACCAGGGAGAAACCTGTACGCTGGTCTCACCAGGGAGAAACCTGTACGCTGGTCTCACCAGGGAGAAACCTGTACGCTGGTCTCACCAGGGAGAACCCTGTACGCTGGTCTCACCAGGGAGAAGAGGTCGTTCTGCAGGCCCAGCCGGTCCACGGGCAGCAGGGTGAGGTCTCTGATCCCGGGCAGCAGGCTCTCCAGCATGGCCGAGCTGTACTGGATGCGGTAGAAGCCCACTGTGCCTGGGTTGATCTGGAGGGAGAGAGTAGAGAGTGATAACCTAGCCTGTTACTAGGCAGGCCATGTCATAAAAACACAATAACGACATGCCAAATTATTAGAAACAGTGGTTTTCTTAAAACAACATTCTCAAAAATTAAAAAAAATGAAATAAAGGCAGAGCATTTCGCCTTAATCGTTAAAACAAATTGAGTTGTTTTTAAAGCCACTTTGTGATTTTTAAATAACTACCACACCAAAGAGCTACAATGCACTGCAAACTGGAATCAGTTACAGTATGCAACTTTCCCAGCATGCTTCATGTGAGGGGCAAGGTGCATATAATATAAGGCAGGGTGCTTTTACATTATCTGCCTTTTGGCTGTGTGGCCTATCCTAAAATGTCTAAACACCAGGAACCAGGGTTTGCCCACACCCACAACTGTATAGTTCAAAAATGATGCCCCGTGCCCCTGATTCCCGCCTCACGGCTAATGGCAAAAACATTCTGTGGTCATTCACATCAGGACTGCGGTTGAGACACACGTACCTTAACCCACTGGTCGGGGTGGACGTCGTTGATGGTGATGGTGGTCTCCGGACTGTCTAGCAGCACCTTGAGCTTGATGCAGCTGGGGTCCTCGCTGGTAGAGATGCTGACCGGCACCATCCAGCTAGGGCATTCTTCACCTGCGGGGACGGACAAACCCACTGGCCAATGACACGCAAGCACAGAGGAACATCTGACATTCCCCCCATCAAATTCACGTGCCGCTGCCGACGGCCATTAGTAGTTATCAGGGGTGTGACGGTATGTGTTCCGACGCGGGAGCTCGGTTCGGTCTGCTCCGTGAACTTATTGTGAAAAAAAAAACAACAACAACATTGTAGGTCTAAGCTATTCTGTTAAAACTGAAAGAGTCGCGCACCCAACCATTGTAATTGAAAACTTGGACTCTTAATATGCAATGAAAGTGCATGTTGCTTCGGCAAATTGTAAACAACATTTGCAGACATCATTTTGGAAACACCTTGAGCGTTCTATTATTAGTGAGAGTCAGATGTGGCTAATTCATTTGTGGCCCCCATTTCACCAGGCAGGTAGGCTAATGCCTGCACTATACCAGCCCAAGTTGTCCTGTGTTGAGTTTAGTGTAGTAGTGCTGGTCGCACTCTCATCGAGCACTACATGGCTAACGATCTATTCCTCCAAAACAAAACAAATAGCTGAGTTTCTCGTACCACTATGAGGTCCGCTGGCGCAGAACTTCTTCTGATTTATCTTGATGATGCGGTCGTCTCCTTGCTAAAGAGAAATGTATAACTGCCATCAACAACTAAAAAGTCTACATTAAAAATCAAATTGAATGAATCATATTAAATCATGTACTGTACAAGTGTATATTTAATGTGCAAAATCTTATCTAACCCATGGGTTCTGGCTCTTTATTTACAAAACTTCCATTAACAATCAGCTCTCCAAACACAAGAGCCCAAAAATAATAATCACCACTAAACAGTGGACTTGTGTGTTCTCACCTGCTCCTGGTCCACCTCTATGATAGGAAAGCCCATCTGCTTGGTCCAGGAGCTCATAACTGCAGCGATGGGCTTCCCGCTGGACTGCTCCAGACAGTCCCATAGGTCCTCTGGGAGAGAGAAACCTTTAACACAACCTGGTTCTCCAGCGTGACTCAGTATCAATATGGAAACGTTAAGAGTTGGCATGGTTACCTGTGGATGCGTTTTTATGCTGGAATTTCAAAAGATAGGCATTCATTCCTTTCCTAAAGTCCTGGAGATGGATGGAAAGAATATGCCTTACAAAACAAGAAAACACTTTACAAAACAAGAATATACCTTACAAAACAAGAATACACTTTACAAAACAAGAATATACCTTACAAAACAAGAAAACACTTTACAAAACAAGAATATACCTTACAAAACAAGAATACACTTTACAAAACAAGAATATACCTTACAAAACAAGAATATACCTTACAAAACAAGAATACACTTTACAAAACAAGAATATACCTTACAAAACAAGAAAACACTTTACAAAACAAGGCATCGATTCCAGAGACAATCAGCCATACGTGCCAAAGAAAATCAAGTTCAAACTGATCAATTATCGATACTTGTGATGTGTGTGTGTGTGTGTGTGTGTCCTCTCACCTCATCTCCAATGTAGTTGTGTAGCATGCGGATCACAGACGCTCCTTTGCTGTAGGATATGGCATCAAAGATTTCATCCACCTCTGATGGGTGGCCAACATTCACCTGTGGCAGCGCACATCACAATTACATATTTACTGTAAGCAACAGCTCACAACAGGCCGTGGTATATGGTTATTACATCACAGATAACATGCCACAGGGCTGAAGTGAGCTATTGCTTTTATAAAACGATCACCGGGTATGGCAATATGAAAGTAACGTTAACAGAAACACTCCAATTAGTTTTTATTAATAAATAATAATGCTCAATAAATGTCTGCCTTAATTGGCCATTTATTCACATTCATTTGTAATTTGCCATTTATTGTGCAACCACTGAAAACTGTACAGCGTCAGTACAATGCTTTTGACACAATTTAAACATTTAATCCAAAAAATATCTACATAACAGACTGTGCTCCTTTAATATGCCCCTGCAGGCTATAATACAATTAAACCCTTAGAAATAAACTGTTCGTTTTTTGGGGTTGCAAATGCTTTAGGCAGCTAGTAGCTTAGCCTTCAATCGGCCATATACTGTAGGGACTGTAGTCTGTCCTGTTGAACACACACACTGATCTGTGGGGTCTGTCCTGTTGAACACACACACTGATCTGTGGGGTCTGTCCTGTTGAACACACACTGATCTGTGGGGTCTGTCCTGTTGAACACACACACTGATCTGTGGGGTCTGTCCTGTTGAACACACACACTGATCTGTGGGGTCTGTCCTGTTGAACACACACACTGATCTGTGGGGTCTGTCCTGTTGAACACACACACTGATCTGTGGGGTCTGTCCTGTTGAACACACACACTGATCTGTGGGGTCTGTCCTGTTGAACACACACACTGATCTGTGGGGTCTGTCCTGTTGAACACACACACTGATCTGTGGGGTCTGTCCTGTTGAACACACACACTGACCTCTATGGGATGGCTGTTGTCCAGGGCATCCAGATCCAGGGCCCGGGTGTAGTCCGCCGACACAAACTGTGTCCAGATGTCGTATTCGGGGAAGCAGTGGTCCACGCAGAGGTACTCGATCCAGGACGCAAAGCCCTCGTTAAGCCACAGATGGGTCCACCATTCCTGGAAAAAAGGGAAAGCAAAAAAGCACAACGAGCCGCAGGTGTGGTAAGTAAGTAAGTAAATAGCCTTGAGAACCAGTGGTTCTGGAGCCTAGTGGCCCATAGGACAGGAGCCTATCTCCTAATTCCTTATCGTGAGGCAGCTTGAGGTACAAGTCCACCCCCTGGACATGACGCTAGTATGGCGCAGGGACTTACCCCCAATCCGACCCTTGATGCAGAGTGCCAAGCAGGGAGGCATTGGGTAACATTTTGAATAGTCTTTGGTATGACTCAGCCGGGGATCGAACGCACGACCTCCCAGTCTCAGGGCGGACACTCTAAACACAAGGCCACTGAGCTGGCAGGTGTGGTAGGTCCACCTTAAACGAAGAGGCTTTCTGAGCTCTGGCCAAGGCACAGTTAAAGGTGCGCTCACTAACGTACGTACATCTGCCCTGTAGAGAGGGGAGAGCGAGGCCTAAGAGGGTTTTATAAATAAGCATTAACCAGTGGATCTTGTGCCGTGTAAATAAGAGAGAGACAGTTGAATACGACAGGCATTTTTCTTTCCAAAACCACAACTTTTGTTTTGGAGATGTTCAACAAAAAAACAACAAATAGCGTCACTGTCTTACGTTTGGAGTTAACCAAGTCAGATAAAGAGAGAGGTAGTTACCATGGTGACTAGGTTTCCAAACCACTGGTGCGCCAGCTCGTGCCCGACCACCAGGGCGACCCACTGACGCGACGACGAGCACGAGTTCTTCGGATCGATGAGCAGTGCCGTCTCCCTGGGAAACAGGGGGGCCAAGAGGCCAGAGGTCATTTGACGAGTGCACATCATTATGCATTCAAACCGCTACGAGCATAGAAAGTCATGCTGACTCACCTCTGTGGTAGCACGCACGCACGCACACACGCACTGCATATGAAGTAGTTTAAGTTGGTATGAAATAAACACCACAGGCTTGTTTCACCAAGGTCACACACACTGCATATAAAGTAGTTTAAGTTGGTATGAAATAAACACCACAAGCTTGTTTCACCAAAGTCACCTTTTCTTTCTCAAAACCAACATGACAAAATGAACTAAATTAAAATGGCACCCCTACAGAATCTGATCAATAAAATAAACCAAAATCAAATCAGCTTTAACATTGTTATAAGACCTTTTTCAACCTTTGCACGATCGCAATAATGCATTGTTTTTTTTATTTTAAGTTGGAATTTGTCAACAGGGAACTGTGAATGTGGTGTGAATAGGAGCAGTGGTCATAGGCTGGTTAGCAGAGGCAGATACTTCCCCTGAGGGGGCGAGATTATATTACTCTTCATACTGAATAATGGAATAATTCAATCCCTGGCAGGCAATCTATACATCATTAGTTGAATTGAGCACATGTTTCAGATTTACCTGTAAGTAACAAGGCCCCAGTTTTCCATGGCACCTAGAGATGAGGTCGCGGAACAAGTATGTTAGTCATTCACTGTAATCACTTTCCATTACAAAGCCATACATTATTAACAGTATTATTTATGTGTACTCACCAGCAGCAAAATCAGCGATAGCTATGAGATCGATTTTAGGCAATGGATAAGGAACACTGAAGTAGTCTTTGTAGAAGGGTAAGGTCTTTGTCGCAACCTGTAAAAGTGTATATGTGTGATTACTTTTCCATTTCACACCTTGTTTCATGCAAACAGACAATGCCACTAGCAATTCCAAAGCATATGCATTATTGCTACTCGTCATTCTTTTGTGACTGTGAAAGCACACAAATCACCAACCGTTACAATGGTACAATGAGCAGAAATGGTTTTGTGAATGGGCTAAAACCACACGCTCACCTCCAGGGCGAATTTCCCTTGCTCTGCCTTTCCAGTCGGTGTGTAGACCCGTACGGTCACGCCGTCCGCCGATTGGCTCTCCACAAAGTCATATTCACCAATAACAAATGCTACAAGGTACGTGGACATGATGGGAGTGGTGGCGAACTTCACTTCCACGAGGTTGTCGTCATCTGGATATGGCTTTCGATCAATGACATTCTGAAACACGGACATTGACAAAGTTAAAGATGCCCTTTATACAATCGCCTACGATCTGATATATTTTATATTCAGACCAATAATTGAAGAGTATATACTCCACCAATACCTAATATCTAGACAAAATAAACAAGTCCTTTCATGTTTTGAGAGGGCTTGCAGTACGCAAGGTTGTAGAAATAAGTGTTCATAGCCACACTAACACCACATCCTTTAGCCGCATTTTCAGGCACCTGCTGTTGCGTTCTGAAATTCACGCTCTGATTAAATCTATCAAGACAGACGGCACAATTATTGACGGTCACATAAAAAAAACCTCTGAACGTCCCCATTCTGTCATCAGTGACTTTGTCTGAATATGCAATTCAGACCATTCTTTCTAATCATATAAACTCCTACCACTACAAGGAAACAGCTGGTGGTTCAAATGTCAATAACTTGATACTTAATAAATGACACCCAGGCTCCAGTAAATATGACACCCAGGCCCATGAGTCAGTCCCTCTATCCAGAAAATCTTTCAATGGCAATTCTGAATATCACATCCCTATCAGGTAAAATGTTTCTCATTAACAATCTTATACGTGAACAGTAATTAGATTGTATGTTTTTTAACTGAAACCTGGCTAAATGAAAATGGTTCAGCAGCCCGTACTGAAGCTTCTCCTCCCAAACTAGTTTTTTTTTTCCAATCCATTAGAAGTTGGGGAAAAGTGGGAGGAACAGCCACCATAGCTACGGATGCTTTGAGCTGCAAAAGCGTTTCCTTTGAGGAATTGACCTCTTCTGAACACCATGCTATAGTCCTAAAGTGAATTGACCTCTTCTGAACACCATGCTATAGTCCTAAAGTGAATTAACCTCTTCTGAACACCATGCTATAGAACACCATGCTATAGTCCTAAAGTGCCAGCCTCTAGTTCTGGCAGCCACCCAAGCAATGTCCAACCTTCTTGGCAGATTTTTTTCTGAACTCCTGTCCATTAATCATTATCTTAGCGACCCTATGATAAGATTATCATCAATGGTGATTTTAACATGTATGTAGCCTCTTGAATTCCATGGACTTTACCCAACATGTTACTGAAGTCCCCCAGAACCGTGGCCACACCCTTGACCTAGTGATTACAAATTATAAATATATACACACACGCACACACACACACTCCCGTCAGTAGACATGTTAAGATATGTATTCTGCTTAGTCTCCTTTGGTATGGTATGGGTCAAGAGATGATAAACAACCACCCTAAAAGTCAGTCTGGCGTACACAGAGTGAAAGAAACAGAGTGGCAAAAAGTGACTAGATCTGTCTGGGTGGAGAGTGACACGTACCATATTTGACAGGGCTACTCTGTCCTTGGGAACTATCAGGATGATGTCGAAGGTGGCTTTGATAGCAGGCTCGTCCCAACAGGGGAAGGCTCTGCGAGCATCCGTGGCCTGACAGGGGAGAACAGAGGAGGAGGAGAGATCATGGGGAGCAGGCAGGATACACTCCAAGGCTACAACAGAGCCTGGCACGGGTTCACCACATGAGAGAAACGGAGGAGTGAAAATCTAAACATTAAAACATATTGCCAGAGTAGCGTCTCTCTGACCGTCACACCTGAGGCGGTAACATAGTGTTTCTCAGGGTTCTCAGCAGCCATGCCTACTTGGAGAAGACAAACCATTCATTACGCTAATCTGAGCTGCGCAGACCCGTCCAGTTACCTCAAACTGTGTGACGGCAGCGTAGCGGACTTCTCCTGACGGACTCGCATATTTACTTCTGTAGAAGCCTTTCATTTTGTCATTCAGCTCGCCCACAAAGTCAATCTTCAACGTACCGGATCCTAGAAACACAAGTAAAAAAATAAAAAAAAAGTTTGTGTTTATTCAGCTACTAGAATAGGAGTTAGTTATTAACAATCATAACAAAAGATGTGGCATCCGGGGGGGAGGGGTACTAAAATGCTCTATGTGGAAATGGCTTAACTAGGCAAAAAGAACCTTTTTGAAATCAATAGAATTAGGGCACACAATGGGCTGTTTTTCAAGTGAAAGAGAAATAGTTACTAGAAAATATGCATGAATGTTATTTAGCTCAATGTAGTGAAAAATATTTCCCCAAAACAGGAACTAATCGTGGTCGAGTGACCTAATATTAAAATGGAAATAAAATCAGCATTTCCCAACATGTTCAAAGCAACAGCAGTCATAAGCATTGGGAAATTAGATTTAAAACTGAATTTAACTTAATGACCTACATTTAAAGCAATACATAGCGTTTTCTCAGAACTGCACCCCCACAGCCTCTGCGAGTAAGTGCACTGTCGTAAAGTTATCAGATTGTCTTTTTCTTTTTCTGGCTTCCTCCGTGATGTTTCGCTTCGGTTTTCTCACCTCCGCCATGATATCATTGAGCTATAAAACACATGATATCCATAGACGACGGAATAGTTAGCTACTACTGTGTTGTTGAAGCACAAAGTTGCGCATGCGCACTTCGACTGAATGCTGCATCCCGGGGGAGCGAGTTTTAAAAGGTAATAAATGTCAATGTATTATCTTTCTGAGTAGACTGTTTGGACGATTCAGCTTACTTTTAGTAAATCTAATTGGAGAATTAGCACCAGGCATGTTTGTAAAGGTCCAACTATCGCGATGTATTGCTTTAAATAGAAAAATACAGTTTTAATTCAGAAATGTCACCACATATAGCAGGTTCTTAAAACCGCAAACGGAAAAGCTTTCATGAAATGGGGATAGGTTGAATCATGGTGTTAACCAAAACGGTGATATTCATATTTTAAACATGGAAAAACCTTGAGATTGTAACTTTAAATGCGCAAGAACCATCATCTTTTAAAATTACACAAAAATGCAATGCTGAAAAACCCAGCTCCTCCATCCACCACCAACTGGACTCACCTTTCTGAAGAGCAGTAGGGAAAGACAGAGTCACTTTCTCATCCTCATTTTGATAGTTGAATCCTGTAGCATTAATTTCTGAAGAGTATGAAAAAAAGCACACATGGTATTCATTTTTCTGATTATTCTATTGATATATAAAACTGAATAAGCTACTGATTGAAGAGATGTATATAAAATAAAATAAAATAAACATGTAGAAAGAATCTCACCCTCACCTTCCCCTCCCTCTGGTGCAAAGGACGCTGTTATAATGTCGATGTCTGCACAGTTCATCACAATCTGATTCGTGGCCTGTGTAACCTGTAAACACCAAAATGCAGAGGTTAACTAGACAAATCAAACACCTTGATCATTCCATGTCAATTAAACAAGTGTAAAGCCATTTCCCAGGAAAGTATTTGTTGTTATGTGAATCGGAGTGCAATACACGCCACGTATAGAGGTGACCAGTTGTATCTACGCACATTACCCAGTCAGTGTGCTCATTGTTTTGAATGTTGAGATTCTCAAGGACAACCCCACCCCACTGACGATTATACGGTCAACCGCGGTTAAATATTGTCTGCGTAAATTTGTGATCGTGACAGCCCTAGTCCCCACTGACGTCAGGACAGCAGAGTCGCTGCCCATCTTTCTCTTCAAGAGGTGCTACCCTGGCCCTCCCTCCTCCTTCCTTCAGCACCTAATACTGGATTTCTACTCAGCTGTTCTTGCACTTTTACTTCCGCACTAGGTCAGGCTCTTAGATGCTTGTTTAGAAAGAGACGCACTTATGAGTTCTGGTGAGTAGTTGTACATGTACACTTGACTACCTACCGGTCTGTTATATGATCGCTTTTTATCTATAAAAATAATCTATTTGGCCTATTGTTGGAGCTCCTTACATTTTGGTGGGTGCTACTAATTGTTTGCTGGTGCTCTTAACCAATGCAAGTAAAAAAGTACATTTCGAGCCCTGCACTATCGCGTCACCATTCAACAAACTGGACCCGTATATTTTCTCGAAAAGAAGAACAAACAACGGCACTTAAGGCTTTTGTTGAGAAGGAAGATGTGTTTGTCGTATTCCAATAGGATTTGGAACTGCCCTCACTGGTCGCCAAAAAGATGAACACAGCGCCCATTGATAACGCCTCTTGCAAATCGAAAATGGACAGTTTCCAGACCCTTCGAACTTGCAAATTAGGTCTAGCGATACAGGGCTATTTATGGGTACCCAAACCCACAAACCGTTTGACTGAAGCAAACTGAATATTGCTAGCTTGTAGCTGGCTACACTCACAATTAAGTCTCTAAATGCTTCGCTCAACTAGAGACTGAGGACTTTCATTCAGATTTGAGAGTTAAAAAATAAAATAAAAAGCATCCAAGAGAGTAAAAAATAATTATATATATATATATAAAGAGCATTGCAGAACCCAATCCAAAGTCTTTAGGGCCTAACCCATTGGCTTTGTTCAGGTTTGGACCAATCCAAGGCAGTAGGTGGAGTCTTGTTAACGGCCGTTCTTGCCAATATTCTAGCGAGGCAACTATTTTGACAAAAGCCATTTTTATATAATCTGACGTGCCACATTGTTTGCTTCACATAGCCATCTGGGAACTCTCCATTGGAAACTGTTTGGAAAAGGGCAGGCACTTTCAAAAATACTTGGCAAATGATTGGATGAACCATCTGTCTATCATGCGCTAACTTCAACGGCTCTTCGCTGTCATCACACCTAAACCCGCCCAGTATAGCCGTTTGTATTTCAAATTCCAAAGAATCAACACTGATTGGTGAAATTGTTTTCCGATCTGGCACAAACGGATCTCTATGGAGAGTATCCATACTGATTTGCAAGAGAAACAGAATGTGAGCTCGCGGAAATCAGGATGGTCTCACAAGGCTAGTTTTTATACAGAGATCCCGCTACATTACCATATTGAAGACCCCTCAATTTTCCGTCTTTGTTCATTCACACTGAACCAAATGAAGCCGGCATGTGTGATTTTAGATAGCATGCTGGCACTTCGGAATCAGAAAGGAGTGATCTGTAACACTACAGAATCATCGTCTAGTGTGATGTATAAACAAACGCGTCCGCGTCGTTACAAATACATTAATGGCGGGTGAACTGAGTGTTGAGGTTCTTTTGCTAGCCCGGCACTTTTTTTTTTACCACTATTCAAACGCGAGCAAAGCTACTACGCATACAACATGTTGATGCGTAGAATGGTGGATTTCTGTGCGCAATGTGTTCGCGATTCGTTGATTTCCTCCTCCTCAGCTCGGAGGGCAAGGATCTCACGAGGCGTCAACGTCTCCCCAGTTTGCAGACATGTTCAACTGGTAGTGTCGTGGTTGTAGTTCCTGTAGCCCCACACCGCTGCTGGTGTTCGTCCGGTGTAGTGTTAGCTGCTGGTGTGAGGTCGAACACACGTCATCACAACGTCACACCCTCGGACCCACAGCACAACCAGCTACCTGTTTCACACAGAGATTCGGCCATGTGACTACGGCATTAAAGTCGCAACAGAAGAATCCACCATTTCGTGTCGGTGCCTTTTAAACAGAACGGGGTGGCGGAATAGAGGCGTGACATTCCCGCCTTAAAAGGACTGTGTAGAACAGCCTATAGAAAACCCTCAGACGTCCGGAAGGTGGAGATCCTGAATGGTATCTGGTATGGCCTGGTATGCGAGACTAGTAGCTGGCTTGTAGCACAGGCTCATAGTGAAAAATTGACATACTGTTGCAGACAGCTTTAAATGAACAAACAAGAGGTGTGGAGTGGCATGGTAAAATGTTTTACGCCTGAGCTGTGCAAAGTAGTGGGTTAAAGGAGTAGTAAAGGGAAAATGCTGGTTCACAGATCAAAACGTTGACAAAACTAGCACTTTTGAGAAAGTCGGATAATTGCTCTACCACCGTTTTGGTCATACAATGGTTGCGGGTGAGCACCTTGAAAAATCATTAAAAAAACATGTTAAACTCTCAATTTCAAAGACAAGAAATGACATGATCTGTTTAGGCAGCACATAGAAAGGACCAAATGCTACTAGCTACTGCCCTGAGACAACAGAATGTAATCGTAAGTGGTGTATAATTTAGTTTAAATCCTCAACACACCAACAACAGGCAATGGGAAGAATGTCAGGTGTCACACTCACTATGATTATCCAGTGCAACGTACAGTGTAAATGCACTGAATCAATGAATGTTAAGAAATCTTTAAAAAATAATAATAATAAGGAAAAAGAAACAAAGAAAAAAAAGTAGTGGGCTAGCTAACTATTTAGTGTCTTCGCAGCTCGGAAAATACCCTGGTGTTGTCATTTGTCATTTCAATTTCATGGTCAGCAAGTAACACCCTCGTAAAATATGAGACAAGGAAGGCGGGACCTGGGGAGTCTAGACGAGGAAGACGTTTGCGAGTTAGCTTAGCGTAGCTATGATAAAGCAAACATTAGCCAACAAACTCAGCTGGTTCCCCAGCTCTGGGGAGGCTGCTAACGTTAGCATAATATCAGCGAATGCCTTCACCCTAGCAATGTGACAAGCCCTTGTGTTGTTGTCGCAAGTACTTAACGTTAGCAATAATAGCTAGTGCTAATTATATGGGAGCAACATGTTAGCTAATGCTAATGATAGCTCGCTACATGTCAGCTGGAGTCAGCTTCGTAATAGCATGACAACGGACAATTCAGCTAGCTAGCAGCTAGCTAGTCGACGTGATTCGTTAGCTATTGCTAGGAACATATTATTCTGATGTACGATAGCTAACGAGCTCTGTGTGCATTAATAACCAGTTACCCGTTTCACCAATCTAACGTTAGCGAGCTAAACAAGGTATCTACCACCCAGGCTATCAATGTAACCCGCTCGCTAACGTTAGCCTGAGCCAGCGAACTTGGGGTCTGGTGGCTGGGGAAGGTGACACAAATAGTACGACGTCGTTAGCTAGCTTGTACGCTAACTAACGTTACACACGATTTATAAATGATAGTTGCACGAAGCGTTCTCGGGGTTATTGTCCCATATTTTGCAAGCTTTAACAAGCTAGCTAGTTTAGCTAGTTACTAGTTCACTCTGTGTGTACGAGGGCTAACGTCATCTAGCAATGTCCCGTTAGCCACTCAGCCATTGCAATTAGCCAGTTAGCTTACATTAGCTTTTGAGCTTAGCTAGCTACATAACAATCGATTGCCACTTTAATTGCTCCAATTTACCTCTACCGCCGCCTCCAGCTTGCCCTCAAAGGTGAAGTCGATCAGGTCTGGCTTCAAACACAACCCGTAGTTGACGGGGTAGACGTCTGTAGGTAACCGTACGAAGGGCCTCCTCTCGGGCATGGTGGTGTCTATATTTTGGCTGGTAGCGCTACTAGAGACGTTGCTATGTATTCTTCTGAATTTAATTGTTAAATTAGCCAATTGGGCTTCGAGAATAATAAGACAGAATCTCGGGGGTTGATTCTTCTGACGAATGACAGCGAAACCCTTCGGCCCAGAACCAGCAACATACACTCCTCAGAATTGTTGCCAGCTACGGTCCGTCCTCCTCACTTCAAATCCACAACCAGACCACAGCAGCGCCGACCGACGTGGAGAAAAACGTCACCGCGTTACAGAGGGACCAGAATGCGTAGGCTAGTTGTGGACATTTGGTAGGCTAGTGTAAGCCTATGATGGAAGATGAGAAAATAATTTAGCTCTAAACGTTTTGCATATCATCTTGGGTAGGCTACATTTAATATTCACAAGTGTGCAGATAGGTCTCTTTTCATTGCATTTCAACGATAATAGATACCGTGACTTCGACCAATGATGGACTATTCAGACTGCACTGCACCTAACGTTAAATCTGTATCACTATTATCTCGAGAACCGGATACTGTATGAAGTTGACATCCGGCAGGTGTACTGCCCAGGACCTAAGGAAGTGCATGGCCAAGTGTGAATTTGTTTGGATGAGTGGTTCTCAAGAAAGCTCCTATTGGTGCAATAGGAGGTGTAACTGCCAGGGGGGTTGGCCCTGCTAGGGTAGGCCTATATAAGGGGCTGCATATTTCTTGTTGGATATCTCCCTCCTCATCTGTCTCTTCCCTTGTCCTCATGTGTCTATACCCAGAGAGCAGTCTGTATGTAGTGTTTTACGTGTGTTAATAAATCCCAGTATGGGAGGATTCAACTGCTGCCTCATGCCTCCTTACAATCATTACACTGGTGTCAGGAGAAAATAACAACTTGGCTATAGAAACAAGGAGCCTGGTGGGAGCTAGCTAGCTTAGTACCAGTGAGTGAGTTAGCCGGCTAGCTAGCTTAGTATAGGACCAGTGAGTGAGTAAGCCGGCTAGCTAGCTTAGTGTAGGACCAGTGAGTGAGTTAGCCGGCTAGCTAGCTTAGTGTAGGACCAGTGAGTGAGTTAGCCGGCTAGCTAGCTTAGTGTAGGACCAGTGAGTGAGTTAGCCGGCTAGCTAGCTTAGTGTAGGACCAGTGAGTGAGTTAGCCGGCTAGCTAGCTTCGTGGCGAGGACCATTCCAGTGGAGAGGCGAGAATGAGGAGGTGAGAGACTGAGAGGAAGACGGAGCGTGCAGATGGTGGAAGGACATCCAATGTCACTGCCCCACAACTCGCGGGAATAGAACAGAGGGTTTTCACGTGAAACGAGGGGCCGCCAGAGCGAGTTTGCTGCAAGGATGGCCGCTGAGGAGTGGATACAAGGCATAGCCACAGCTGCATCGCCAGCAGGTTCTATTCCCGCAAGTTGTGGGGCAGTGACGCTGGAACGATTTTCCATAACGGGGAAGGAGAGGGGGTATGGCGGTGTTCCATTAGTGAGGCCATGCTTAAGGCCGCCACAAGGCACGCATCGAGAAGAAGAAGGCTTTATTTGTCATACGACATGGACACTCCAACACACGTGGGCGAGGGCGACATGAGCGCACATGCAGTAGGCTGCCGCCGATGAAATGTTTTCTCCACTTAAACCCATCCCTTCTTCTCTGGAATGGACTGCATCTTCCGGTTTGTTCTCTCTTCGTCATGTGCACAGATCCCACAGGGGACATGTCCCCTTCAACTTCTGAAAAACATTAAATGTCCCCCCCAACAGGTCAATGGATTGTTTTGCGTGTTTCATCAGCGCTGCTACATACACGCGCACTGATGATGGGAGTGCAGGCAGGGAGAGACTGACTGAGAAGATGAAGTAATAACGTTACTTTCAACCGCAACAACGCAGTAGGCTACCCATGTCAGAGAGGAACCAAAACAGCTTAGGTCAATCATGTAGCCCACTCTCACAAATGGTCGCATATGCAACCACAATGTGTTTTGTTTTGTCTAATAAACCCCAAGATGGGAAGACCTGACTGACTGCTGCCTCCACCTTTCATGAGTTTGCTACAGTACTTTACTGATAGCTAATTTCACCTTATCACTCTTTATTTTCACCACATCTTTTGAATTTGAATGGCGGTGTAGGCAACTTGAGTTCTCCGGCTTGTGGCTAGATGGGGTACAGCTACAGCCTATGTAGAAGGCTAGTTCCCATAAATGCAGAAACCGGTCAAACCCCAACCCCAACCCTAACCTTAACCCTAAATGGCATCTGCCTTTATGGGCACTAGCCTTTACTGTCCTTCTACACTGGCCGTAGCTGTACCCCATCTAGCCACAACCAGTTCTGCGGGGCTGCGTTCTGAATCGCGTACTTCCATACTATATAGTAGGGAAAAAATGGATGTAGTATGCACATGCAGTATGGCAAAAATACCAGGATGTCCTACTACATCCGGTCGTATTTTGCAGTATGCAAGTCGGCACACTATTCTGACCCACAATCCTGTGTGCAGCAGAAACAATGTGTGAGTCGCACAGTGACAGACAGGTGTTTTGATGAATCCCAGCTGTAGTCGAATGCCACTTTATGGACAGCGACGGATGAGGTCAAATTTCAAGCCGCAATGTTATGACAAGGTAGTATGTCCCAATTGAATGCATTCTGCGTGCAAAGAACATACTTTCTAGGGGCAGCTGTAGTATGTACTGGTAGTAAAAAATAAGTATGCGATTCGGAACGCAACCCGGGTGTTTGAAAAGGAAATCCATTAAAATTAAAATTAGAAAAATCTAGTTAAATTAATTTAAAGTTAAAAAAGGTATCAATGTTGAAATAATGTCTCAAGAGAATTACTTTCGGCCAAAAACAAGAAAAGAAAAAGAAACCTTTACTTTTATTAGTACATTGTGAAATAAATATTGTAGGCCTATTAATGATTATAGGTTAATAATTTAATATTGAAAAAAAAGTACAACAACAATGTATCAACCCTCAAAAAGGGGCGGTAAGCATACCACGGCCTGAAAGTTCCCGGATGATTGCTCCAGGCTATTTCGGTGCGCAGCGAGTATTTGACGCTCTGGAACACATCCAAACAGTCGCATAGGAAACATGGCGCTGTCCATAAGGAAGGCGTTATTGCCTTTGCATCGGATGTCATGCTACAGTTTGAAGGTGATGTATGGCTGGAGGCAGTAGCCCGTCGCTATTACGTTATCAATTACACATTGACAAACTAAATCTCGTCTGTCTTAAGCTAAAGTGCCACACTAAATAAGAGAGAAGCAAAAGTCGGCACTCTTAGCTTGCTAGCATGTCTTATGTCCAACTAACGTTAGTGGATTGCTACTAACGTTTGGATAGGATATCTGTCTAGAAATGAATTGTATCAAACCTTTTTCCATCTCGTGATATGCCCCTTCGCCATTGATGGTTAGGCTACTATATAAATGAGATCATCTTCTATCTATCACCAATCAGACACTGGTGGTGGGTGTAATTTTATTAAAGTCCACTCTTTATATTTAAGAATCTACTCATAGTTGATCATTATTCCGTTATCCCCCTTATCCCATCCACACAGAATGCAGAAGTGTCTCTGGATGCGTGGCGTCCCGGCTTGCCTGTTGTGGTGCCGGTCCGGACCAAGAAGCGGTACTTCATCCCACCAGCTGTAGGGGTGAAGAAGAAGACCCAGCAAGACCAGGAGGCCATGGCCAGAGCAGCAGGGATTGTCATCCGACAGGAGTACATGGAGAGAGCCATCAACATTTCCTGCACTGGTAAAGAAGGACGTTTATTACATTTTCAGAAAACGAATGACTGCCACTGTGTAGTACTCAAGACCGGTCCCTAGACCACTTTTTGAAGGTCTCGGTCTCGTCTCGGAATCGACCTAATTTCTACTCGTTCATCTCTGTCTTGCACAAAGAGTACTCAGGATTTTATTTCAAGACCGGTCAAGACCACGACTGCGGGAATATCACTGAATTCCTGTGCATTGTCTAATTTATTTGTTGTCTCATTCATGAAAAACTTCCTGCTTCAAATGCAACCAAATAACTTGTCAGATTAATTTGAGGAGTACCTATAGAGGAGTACCTATGGTTCACATGTTTCATGTTTTGTCAAGTGCGTTATGCAGTGTGGGACTTCCACTGGTCTGGTCCTGGTCTTGACTCGGTTTCAACCCCTCAAAGTCTCGGTCTTGATACACTCTGATCTTGGTCATGACTTGGTCTCGGTTTAGTTGGTCTTGACTACAACACTAACTGCCACTCTACTTCTTGAATGTGCATTCCGCGTACGGAGGAGTTTTCCAGTCAGCAGGATTAACACATTATCAGGGTTACTTCTTCGATCAACATTTTTGGTTCCAGAGAGAGATTGATGTGCAGCTGGTTAAGGAGCTATGGCAACAAATCATTCACGTGTAGCCAGTCACTCAGAGGCCCTCGATTAATTCATTAAAATAGAAAAACAATCCAGCGCAAGAAATGCAATTGTGTAGCCTGATAAATAATGATATATGAAGATGATCTTCTTCATCATCATCATCTTCATCCGCTTATCCAGGGTCGGGTCGCGGAGGCAGCAGCTCCAGCAGATAATAATGATATATGATTTTGATAATTAAATTAATCAATTCAGTATGACGCAATCTACCATTACTTTAATGAAACACTTTAATGTTTGGGATTGCAATATACTGATGGTTCATTCTTCATGGAGTCTCTGATTCAATGATGGCTATAGTATACAGTACATAAACTCTGCATGGCATGGAGTTCTTTCAGGTGAACGTTTACTGTAGTCTGTCGTCCCTCTTTCCTCTCTACACGTGACAATATCTACTCCCTCCTGGAGTTAAATACTATGCATATGAAATGAATAACACTTCAAACATTTCATATATTTACAAAGAAAAATATCAGGTTTCCACTCATTACATCAGTCATTTAGCTGACACTTTTATCCAAAGCGACTAACAATAATTGCATTTAATGTAGGAAAATCCAATGTGCTATTACTTGCCGGATCTCACAAGTGCATCTCCTTTTTAAAACAAGTGACTAAGAGCATAATCTAGTGATGAAGGCAAAGTGCAAGAATATCAATCTAAAATAATAATAGGTGCTTAAGAGGGAGGATCGTTGTAGCACTTCTTAAAGAGGTGAGTTTTGAACCTGCGACGAAAGATGGGCAGCGACTGCTGCCGATCGACCGCAGGGGCCTCGGAGTGACGGGGCAACCAGTCGCCCCGAGGTACAGTAGCAGAGCGTAGCGGTCGGGAGGGGTGAAGGCTCCTTCATTACCCCAGAGGAACATGCGTCGTGGGCTGGGGACAGCATGTTTACTGTGCATTTGTTGACCGCTAGGTGGTAACTAGTGTCACCCTGCCTTCCTCTCTGACAGCTGGAGTGTTTGACCCCTACATCCCTCCAGAGGGCGATGCCCGTCTCTCCAGCCTGTCTAAGGAGGGTCTGAAACAGCGCACGGAGCAGATTAAACAGAGTGCTGCTTCCCAGCTAGCGTAAATATCTCTTATTGTCTTTGGATATGTTAAAAGTCTGCTATTGATATTGTAACACTTTTCTTCACGCAGACACACACACACACACACACATACACACACCTTGGGCGGCGTGTAGCCCAGTGGGTAGAGCTTCGACTAGTGACGGAAAGATCGCTGGTTCAAGGCCAGGCCAGGCCACTTGGCAATCATTGCCTACTGTTGTGCCCTTGAGCAAGGTACTTAACCCCAGCACTAGCTCTGGTCCAGGACGTTGTGAGGTTTTTGCATAATATGTTCTCTTACTTACACCCTGTCAAGGACAATACATCTCTTTATTACTGCTTTTCACCCTGTCTACTCTTCCGACTAGAAATAATAAACTTTAGTTACTCTCCGAAGTGAAGACAAATTTAGAAGAAAACGTAGAAGAAGAAAATGGGAATTGTTATCAAAGCTCTCTCATTCCCCATAGCAAGGGTGGTAGTGTTACACGCTCATCATGGACCTTCCCCCATTTTAAGTACTGTACCACTCTCTCTTACCCTGCAGCTGTCTGACTCATTGTACTTCTTCATATGATGCATCTTTATATGCTAACCCCCCCATGCACTCTCCCTGCAGGATACGAAAGATCAAAGAGCACGACCCAGAGTTCATCACCAAGGAGTTCCCAGGTCGGGCTCAGGACATCTTCATCGAAGCTCATAACGCTCTGACACAGTAAGACACTGAGGGGGGATATACAAAAAGGCTTAGGCTACATCCACGCTGACACCTTTTCATTTGAAAACCGTCTCCGTCCACATAAGCATTATAGCACCGTTTCAGAAATAATACAGCTGTGGTCAATAAAGATGGTCATGATTTCACTTCATCAAATTTACATAAAATGAACAGTTACAAATCAGTTTTACAATTAGTCAAGACATTTGGTCCACACGTCTCACTCTGTTCTCACACTAGCAGCTCTGCTGGGTGGCTAGAGGTACCTGTCGTAGCTAGAGGTACCTGTCGTAGCCACTGGAGAGCAGTTGCTTTGTGTGTATACTTTGTGCGACTAAAACACAATCCCCGAGTTTTCAAACTAAAACGCGGTCGGCAGCGTTTTCAAAAATCTCAGTTTTAGGTGTTTGAAAACGCCAGAGTGGTGTGCACCCTAGGCGTAAACGTAGCAAAAGTTATTTGTATTAAAATGAAATCATATTAGTGTGGATGTAGCTGTGGAAAGGCCAAACAATATTGTACATTATAAGATAATTTTTTTTTTTTTCCAAAGTGGTTATGAGTACCAGTAGGACCAGTACTAAGTCAGGTGTATACACAGTAAGAGCACTGGCTTTATCGGGTTTAGGTGCACGAAATGGGTAATTTATGATGTTTTGAGAAAGTAATAACTGATACAGTATAGTAGTTTTCATTGATGGTGCCCTGCTGAGGTTGCTTTTATAGGCTCCCTAGTAGTTTGTCTTGTAACGCTAATCATTCTGACTGCTTTTAGGTTCAACAAAGAGAAACTCCACTCCTTTGTCACAGAAAGATGTTACCCTGTAAGTTATTTTACCTCTGTGGCTGTCAACTGTACTCATGCCAACTGGATCTACTTAAAATTGTTCATAAAACATTTATTTATCTTTTAAACCCATAACCCGTAGGTAGTTAAAGGGCTAGTTTGGTATTTAGCATTATAAGCCCTGTTGTTATAAGGTTATTTACAATAATACACAATGGTCCATATAAACATTTTAACAAATTATGTACAATATGTCAAAGATCCATTAGCTGTGACATGAGCAATGAGCACTTAACATCTCAAAGAGTGTACAGTCTGTCAAAATGCTATATGGACCATTGTATATGATCTTAAATAACCTTATAACAGGGTTTATAATGCTACAGTAAATAACTCTTGCACTTTGGCTTTAGCACTAGATTACGCTCTTAGTCACGGGTTTAGAAAGGAGATGCACTTGTGAGTTCTGGCGAGTAGTAGTACACTGACTACCTACATTAAATGCAATTATTGGAAGTACATTTGGATAAAAGTGTCTGCTAAATGACAGGAATGTAAACACCAGACTAGTCCTTTAAACACTGCCGTGCGACACCCCACTCTACATAATAAAGATGTCTTCAGGAGCAGAGAAACTGGTGAGGGTGATGCCCAACATATGAGAGTTCAAAGAACAGCCTCATTTGTTGTTGTTTTTGTAGTGCTCCAAATAGATGTGGCGGTTATCAGAATACTGGGTTATGGCTTTAAAGGTGCAGTGTGTAATTTGTGGCGGCATCTAGTGGTGAGGTTGCAGATTGTAACCAGCTGAATACAATTAACGGACTTGGCAGAAATGTAATATAATATTCATATGTATGTTTTTAATTAGTGTATAATGCCATGAAAATAAGAATTTGTATGTTCTCATTACCTTAGAATGAGCTCTTTATATCTACATAGGGAGCGGGTCCTTTCCATGGAGGCCGCCATGTTGCACCATGTAATTGTAGTCAGTTGGTTGCAATCTGCAACCTCACCATTAGATGTCACCAAAAACCACACACTGCGACATAAAGGTAGACTACGTGATATGATGACGTACCCTGGAATAGCCGACACTCACCCACCAGAGACGGGAAAAGGAAGATATCCCTCTCCTTTCAGTCACATTAACGAAGATGGTACTTGCACTGAAAACACTGCCAGCAATGGAACATTTCTTCTCATTATTTTGGACATCATATCTGGTAGTCTATCTTTAATATTTACCATTAATCTGTATTAAATTGTACACACTATTGTTTCATAAGTGTAAAACCATACCACAACCTCTGATTAACAGTGTGTTTTAGTTTTTACTTTACTTACTAGTTTTTACTTTACTTACTAGTTTATTTCGCACAAATTAAAATTCACAATCACAAAGAACCAATGATAGAACAGTGTAGAAAGAGGCAGGAAACCCGATGGGATTATTTGAAGCCTCCACCTAGACAATGTTAAAAATAAATCAGTGTCATTAAGAACACAAAAATAACAAAAAATCTATCGCTACCTAGAAGTGGTGGCAAACTGAAAAAGATCTATAATTATTTTAAAAACTGGGCTTTTGAGTGTCAATTTCTTCAAGTCTCTGCATGCGTCCGCCGCCCTCGTAGGAGATGACGAGGGGTAACCGCTACAAGACGCTGCGCTGGAGCTTCGTGGAGTCGCTGGAGCCGCCTAGAGTGGTGCACGCCCGCTGCCCCGACATGGTCAGCAAAGGCAACCTGTACGGCCAGGTGACGCTGCGCATGCACTCCAGACAGGTGAGACAAACGCGTGCGCTACGTACATACTGCAGACTGCATGTTTTCCACATGTCATGCAGTTGGGCTCCCATACAATGATATTGCAGGGAATAGTATTAAAAAATTGGTAACACTTTATTTGAAGGGGTGTGCATAAGACTGACATGACACTCTCATAACCACGACATGACACATGAAATCAGCGTTCAATTTTAACTTGCGCAAGAATAATGGTCGCATATGAAACCATTTTGGTCGCAGTCTCGAGCCCCGTTGTAGGCAGGATTCCCGCCCGTATGTTTTTTGCATTGCGTGTCTTACGTCATACACCTTATGCACACCCATTAGCGTCATGACAGTCCTATGAACATCCCTTAGTGTCATGACAGTCTTATGAACATCCCTTAGCATGAGTCTTATGCACACCCCTTAGTGTCATGACAGTCTTATGCACACCCATTAGTGTCATAACAGTGTTATGCACACCCCTTAAAATAGAGTGTCACCAAAAAATTGTCTCATTCCCCTCAGACCCTAGCCATCTATGACCGTTTCGGGAGACTGATGCTGGGGAGTGAGGAGGAACCCAAGGACGTGCTGGAGTACCTGGTCCTGGAGAGGCACCTCATAAATCCTTACGGCCGCTGGAGGTTACACGCCAAGATTGTACCTGCTTGGGCGCCAGCCAAGGACCCCATCATCAAGGTGATCTGTCAGGTTCACATATATTGTTTGGTCCTGGAAAGCTGCACCAGGGTGTGGAAATGTTTTTCACAGCCTGAAACCTTCCAATAAGTCTGGAGGACAATAATCACTTGAATCAGTTGTGTTAAAGGTAGGATGCCACAAAAGCTTGAGTTCGAGACCCCTGGCATACATACAGGCATTGCTACTGTATGTAGTTGTAATTTATGTACACTGAAATGTCATGACTACAGTAGATCAAAGATATGACTGTTCAAAGTTTGCCATGTCAATCAGTTGCTATAGCACCCCCATTTAATCAACCGATGTGAAATTTGTTCCATGGCCTCATGGAATGACCCTCTACCATTCTGCAAAGTTTTGTAAAAAACAATGAGCCTCCATAAACTTCCCTTGCATAAAAAGAATAAAACTAACAATAGCAATAGGGTACCTTCACACCTTCAGTGCTTGGTTTCTTAGTAAAAGTCTGCAAGGTTGTGAAATGCTTCAAAGATTCTGGAAAGTTCTTTTGATTTACGTAAATAGCAAACAGGGTTATCCAAAATAGTAGATCTATACTTATTTTCAAAATTAACCACAAAATGTAATTATTCGTCAAAATTGGGCATAAAATGACCTTACCCCCAACAACAATTGATTTGGCCGGCTGACTTAGGAGTGAGGTAGCGTGTGCCTGTAGCTTGACTTGACAGGTCCCCTTCTTAGACCTTAATTCCCTTCTCCTATGTGTTGACTAAATTGATTTATGTTCAAAATGGCAACAGTGGCTATTCAGGGTATTCTAAGAGTACAGTGACTACTCACTGAGGCTTTAGGAGGCATTTGTTTGCTGTTATAAACTAAGTCATCCGTTTATTTTTAATCTTTATACAATGTTGCTGCTATCAACAAACTTGCTTAAGCACCTAATGGCGTTATCTCGGTAGCCAGCTAGCTTACAAATAACGTGTGGGGGAACAGTGTGTGCGATAAAAACCAATATACATTTTGGTGATTTTTTGGGTGAATTGGCTAAAAGACCTCCACTGTGGTTTGTTTTTGTCCAATGCGGTTGTGCTTGTTGTTGTCAGATTTCTGTGTCACCTGCTCTTTCTGAGATGTGAATTGTTTATGTGTTTCAGACTGTAAGGATTCCTGGCCCTGAGCTCAAGGCAGGTGAAGAATTTGAGGCCCTCAACTACGAGGTCCCCAAGCCCAAGGCTGTGCAGTGGCACAAGTAACACAAGTCGGCACTGTGGCCATCTTAAGCAGTTGAAAGACTTTTATTGTCATAGCTTTTTGCGTTTTTAAGTCCTCATCTCTCCAGACACTTCTCTGAACAAAAAAACTAAATCCAGATCTGTAGGGATTGTATGGTTTATTTCAATGATGAAAATACAAAAATAAAGTGTCCCATCTCTCATATGCTTATTCTTTCCATTTCAATGAATGTATGAATCTATATATCAGAATAATCTTTCTTTCATTGTCAAGTAATATAAAAAAGAACTGATATCTCAACACCAACCACAGTCAACAACATACAAACAGGATGCTCTGTTATAATGGATATCTCATTCTTCATAATAAAATCACATCAAAGCACATCCATTCAAAAACACATTACTGTACATGCAAAAAATGCTCACAAAACTTTGTTGGTCCATTGTGAATCATGAAGCCATACATGGAGATGGGATCACTGTACAAATGTAAGATTTGTTTTCTTGGCCATTTAGGTACACTTCTGTGTCTAGTAGGGTTGCAAAATTCTGGGAATATTCACTTGCTTTCCAAAATACCTGATGGGGATTTATGGGAATTAATGGAAATAACCTGGAAATTTATGGAAATTAACATGAATAAATTCAGTTTTCCAGTTGATTCCCATAAATTCCTGTTAACTCCCATGAGAAGTTTGTGGATATTCCCGGATTTTGCAACCCTAGTATCTGGTGTGTGGGCACATCAGATGGTTCTGATGGAGTACGCCACGTCATTCTCTAAAGGTATTGAGAAAACAAGGGCTCTAAACATCACACATCATGTACATTATTTTTGGTACAAACATAGCAGTGTAAATATGTCACCATGCACAGTTTGCACTGCATTGTACCAAGGTACTAGGAGTGTAGTGGTGACTAAAGAAATGGGTATAGTCCGTATACATCTGTATACCCTCCACTACACTGCAAGGTCCCGAGTAGTTATTAATCTCATTGTCCCCTTGCAGCCATTGGTATAGTAGGGAAAATTTTAATTGCAATGTAGTATATAGATTAAAAGACCTACTGTAGCAACACTTAGAGAAATGTTGGAGAAAGCAATAACAAGGGTCTTATGTACAGGTTTAGTTGCTGCATTTGTGTCTGAATTTGTCCTGAAAACTCGTACTCAAATGTTACTGTTTTCCATGGCAGGAACAACAGCACAGTATGTCACTTAAAGGAGTAGTAAAGGCAAAAATCATGTTGAGCCCTGTTTTAAGGTTACTTATGATCATATACAATGGTTCAGATCAAAAAGTTGACAAAACTAGCACTTTTGAGAAAGTCTGATAATTGCTCTACCACCGTTTTGGTCATACAATGGATGTGGGTGGGCACCATGAAAAATCATTCAAACAACATGTTAAACTCTCGATTTCAAAGACAAGAAACTCACCGAGGTGTTTGTTGGCGTTCTGACATATAATTCGCCATAAAGTAAGATTCTAGTTCATCTGGAAAGGCTTTTTTAAATATTTAGAATAGAACTATTTAGTCGCAGCACATACGTGTGTAAACCTCCGCAAACTAGGTAGCCTAGCAACATAAACAATAACAATAATAAAAAACGTTTTGATCTGAACCATTGTATATGATCATAAGTAACCTTAAAACGGGGCTAAACATGATTTTTCCCTTTACTACTCGCTTTCAAGGAAAGTAAGTAAATCATAGATCTATTTTAGATGTTTAGATTTACATTTATGTATTTATTTACATTTGAAATATTGTACATTTTTGTGAATTATAGTATAAGCGATATGTTTGTTAAAAAGCTAAATTTTCAAACATGTTTGCTGGGCTATGTTTATAATATCCAGATTTTCTTATCACTACTATATTGATTGTTGTTCAATCTACTGTCACTGAATCTGGCTTCTTTTGTAGCCTTGACTACTGTATGTTGTCAGGACCAGCTGTTCTTATTTGTAAAGACTTGTCCACACAACAACAACAACAACAGCAACAACAACGAGTGTATCTTAGGAGGTCTATGAATTGTGCCCATTCCACAGCAGGCAACAGGGACATGGGCTACAATTGTGTGTGATTTTCGTTTTTGTCTCCCCACTTCTGCTTAGCGGCTATACCTAGTTTACTCTACATTCTTTATGAGCCTGTCTGCTAAGTGCTTATTGTGCTTTGTTATATGACTCGCTTAAATATCCTATTATAGACTACAGGGACAGCTAACACATAATGGCCTACCATGTACAGTAGGCAACATCTCTGTAACTATGTATCTACTCTACTGATAGTCATGTCTCTCCGATTAAGTATTTAGGCCATGTTCATTGCTCCTTAAATGTTCGTAGCCAATAAAGACATTTTCCAGGAGTTTGCTTGATCGTCTTGTTGAGAGAGGCCAGGGAAGATTTTTTTTACAGCTCGCATTTCTGGCCCCTGAAAGAACTGTTTTTTTTTTCTTTCTTCCCCCTGTGTGTAGGGGTAGGACCTATGTCCACCCCCATATTGCTCTCTGTAAAGCGCATTGTGTATGAAATGTGCTATACAAATAAAGTTTGATTTGATTTAATTAACTGGTTGTCCTTTCAGGTTTACTAGACGGGAGCACCAGTCTGAAGTCCTTTATTTCCCTGTGTGTCAAGAAACAACTTCACAAAGCTCGGCTCTTAACTCACTGTGTAGTACTGTGTAACAACCGCAGTGGACGCCACAACAAGGGGTTATTGCAGAAGAGAGTATTATCACATACAAACACGCACAGACACAGAAAACTATTTTAAGTTGAAACAAAGGGGGTGAAGGTACAGTAGGAGGAGGAACTGCATCCAAACATTTTCTCTTTATCGAGAACCTGGTGGATAAATGCACCTCTGATGGCTGGGTAGTGTCGGGCTGTAACCTATGGTGTACTGCTGGTGGAGCAATGTCTGGAGTAAGCAGTACAGACGGTCTAGAATGTTCTGCTACATTCAGTTTGCAGAGGTCATTTCTAGTTTATCATACTTCTGGTATATTGGGGCTCAGTTGGTAGAGCGGGTCGTTCAATGATCGAAGGGTCAGCAGTTCGAATCCCAGCTCCGACTGTCCACTGTCGAAATGTCCTTGAGCAAGACACCTAACCCCAAATTGCTCCCAATGAACAGGTTAGCACCTTGCATGGCAGCTGCCACCATTGGTGTGTGAATGTGTGTGTGAATGAAAGGCCATTGTAAAGCGCTTTGAGTGCCGCTAAGGTGGAAGAGCGCTATATAAGTGCAGTCCATTTACCATTTACCATATTGAACTACTTTCCATAGTGATTGATTGGATCAGGTACAGTAGCCTGGCTTCACCATCTTAATCAAGTGAGCTCTGCAGATCAGTCTGGTCACACTTCTATTCAGACTGACTTCCACCCAGCATTTGCCGGACCAATAACAACCGTTTATCTAATATGGGGCGAGTTTGATACAATGTTGTGTCCAGAAGCATTTTGGTCTGACCGTTAATAACACCCCTTGGAAATCTAAAATAAATTCTGCAGCTCCAGACCCTTTGAATTTTTTTGGGTCCGAAGCCAAGCTGTTGATCAGGTACAACAAGCCTCAGAGACCGTACTTGGATCTAACCAGGCATTGCCTGACTGGTCTGTGGGTTTACAAGTCATCTGGGAAGACGAAGGCCTCTGCAGCACATACGGCATCAGCCTCTTCATCTTCTTCAGGAATATCGTCAGGATCCCATGTAAAAACATCCGATGCATTGTCATTGTCTGATATCGATCCAGGTTTGGTCCCTCCTTCCATCACCCAAGGACAAAGAGCCTCTCGCCGAGCCAAGGGCATGTTGGCTTTAGCCCCCTCTGCCTCTCCACTCTCATCCCTAGATACTTGGGTGTTCATTACTTCCTCTGTTCCTCTGGCTGGTTCTTCAGTCTCCAACTGACAAACCTCTATCTGACTGATTTCTCCTGTTGTTGTCTTTTGAGGTTCACTGGAGACATCGGTGGTTTTTGTTCCCGCTTCCTCAGTTTCCCATGGGCAAACGTCTGCATTAGAGCTGTCTTGTCTTTTTTTATTTTCTAGTAGTTTGGAGACAAGACTCTGAACACTCTCTCGTCTCCCTGTGTTTTCTGGCTCTGCAGTCTCCCAAGGACATATATTTGCCAGATTGCTGTCTTGTCTTTTTATAGTCTCTCGTTCTGCCATTTCCCATGGGCAAACATCTGCATTAGTGCCGTCTTGTCTTTTTTTATTTTCTAGTAGTTTGGAGACAACATTCTGAACACTATCTCGTCTCCCTGCGTTTGCAGGGCCGGCAGTCTCCCAAGGACATATACTGTTTACGTTTTCAGGTTCCTCAGTGTCCCTGGGACAAACGTCTTCTCGAGCGCTATTGTGTCCTTTAGTCATTTCTTGTCTTTTGGAGACATCTGTACTGTCTCTTCTCGCTGTCACAGCAGGTTCCTCAGCCTCCCAAGGACAGACACTAAGTTGAACATTATCCTTCCCTTTTGTCTTTTCTGGATCCCCTGTTAACTGGCAATTCTTTGCTCTATCCTCTATAATGGTTTTCTCAGTTTTCTTGGGCATATCTGCTCGAGTAGTTTCTTGTTGACCTGTGTCATCTGTGTTGCCAGTTTCCCATGGACATATATCTACTCGACCGCTGTCTTTTGTTTTGGGTTCATCAATTTCCCAAGGACAAATATTTCCATAAGCAGAATCTTTCACCTGTAATCTATCTTGGTCTCCAGCTTCCCACGGACAAATCTCTGTCTTTGCGGCAGTGGTGTCACGTAAAGTATATTCTTTGGTTGTGGGTTTGATCAGGGATGGCGCTGGGCTCTCCTCTGCCCAAGGACAAATATCTGTCAGGTTTTGAGGCGGTTCAGGAAAATCCCATGGACAGGCTTCTATTGAGCTAGTCGATCCTGTCATCAACTGGGGTGCAGTTGATGTTTTAATGGTGGTTTTATCTGGTGGAATTCTCTTTGTTCGATCGTCTTGTTTCCTGTCAGTTGACATGTGCTCTGAATCCCAAGGGCAAACGTTAATTTGCTCAGTCTTGTGTCCTTCTCGTGCCTTGTTCAATACTTTGATCTCTGGCCTCACATTTTCATAAAAAGCTTCAACTTTAATGGAGGATTCGTCCGCATCCCAAGGGCAGACATCAGCATGCAGGGTCTCTTGTCTTTTTAAATTCTTTGGCGTCTCAGCAGTTTCCCAAGGACATACGTCTGCCTTTGGTCTGTTTATTTGCAGTGTTTTCTGCTGGGAGGGTTGGTGACACAATGAGGTATTGGGAGTGGCAGGAACATTTTGCGATTCCCAAGGACACACGTCAACGCAAAATACTTCCTGTCTCGTCAGTGCCTCCTGCAATTCCCACGGACACATGCTGGCACGTTCAGACACCTGTGTATCCTGCACCTCCCAAGGGCAGATGTCTGCGATAGCACTCGTTTGCTTCCTCTGCGATAGCACTCCTGCCACGATGTCTGCGATACTCGACTGTCTCCTCTGGAATAGCATTCCCGCTGCGATGTCTGTGATAGTACTCGACCGCCTCCTCGGTGAGGAACCACCACACTGGCTGTCGTCTGCATGGGAAACGCTTAAAGCAGGTGTGATTCTGTTACCGCCCCTCCTGTTGGCTGAGGGAGTTCTGACTGTCCTGGATGTGTCGCTCTGCGTACTGTTTTGCCTGGATATGAACACATTTTCGTACACGCCGTCCTTTTGCGTATCCTCCGTATCCCAAGGAGAGACGATGGGCTTTACAAACACAATTTTCCGCGGACTTCTTTCTGTGGACTCGCATGAGGAGAGTCTGTATGCCGCCTGTTTCACAAGGCAAGGCTTCATATCTCCTGTCGTCATACTTCTTTTCTGCTGGGTATTTCTCTCGTTGGTTAGTTTCGTTCCCGTGCCTCCACTCTCCTGACTTTTCTGCGAAACAGAGTCCTCTGCCTTTTCCTTTGTGCTTCCTTCCTTCTTGTTTTTTACCTTCGGGCTTCCATCAACGGATCCTATGAAAGATTTCACCGAGAGCCACTTTTGGGTGGGACTACGGAAGGAGAAAATCCGCTGCTCCTTTGCCGGGTTCGGCATTGGAGAACCCGGCACGCTACAGGAAATGGGAACCTTGGGTCTGGGAGATTCACATTCTCCATCGACCCCGTCTTTATTTGACAGACCAGCAGCGGTATCCGCCGGAGGTGGTGGGTCGGGTAAATGATCCCAGGGGCAAATGTGCTGTGAAACTGAAAGGTCTAGATTCACTGAAGCATCAGCGCTCTTAAACGGAGCGTAGGTCACGTGTTTCTGAGTCTTCTCCGCCGGTCGCTGCTCCTCCAGCTCCCAGGGACAGACTTCGGCCTTGTCAAAGGACTGGGATTGGAGGGCACTTGTGGTCTGGTCCTTGATAGAACCTGTCAGGCTGCCGTCTCTCCCTGCCCGGGACGTGTCTTCCAGACTGTGGGCCTTGCTGGACGTCAAACTCAGAGACTTAAAGAGCTTGTTATGATCAGGGTGCAGGAGATTGTTGTCTACCGTGAGGTTGTGAGCGCTGGCCGATTTGCAGACCAGGGGGCCTATGTCCAGCGAATCGGTCTCTGAGCGTTGGGAGCGCTGGGAAGCTCTTTTTGCTAAATTGGCCCTCATCATCGAGTCGTGCAATGAGGAGTCTTTATCCTTAGCGTAATCATGCTCACTCTGGGACTTACGCAGAATCGGTGAAGGCCGTGGTACCGACTCGTCACTGCAATTGACACTTATAGTATCTGCAGACCTCTTATAGGATGATGCCTGAGAAGGACTTCTGTTTCTAAACTCTTTTTCTTCACGACTGCACTGCCGACTCATGGACTCTGGTATCTCGGTGATTCGCCTGATGATAGACCTGCAGCGCGAGCTGCGTTTCTTCTGCATGTGAGGGTTGTTAGATGTCATCTTCTTGGTCTTGTGGACCTCCAACTGAGCATACAGTTTCTTCAATTCATCCTGGTGCATGTGAAGTAAGGAAAGGCGAATATGGGAGTGTGGATGAGGGAAGGTGTTGGGATTAGGGAAGAAAGGGAAAGATACACAGCACAGTTAGTTGAAGGAAAGTTGAGGGACCGGTTCATTACATGATCAGTCAAGGAGAGAAATAGGGGCAAGGGTGAAGAAAAAACAGGTCATACAATATTTATTCTGGTATCAGACCAGCACAATATTGTAAAAAAACAAAAACAAAAAAAACAACACTCAGTGCATTTAATTTTGCATTTATAACCTAATGGTATTATATTTTGTTTATCATTAAGTTAAAATGAGTTTGAGTGATGCATGTGATTGTTATTGCGTAATTAGTGTATGTTTAGTTATTTAATTTTACTTTATGTTTTAATTTCATATTTTCCTCATCATTTTGGCCCAGTGGCTACATCGTTATTGTAAAACATGAGAGGGGCTAGAGGGTTTACCCGGATGTCATCAGGGTCCAAGGTGTGGTCACTCCAAGAGGTGAAGCTGCTGTTAAGGTAGGAGCCGGACCGTCGGAGGTCCACCTCGTCTTCGTACACCTCAGCAGCAATTTCTTCTCTCCCTGGCCTCGAAACATGGATGAACTACAGCGTGCAGAAACAGAGACCGCGCCAACACAGGACAGCCATTACTGCAACTTTTACCATCATCTGTTCTCTCTGCACAAATCTAGAGTACCTGTCAATAATGAATAGAAGCAATGTGTGTACTTTTAGTGTACTTTTTACTTCACAATTATATCCATTCAAGCTTTATTTATACTTGAAATTGCACTGAGTAGTCACACTCATTTGCAGTGTCGCCGAGTAATTACAAATCATTAATCAACATCAAGAAACTATTACATAAAGAAGAATCAGCAAACAAAATTACATAAACAAGATGACAGGGGAGGAAGAAGTATAACATACCTTGGGTACGAAGAGCAGTGCGAGTGTCACGGTAATGGTGACATGGGTGTGGGTGAAGAACAACAACAACATCCAATCAGGATGCAGGGAGGGCATGACAAATCTGAACAAGATCAAAAGCAGAATATTTGGTACATCAGTACATATGTCAAGCAGTGATAGCAGTAGCAGCAATAGCAGTAATAACACAGTTAATGTGCAGTAATAACACATTAGTCAATGTGTGCTTGAATGTAATTACACACTGAAATAACATAAGTGTAATAGAGAATCCTGAAATTTGGTGGGAGGCATTGACCTTGAGTGCCAATCAGTGTTTACTCCCACCCACAACTGAAAATCAACCCCCTACTATGTTTGTTTGTTTTTTACCCATAAACAAAGTACTGTAATAAGATCACCAGCTCCCTGGATAAAAACAAGAAAACAAACAATCAAGCCGTATTCTCGTTTTTGCCTCTTCCGTTTCAATGCAAATGCACAGACCTAAAATAAAATGCATTCATACAATTGCTGTTATTATTGTTACTGTGCTGTGTGTATGTATCAGGGTGGTGCCAGGCCGGGACACGCTGGTTACCGGAGCAGGTGGAACATGGAGGAGAGCAGCAGCTCGTTGTGGATGGCGATGCCCATGTAGCGAGGCTCATGGAAGGCCGAGGGAACCGGCTTCACCGCGCTGCACAGGAAGCTGCCCCAGCAAAGGAACAGCAGCTCCGCTGGAAACACAACAACAACAACAACATGGAGATACGTAAATGGACTGACCACCGACCCTGTGGTCATTGGACGACCCGCCCTACCTCCTGAGTCACAGCCGCCGTAGCCCATGGAGGCTCAGGTAGAGAGGTACACTTGTTTATTCATTTTTAGTTTTTATTGTTGTTGTTGCTCAATGCTGGGTCACGGTAATAAATAATAGAGTTATTTTGGTTGGATTCAGTGGCAGTCTCATTTTTAAAGGTGCAGTGTGTAGTTTTTGGTGACATCTAATGGTAAGGTTGTAGATTGCAACCAATTCAATGCAAATACATTGAATTCAACATGGCGGCCTCTGTGGTGGGACCCACTCCCATGTTATATATATAGATATAAAGGGCTGGCTATAATTTAAGGAAAATGTAGCAATGCTTATTTCATTTCATTATACACTAATTGAAACATATATTAAATTAAATTAAATTTCTGGCAAATCCGATAATTTTATTTTCACCACTAGATGTCGGCAAAAACATTTTCCTGAAACATTTTAAACTCATTTGTTTCCTGGCAACTTTGACTTGGTATTGATTACATTGTATTAATTACAAATACAACATATCTCCTTCCCTCCCACAAATTATGAACTTAAACCTTTGGGGAAAAAAATGCTTATCTGAAATGAAAAGGCCATCTCTACTTCATCTGTCCACTCACCCACAGCCATCATGTAGTCCCAGCGATCAAGGTCGCACAGGCTGAAGCCCTGCCCGTCCGACGTGGTGGAGGTGATCAGAAGAGGGACGTTACGGTCGCGATTCTGAAGGACGCCGACCGTCCACGCGCACAGGAACCAGCTGACGGTCACCACCATGATTCCCAGCATCCTCAGCAGGTGGATACTGGACATGTAGGGAACTCTCTGAGCAGTGCGCGACAAAAACACCTTCAGCACCCTGTTTGAAAGTAAAAGACATTATCACCACCCTGTTTGAAAGTAAAAGACATTATCACCACCCTGTTTGAAAGGAAAAGACATTATCACCACCCTGTTTGAAAGGAAAAGACATTATCACCACCCTGTTTGAAAGGAAAAGACATTATCACCACCCTGTTTGAAAGGAAAAGACATTATCACGGTGGATTTGCACACTATACTATACACACACTGACCTTACCCAATTGATTTTACAGATTCATACATGTCCTTAGATTAGTTCAGACTATCATTCAGACTGTCATAAAACACACTTAAATTACAGTAGTAGTTTGGTATTTAGCATTATAAGCCCTGTTCTAAGGTTATTTACGATCATATACAACGGCCCATATAAAAACCTTGAATAATTGTGCAATCTTGACATATTAGTGCTCATTGTCCATGTCACAGCTAAGGACACAGTGGATATCTTAGCTACCATATATATGCTCATACCTGTAGATATCCATTGTTTACTTTGGCATAGGCATATACAGTATTTGCCCATATAAATACATGAGCAACAAGCACTAATATCTAAAGAGTGCACAGTCTGTCAACATCTTGATATGGACTGCTATATATAAATATATATATATATGTAAATAACCTTATAACAGGGCTTATAATGCTAAATACCCAACAACCCCTTTCATTTTTTGTGACTTGACACAGAACTGACCGGTACATCTTCAGTGTAACTGTTCCGTACACGATTGCAAAGCCCAGCATTCGCACCCAGCGTAGCAGGATGCAGCGGAAGGTGCTGGGCTTGAAGTACAGGATGAACACCTCAGGAGGGAGACAGAGAGACACTTAAGACAAGAAAAAACACAAAGAATCACTCTCCCACATGCATCACTGTTATGTTTATGCCACTTACAGGGATTATTAAAGTTCATATCCATCCATCCATTCATATCCATCCATCTATCTATCTATCTATCTATCTATCTATCTATCTATCTATCTATCTATCTATCTATCTATCTATCTATCATCTTATACTGTACTTAGGGTAGGCTATCTGTGCCAAATTGCATATTTTCCTCTGTATGTGACTGCACCACAGACAACAACAACACAAGCAGATCAAATGACTATTATGGCTAGAGGGCGGTTAACCTGTTAAGTACCAAACCAGGTGATGCCCTGCAGAGATAAGAGAATTGTGTCTCTCCTAACCTTTCCTTTGGGCCAGGCCTGCATGGAGCTGCTAACCTTTGTACTTTTTATAGCCTTTTATAATCTCAGTTTACCTCCTAGATGTATCTAATGCAGGGGGTGGCTATACTGAGAACACAACAGAGATCCTTAGTTTTGAAATGATGAAGAGAATACATATGTGTTTATTGAAATTCAAACGGAGGGCTCGGTTGACTACGACAACGTGATGAATGACCTACAAGAACTGCACCCTCTAATCACTCTGGATCGCTCTGAACCGCATGCTTAAATCTATATTTTAGATCAATGGATACATGTATGGTCTTCCTGTGTGATGTTCATAATCATGGTAATGAATCAAGAACGATTGACAGTCTATTAGGGCATTTGAACAACTCTCTGTTAAGCAACGAGGCGCCTCGTTCACCCCCATCCTAAATCTTCCATTATCATATAATCCTTGGTGCCGTGCAGTTAATCTGAAAAGTGCTTTAATCTCACTCTCCTTCACTCATACACACTCGCTCACCGGGAAATATAGGAGCAGGGAGCCAAACAGGATTGTCTCCAACAGCAGGAGGCCAGACGCCCGGATCCTCTTTAGGGGGAGGGGAACGGGGGGGATGGAGGAGTGGATGGAGAGAGAGAGAGAGAGAGAGAGTTAGAGAGAGAGAGAGAGAGAAACGGGAGAGAGTTGAGAGACAAAGTGCAAAGGGTAAATGATGTGCCAGAGACAGGAGTGTGTGTGTGTGTGTGTGTGTAGGGTGGGGTGGGGGTATGATCAACAGAGCAGGCGAAGAGAAAAGGAAGGTATAGATGAAGAAGGAGAGAGAAAGAAGAGTTATTGGGGGGAGATGGTGAGGATGGGCATGATCGCTTCAACATGATGGTTTCATTTTTATATAGCAATTTGATCTCTGAATGAATGACCATGCTTTAAAAAAAATGTAAATCCAAGTCTGAAAATAAGCAGAGACTGGTGATGGAGCGATGGAGTGATGATCACATAGGTATGCAGGAACTTATCCACGATTATACTAATGCTGCATATACTATATGTACATGTAATGATACATAAAAAATGTAGGGATTACATTGCAAGTCAAATTGACCCTGGGTAGATATATCTACTATTTCCAGAACAAGTAGTTTACATAAAATATGGCTTGAGACTTCAGATCTGTGAGTGGGTCCTCTCAGCTAAGGAAGCGGAATTGGATTTTCGATGTATTTAATTATTTATTTTTTTCACTACCAATCACAAGTCCACAAGCAGTGGTCTGTGATGCCAAAGGCTTCCCCTGGGTCCTAAAGATGCCATTTTACTGTACATGCCTTAAACATTTCATTGATCCACGGCTCGCAAGATCTTAACCCTACTCCCACAGGCTGTTACGTCTCTAGAACCATAGAGAACCACAGAGAGAACCGTAGCAGATCAATTCATGTTTTGTTTTTTTTATCTTGCATAACAAGAACTCACTCACCCTGCTCCGACGAAACTGGTAGGCAACCAGCATGCTTATGAACACCAGGAGCATGAAGAAGCCTTGAACGGCCAGAACGCTGGCCCTGAGGAACCAGTCCTCCTGCACCCAGCAGGGGGCGCCATCCTGGCAGCGTCTGCAGCCTGGCCAGCAGGGTAGGCAGACCGGCAGGGCGGGGTAGCACACACCAACGCCACCGTCCTCACCGACCCCGACGCTCCCGTTAACGCTCTCGCCCGCTGCATCACACACGCACGCACACACACACACGCACGAACACACACACACACATGCACGCACACACGTGCACACACACATGCACGCACACACGCGCACGCACGCGCACACACACAAACACACACAAAATTGATCGCCGAAAGATACACACAGACACACACTCACACAGGAGAGAAAAAGAGAGCCAGATGGTTTCAAGACTGTTCATTCATGACCTCTGCCCCAGCAACAACACAGGGCAAGAGGTTATGTTTTCAGTGGCGCGTGTTCGTTGGCTTGTTGGCTCGTTGGTTCTTTAGTAGGATTACGCACACACTACCAGACCGATTTTCATGAAACTCGGTGGAAGTGTGTACCAGGGTCTAACTTAGAAGCCATTACATTTTGGAGCGGATCCAAATCACGGTGCAGGTCCACGAGCACAACCGGTCATTCACCTCCATTCATTATTTGGACTTAAAGGGCAATGCTCGTTTTTGACAACCTGGACCTTATTTACGACATATTATAAGAAGTTTGACTCACCGAGATCACTTTGGTGTAGTTCGGAGGCCTGTAGAAGAAATTTAAAATCCAGCGCGAGCCAGTATATCCATGTAATGACGGTGATCGGGGCACCGAGAATGCAGTTTCTCAAAATCTATTTTCGGCTGCTAAACGGTTGTTTTCATCAATCAGATTGGATGAATCGACAGTGGAGATTCCTCAACGCGAGGCATTTGTTGTGGTTTTCAAATACGGGGTCTTTAGCCTCTGTAATAAGGGTTCCCTCTGAAATCACTCTGAAAGACTACAGGTACCAGGGTTCACAGAGACTACAGGTACCAGGGTTCACAGAGACTACAGGTACCAGGGTTGTGAATGAATTTCAAGTCTCAACAAAGTGTTCTGTTTTCCCCCTGGACTGTAATTCTAAACCTTGTAGTTCGTTCTCATAGATCAGTCTGTCAGAACTACAAATCCCTCCCTGTGTGACATCACTTCCCTGTCTTCCCCCTGAAACTGTCACTTCCTCTTCTCCTGTATAAACCCCCGACCCCTCCTCACTACTCTCACTCTTGCCTGGAATCACTTCCGGTGCGAGGGTCCGTTTCTGCAGAATCGTATTAAGAATAAAACTACTGTCTTTATTTAAAACCAGCTTGATCGACCACTCAGCGTGTTCTTTGACAATCTAACTAAAATAAGGATAAAAATCCTTTCACAATATGGCGACGAGGAAAAAGAGAATTGAGTCTCTTTAGGGACATCTGCCGGGTTTTTCAGCGAGCTCAGGAGGAGGAACGTGGGCCCACGTCAACTTTATAGTTGCGGAACGACTCCGGGGCACCGTCGTAGCATGGGGGTGTACTTTCCCGGAGCCTGCTGTTCCGAAGCTCGCTGAGAAACCTGGTACGTTGATCGAATCTCATAGTGGTCCTGCATTTTTGCTCAGCTGTATAGACTTAAGACTGTAGTTTTCTTCGAACCGGTTTCCATCTCACGCGTGTGTCCTTATAGAGTAGCTGTGCTGGTCTGTAAGGGCATGTATTTCCTGGTTGTTCTTAAAGCCGGTTGTTGAACCGCATGCCCGCTTAAAAGCCTATATATCTTAACCAGGGTTAGGTTTTTGTTAGCGACGCATTTACAGCGTTTCAGTACTAAATAGTGGAGTACTACACAACGTTATTACTCTCGGAAAGCCTTCTCTTTTGAATTTTTGGTTTTGGGATCCACGTTGCGGGGGGTTGCCGCAACTCGACGGGGCTTTTGTTGTTTTAAGGCTCGTTATTTTGTTTTTTTTACTCCTGTTGTGTAGGGCATAACACGGAGGTGGCTGTTACACTTCGAGAACTTTTAAACCCCGGGTGATTTGCTTTTGCTAAGTGAGTCGTGTAGGCCTTGTTTTGTTTCATTGTGTTTGTCTTGTCTTGGGATTTCAGGTCCTGTTTTCTGGGTCTTTGTTTAGTGTTGAACTTCTGTACATGCTAGCTACGGTTTGGTTGTGCATTTAAGTGTCTGTTGTGCTGGCTTTGTTTGGTGTTGTGCTGGCTTTGTTTTGTGTTCAGTGTTGGGGTTATTTTGGGATTTCTACGGCACTCTGCTCATCCTTTGTTCTTTTAATTCTGCTCCAAGCTACGTATCTTGTATTTCTGTTAGCTTTGGTTTTTGTCCTTTGTTTCATTGCTTAGCGTCCCTGTGCTAGCTGCCTCATCCACATGTTGATTAGCCCACGTGATTAGCTAACTCTGTGCACACGTGGTTAAACTTCCTGTGTTGCTGCTTGTGTGAAAAAAAAAAAAAAGAGAGACTTCCTGTTCCCTCTTCTCTTCTCGAGGGTCAACCAATTTGGCTTCTGATGACTGCCATCTTGGGAAAAAAAATAAAATATATATATAACAGAAAAAAACAAAAACAAACAAGTATCTCTCAGCACAGCAGTAATTTGGTTGACTAAACGTGTTTAGTTTTTTTCTGTAACTTTTTATTACATTGTTTGTTCTCATATTTTCTTTTAAAATGGGAGTTATTTTTAGTGCACTGAAGCATGTGTGTGAGAAGTGAAGGGACAGATAGGCCTCTTCCTGTTCTGACCTCTTATCCAAACAAGAGTTTTGTTGTTTCAGGCCATGTCCCTTGTTAAGCAGATGTAAACTATTTCAACCAACCCCCAATACTGGCCCCTCCTTGTTGTGACACCTATCCAAACAGTTTTGTTGGTTCAGGCCACGTCCGTTGTTCCTGTCCAAACGTCCCTTCCTGTTGTTCGACCAACTGTCATCTCTACGGCTGCTACATACCCTTACCCCAAACAGGGATGTCTGAAATAACGCCCCCCCTAGGGTATTACTCTTCTGAGACACCTCCCTCTGGTTCCTCTCCCATTCTAGGGAGAGTGAGAGTGTACGTGACATGGGGGGGGGGGGGGGGGGGAGGGTAGAGGTAAGAGAAAAAAGAAAAATCATTCATATTTGCCAATATCTTAGTCTGATACATTTGTCTGACAACCCAATTTTGAGAATTTTGTTTTGTTTAAGATTTCATGTTTTACTGATTTCAGATGCACATTCATTAGGGCCCGAGCACTGGCGGTGCGAGGCCCTATTGAAACTCGAAGGATTATTAGGGCCCGAGCACTGGCGGTGCGAGGCCCTATTGAAACTCGAAGGATTATTAGGGCCCGAGCACTGGCGGTGCGAGGCCCTATTGTATTTCGAAGGATTATTATTATTCTCCTTGTTCGTGTTCTTCTTGTTCTTCTCCCCAAACAAATGCCTTTTTGGCGGCCTAAACATCGATGAAAACGGATGAAACTTTGCAGATACGTCAGTTCCGGTGAAAAATTTGATAATTCATGGGTGACGGAAATGGGCGTGGCAAAACGGCTCAAGAGCGCCCCCTGGAAAGTTTAAAATGGCGAGCCCCACCTTTCAGTTTGATGTAGGCTAACGAAATTCGGTGGGCATATGTATTTCATCGAGCCACACTTAAATGTCTCTTGGAGCTATACCCAACATGCAACAGGAAGTCCGCCATTTTGCTCTTAATGTGCCATTTTGTCCTTGTTTTGACCATTTCCATGCCTCGTACTTCGACGAACTCCTCCTACAGATTTCATCCGATCAACTTCATATCGGGTCAGCTTCATCTTAAGACCTTTGTGATCAAAAGTTATCAAAAAAATTGAGTTTTCACCAAACACCCTTGCCGTGGCGCCCTGCCAAAGTTTGACATTTCGCCATAAAACACGAAGTCCTCATAACTCCTCCATACATTATCCAATTTGTCCGATATATCTCACGCTTCATGACGGTTCTGTCCTGAACACATCTATGTGTCAGTATTGCGTCATACTTATAGCGCCACCTATTGGTGAAACAGGAAGTCCTCATAACTCCTCCATACATTATCCAATTTGTCCGATATATCTCACGCTTCATGACGGTTCTGTCCTGAACACATCTATGTGTCAGTATTGCGTCATACTTATAGCGCCACCTATTGGTGAAACAGGAAGTCCTCATAACTCCTCCATACATTATCCAATTTGTCCGATATATCTCACGCTTCATGACGGTTCTGTCCTGAACACATCTATGTGTCAGTATTGCGTCATACTTATAGCGCCACCTATTGGTGAAACAGGAAGTCCTCATAACTCCTCCATACATTATCCAATTTGTCCGATATATCTCACGCTTCATGACGGTTCTGTCCTGAACACATCTATGTGTCAGTATTGCGTCATACTTATAGCGCCACCTATTGGTGAAACAGGAAGTCCTCATAACTCCTCCATACATTATCCAATTTGTCCGATATATCTCACGCTTCATGACGGTTCTGTCCTGAACACATCTATGTGTCAGTATTGCGTCATACTTATAGCGCCACCTATTGGTGAAACAGGAAGTCCTCATAACTCCTCCATACATTATCCAATTTGTCCGATATATCTCACGCTTCATGACGGTTCTGTCCTGAACACATCTATGTGTCAGTATTGCGTCATACTTATAGCGCCACCTATTGGTGAAACAGGAAGTCCTCATAACTCCTCCATACATTATCCAATTTGTCCGATATATCTCACGCTTCATGACGGTTCTGTCCTGAACACATCTATGTGTCAGTATTGCGTCATACTTATAGCGCCACCTATTGGTGAAACAGGAAGTCCTCATAACTCCTCCATACATTATCCAATTTGTCCGATATATCTCACGCTTCATGACGGTTCTGTCCTGAACACATCTATGTGTCAGTATTGCGTCATACTTATAGCGCCACCTATTGGTGAAACAGGAAGTCCTCATAACTCCTCCATACATTATCCAATTTGTCCGATATATCTCACGCTTCATGACGGTTCTGTCCTGAACACATCTATGTGTCAGTATTGCGTCATACTTATAGCGCCACCTATTGGTGAAACAGGAAGTACTCATAACTCCTCCATACATTATCCAATTTGTCCGATATATCTCACGCTTCATGACGGTTCTGTCCTGAACACATCTATGTGTCAGTATTGCGTCATACTTATAGCGCCACCTATTGGTGAAACAGGAAGTCCTCATAACTCCTCCATACATTATCCAATTTGTCCGATATATCTCACGCTTCATGACGGTTCTGTCCTGAACACATCTATGTGTCAGTATTGCGTCATACTTATAGCGCCACCTATTGGTGAAACAGGAAGTCCTCATAACTTCTGCATACATCATCCGATTTGCACCAAATTGCTGATGCTTCATGAAGGTGGCCTTCTGAACCCATCTATGTGTCGGTATTGAGTCACACTTACAGCGCCACCTACTGGTGAAACAGGAAGTCCTCATAACTCCTACATACTTTGTCCGATTTACACAACATTTCTCACGCTTCATCAAGGTACTGTCCTGAACACATCTATGCGTCGGTATTGAGTCACGCTTAGAGCGCTACCTACTGGTGACAGGAAGTTTCTGTCAGTACTGGACACCGAAATAGCACACCCTTTAACGGCGCCACACCCCGACCCGCGTGGGGTGCGAGGGCCCGCTCACTGCTGCTCGCAGCACTAGTTAGGGCCCGAGCACTGGCGGTGCGAGGCCCTATTGAATTTCGAAGGATTATTATTATTATTCTTCTCCTTCTCCTTCTTTACTCCAAACAAATGCCTTTTAGGCGGCCTGAACATCGATGAAAACGGATGAAACTTTGCAGATACGTCAGTCCCGGTGAAAAATTTGATAATTCATGGGTGACGGAAACGGGCGTGGCAAAACGGCTCAAGAGCGCCCCCTGGAAAATCTAAAATGGCGAGCCCCACCTTTCAGTTTGATGTAGGCGAACGAAATTCGGTGGGCATATGTATTTCATCGAGCCACACTTAAATGTCTCTTGGAGCTATACCCAACATGCAACAGGAAGTCCGCCATTTTGCTTTTAATGTGCCATTTTGTCCTTGTTTTGACCATTTCCATGCCTCGTACTTCGACGAACTCCTCCTACAGATTTCATCCGATCAACTTCATATCGGGTCAGCTTCATCTTAAGACCTTTGTGATCAAAAGTTATCAAAAAAATTGAGTTTTCACCAAACACCCTTGCCGTGGCGCCCCGCCAAAGTTTGACATTTCGCCATAAAACACGAAGTCCTCATAACTCCTCCATACATTATCCAATTTGTCCGATATATCTCACGCTTCATGACGGTTCTGTCCTGAACACATCTATGTGTCAGTATTGCATCATACTTATAGCGCCACCTATTGGTGAAACAGGAAGTCCTCATAACTCCTCCATACATTATCCAATTTGTCCGATATATCTCACGCTTCATGACGGTTCTGTCCTGAACACATCTATGTGTCAGTATTGCGTCATACTTATAGCGCCACTTATTGGTGAAACAGGAAGTCCTTATAACTCCTCCATACATTATCCAATTCGTCCGATATATCTCACGCTTCATGAAGGTTCTGTCCTGAACACATCTATGTTTCAGTATTGAGTCATACTTATAGCGCCACCTATTGGTGAAACAGGAAGTCCTCATAACTCCAGCATACATCATCCGATTTGCACCAAATTGCTGACGCTTCATGAAGGTCACCTTCTGAACACATCTATGCGTCGGTATTGAGTTACACTTACAGCGCCACCTACTGGTGAAACAGGAAGTACTCATAACTCCTACATACATTATCCGATTTACTCCAAATTGCTCATGCTTGATGAAGGTCGCATCTTGAACACATCTGTAGGTCAGTATTGCGTCATACCTACAGCGCCACCTACTGCTTACAGGAAGTCCTCATAACTCCTACATACTTTGTCCGATTTACACAACATTTCTCACGCTTCATCAAGGTACTGTCCTGAACACATCTATGTGTTGGTATTGAATCACGCTTAGAGCGCCACCTACTGGTGACAGGAAGTTTCTCTCAGTACTGGACACCGAAATAGCACACCCTTTAACGGCGCCACACCCCGACCCGCATGGGGTGCGAGGGCCCGCTCACTGCTGCTCGCAGCCCTAGTTATTATTATTCTTCTCCTTCTCCTTCTTCTCCTTCTTCTTCTCCCCAAACAAATGCCTTTTTGGCGGCCTTAACATCGATGAAAACGGATGAAACTTTGCACATACGTCAGTCCCGGTAAAAAATTTGATAATTCATGGGTGACGGAAATGGGCGTGGCAAAACGGCTCAAGTGCGCCCCCTGGAAAATTTAAAATGGCGAGCCCCACCTTTCAGTTTGATGTAGTCGAACGAAATTCGGTGGGCATATGTAGTTCATCGAGACACACTAAAATGTCTCTTGGAGCTATACCCAACATGCAACAGGAAGTCCGCCATCTTGCTTTTAATGTGCCATTTTGTCCTTGTTTTGACCATTTCCATGCCTCGTACTTCAACGAACTCCTCCTACAGATTTCATCCGATCAACTTCATATCGGGTCGGCTTCATCTTAAGACCTTTGTGATCAAAAGTTATCAAAAAAATTGAGTTTTCACCACACACCCTTGCCGTGGCGCCCCGCCAAAGTTTGACATTTCGCCATAAAACACGAAGTCCTCATAACTCCTCCATACATTATCCAATTTGTCCAATATATCTCACGCTTCATGACGGTTCTGTCCTGAACACATCTATGTGTCAGTATTGCGTCATACTTATAGCGCCACCTATTGGTGAAACAGGAAGTCCTCATAACTCCTCCATACATTATCCGATTTGTCCGATATGTCTCACGCTTCATGACAGTTCTGTCATGAACACATCTATGTGTCAGTATTGCGTCATACTTATAGCGCCACCTATTGGTGAAAAAGGAAGTCCTCATAACTCCTCCATACATTATCCAATTTGTCCGATATATCTCACGCTTCATGACGGTTCTGTCCTGAACACATCTATGTGTCCGTATTGAGTTATACTTATAGCGCCACCTTTTGGTGAAACAGGAAGTCCTCATAACTCCTGCATACATCATCCGATTTACACCAAATTGCTGACGCTTCATGAAGGTCACCTTCTGAACACATCTACGCGTCGGTATTGAGTCACACTTACAGCGCCACCTACTGGTGAAACAGGAAGTCCTCATAACTCCTACATACGTCATCCGATTTACTCCAAATTGCTCACGCTTGATGAAGGTCGCATCCTGAACACATCTGTAGGTCAGTATTGAGTCATACTTATAGCGCCGCCTACAGGTCAAGCAGGAAGTCATCATAACTCCTACATACATTATCCGACTTACTCAACATTTCTCAAGCTTCATCAAGGTACCGTCCTGAACACATCTATGCATCGGTATTGAGTCACACTTAGAGCGCCACCTACTGGTGACAGGAAGTTTCTCTCAGTACTGGACACCGAAATAGCACAGCCTTTAACGGCGCCGCACCCCGACACGCGTGGGGTGCGAGGGCCCGCTCAATGCTGCTCGCAGCCCTAGTTATTCTTCTCCTTCTTCTCCTTCTTCTCCTTTACTCCAAACAAATGCCTTTTAGGCGGCCTTAACATCGATGAAAACGGATGAAACTTTGCAGATACGTCAGTCCCGGTGAAAAATTTGATAATTCATGGGTGACGGAAATGGGCGTGGCAAAACGGCTCAAGAGCGCCCCCTGGAAAATTTAAAATGGCGAGCCCCACCTTTCAGTTTGATGTAGGGGAAAGAAATTCGGAGGGCACATGTATTTCATCGAGACACACTAAAATGTCTCTTGGAGCTATACCCAACATGCAACAGGAAGTCCGCCATTTTGCTCTTAATGTGCCATTTTGTCCTTGTTTTGACCATTTCCATGCCTCGTACTTCGACGAACTCCTCCTACAGATTTCATCCGATCAACTTCATATCGGGTCAGCTTCATCTTAAGACCTTTGTGATCAAAAGTTATCAAAAAAATTGAGTTTTCACCAAACACCCTTGCCGCGGCGCCCCGCCAAAGTTTGACATTTCGCCATAAAACACGATGTCCTCATAACTCCTCCATACATTATCCGATTTGTCCGATATATCTCACGCTTCATGACGGTTCTGTCCTGAACACATCTATGGGTCAGTATTGCGTCAAACTTATAGCGCCACCTATTGGTGAAACAGGAAGTCCTCATAACTCCTCCATACATTATCGGATTTGTCCGATATATCTCACGCTTCATGACGGTTGTGTCCTGAACACATCTATGGGTCAGTATTGCGTCATACTTATAGCGCCACCTATTGGTGAAACAGGAAGTCCTCATAACTCCTCCATACATTATCGGATTTGTCCGATATATCTCACGCTTCATGACGGTTCTGTCCTGAACACATCTATGTGTCAGTATTGCGTCATACTTATAGCGCCACCTATTGGTGAAACAGGAAGTCCTCATAACTCCTACATACATTATCCGATTTGTCCGATATATCTCACGCTTCATGACGGTTCTGTCCTGAACACATCTATGTGTCAGTATTGCGTCATACTTATAGCGCCACCTATTGGTGAAACAGGAAGTCCTCATAACTCCTACATACATTATCCGATTTGTCCGATATATCTCACGCTTCATGACGGTTCTGTCCTGAACACATCTATGTGTCAGTATTGCGTCATACTTATAGCGCCACCTATTGGTGAAACAGTACGTCCTCATAACTCCTCCATACATTTTCCGATTTGTCCGATATGTCTCACGCTTCATGACAGTTCTGTCCTGAACACATCTATGTGTCAGTATTGCGTCATACTTATAGCGCCACCTATTGGTGAAACAGGAAGTCCTCATAACTCCTGCATACATCATCCGATTTGCACCAAATTGCTTAGGCTTCATGAAGGTCACCTTCTGAACACATCTATGCGTCGGTATTGAGTTACACTTACAGCGCCACCTACTGGTGAAACAGGAAGTACTCATAACTCCTACATACATTATCCGATTTACTCCAAATTGCTCATGCTTGATTAAGGTCGCATCTTGAACACATCTGTAGGTCAGTATTGCGTCATACCTACAGCGCCACCTACTGCTTACAGGAAGTCCTCATAACTCCTACATACTTTGTCCGATTTACACAACATTTCTCACGCTTCATCAAGGTACTGTCCTGAACACATCTGTGCATCGGTATTGAGTCACGCTTAGAGCGCCACCTACTGGTGACAGGAAGTTTCTGTCAGTACTGGACACCGAAATAGCACACACTTTAACGGCGTCACACCCCGACCCGCGTGGGGTGCGAGGGCCCGCTCACTGCTGCTCGCAGCACTAGTTGGTTTTGAGTTTTACAGAGAATTGACGTTCCTGGACTACCGGATAAATGCCAAACCGGTTGGAACCGCAAGTATTTTAATAATTTGAAATGACTGCCACTTAAAGTTGTGTTAGATGATGCTAACTTCAACCTCAATTCACTGTATTGTCATGTTAACTTAATATGCTCAGATACATATTCTTGAAAAAAAAAGAAAAGACATCACTCCAATTTATCAAAACTGCGGTCTATGATTTATTTTGTTATGTTTATGTGCCTCCGGCGCATAATTTCTAAGAATTGGTGTTACCCACAAGAGTGGTGAGAAATTGAAATGTCTTTTATTTTGTCTGTCTTTTATTGTATGTAAACTGGCCATGCAGCTCTGTCTGTGCGTCTGACGGCCCACAGAGACAGCTGCATGGTAAAACAAATGTGTCACGTATTATTTCTGAAGTTTGTTTACAGAGTAGACACAGGCACGGGACGAGAGATGGAGGCTGCCCCAAGAATTGGATACAACCGGGGTAACCGACTTCCCATTTAAGATGGGCTGACACCTTGGGGCTGACACCTTGGTTCGTGGGGACGCTGGTCAACCGCCTCACCCCCACGTTGCCCAACTGACTGTGGGTAAGAGATAGATATGATCTAGGCTAAATTTAAGAATAGTAACCAAGTGGTTGTCAGACCCAAGGAACCATCACGTCCTAAGCGTGCTCATAACCCTCTGTCCTCAAACGCAGAAATGTGGTTATTGAAATTGAGCTCAACTTATAACACCCCTAGTGTTCTTTTGAGAGCGGTTTAGATAAATTATTTGTTCATGGTTTGAGAACCCCATAATGAAGCTATTCATTTATTGTTTTGGTTTGAGTAATGCATTTTTTTCCATTTGTTCACCCTGATTTAAGGGAATTTTTGTTTTCACCATTAGAGGGCGCTGTTTTACATAATGTGTTGGCGCTCCCCTTTTTAAATGATTATTTTGAATAACAATTTCTTGTTAGAAACAAGGGCTCATGGTTTGATGAGACGGATGTATTGTTTTATTTTAGGAAATGGCCATAGAATTTCTAAGAACTAAATCTAATTGGTGCGTGAGCAGGTTAATTACCTTGATCAATTAATAATGATAAATAAACAAAGGCACTGCTTGGAAATAGACTACTGCAGAGTCTATCCCTGATTTAGCAGACATAACCCTCATTAGACAAAAGCTAGCTCCACTTGACAAGATTACATGGACTGACGAGCCCGACTGGTTTTGACGATGACTAATGCACTCTGTTTAAGTATTTCTGACTAAAAAGACTTGACTCTGTTAAAAGGACTTGGGTCCTACTTGAAACCAGTGGCAACTACCACTGATGCTGTTTTAGACCTAGTAGCATTGCGCAAGCGATTTTATCCATGTCCTGCATGTTGTGACTATTCATAATTTACATCGCACCTACACACAGCGTGGCTGCTGCTTTAATAAGAATGAACTGTTGACCGTGCATTTCAAAGATGCACTGTTCTTAACTCTGCTTGCTCCTCCAGAAGGCAGAGACATGACTCAACATATTGACCGAGATCAATTAAGCCACGCTCAAACCTCTCAGATATTCTCCTCTCACTCTGAATTTGAATGTGAATGAATGCTCATTTCATAGTTAGCATAACCTATACTGCATATTCCATGCTTTCATTATATTTTCAAATTAGCACACTGACCAGATCATGTTTCAAAAAAGAGGGGGAGTAAAGGATGTTATCAAGTTAACTGGTTGTTGCTAATGAAACAGACTAGTAGTAGTGAAGAAGGTAATGAAGAAGTTGAATTGAAGGTAGTGAGGAAGTTGAATTGAAGGTAGTGAGGTGGTTGTAGTTGAAGGAAATTAGAAAGTAGTTGAAAGAACGAGATGCAGAGCTGAAGAAGAAACCTAATGTGTAATATTTTAAGATGGTGGCAAAGGCCAAGCTCCTATTGAAACCTCTGATCCTGTGTCCAGTATGGCTGCTAACTCCGCTGCTAAAAGCTGCGGTCCGGTCCTGTTTTGTCTATGCTGTCTCTCATCTGCGGATTCACAGGTCTGCCGACCTGAGAGAGCCGACCTGCATCATTTCCAACCAGGCCAATGGGTTGTGAGCAGAGACCTGAAACCAGAGTGCCCGTTGGCTGGGCCCGTATCAGTTCCTGCTGCTAACTCAGACGTAGCAGAGAGGACTTTGCGGGTACACGCCAGCCACTGCAGGCTGGTTCCAAACCAGGACGAGGCCACCCGGCCTGAGAATTCCAACAACCAAGATGTAATATCCTGTGTCACCACCAGGGCGAAAGCTCACTCTCTGGTCTCCTCAGATGAGAAATCAGACAAAAATTAACGCACTACTTTTCCTCATTGCTGTCAGGAGGACAACTCTGACCACCACTTCAGCAAAACACAATCATGGGCCACCACACTGTGGCTTCCTCTGAGGAGGAGCTATTGAAAGAAGTGACCTTGCCTGTCACCTCCTTCTCAGGATCATTATGGCAACGTGGATAAGCGTTTGTCCTATTTGAATGTTGCACTCCACTTGACTGTTGAGACGAAGATGAATGGAAAATACTACATTCTGCATATATAAGATTTGAAAGCAACAGAGATTTCCAGGTTATACTGTTGAAACTGTGACTGGAGTTTAGTTTAGAGTGGGTATAGAAGTATTGAAAAATTCATAATTATAAAGTTGATCTTTGTAGAAGCTGTTCCAGACTATTCTCAGGGGACTGTGTGTAACTGCTATGCACCGAACTACATCAACCAGGTATTAAAATGAAGCCTAACAGAATTGCATCCACAGGGCTGAACTTGAAAAGCGAGTTAAACAATTTGAAGTGACCTCTTCAATATATCACAGCATGTATTAATACTTTCAGATACAACACATAGATTAGGACAAATTAGTGTTTAAGCAGATTTATGAGATGTGAAATTAAGGTTCAGAGAGCCATTCCAAATGGCGTATTTTTGAGCTATAGGGAAATAGCGTATTTAACTTTAAATTACAACAGTGTCATATGAATGTTATCTTGCTCATGTAATGTCCAGGATTAAGAAGATTGATCACACTCAAATGCAGGGAATTCATCAGCAATCAAACTAGACACCATAGAGCTGTCTCGAATTTTCTATTTAGTTTCAGTATATTATTTCTCTCATGAACGCATGACACATGATCGCACAATACCAAGTAATTTCAGCCTTAGCTACAGAAGTAAATTACATGGAAAAGATTGTGCTACAAAATAGACTTCCCTTAGAGAGAATACTGGCTATATCTGCTGTTCGGTTAGTTCAGATCCTGGATATTCTCAAATATGTGTGTTTTCAGTTGTATGTTCTTCATCGATATTATTTTTTAAATATTCTTAAGTGTATGTTTAAATGCTGTTCCAGATATGCCTATGCTGCCTAAATAATGATAGAAAAAGTTAAATTTACTATTAATTCAATTCAAGATCTTAATGATGTCTGTGCCATTGACATTGACTATTTGGAATATTTTGATACATAATCTGTTGGTTCTAATTTGAATTTAAGGGTTTTCTTCTAAAACAAATAGGGTTTTTCCCACTCAGTCATGAATATATGATGTCTTAGATTAATAATCATGGTATCTTTTTACCTTGCTTATGCCAAATTAAGGTGAGGAGTGTTGGTACGTGATTGCATATGAGAAGAAAATGATCTTGGTGTGTTAAATAACTTGAGTTTGTTAAATCTTTATTATGCTCCACCTAGTGGAGAAATAGATTACTTCCTTTCCATATGTGTAGAATAGGGTTTTTGCCAAAGATGTTGGATTATTTTTATGATAGGCCTATTTTATAATTTGATTTCACATTGTTGATTCTTTCATTTCTATTATAGTTGTGGATATTTAATCCACAAAGTGGGGAATTGTGAATGAATTTCAAGTCTCAACAAAGTGTTCTGTTTTCCCCCTGGACTGTAATTCTAAACCTTGTAGTTCGTTCTCATAGATCAGTCTGTCAGAACTACAAATCCCTCCCTGTGTGACATCACTTCCCTGTCTTCCCCCTGAAACTGTCACTTCCTCTTCTCCTGTATAAACCCCCGACCCCTCCTCACTACTCTCACTCTTGCCTGGAATCACTTCCGGTGCGAGGGTCCGTTTCTGCAGAATCGTATTAAGAATAAAACTACTGTCTTTATTTAAAACCAGCTTGATCGACCACTCAGCGTGTTCTTTGACAATCTAACTAAAATAAGGATAAAAATCCTTTCACAGGGTCCACAGAGACTACAGGTACCAGGGTTCACAGAGACTACAGGTACCAGGGTTCCCTCTGAAAGACAGAATATCAGAGTAGTCCTGTCTGCCTGAATTTAGGAAATTATATTTTTTTTTATTCATGAATTAAAATTTTGCAGCATTTTTTTTTTTTTGCACAACCCCCCTGCCCCCCCCCCCCCCCCCCACACACACACACACACACACACACAGACATATGCGCTCCTGGTGTCATGAAAATTGTGAGTCACATTTCCTCTCGCTACGATCGTTGTTGGTGCCGAGAATATTGTCGTCGTCATTCGTCAGCAACAATCCGATCGTAGCGCAGAGAATGTGAGCCGGAGAATAGCCAGTCTGCGCGCTGGCCTGTGCGCATGCGTGCTGGAGCAAGTGGGGAAAGGCGTGTAAAGATCATATTACAGAGGCTAAAGACCCCGTATTTGAAAACCACAACAAATGCCTCGCGTTGAGGAATCTCAACTGTCGATTCATCCAATCTGATTGATGAAAACAACCGTTTAGCAGCCGAAAATAGATTTTTAGAAACTGCATTCTCGGTGCCCCGATCACCGTCATTACATGGATATACTGGCTCGCGCTGGATTTTAAATTTCTTCTACAGGCCTCCGAACTACACCAAAGTCATCTCGGTGAGTCAAACTTCTTATAATATGTCGTAAATAAGGTCCAGGTTGTCAAAAACGAGCATTGCCCTTTAAGCATTCATGGGCGGAGGCCTATGTTCTCTGAGCACCATTTCTAGTTGACTTAAGCAAAGTCTTTATGGGACATGACAGTACGAACAAATAAATTAATGAACAAACTAGAAATGTAACCGACAGCCAATTTACGATTTTTACATTTAAATTGAGAAAAAATGATGTTGTAAAGCATTTTTCAGGAGTTTTGATTGTAAAGACTGTGGAGAGTGGAGGTCTTACGCGTGGCCTGGGCATCCTGTGGAGGACTGTAGTATCCTTCTTTACAGCGACAGCAATACTGGCCCAGCTGGAATCCTTGGCCTGTGATTGGCTCACACTGGGGAAGTAAGAGGCCGTGCAATAGCATTGAGATGCATCTCTGTCATTTAAAGAAACTTCAACTTCTTTTTCTTTTTCTATCTCTATATTTGTAAACAAAAAAAGGTTTTTAGAAACCATAAGTGCAGATGTGGAAAAATCGGCCAAGACAGAAGCCAATCTCCACCTGATCAGCTCCTTTCAGATCAGTGGGAAAACATATTATTAAGACATTTTTGACATCAAACACTGCATCAACATCGAGCCTCATACTTGTGCAGTAATAGATACTGCACTTTCTCAGTCTAGAAACACACACATGTTGAACGCAGCCTGTGTTAATCTAAGTTAAATCCTTAATGGATACGTAATGCCTCGACCAAGAGCATTATCCCTTTTAGAACAGGGTAATGCCTGCACACACGCACGCACGCACACACACACACACACACACACACACACACACACACACACACTCATACACATGTACAAACACATACACACACACAAACACACACACACACACTACCCCCGACACACACACAGCACATGCATCTAGCCTCCCATGCCCTGACATCAGTGACAGACCTAATAGTTTGCTGAGAGGGTTAAACATTAATGACAGCCAGGGATTACATGGTGTTGTAAAGATACTCTCCTATGGAGAGAGCAGAGTTAGAGAATGGAATGTAATATCGTGTAATACTAACTCATACCTCAGTGACATGAACATTACATTACATTACGCTACTGTCATTTAGCAGACGCTTTTATGATCCACAGTGATGTACAAGAAGTGATAACAATGATGATGATGATAATAATAATAATTATAATAATAATAATAATAATCGTAATAATCATTAATATATTAGATATAATAGTAATAGTATAAAGCACTTTTCATTGAGAGACAATCTCAAAGTGCTAAACGGTTTAGCTAGGCCTACATTGTCTCCTTCCCAAATGTGTTAACTACTGTAACGTTAACATTACCTAAATTCCTGAACTTATCTTATCTTAACCCAACCCTTAGCCTTAACCTAATTTAGCTAAACCTAGCTTCTCTAAACTATAACTTCTTCTGACATTTAAACATATAATGTAAAGAATGTCTACTACATTGTCATGTGTGTCTGAGCAATGTGATCTTGTATTGAGGGATGTTGCTCTTATTCTATACAGAATAATCACATAGTAGAAGACATTGGTCAGTGGTTGGATGTGGTAGAACATCTAAGGCATAGGCTACTATTTACTGTATGGTGACTTGAAAACTGAAAACCTGAAAACTGATCATACAGGTACTGTAACTTTAACTTTAAGATTAATTGCTTAAAGATGCCTGCACACTGCCCCAACCAACACCAACCAACATCAACGTTGGATTGCTGTGCCATGTTTGTTGGTGACTGTTGGCGTCGGCTGGATGGATTTTGCAGATGAATTTTAAACTTCCAACATTCTAACAAGAACTGCCAACTTTAGAATGTTGGATGTTGGGAGTTGGTTGGCGTTGGTTGAGACGGGTTACACAAGGTACAGTATATCTCCTGATCCTACTTGATCTGTCTAAGTAGTGACATTTATCATTTCAGTCTTAAATTGCATGAAAGCAATTACTTATTACATCATAGAACAAGTATTCATACAGTACCAGTAGCATAGATCCCATTTACACCTGGCATTAAAATGCATCTCGTATCCACATTATATCTAGATATGATTTAACCTGATTACATTTACACCTGGTATTAATATGTGTCTCCATTGAGATCTGATTGAGATTAGATTGTTCTATCTAGCTCAAACAACCGAATGCCACATTGGTTTAACATTGCCGTATGTGTTTGAAAATGCATTTGCGTTTGCAGTTTTGTTCAATGTGGTCACAAAGCATCCCTGACTACCACCAGAGGTGGTTTTGGCTGATCAGATCACAATCTGTCTTCAAAATATTTTGGGTGCATTTATACCTGTAAATTACAATCTGATCACCCAAAACGCATTTTAATGCCAGGTGTAAATGAGGTCATAATGTGTCAATCATAGACATATCAAACCTCTGCTCGCTTTATTAAAAAAAATATGTATCATCCTCCATACCACTGTAAAAACAACAGCCAACATAGCATTCCAATCAGGAAATGAGATAATCCCCATGAAACAGAGATTCCGACAGCGAATCTTTGTTTTCCATTTCCACCTGTCCTGTTTGTGTCCTACATGGTTAGAAGGGGGGAGCATCAGGATTTGGGATTTTGTGCCTCTGTTCAGTTGCTGTGGGCCTGTGAGACTGCCGCTGTATGAGGGGGGGGGTTGTTGGCACCACTGGATTATAATCTTAATCCATCAGATCATCCCTCTGCCAACCAGCACAGATATCTTTAAATAGAAGGTCTGGATGAGGAGAGGATTGGGCTGAACAGATTAACACAAAAAGAGAGTCTACTCACTGTAAAAAGGTAGAGGACAGCAAAGGAGTGTGGATGAGAAATGGATAAGTGAAGGATAAAAGAGGCACGAGGTAACAAGTAGGTAGATACTGTGGGTAGATACTGTGGGTAGATACTGGGGGTAGATACTGGGGGTAGATACTGGAGGTAGATACTGTGGGTAGATACTGGGGTAGATACTGAGGGTAGATACTGGGGGTAGATACCGGGGGTAGATACTGGAGGTAAATACTGTGGGTAGATACTGGGGGTAGATACTGAGGGTAGATACTGAGGGTAGATACTGGGGGTAGATACTGGGGGTAGACATTGGGGGTAGATACTGGGGTAGATACTGGGGTAGATACTGGCGCTAGATACTGGGGGTAGATACTGAGGTAGATACTGGGGTAGATACTGGCGCTAGATACTGGCGCTAGATACTGGGATAGATTTGGCTGAAGACACTGGGGTAGATACTGGGGTAAATACTGGGGTAGATACTGTGGTAGATACTGGGGGTAGATACTGAGGGTAGATACTGGGCGTGTGCTCGTTTGTTCGTTCATTTGTTAGCATGAATTACGCCAAAACTACCAGACCGATTTTCACAAAACTCAGTGGAGAGGGGTAGCATGGGCCAATTTAGATGAACCCATTCGATTTTGCCAGCTCCCCACGAGGAGGGTACTAGAGACACAGGGTTTGGACTGGGGGGTGGGGGGGAGAGCCCGGAGTGCACTGAACCGCCCCCTCCCCGCCGGTCCGACCCGAGGGGGGGGGGGCACAGAGCCCTGCCTTCTCTGACAGCCCTTTGTAGTTATTACTGACATTAGTTACACTTTTTGCACTATGCTTTGGGTGTGATGAACTATAGCAGTGCATAACATTTGTGTGCGCGTGTGTGTGCGTGTGTATGTGTGTGTGTAAACAGTGTTTTACCCTCATGGTGGTGCGGTTGCACTGGTGTGTGTGTGTGTGTGTATGTGTGTGTGTGTGTGTAAACAGTGTTTTACCCTCATGGTGGTGCGGTTGCACTGGTGTGTGTGTGTGTCTGTGTGTAAACAGTGTTTTACCCTCATGGTGGTGCGGTTGCACTGGTGTGTGTGTGTGTGTGTAAACAGTGTTTTACCCTCATAGTGGTGCGGTTGCACTGGTGTGTGTGTGTGTGTGTGTGTGTGTGTGTGTGTGTGTAAACAGTGTTTTACCCTCATGGTGGTGCCGTTGCACTGGTGTGTGTTGGCGAACCACCCGTCTCCAGTGGCACACTGGTCCACATCAAAGTCCTGTATGTTCACATCCACACGGATCACCCCTCTGGCACCACACACACACACACACCCATCCATGCACACGCACAAACACACACATCCACACATACGCACACACACACACACCCATGCACACACACACACGCATGCACACACACAAAGAAAATGGCAATTTAAAAGAACAGAAAACACATACAGTAGCAAAATACAAAACATTTATATTTTTTCATTATTATTATTGAATCACGCCATTTTCTACTTCCCTGCAGCTCTTTTGAGGATGTTTAGGGTCAAGGTTAGGGTTAGTTTCCTAACTGAACTTGGGGATTAGGTTTGGGGTCAGGGTTAGGGTCCTGATCGGAACTCTGGGGTTAGGGTTAGGGTTCAGCAGCAGGGCTTGGGTTAGAGTTAGGGTTAGGGTCCTGACCTGAACTCGGGGGTGAGGTCTGGCTTCAGGCCGTAGAAGGACGTGGAGAGGGTCAGCAGCCAGCCGGGAAGGAAGCGGCCGTCCTCGCACTCCAGGAAGGGCGCCTCGCCCCAGCGCACCCCGGTCCGGTTGGTCACGTAGCTGTCGCCCTGATCCCACTTGGGCGTGTCCAAGGTATTCAGGTCGTTGAGGAGCACGCGCTTCGACAGGGCCGGCGTCGATGGCTGGCTGGTGGACGGGAACTTGAAGCTGCTGAACCAGCTGTCGTCGGGGGCCGGGCCAGTGGCGGCGGCGGGGTGCATTTGCTCCCAGGCGTTGGACAGGTCCTGGAGGAGGATGATCTGGACCTTGGGGGCAGAGCCGCGCGAGGCCCGAAGCAGGAGCTGGGGTACGGGGGAGGCGGGGTCGGCGTCGAAGGTGAGGAGGGCGCGGCGGATGATGGGGTCGGCCTCCAGGAGGGAGCGCACCAGGGCGTGGTACCACTCCATGTCCTCGCGCACGCTGCTCTCCCGCAGGTCGCTGGCCTGGAAGATCATGTTCAGGAAGTTGGCGGTGTTGGCCAGGGCGTCCATGGACGGCCGCAGGAGCGCGCGGAAGTTCGCGGGCAGCGCCCCGCCCTGCCCGGTCAGGCTGTATGCCCAGGCACACTCGCCCGACTCCAGGACGGAGGGATCTCGGCTGAACAGGAAGGCGTCCGCCGGCGTCCAGTCCCTCCCCGCCGGTTCCGAGGGCGCCTGCTCGGACCACGGCGGCTGGGGGCTGACTGGGGAGATTCCCGAACTTCCCGTTCCGTTCGTCCTGGAAGCTGCGGGGTACTCCGGCTCTGTTGTGGTCATTCCGGACGGGAATTCTGGGGTAGCCTGGGCAGAGAGGCGGGCAGGGAGCAGCAGCATCATAAGCCAAACAGAGCCCGCTCTGAAATCCATCACGGACGCGGTACCCTAATATCCTTGTTTCGAAAAAAAAAAAAACTCTTTTTTTGGTGGATTCCCCCACCTCAGGAAACGTCACGTTAAGGTCGAGGCCTGGAAATCCCACGCCTCCTCTGTCATCTGTGGTCAATCATACGGGCAGAGGTGTTGAACCAGGTCGCTGTGATGAAAGGGAGCAGGTCTGCAGTGATCTCACATATGCAACAAGCCGGCACTCCATTTGTGTTTCATGCTCGCGCGCACACGCACACACACACACACACACACACTCTCTCTCTCTCCATAAACACACGCGCACACAAACACACCCAACCTCAGATAGGGGATTCAACGGCTTCGGCGTAAATACAGCAGCTCCAGCGCAATCCTCCCTTCAGAGCAGTAATATCCACACGTCTTGTTCCACGCTTCTATTCCCTTCTTCTGGAGCTCCCTCGATGATCCTCGGGTGAGCAGAGACGAAGCCAGCCAGGATTAAAGAGAGAGAAAGAGAGAGAGAGAGAGAGAGAGAGAGAGAGAGAGAGAGAGGGAGAGAGAGAGAGAGATGTGTTTCCACACTCCAGACCGAGGCACACACGCAGAGCAGAGCGGGGGTTTCCTTCCCAAAGTTAAGGGACTCCTTGACGGTGTGTGTGTGTGTGTGTGTGTGTGTCTGTTAGAATAACACAGAGCTCTCCCTTCTCTTCTCCTGCTTCTGCCTCCTGACTCGCTCCACCACAGCTTTGCTGCAAAGCCTGTCTCTCTCTCTCTCTCTCTCTCTTTCTCTCTCTCTCTCTCTCTCTCTCTCTGTGGCGCTGGTCGCCCTGCGCATCCCTCCCTCCCTCTCACTCATTCTGTGATTGTCTCTCAGTATGCTGGGGCTGCTCATGTAACAGTTGAGGTGGCTGATGAGAGTGGCACATCTGGCTGCACAGACTGTATGTGTGTGTGTGTGTGTGTGTGCGTGCGTGCGTGAGCGTGTGTGTGTGTGTTGGCAGAGAAGAGAGGATGATGCAAGATGAAGGTTAAGCCCCCTGTATTTGGGTATCCATCAGAATCCCACACTCGACGGATTAACCCCTTCTACGCCGGTAGGATCAGGAGATAGAAGATCGTTGCTCTTTTTCCCATCCTATTGTTATTATATACCTATATAACACACACACACACAGATACCTGAAATCGTTTGACACACCATGTTCCCAGTGATCTGGATGAGACTGCTCAAACCAAGGTTTTGTAAATGTTCACCGACACAACGGAATATCCCCCAACCTAATTCTGTATTCAGCCTAATTCTGCCTAATCCTCCTAGTTCAGTGTGTGTGTGTGTGTGTGTGTGTGAGAGAGAGAGAGAGAGAGAGAGAGAGAGAGAGAGAGAGAGAGAGAGAGAGATTGTGTGTGGGGGGGAGACAGACAGAGAGACAGAAATGCAGTAACACAGAGAATAAGGATGAGAGAACAGTAAGCAAAAGAGAGAGAGACAAGTGAGTGAGAGAGCAGAGAGAGGAGAAAGAGAGGAGGGAGAGAGAGGAGAGGGGAGTGAGAGAGAGAGTGGGGGAGAGAGGAGTGTGTGTGAGAGAGAGGAGTGAGAGAGAGTGTGAGAGAGAGTGTGAAGGAATGAGAGAGAGTGAGAGAGAGTGGGAGAGAGAGGAGTGAGAGGAGTGTGTGAGAGAGAGAGAGAGGAGGGAGAGAGAGAGAGAAAGAGAGAGAGGGGGAGAGAGAGAAAGCGATCTGAAGGAAGGGATACACATGCTCCACTCTCTGTCTCAGTGAAGGACCAGTCACTGTGGGTGATGCAGGCGAATCCCTGTTTTGATGCCATGGCAACGGGTTTCTGAGAAATCTCTGTCCATTCCTGTGCCCCCCCTCCCCTCCCTCCCCACCCCCACCGTGGACTGCGGACCAAGGGACGTGCTGCAGTGGAGGGTGGGAGAGAACGAGGCGACACGTGTGCGGTTATGTACATGTCTACAGTATGTATCTGTGAGATGTGCGTCACAGTATATATGCACATGCATGCATGATAATAAAAAGAATAATAATAATAAAAATGATATTATATAATACGTTATTATAGATCAGGTTTGTATAGTTCATTTCTCAAACACAATGCGCTGGACAATGAAGTAGAACATTTAAATATTTGTAAATAGCAAAAATAGCTAGAAAAAATATAACTGCAAGCGGCATTGAAACAAGGTCCTATGGCTGTGTTCACACAGGATGCAAATTTTTCCGGCCGCGCGGCGAGTTTACATAGAAAGTCAATACAATTTGCGCGAACTGAGCGGCGGGCGGCACGGGCGGCGCAAATCAGGCCATGCTTACACGTTTGTCAAATTTTGAAATAGCAGAAATCAGAGTTTTTGATGGGTTGTTCTAAGAGTTTTGTGGTTGGTTGTTCACATTGGAACACGTGATAGAAGAAGGGTATAAATTTGCGAGCGCTTTTAAGCATGGGTTGGATGGGTCAAACAACCTTGGTGAGATGACACCGAGTGCAAAATTAGCTAGCGAAACTAGCAAACAACAACGTTTTACAAGCAACTAGCAAACAACACTACTAGCTAGCCAACTACAGTAGCTCACAGTCTTACTGTCATTATTAGCTAGCGTTAGCTACTGTTCTTATAGCTACTGTTCGCATTAGCTAGTATTAGCTAGCTCGTATTCTAACGCTAGTTAACGTTACTATTTAGCTAACGCTAGCTAATGGCAGCCAATGTAACGTAGATAGCTAATGCTAGCTAACCATTCTAACGTTAGCTAGCGTTAGAATAAGAGCTAGCTAGCTATTCACAGTGTAGGCTACACAAGCACCATCCACATCAACACAGGAGATAGACATGGACACAGGGATCAGCCTAATTTACGAAACTGCACCCAGGAGTGGAGCTACTTGGACGGCGCTTAGTGAGCGCTCTCCACATATCGCAATACCCCTGCGCGGGCACGTGCGCCATACGGAAGCCCTAAACGGCCATGCATTCATCCTTTTTTCCCCTCCGTTTTCTCGTGATGAGTTCATTTTCTTCGTTTTCTCGTGATAATAAGATTATTTTATTTATTTTCTCGAGATAACGGGATGATTTTCTCAAGATCTTGAGATAACAAAACACGGCCTATAAATAGCGTAATTGCAGGAAACACGACTCAGTGCAGCAATGTCGGGGAATATCAGTCAGCGTGTGACATTTCTATTCAATCAAGGCCTGACACAGGCTGAAATAGTTTTGTGCCTTGCCGTTACAGATAATGTGCACATTAGTGTGCGTCATCTCAGAAGATTGTTAGCAAGGCTTCAGTTTTATAGGCGGCACAATCAAGCCGATTCAATCTTGAGAAAATTAACTCGTTATCACAAGAAAATGGAGGAAAAAAAATGTATGAATGCACGGCCGCTTTTTCTACACTCAAGCAAGGCTCAAAAGTTTCAAAAGTAGCATAGACACGTTTAACAAGGTGGACCAACTTGTCTATTCTACGGAAGCTCTAAGCGGCCATGCATTCATAGATTTTTTTCCCTCCGTTTTCTTGTGATAACAAGTTAATTAGGGGCCAGGCAGCGTAGCTGCCGGAACCCTATTGTATTTGCCTATATTATTATTATTATTATTCTCCATCTTCCACTGAAGTCTAACTTCCCGTGGACAAAAAATCACCAAAATTTGCACAAAGCTCCAGTCCTATACCCAAAGTCCTCAACCTGCATTGTAGGTCAATAAACCTGAAGGTGGCGCTACAGCAACAGTCTAAAGTTCAAAACTTAAAAAAAATCATAACAAATCAGCCATAGGTGCTATCACTGTAAAACCACCACGTGAATGTAGTCCCAAGTGAGACAAAACTTTCATACGCTTTGACCTTGCAGGAATTTTGAAGTCCATCACTCTGATTTCTTCATAAACTGTAAAACCTATCAAACCTATCTCCTCCCACATTTTTTGTTCAATTGACACCAAAATCGATCTACTGTATCTTCAGACTGTCCTTACCAAACGATCCTCACAGATTTTTGAAATATGAAAAATAGAGCCCACAGCACTTCAAAACGTTTTACTGTTAACAGTTCTGTATAGTTCCTATTAATTCTCGCCAAATCAATGTCTGATCATCCTCATAAAGAGTGACAACATTGGTCACATATCCAAGATGTAGTATGATTTTTTTCAGAATTTTATCTCAAAAATTGAATTTTTAAAAATATGTTTAATTCTGTCCTCTGAAACCAACACTTCATACAGAGAAAACTACATTACCCACAATCCAACGCAAGCTCCACGAATCTGAGACATCGCTGTTGGCAACCCTACCCAACCCCCGCCGAGGATTACAATGACTAAATTGATTGATTGGCAACTGACTGAGTACACAGCTGCTGAAGTTAATGTTCAATTATGAAAAAAAAAAGCTAACAAAACCTGTAACCCACATTTTTCAATCAATTAATACTAAAGTTGCTACACTGGATCTTCAAACTGTCATTCACAAACTCATTGACCAGATTATTGAATTATCAAAATTGAGCTTACAATGCATTAAAATGTTTTACTTATTATTATTATTCTCCATCTTCCACTGAAGTCTAACTTCCTGTGGACAAAAAATCACAAAAATGTGCACATAGCTCCAGTACTAAACCCAAAGTCCTCAACCTGCATTGTAGGTCAATAAAGCTGAAGGTGGCGCTACAGCAACAGTCTAAAGTTTAAAACTTTAAAAAATCATAACAAATCAGCCATAGGTGCCATCACAGTAAAACCACCACGTGAATGTAGGCCCAAGTGAGACAAAACTTTCATACACTCTGACCTTGCAGGAATTTTGATTATTATTATTATTCTCCATCTTCCACTGGAGTCTAACTTCCCGTGGACAAAAAAATCACCAAGATTTGCACATAGCTCCAGTAGTATACCCAAAGTCCTCAACCTGCATTGTAGGTCAATAAACCTGAAGGTGGCGCTACAGCAACAGTCTAAAGTTTAAAACTTAAAAAAATCATAACAAATCAGCCATAGGTGCTATCACTGTAAAACCACCACGTGAATGTAGGCCCAAGTGAGACAAAACTTTCATACGCTTTGACCTTGCAGGAATTTTGAAGTCCATCACTCTGATTTCTTCATAAACTGTAAAACCTATCAAACCTATCTCCTCCCACATTTTTAGTTCAATTGACACCAAAATTGATCTACTGTATCTTCAGACTGTCCTTACCAAACAATCCTCACAGATTTTTGAAATATGAAAAATTGAGCCCACAGCACATCAAAAAGTTTTACTGTTAACAGTTCTGTATATAGTTCCTATTTATTCTCGCCAAATCAATGGCTGATCATCCTCATAAAAAGTGACAACATTAGCCACATATCCAAGATGTAGTATGATTTTTTTAGTTCAATTGACACCAAAATTGATCTACTGTATCTTCAGACTGTCCTTACCAAACAATCCTCACAGATTTTTGAAATATGAAAAATTGAGCCCACAGCACATCAAAAAGTTTTACTGTTAACAGTTCTGTATATAGTTCCTATTTATTCTCGCCAAATCAATGGCTGATCATCCTCATAAAAAGTGACAACATTAGCCACATATCCAAGATGTAGTATGATTTTTTTTTAGAATTTTATCTCAAAAATAGAATTTTTTAAAATATGTTTAATTCTGTCCTCTGAAACCAACACTTCATACAGAGAAAACTACGTTACCCATAATCCAACACAAGCTCCACGAATCGGAGACATCGCTGTTGGCAACCCTACCCAACCCCCGCCGAGGATTACAATGACTAAATCGATTGATTGGCAACTGACTGAGTACACAGCTGCTGAAGTTAATGTTCAATTATGAAGAAAAGCAAACAAAACCTGTAAAAATTAATAAACATATCTCATCCAACATTTTTCAATCAATTAACACCAAACTTGCTACACTGGATCTTCAGACTGTAATTCACAAACTCATTGACCATTGTTGAATTATCAAAATCGAGCTTACAACGCATCAAAATGTTTTACAAATGTTTTACGATACGAATGTACAAAATGAACATTGGAATGTCAACTTTCTTGTTGTCCTATTCTCTCGCTTATTGCTCCTAAACTTGTCGGAAATTGCCTGGCCCCGCCTCATCGCTGCGAAGCAGCTTTAATTATTATTATTATTCTCCATCTTCCACTGAAGTCTAACTTCCCGTGGACAAAAAATCACCAAAATTTGCACAAAGCTCCAGTCCTATACCCAAAGTCCTCAACCTGCATTGTAGGTCAATAAACCTGAAGGTGGCGCTACAGCAACAGTCTAAAGTTTAAAACTTAAATAAATCATAACAAATCAGCCATAGGTGCTATCACTGTAAAACCACCACGTGAATGTAGGCCCAAGTGAGACAAAACTTTCATACGCTTTGACCTTGCAGGAATTTTGAAGTCCATCACTCTGATTTCTTCATAAACTGTAAAACCTATCAAACCTATCTCCTCCCACATTTTTAGTTCAATTGACACCAAAATTGATCTACTGTATCTTCAGACTGTCCTTACCAAACGATCCTCACAGATTTTTGAAATATGAAAAATTGAGCCCACAGCACATCAAAAAGTTTTACTGTTAACAGTTCTGTATATAGTTCCTATTTATTCTCGCCAAATCAATGGCTGATCATCCTCATAAAAAGTGACAACATTAGCCACATATCCAAGATGTAGTATGATTTTCTTTTAGAATTTTATCTCAAAAATTGAATTTTTTAAAATATGTTTAATTCTGTCCTCTGAAACCAACACTTCATACAGAGAAAACTACGTTACCCATAATCCAACACAAGCTCCACGAATCGGAGACATCGCTGTTGGCAACCCTACCCAACCCCCGCCGAGGATTACAATGACTAAATCGATTGATTGGCAACTGACTGAGTACACAGCTGCTGAAGTTAATGTTCAATTATGAAGAAAAGCAAACAAAACCTGTAAAAATTAATAAACATATCTCATCCAACATTTTTCAATCAATTAACACCAAACTTGCTACACTGGATCTTCAGACTGTAATTCACAAACTCATTGACCATTGTTGAATTATCAAAATCGAGCTTACAACGCATCAAAATGTTTTACAAATGTTTTACGATACGAATGTACAAAATGAACATTGGAATGTCAACTTTCTTGTTGTCCTATTCTCTCGCTTATTGCTCCTAAACTTGTCGGAAATTGCCTGGCCCCGCCTCATCGCTGCGAAGCAGCTTTAATTATAATTATTATTATTCTCCATCTTCCACTGAAGTCTAACTTCCCGTGGACAAAAAATCGCCAAAATTTGCACAAAGCTCCAGTCCTATACCCAAAGTCCTCAACCTGCATTGTAGGTCAATAAACCTGAAGGTGGCGCTACAGCAACAGTCTAAAGTTTAAAACTTTAAAAAAATCATAACAAATCAGCCATAGGTGCTATCACTGTAAATCCACCACGTGAATGTAGTCCCAAGTGAGACAAAACTTTCATACGCTTTGACCTTGCAGGAATTCTGAAGTCCATCACTCTGATTTCTTCATAAACTGTAAAACCTATCAAACCTATCTCCTCCCACATTTTTTGTTCAATTGACACCAAAATTGATCTACTGTATCTTCAGTCTGTCCTTACCAAACGATCCTCACAGATTTTTGAAATATGAAAAATAGAGCCTACAGCACTTCAAAAAGTTTTACTGTTAACAGTTCTGTATACAGTTCCTATTAATTCTCGCCAAATCAATGTCTGATCATCCTCATAAAAAGTGACAACATTGGCCACAAATTCAAGATGTAGTATGATTTTTTTCAGAATTTTATCTCAGAAATTGAATTTTTAAAAATATGTTTAATTCTGTCCTCTGAAACCAACACTTCATACAGAGAAAACTACGTTACCCACAATCCAACGCAAGCTCCACGAATCTGAGACATCGCTGTTGGCAACCATACCCCACCCCCGCCGAGGATTACAATGACTAAATCGATTGATTGGCAACTGACTGAGTACACAGCTGCTGAAGTTAATGTTCAATTATGAAAAAAAAAAGCTAACAAAACCTGTAACCCACATTTTTCAATCAATTAATACTAAAGTTGCTACACTGGATCTTCAAACTGTCATTCACAAACTCATTGACCAGATTATTGAATTATCAAAATTGAGCTTACAATGCATTAAAATGTTTTACTTATTATTATTATTCTCCATCTTCCACTGAAGTCTAACTTCCTGTGGACAAAAAATCACAAAAATGTGCACATAGCTCCAGTACTAAACCCAAAGTCCTCAACCTGCATTGTAGGTCAATAAAGCTGAAGGTGGCGCTACAGCAAAAGTCTAAAGTTTAAAACTTTAAAAAATCATAACAAATCAGCCATAGGTGCCATCACAGTAAAACCACCACGTGAATGTAGGCCCAAGTGAGACAAAACTTTCATACACTCTGACCTTGCAGGAATCTTGATTATTATTATTATTCTCCCATCTTCCACTGAAGTCTAACTTCCCGTGGACAAAAAATCACCAAGATTTGCACATAGCTCCAGTAGTATACCCAAAGTCCTCAACCTGCATTGTAGGTCAATAAACCTGAAGGTGGCGCTACAGCAACAGTCTAAAGTTTAAAACTTAAAAAAATCATAACAAATCAGCCATAGGTGCTATCACTGTAAAACCACCACGTGAATGTAGGCCCAAGTGAGACAAAACTTTCATACGCTTTGACCTTGCAGGAATTTTGAAGTCCATCACTCTGATTTCTTCATAAACTGTAAAACCTATCAAACCTATCTCCTCCCACATTTTTAGTTCAATTGACACCAAAATTGATCTACTGTATCTTCAGACTGTCCTCACCAAACGATCCTCACAGATTTTTGAAATATGAAAAATTGAGCCCACAGCACATCACAAAGTTTTACTGTTAACAGTTCTGTATATAGTTCCTATTAATTCTCGCCAAATCAATGTCTGATTGTCCTCATAAAAAGTGACAACATTAGCCACATATCCAAGATGTAGTATGATTTTTTTTGAGAATTTTATCTCAAAAATTGATTTTTTAAAAATATGTTTAATTCTGTCCTCTGAAACCAACACTTCATACAGAGAAAACTACGTTACCCATAATCCAACACAAGCTCCACGAATCAGAGACATCGCTGTTGGCAACCCTACCCAACCCCCGCCGAGGATTACAATGACTAAATCGATTGATTGGCAACTGACTGAGTACACAGCTGCTGAAGTTAATGTTCAATTATGAAGAAAAGCAAACAAAACCTGTAAAAATTAATAAACATATCTCATCCCACATTTTTCAATCAATTAACACCAAACTTGCTACACTGGATCTTCAGACTGTAATTCACAAACTCATTGACCAGATTGTTGAATTATCAAAATCGAGCTTACAACGCATCAAAATGTTTTACAAATGTTTTACGATACGAATGTACAAAATGAACATTGGAATGTCAACTTTCTTGTTGTCCTATTCTCTCGCTTATTGCTCCTAAACTTGTCGGAAATTGCCTGGCCCCGCCTCATCGCTGCGAAGCAGCTTTAATTTTCTTTGTTTTCTCGTGATAACAAGATAATTTAATTTGTTTGTCTTGTGATAACAGGATAATTTTCTCGAGATCTCAAGATAACCAAACTTTGTTTTCTCAAGATAATGGGATCATTTTCTCGAGATCTCGAGATAACAAAACGTGGGCCTATAAATAGCCTAATGCAGGAAACAGATTCAGTGCAGTGCCGCAATGTCTGGGAATATCAGTCAGCGTGTGACATTTCTATTCAATCAAGGCCTGACACAGGCTGAAATAGTTTTGTGGCTTGCATTATCCAATGACCAGAAGGAGATTGGACTGTTCCTTAGGTTCTGCACAGGATCAGACCTTTTTCTGTTGAAGACCATCAAGGTTACATTACATTACATTACATTACAGTCATTTAGCAGACGCTTTTATCCAAAGCGACTAACAATAATTGCATTTAACGTAGGAAGAGCCAATGTACTACTACTTGCCAGAACTCACAAGTGCATTCACGGACATGTCAAGAGTTCTCCAGACGGCCTGTGTCCCACACATGCAGTTGTGCACTGGAACTTGCATGCAATTATTGCACTTTTTCAGAATTCATGTCAGAGTTTCTGTCAGTGTTGCAGTGGAATAGGGTGATGGATACAGCGTAAAGTAAACAGGGTCGTCTGTGATAAAGAGAAAACAAAGTCAAGGAACACGGTATGCAATAATAAAGTGAAGAAAAGAGGGTTGTCTGTTGGATAAAGTGTATAAAAACAGGGTATGTGATGAAGTGAATAAAAACGGGTTATGTGATAGAGACAGACATGCGATAAAGTAAAGACAAACAAGTAAAGACAAATGTGATAAGTAAAGACAAAAGGCGCATGTGATGAAGTAAAGACCTCAGAATGGGGTCATTGATGTAATGTAACTGCATTGATATTAAGCAATGAACCTGCACATTTACTAATGTAGGAATTGTTTAAATGTTTTGCGTAATATGCCAGTTTTAGTGATATGTTCACCTTTTTGATACACTGTACTGTTTTTGAAAATGAGTAGGTTATTTGACTGTTGTGTTGATTTACTAAAATGCCTTTCTTTGATTTACATGTATGTTCTAAGATGAATAAGGGAGTGATTAGTCTGTACACACTTGACATGTTTGACATACTTGACAATAAAAATGTGAAATTCATATTAAACTTTTTAGTGGATTCATAGTCATTAGATTTCACTGCTGATGACAGTAGATGCAGGATGAGTTCAGACGCCACTTTTATCAATTTCTAACTATTACAAGCAAGGAGTAAGGAGAACAGGGGAGAGGGATACTACCTTCAGTGTCTGATGGATGAGAGAATTTGAGAGATTAATTTTTCTGGAGCAGAGTCATTGCACATTCCAGTTTCATACAAATGGGAACACCAAATAGCTGCTTATTAGTTTCACTTGAGAATCTCAGTTTAGGTTCTTGTCAAACAGTAAGCACTATTCCTAACAAGGAATCAAAAGCAAGTTGGAGAGTTCTTATTTTATTTTTTAATACCAGTGTTACAATGGCCTAGTTACAGCACATTCCAAGACATTGTCACATACAGTATATGTAGCCTACTGTATAGGACATACAGTACAATAACACTCCCAGCTGGACACACTTCAATCAGCTACAAGAGAACATTCAAACCAGAGAGCTAAGAGAACAGTGGCTGACCAACAGTACAAACACACCCTCCTGTAGCTGTATAACTTGACATTATAAGGGAGGAGGGTTGGTAAGAGTTCACAGTATCAGCATGACTATGGTCCCAAACACCTTGGAGATACAGAGAGAGAGGGGTGGTGATTTAGACATGACAGAGCTTCTCCTCTTCTCTCATAGAGAAGGAGGGTTGCACTTCATACACCAGATTTCTAGTGACCCGCAATCCTGCTGATCTGCATTTCTCAGTCATCATTCCGTACCCAAGGAGTCGCCCAGGTCCCCGTAGCTGGTCAGCTATGTAGTTTATGACGATATCAGGCTCGCTTTGATTGCGCTGCCGATAAAGCTGAAGCCTTGCTAACAATCTTCTGAGATGACACACTAATGTGCACATTATCTGTGTTGAATATTGGTGATTTTCAGAGAAATGCCTTTTAATATGATCCTGTTATTTATTTCCTAATTATGATGATTGACCTCTGAGTATGGCTGTCGGTTTGAGTTTTCGGTAAGAAGTGCCCCTCTTCCATAGACTTATGAGATAAAGACATCTTATGATTGGTACACTCTGGGAAAAACACCATTGTTGTGGTTAGAGATAAAGGCCTGGGCGCCGAGGCGGCGTAGGTTAATGGGACAAAGCAAGGCCACAGAAGAGACCAGAGAAACAGTCTTATCGGAGAAGAGACGAGGGAGGGGGGACACTCAAACCACATAAGAACGTTGCAGCGAGAGCAATGCTTTGATTTTGGGTTCCGACAGCATACAGAGAGGTCAACTGTACATTAGGCATGCCATCGTCTTTTGTATGAAAAACCTTCTGGAATAAATCGCTTTTGCTGAGGCTCAAATCCCGTGTTGGAGAGATTCATTTGAACACCTGAGAAAGGAGAAACTGGACTGTGTGGTACATATTAGAGATTGGGGGTCCGTCTTTTATCGGAAACAAGAAAACACAACGCAGAGCTAATCAAGGACAATAGCAAAAGACGAAGAGATTCATCATCTGTAACAGCAAGGCACAAAACTATTTCAGCCTATGTCAGGCCTTGTTTGAATAGAAATGCCACATGCTAACTGATATTCCCCGACATTGCTGCACTGCACTAAATCGTGTCTCCTGCAATTAGTTTATTTATAGGCCCGTATTATGTTATCTTGAGAAAATTATCCCGTTATCATGAGAAAACAAAGTTTGGTTATCTCGAGATCTCGAGAAAATTATCCTGTTATCGACAAAACAAATTAAATTATCTCGTTATCGCGAGAAAATGAAGAAAATGAACTCGTTATCACAAGAAAACGGAGGGAAAAAAATGTATGAATGCATGGCCGCTTAGGGCTTCCGTACTATTCTACGTTTAGTCGTGATATCGGGTTTGGACCAGGCCCCCAGGATTCAAAATCTAAAGTGAAGCCCTATTGAACCTATCTTTGAAAAAAATGCTCACTGATACCTTTGACATGTGCAGTCAAAGGTATCAATGACGCGTTCTTGTAGTCCACAAACAGATTGCTCTCCCCGCTCTGAGTTAGCGATGAAAAGCGGCTTGCTGATTAATCTTCTTTCGGCAAATATATCCGTTGGAAAACATATTTTTTTATCCAGGCATCTTAGTTTTAACAGTATAATTGTGACTGAACATGTTTTGTTTGCTAATAGGTGGTATTCATTCTGTTTCAAGCTCGGCGTGTTAGCCGCGAACTTCATGCCGCAACGAGAGATCCCGTCTCTGGGTGGACAGCTGTTCAACTCGCCTGGGACCAGGTCCCCTGGAGCTATTTCGCCTGGCTGCCCTTCGCGTTGTTGTGAACAGAATGAATACCACCTACTAGCAAACAAAACATGTTCAGTCACAATTATACTGTTAAAACTAAGATGCCTGGATAAAAAAATATGTTTTCCAACGGATATATTTGACGAAAGTAGATTAATAAGCAAGCCGCTTTTCATCGCCAACTCAGAGCGGGGGGAGCCATGAACGCAATCTGTTCGTGGACTACAAGAACGTGATTGATACCTTTGACTGCGCATGTCAAAGGTATCAGTGATGCGTTTTTTTCAAAGATGGCGCGGTTCAATAGGGCTTCACTCTTTCGAGCAGTTAGTGAATGGAGTGACCCTATCCAGTTCTATTAATACATCCATGGTTTGGACAGTAGCCTACCTAAAATAATCCTGATGTTTCCTGAGGCAGAAATGCATTACTGCTTATCCAATGGGGTAAGATCACCAGCAAGACACCTTACACGTCTGCCTCCTTACATTTAAAGGATCATGATACCGGTCTAAATATGATTTGATCTCCTAAAACTAGTCATCCAACATATATAACATTACCGCAATCCATTTTCCAAATTAAAGCTCACATATTTGCATTTTTACTTAGGCTACATTTCAAAAGTTGAACGTGATGACTTCAAAACCTATTTTTAAATTGTTCCCTCGTTGCACTGACAAACTTGCCCCGGTTACTTTCAAATCATTTTCAGCAGAGAATTTTCATTCAACTTTTGAAATGGTAAGTAAAACGCGAAAATGCAAATATCTTTTAACGTGAGCTTTGCTTCAAAAGTTTGATTGCAGTAATGTGATATAGACGTTGGGTGACTAGTTAAGGAGTTAAAATCATATTTAGACCGGTATGGTCCTTTAAGGCAATACATCACAATATTTGGACCTTTACAAACATGTCTGGTGCCAATTCTCCAATTAGATTTACTAAAAGTAAGCTGAATCGTCCAAACAGTCTACTCAGAAAGATAATACATTGGCATTTATTACCTTTTAAAACTCGCGCCCCCAGGAAGCAGCATTCCGTTGAAGTGCGCATGCGTAACATTGTGCTTAAACAACACAGTAGTAGCTAATTATTCTGGATATCATGCGTTTTTTAGCGCAATGATATCATGGCGGAAGTGAGAAAACTGAAGCGAAACATCACGGAGGAAGCCAGAAAAAGAATCTGACCGATAACGTTAAGACAGTACGACAGTGCACTTACTCGCAGAGCCTGTGGGGGCACAGTTCTGAGAAAACCGGAGAAAACGCTATGTATTGCTTGAAGGTTCACATACAATGGACAAGACAGTTTTAAGCAATTTTGGAAGGTTTGTATGTCTAGAATGCCTGTCTCTGTTCTAAAACTGGAGTGTCTTGAAGAGTCGTCATATCAGATATTTAGAACTACTGTACAGCTTTAGAGCTGAGAAAGCAGTTTCAAAACCAACATTGTGATCTAAAATGGTGAACTGTCTTGGCTGTTGTATGTGTTCTCTTTGGTATCAACCGGACATGAAAATCTATACAGTACTGTTTTACTAGTACTGTACTCGGTAGTGCGCCATCATGCCGCACGTGAGTGATTTGCGGGTTGAGCTCAAGGACACCTCGGCACACTCCGGAAGCTGGGATCGAACCGGGGACCTTTGGATCCCCAGCCGGCTGCTGGGCCAAGATCATACATGGATCCATGTGCATTTGTTTTCTTTGCATTTGCTCCAATTTTACACAATGTCATAACGTTTCAGCTCTCCACGTGTTTGAGGAGGCAGGGAGACAGACTGTGTGCTCTGAGAATGAATCCAAAAGTTCACTGGCCTAACCTTGAGACAGGTTCCAGTTCTTGTCTCTAGCAGGTCGTATCCAGGGGTGGGAAACTTGCTGAAAGCAAAGGTAACAGACACTTTCCACTCTGCAGATTGATCTTGGTTATGTAAATTGAATTATTCTTATTCTTAGACTTTCATTTCATTTTCATTTCATTTTCATTTTCATTTCATTTCATTTCATTTCATTTTCATTTTCATTTCATTTTCATTTCATTTCATTTCATTTCATTTCATTTTCATTTCATTTTCATTTCATTTTCATTTCCTTCAGTTCTGTTCTGATCCTCTCCAGATCAATGTACAGCACGCCACTAAACATGCTGATAACGCCAAACGCGACATATTACATGTGTGAAATTGTATTCTTTTAAGCCCATAGGGAATGGGAATCTATGGTTGGACACACAACAGAAATAAACTATGGTGCTCGGAAAGCACAGACCTCCACTCATTAATGCGTTTCCCGGCTCAATGTGCGTGCACATGTGCGAGCAGGACATGTTTGGTATTGCTGTTTGGCCGAGAGCTTTATGCCAGTCAAAACCCTGTGTCCCTGTGACGTTCGCATGTTGAGATATGGCTGTTTCAAGACCCGCCTCCCCACTGACAGTCCGTTTGGGTGGCTCTGTGGCACCGTCCTCGGGTCAGATCCGCTCCAAAATGTTATGGGTTCTAAGTTGGCCCATGCTAAAACCCTCCACCGAGTTTCATAAGTGTTTTTTGGTGTAATCCTGCTAACAAAATAATTAACCAATAAATGAACACACACACCACCAAAAACATTACCTCTTGTGGTGCACTGTTGCTGGAGCGGAGGCAACTACTCTGATGAAAAGTGCTGCATGTCTGCAGCACAGTTTAGAAAAAGCCGTCCCTAAAGGCTGTGGTGATGAAATGTCTCAAAATATCTCCTCTGGTTGAGTCACATCCCCTTTCATGAAAGAGCTCAGAGAAAAAAGCTCATCATGCACACAAATGATGTTGGCAAATGATTTGTTTTACCAACATGGTGGTGATTATAATATCCCCCTGTCTTCCCACCCCAGTCTCCCTGCATGGCGCATGACGGGCGTAAAGCAGCTTCATCCGCTCTCGCCGCCAACATACTGACAGAACTGGTTGTGCTGGTGGGGAGCACAGGTCAGACAGCGTCACACATGGGGACCAACTCACTAACCACACAAGTTTAGCCTGGCGTCGCCAGCCTGATCACGTGAGCTCACATTGAATCTCACTCTGTAGATCGGTCTAGTCATCCAACCATTCAAACTGAGTCCCAGCCGACTCGATATTGGTCGAGCCAATCACAACCTTTTGTCTAATATGGGGCGGGCTTGATACAACGACTCTATTCACTTCATAGGATGATACGATGACTAACCCACGTTTGGTTGCTCTGATTGGTTGTAGGTCTGTCCAATTGCGTCCAGAGGCATTTTGGTCTGACTTGATAACACCCCTAGGAAATCAAATTGGGTCTGGCGAATAGAACGTTTATTTGCCATATACTGTATAACCAGTACAGGCATGGGTACATTGGAATTCTTGCCATTGCTCAATTCTTATCCTTACCATAACTTATCAGCACTAGTCAGTTCCTCATTCCAGTCCTAAGGTTACCAAAAGAGGCAATTTACTCTCCGTAGTCTAGCAGTCTATCAGTTCTATCAATTTGATCCTCATCTACATATCCGATCCTATCAGGAGAGACTGTGTTCTTGATATAGGCAGTGTACAGTGTACAGAGTCAGTTGTTTTGTCTATTGTATGGACAATGAGTTCAATGTTCAATGTTCAGTGTTGTCAGGTGTTGGTTCAAGTGAGTGGGTGTGCAGTAATATGGTAAAAATCTTAAATGGACTGCACTTATATAGTGCTTTTCCACCTTAGCGGCACTCAAAGCACTTTACAATGGCCTCTCATTCACCCACACATTCACATACCAATGGTGGCAGCTGTCATGCAAGGTGCTAACCTGCTCATTGGGAGCAATTTGGGGTTAGGTGTCTTGCTCAAGGACACTTTGACATGTGGACAGTCGGAGCTGGGGTTCGAACCACTGACCCTTCGATCATTGAATGACCCGCTCTACCAACTGAGCTACAGCCGCCCCTACTGAGTCAGTTGTTGTCTATGTGTGATTCTGATGGTATTACTGTGGTAGTAGTATACATTCATGCACAGTCACTTGTTTAGAAAGGAGATGCATGTATGACTTCTGGCGAGCAGAAATACACTGACTTCCTGTGTTAAATGCAATTATTGTAAGTCGCTTTGGATAAAAGTGTCTGCTAAATGACTGTAATGTGGAATATCTGTATCAAGCATAATCTTGGAACCGGCAGCAACATTTCACTGTGACTGTACACCATACATCATATGTGACAAATAAAGGAATCTTGAAATATAATGATGCAGGTGTGGTGATTCTGGTGGTATTACTGTGGTACAGTTGTTTACATTTATGTGGTGATTCTGGACTCAGTTACCCTGGTTAACACCATCTAAGTACACATAGAGCTTGATAACAATAATGTAGCCTTCACATATCCCCATCACAAACTAGATACTTTATATGGGATTAAATGTATCTATCATTGACTATGCAAATGTCAATGTTGTTTATAGTATTGTTATAATGTTTATAATAGTATTCATAATATTCAAGTAACTCTTTACCTCACTGTGGTATTCCTTATTATCCTGTACTGTATTTGTATTTAAACACATGTACAAAGACCAGTTTGTGACCTAACCGGTTTTGGTCTATAGTCTAGCCCTTCAAATGTAAGGCTCACGATCACTTCTCACAACGAAATAATATACATTTCCTGAATCCCTATAATCATGTGAGTATTTCAGTGTTCATATGTTGTGTCGCTGATGGCCCTAGATGCCCAAGGGCTAAAAGAAAGTATATAGTTTAGGTTACAATTGTGGGAAAATCTGTCATTGACAGTTTGAAGAGCTCTGGAAACCTCTATATTTGTCAGAAAGATTCATAACTGCTTGAATGAAAGCTAAGAAGGTCCCCTTTAAAATGATACCAAACACAATATTAGAAAATATTGAAAAATGTCCTGACCATGAGCCTAAACCAGGATATGCACCAGCGTCTAAAATGCAATTTACTTTAGGGGTGGGTAACTTCATGAGCTGGTTACTGTGACACAGCTACCACTCAGGAATGGTTATCACACCAAAATATAATCTACAGGCATGGATCTTAAAATATAGGCTATATAAGTAGGCTACGTTCTGCCACCTTGAGTGATACCGACAAATGGACTATAAGGACAAATGATGCTCATCCATTCTCATAATTTACTATCATTTGTATTCATCAATGTTTGAATAAACCATGTCTTGCAGCGCCATCTGTTGGTTCAACAGTGCAATTATATACGTTGTTTGACAGATGCATGGTTCATGGTTCCATGCCTGGTTGCATGGAGTTCAAAATTGTCTCTAATGATGAATTCGATTCAAGGTTGACGGAGCCAACCAGCAGCTCCTGCAATAGAGGGCCTCTCACACAGAGAAATAACAGACCAGCCTGTCTCTGCTGGAGGCTTTAGATGGAAACTCCACTCATATCACTTTCATTTACACGAGTAGCCTACTTCCAGAACTCTGGATCTTCAAGCCAATTTTAATTAAAATATGATTATATAGCCTATAATATTTAGGCTATACAATATAATAGCCTATTATAATATTAGGTTGCTAAGCTGAAGATGTCATGCTGAGAGCCAACGTGTGTGAGCAGGTCTACACGTACGGGATCGACTCACGTCGGGCCAAGCCTACATAAACATCTAGGGACTGATCAAAATCTGATCTCCTTATATATGGGCTCTTCTAAATTCCATGGTAGTCATGAAATGAACATTTCCACATCTTATAAATTGTTATAAATTAAACAAGGGAGCATCGGAGCAGGTGCCCGCTGCCTACATTAGACTAAGCAATATGTTTCATCAATATAAAATCGCCCAAAAATTGAATTAATATTTAAAAAATGTATTGGGTAGGCTGGAGACATGGGCTTATAGGATACAATTCTGAGCGCTAATGTCGAATTATTCTCGGGGGAGCGCGAGAAAAGAGACGGACGCAAAACGCACCATTAGCGGAAGTGAGGCAGCGGGTGGGGCTTGGATGGGACGATGAGAGACAGTGGTCAGCGACCATACAGACTTCCGAGGCTTTTAATCCACCAAACAAGACCATATGTTTGACCCTAGGGTTCGCTTAGCGATAGGCCTACCAAACTGGGGATATTTATGCATGCAGGGCCTACGTTTGAATAGAAACGGGTGATTTCCAGCGATGATGAAAGGACGCTTGAAATAGTTTGTATGCGCTCGTATAGCCTATTTATGGAACAAAACGGTTTAGCCCTTCTAGTAACCTACTCTTTTGCTGAGAAAACGGTAGGCTACAGATAACCGCGGCAGCGATGTGAAGTGCAGATCGCTTAATTCCTTTCGTGTTACTGAGGAATAATTATGAACAACGCGCAAGATATGTCTCCGGATTTTGTCTTGATGCGCCTGGTTTCCGCGGCCGAGGATGACCGCCTGGACGAAGAGAACGGGAACGTGTCGCCGGGGGGGATGACGGTTGGACGTCTCGGTAAGGATGTCTTGACCAACAGCATGAAAGGAGGGTTGGAATTCGCGCATTCTAGTCATCGTCGCTCGCCGCCGAACAACGCACAGGCGAGCGCCGGATCGACGGCACCTGCCGCGGGAGTGATGGCGACTAGACCCTCGCTGTCTCTCCCTCCTCCTCCGCCGAGCGCCACGGAGGCCCATCAGCCGGGATTCGAGTTCTCTCGCCGAGGAGGCGGCCTACGGCCCCAGCTGCTGGTGTTTCCGAACATATTGCGTGACGGGGAAGGGATTTTAGACCGCGACGCCGAGCGTCTGAATCAACCGAGGGACCAGATCGGTTTGAGCAGGACCCCCGGCTCTGCCTCAGACCTGAGCGGGGGCGTCAATAACAATCCGCTCAGTGCCGGTGACGTTCATCAGCAGAACCATCTGGCCCAGGCTTGGGGTCTGCATCCCCAGGTGACTGCTGTCGCCGCAGATATCGAAGGGGGTGGTGAACTATGCCACCGGCACCGTTTGATCACCGACTCACCCACCAACTGGCCCTCATTGCTATCGGAACAATCCGCCCCGTTTACTGGGATAGAAACGAAATGGGGTTGTTGCACGAGCGCGGAGAGAGAGGGGTCCGTGTTCGAGCTGGCCAGGAGGTTCGGGGAGCTGGGGGTCGGCGCCGTGCCCAAGTTATTCAAGGATGGGGAGCTGCCTCGGTGCTCGTGCCGGGGCGCACACGGGGCCGGGGCGGTGGGGATGGGGCCCGGGGACGATCCCACGGAGACCAGCGACGCTTTGTTGGTGCTGGAGGGGCTGGGTACCGGGGATGTGTCCGGTCTGGGTATGGAGGACTGCCCGGAGGACGATGATGGATCGGATGACAACGGTGGACGTGCGTTCCTGCTCAACAGGAAAAGGGAAATAGTTCAGAAGATGTCGGGAACATTTTCGCTCGGCAGCTTTCAGGTGGAGTTGACGAGGCAGGTGGAAGGGGTGGCCAGGAAGTCTTGCCTGTCGGTTCAAGACGGGCATAGCGCTCGAACAACCTTTGAAGGTTCACAGTTATCAACCTCACCAGCGGTCGGGTCGAACTCAAACCAACCCTCCTTCAGTCCGAACACCAGCTTGACATCGACGCCCCGGAGGCGGCCAGAGAGGTGCGCCAGTGCGCCCAGGACACCCACCGGTCGAAGCGGCAGTAGCGGAGATAAGACGCTGAAAGTTCCGGGGAAGTCAAGGAAAGGCTCGCTTAAAATCCGTCTCAGTAAACTTTTCAGAACTAAAAGTTGTAGCGGTTCCAATAACCTTCTGGACAAGAGGCCGTCGGTGGCTTACTCCGTAGCCTCCGCGGGAAGTTTGATGGATATGGCTAGTGCGAGCGGTGGGGAGCAGGACAAGGACAGGTAAAGGAAGTCAAAATATTCTCCGTGGTAAAACTTTGACAGGCCAAGATTTCCCCCCTGAGAACGAAGTACCCTACACCCTTGCATCCCAGTTCTTTTATTATTTATCACTCGTACAACTTATACCACTAATCCATCTGCACTGGCCTAGGCCATTTCTCGCTGTTTCACACCTTTGCTAATTCTCTGTCTTTCACCACAGCCAACTCCGACTTACCAGGGCCCAAAGTGCCTTCTCCCCTGCTTCCTTCTCTACTTTCACTGGTAAGCAAGTCTGATCTTCCCTGTGGAAAATAAGTCAGTGGCAAATGCAGTATAGTAGTAGTCTATCGGTCTACTCTCTGTTACTGTAGCACCTGTTGGCACCTTGCTCGGTTCTACTGTCCTTTCTCACTTTCATTCACTGTCTCTGTCCTTTCTCTTTCAATGTCATTTATCCTGCCCCCCCCCCCCCCCCTGTCATTTGTGGGTTCAGGTGAGACCGTGTCCTTGGTAGACGTGGACATCTCCAGGAGGGGGGCGAACACCCCCCACCCACCCACACCTCCAGCTCCTCCGCGTCGAAGTCTCAGTCTATTAGGTATCTCCATGCCTCTCTCTCTCTCTCTCTCTCTCTCTCTCTCTCCTTTTCCTTCTCTCTCTCTCTCTCTCTCTCTCTCTCTCTCACACACACACACAGACACGCACACGCACACGCACTCACACGCCCTCGTACACACACACACACACACTCAAGGCGATCTATTACTCCATGTTGCCTCCTTTGCAATCACTCAAACTACCTCCCTCTCTCTGCAAGTCACTCCCCATGGTAACCGAACCCTCACACAGACCCCTGTCTGTCCTGACTGTCCTGAAACGCACTGCAGGGTATCTCAGAGCGCAGGGACATGCGTTTTACGTAGCCAGACCTCATCTCCACACTTGGTTTACGGGGACTCATTACCATTCGGGGATAGGGGCGGGGCCTGTATTTCTTCAAACCAATCACAATCGTCTTGGGTGGAGCAGTTGTTTCACGTCTGGATTGAATAGGATTGGGCCGGGGAGAATCTCCCATCGCCACTGGTTGGGCAGTAATAAACGAATGAAAAGGCTTATCCCCAAAACCTACATCCGCTGAGTCACACTGCAGGAATATTAACATGGATATTGTATTTGGTCCCTGTAAGCCCACTACTAATAATGTTGACATGGGTTGATTGCCACAAGGCCAGCAGAGAAGCATCTGTGAGTGAGTTACTTGATGGAGGGGCGAGCCTGGCCAGGCTGTCCGCTCTTTAAACAGTGAGTTACTTGAAGGAGGGGCTAGCCTGGCCGGGCTGTCCGCTCTTAAAACAGTGCAGAACGTGGGTTCGAATCCCACCCTGGGCAAGCCCTTAACATGGGTTACACTCCCTATGAGTGAACAAGCCCTTAACATGGGTTCCACTCCCTATGAGTGAACAAGTAAGAATGGAGGTTGTGTACATACGTCAGGGTAGCATTCGTTTCTTAGCTTAGATAACATAAGCTAACATAACTGTTGGCACTTTGGCCTCATCTGTTAAAAGGGTCTGTTGTATTTATATCCAAATTCAAATAAGTCAAATTGAACTTTTTTTCTTCTTTTTTTAATCAAAATGGTAAGGTGTTTTT